>NC_069503.1:281417159-282092971 GCF_027579735.1 Bombina bombina | reverse complement strand
TATATTCCTGCTTTTTAAATAAAATTCCAAAAGAAAGGGTGCTCCAGCCTTTGCAGTTTAAAGTAACATGACCTTTATTGTGCCATGGTCCACAAAACAAACATTTCAAACCTACATTAGGTCCTTAGTCATGTTTATCTGTGATTGCAGAGAGACTCCCTTTATACAGGTACACAGGTGTAGAACAATTACACAGGTGCTAATCAACTGCACATTAATTGTACAACATCGCCATCTAATGCTGACAATTTTTATAACATTCAAAGATGGTATTTCTTATCTTAAACAAGCACTGCGTACAATGTGTATTGACAAAATTACAAAAAGGCATAGTTAAAACATATACATACAGTCCCTATGCATATAATTAAAAAATGAGAAGCTACATTTGCATTATCAAAAACAATCATAATAAGACAAAAAGTAATCCTAGTAGCAGAATAGCAACCATCATATACACAAAAATGCAGGTACAAAAGATGTGAACAGCGCAAGGATATATACAGATAGCCCAAGAATATATTAATTTATGTAATTTGTGCAAACATTCTAAATACCTGATATGTCAACTTTAAATTTTAAATTTTAAATTTTTAACCTGTATGAGCATCGTAATCATTTATATCAGATAGAATGTTTACCTAAAGAGAGACCAATCAAAATCATTATGTGGATCCTTAGGTTTCAAAGTTTGTAGCTTGTTAATCCAAAACATTTCCCTGACCTTAAAGGGACATTAAACCCAATTTTTTTCTTTCATGATTCAGATAGAGAATACAATTTTAAACAACTTTCTAATTTACTTCTGTTATCTAATTTGCTTCATTCTCTTGATATTCCTTCCTAAAAAGCATATCTATATAGGATCAGTAGCTTCTGATCGGTGGCTGCACATATTTGCCTCATGTGATTGGCTCACCCATGTAAATTGCTATTTCTTTAACAAAGGATATCTAAAGAATGAAGCAAATTAGATAATAGAAGTAAATTGGAATGCTATTTAAAATTTTATTTTTTGTCTGAATCATGAAAGAAAATGTTTGGGTTTAATGACCCTTTAAGGAGAAATTCTCTGTCTTCAACCCTCCTGCCTCCACATCAAATGAAACTTCTTTTGGAGTTTCATTTGATGTGGATGAGGTGGCTGCCTCCTAGCTCCTGTGCCTAATTGTTTGGCTCCTGTTCCCTACCTTTTTCTTTTTAAATAAAGATAGCAAGAGAATGAAGAAAAACTGATAATAGGAATAAATTCGAAAGTTGCTTAAAATTGCTGCGCTATCTGAATCATGAAAGAGCTATTTTTTTGTCCCAGTGTGGTCCTATCTGAGGATGCCTCCTTGTCTCTTTCACATTCTGTGAGCTTGAGATCCTCTCTATCTTTAGGCCAGTTTGTATACAATCGTGTTCACTGCTGATTGTATTCAAGGGCAGGAAATTCCACACCACTCTATATATATATATAGTTGTATTGTATTGTTTTTTATTGTATTCACATAAATGTAACCAACCCCATGAATGTATTAAAGGTTAGTGTAGAGCTGTGAATAATATGTCTGTGCTTTGTAAATTACACATAATAATAATAATACTATTTAAAAACAAGATTATAGTTTTTTTTTTTTTTTTACGTTGCTTCGGGCCACATGGGGCCTTATGGGAGTGTATATTACATGTAGTAAAACGCTTTATTGTGTTGATAGTGATGGCAACAGAAAGAGGTACCTAGTATTTTTTTTTAAACTGGGGTTTGTTGTTCCATCTATTGAATTTTCAGCTTGTATGATGTATATTAGTGTAAAATGCACCTAACTTTTAAAGGGAAACTTCAAGAACGTTTTTAAGACTTTGTCATGTACTTAGAAAATTTAGATTTACAATGAGGAAACAGTATTTGCCACAAATATCTAGTGAAAGCAGTGATTTCATGATTCAGATAGAGCATGCAATTTTAAGCAACTTTCTAATTTACTATTATCAATTTTTGTTCGTTATCTTGCTATCTTTATTTGAAAAAGAAGGCATCTCAGCTAAGGAGCCAGCAAATGTTTGGTTCAGAACCATGGACAACACTTGTTTATTGGTGCTGTCCAATCAGCAAGGACAACCCAGGTTGTTCACCAAAAATGGGCCGGCATCTAAACTTACACTCTTTCTTTTCAAATACACATACCAAGAGAATGAAGACAATTTTATAATATGAGTAAATTAAAAAGTTGCTTAAAATTGCATGCTCTATCTGAATCACGAAAGAAAAATGTTTTGTTCAGTGTCCCTTTAACTCTCATGTGATTCAGGTATTGCAACACTGAAACAATCTTTGTCCTTAGTTTGAAACCCAATGTAAAATTAAAGGGACAGTAAAGTCAAAATGATGGATTACTAATTCAGATAGAGCATTCAATTTTTTTTTTTTTTATATTTTTATTTTATACCAACAATGTCACAATTCAATAATAGAACAATCCAACCAAAACTGTATAACGATACGGACAAAAATCAACAAAAGTAAAAAACACAAGAACCCAGCATTACAATATTTGTGTCCATTCAACCTTATTAATACATAAGTGTTTCATACAATTAGGGTTGTCTATAATACATCATCCATTATATTCACCTCAGCTTTGTGAAACATTGTTGGAGTTTTTAACTTTTTCTTTTTTTTTAAATGAAAAACAAACAAAAAAGAAGAATATGGAAAGTAAGAAGAAAAAAAAGAAAAAAAAAAAAAAAAAAAAAAAAAAGGAAAGGACATAGTTTCTCTTCCTCCCCCCTCTCTTACCCATACCATACCATCACTACCAAATGCCCAATTGAACTATTTCAGAACTTTGGAATGGAGCTATCATATACTCTATTTCCTCCAGAGAAAAGCTTTTAATGAATTTTGACCATTTACTAAAGAAAATTACAATTTCTCGCTCGGAATTCAGATCTGTGGCAAGTTGCTCTATCCGGTATTGTTTCTTAAGGTAGTTTTTTACTTCATGTATTGTGGGTATGAATCTGGTTTTCCACTTTTTAAATATTAAATTTCTTGCGGCCAATATAACTAAATTAATTATTTTGGCGTCTTTGAAATTTTCCTTATTTCTTGCCAGAAGGATTATATTTAGAGGATTAAATTTAAACAGATCAGCTTTCACCCTTTTTAATAACCAGTATTCTAGTCTATTCCAGAATTGTTTAGTTTTTGGGCATGACCACACCATATGCATTAAGTCTGCGGCCACTAAGCTACATTTTGGGCATTTATTGAAATCATTGTTGTTCCATCTGTAGGCTTTATCTGGTGTGTAGTATGTTTGGTATAGGAGCTTTATATGGGACTCTCTCCAGGTTTCAGCAATAGTGGTGTCACGAAGGAGTGTAAGGGATTTCATAATGTGCAATTCCTTATCTATGTTCATAGCCAGTTGGTCTGACCATTTTTGAGCTAGTTTCTCTACGTTATTGCTGCCTTCTTTAGAATTAAGATAGGTGTACCATGGAGAAATCGAACACTGACCTGCCTTAATCAAGGTTGGCCATGATTCCAATTTCCCCCAGGTCCATTTCCAGCTAAATTGAACTTGCAGTTGGCTAGTATGATGTCTGGCTTGCAGGTATGCAAAAAAGTCTTGGTTGTCAAGATTGAATTCCAATTTCAGTTCTTGGAAAGATTTAATAATTCCTGACTCTAAATGATATAGCTGTGAGGCTAATTTGAGCCCTTGTTCCCGCCATCTCTTCAGATGTGGAGCTTGAGAACCCTCTTGGAATTCTGGGTTACCTATAAGAGTTTGGTATCTAGGAATATTCGTATTTATTCCTGCTAATGCTCCGATCTTTTTCCATGCTTGTATTATTACATATTGTGTTTTAAGAGTCTTTACCTGTTTAGGAATTAAGTGGGAAGGTGTATGTAATAGAGAAACTGGCTTCAGAGGATAGCTTATACTGTTTTCTAACCCATTATCCGTGAAATAGTCGGCTTCAGCTACCCAATCTGCCGCAATTCGGCCTAAAAAGACTAAGTTATAAAGATATAAGTTTGGAAGAGCTAGCCCAGCATATTGTTTTGCAAGGTATAATCTCTGCAATGCGATTCTAGGTTTTCTTGACTGCCATATAAATTTACGAAGCGCCTTATTAAATTTCTTAATATCTTGTGTTTTTATAAATAGCGGGAGATTTTGGAGAATATATGATATCTTTGGTAGAATTACCATTTTATATAAAGCGGTACGCCCCGAAAGAGAGAGAGGCAAATTTTGCCAGTCTCTTATTAATGTAATAGCGTTTACAATCGTTGGGATGATATTTAGGGAGTACCATTCTTGAGGATTGGCTGAGACTATTATCCCTAGGTATCTGAATGAATCAATAACTGTCTTGAATGGATTATTTATATATGAGGTATCGGTCTTTTTTAGCCAGAGTAATTCTGTTTTTTGTTTATTCATTCTATACCCTGCAAAATATCCAAATTGGTCAATTATTTTGAGCACTTCTGGAATACACTTGGAAGTATTAGAAACATATACTAGCAGATCGTCCGCGTATAAAGCCACTTTCAGCTCTTTATTGTATATTTTAATGCCTTCAATGTGTTTTCTAATTTTTATGGCTAGGGGTTCAATCGCCAAATCAAACAAGAGCGGCGAGAGTGGACATCCTTGTCTCGTGCCTTGCTCTAATCGAATACTCTTAGATTCTTGCCCATGCATAATTAGTTTTGATGATGCCTGGGAGCATACATTATTTACTAAGTTCAGAAATTTATCTTGAAAACCGTATTGCTTCAGTGTGTTTAAAATATGATCATGGCTAACTCGATCGAACGCCTTCTCGGCATCGATTGCTATTACCGCTGCGTCCGAGAGATTCTGGCCGAGCTTGCTTTCATTGTTTTTAAAATAATCGATTGATAGAAGAAGTTGTCTGATTTTAGATGAGGAACTCCTTTTTGAAAGAAATCCTACTTGGTCACTATGAATAACCTCAGCTAAACCTTTTTGCAATCTTTTGGCTAGAATTGAAGCGAATATCTTATAGTCCGTGTTCAACAATGCGATAGGTCTATAAGATTCTCTGCATTGTGGATCTTTCCCTGCTTTAGGTATGAGAATGGTGTGTGATGCTAGGAAGCTAGAGGGTATTTGATTATTTTGTTGGAACAAATGGTTAAAAAGGATAGTTAGTTGAGGGACGATTGTTTTGTCCAAACTTTTGTAAAATTAATTTGGTAGAGCGTCAGGACCTGGTGCTTTCTCTCCTTTCAAAGCTTGAATTGCCTGCGTTACTTCTAATTCTGTTATAGGAGCGTTCAGTGTATGGTTAAATTCGGGAGAGATTTTTGTAATATCAATATCTTCCCAAAAGCTTTCCCTTATATTCATGTTGACTGGATTGGCCGAATAGACTGAGTTATAATATTGGAAAAAAGATTTGGTTATTTCCTCTGGTGAGGTAAGTAGTTTGCCATTAATTTGTATTGCTTCAACTATTTTCGAGGATCTCGAGTTTTTTACTAATTTAGCCAACAATTTGCCTGATTTATTGCCATATTTATAAAGGTTAGCTTGGTATCTTAAGTTTGCTTGTGTAGAAGTAAGAGTTAAAAAAGTATCTCTATCCTCTTTAGCTTTGATATATCTCTTCCAGTTCTCGTCTGTAGAGAGATTCAAATATCTATTGTAAGCATTAGTTACCGTAGTGATTACTTGTGTCTCTCTCAAGCGGGTTTCCCTTTTAATGTTTGCTATATATGCGATTATGTCCCCCCTCAATACCGCTTTTGCTGCTTCCCAAAAAATAACTGGGCTGGAGACCGAGTTTTTATTGTTATGAAGGTAGTCTTCCCATTTTCCTTTGAGCCACTCTCTAAACTTTATGTTCTTATTCAGATATTTAGGGAAGAAAAAGCTTTGCCTTCTGACTACTGTTTTTAGATCTGGGATATTCAAAGTGATTGGTGCATGGTCAGAAATCAGGATTTCTGCAATTTGTGCTTTAACCCCCTTTTGGTATAGACTATCATTGATTAACATAAGGTCAATCCTGGATAGAGATTTAGTTGTTTTGGAGTAGCATGTGTAATTTCTAATGTCAGGATTTTGTACCCTCCAAATGTCTCTGACTGCTAAATTCCGCATGATTGTTTTAAATATTTTGCTCTCTAGCTTGTCTTTCTTGTTTATCCTCTGTGTCCCTCCACTTCTTAATCTATCTAAAGGGGCTCGCGGTGACATATTAAAGTCCCCTGCTATGATTATTTGACCTTCCGCTATTTGCAGAATTTTTGATTGGAGAGAGTCCCAAAATCCATATTCAATTATATTAGGTGCGTACAGATTACAAATAGTGTAGATTGAGTTTGAAATCTTTAATTTTAATATTATGAACCTGCTAAGTGGATCAATCAATGTGCCTAATTTTTCATAGTTTAACTTCTTCCCTATGAGAATAGCCACTCCCTTTTTCCTGTTAACTGAGGGAGCGAAGATGCATTCCGCCACCCAGGAAGTTTTCAGTTTTAGCGATTCTTCACTATTAAGATGAGTTTCTTGGATTAACGCTATGTGGGTGTTTGTTTTCTGTAAATGTGCCAGTATTGTTTTTCGCTTAATTGGTGATACAATCCCACCTATGTTCCATGAGGTAATTTTAATATCCTTATTCATGAAATTATTTTTAAATCTCTAACGATGATAATTGTGTAAGAGTTAGTCTATGGAGAGGAGGGCGCACATCGAGGTGGGGAGGAGGGAGAGAAGGGGAAAGAGAGAAAAAAAAAAAAGAAGAAAGAAAAAGAAATAAATTATCCTTAACAACACTATATAACATGTAGTCATTAGTTCTAGCTATTTGTCTAACTTGTGAGGATTTATCTTTTAGCCCCATATTCAGTTATCTTTTTCTCAGCTTCTTCTGCTGAGTCATAAAAAAATGTTTGACCTTCTAGTGTAAGTTTAAGTCTTGCTGGGAAGATGACAGTAGCCTGCCAGCCCAGTTTCAACATTTTGTCACAGACCGGGGAGAGCTCCCTCCTCTTCAAGGAGGTCTCTATGGAGAAGTCCTGGAATAACAAAATTTTGTTTTCATTATAGGAGATGGGTTGATTTTTGCGATAAAATTCAAGGAACATCATCTTATCCTGAAAGTTCAGGAACTTAGCGATAACAGGTCTCGGTCTAGCCAGATTATTTGAGGTATCAGGAGCTCTCCCCAATCTGTGAACCCTTTCGATCAGTATGGGAGTTTGTGTTGGGGGTATTTTTAACATTTGGGGTAAAACTTGTGTCATAACCTGCATAAGCTCGTCTTGTTTGAATGACTCTGGGAGGCCTATAATCCTAAAATTATTCCTCCTTGCTCTATTTTCTAAGTCTTCAATTTTAGCCTGAAGTTTAGAAATCATAAGCTGATTGTCTTCAGTTTTTGCCACATATGTATTTGTTGTATCTTCTAGGTCTGAGATTCTCTGCTCTGCTTCTTGGATTCTATTTGAGAATTGTCTGACCTCTAGGGTCAGAAGCGATATATCCTGTCTAATTTCATTTTTTAGCGAGTCAAATTTTGGGCAATGGCTTCTAGTATACTGGCTACGAGGTTTTGTGTTTCATGTGAGCTCGAAATATTTTGAAATTTTGAGGGTGTTGTTTCTGTAATTGTCTCTGCCTGTGTTCCTGTAAGGTTCTTGTTCCTGCAATCCTTGTTTTTGGCTGTCATGTCTAAATTGGATTTACTCGTGAGTGATGGTGAAGTAATAAATTTATCCATAAACACCGAGGGAAAAAGAAAGAACCCAATAAGGGGGTTGGTGAGGACGTGCTATGTGACACTAGAAGTGCTAAGAACGTGATGGTGCTTTAAGCCCAATCGGGTGGATGCAGGGGAAAAAAAAAAAAAAAAAAAAGAAGCGGGGAAGGAAGGAGTGAAGTGCAGGGGAGCTGTCGTGAGGAAAAGTGAAAAAAAAGCGAAAAAAGAGAGAGAGATAATCGGGTGCCTCTCGTTCAGTGGTGTCCAATCCGTGATGGTTGTGGGTGCAATATTGTGAATTACAGCTTTAAGCTAGTTAGGTGAAGACCCTCGGTGTTTTGAACCCCAGTGCTACCCACGTGATAGTGTGTTCCGATGCTGAAAATCAAGGATGTAGGTTTTTACAAGCTTTATAGCTTTAGAACTGTTTTTTTTTTTTTTTTTTTTTCTTCCCTTGTAGTTCCCTCTATGTTAACTTTCCAATCAACAGGGTGTATTCTACCTCTGTATTCAGTGGCTTAGTGTATTTATTCGTCTCTTGATCTAGTCCCTAGATGCCCTCCTATCCCCACCGGGAGAAGAGAGTTTGTTCACGCACTTATCTTACTGAGTTTTTGTAAATAAATAGAGGTTCACTGAACAATTTCTGTAGTTATCTAGTCTCAGACATTGTTCTTGCTTTGTCAAGCGAGACACTTATTATTTTATTTATTATTAATTATTAGGCTTTAGGGACTTGCTTTATTGCTCATGTTTTCGCAATTGCATGGGGGATATGCTGCCTGAATTTATCTTCCTGAGGATTACTCCAACTGATTCTTCCCCTTTCTTACCGCAAAACCCTTTAGGCCTATTGCATACCCTCACCTCTGCCCAGAATTTTACAGTTTTGTACACAGAATGTTAAAATAATAAGCCTATTAGCTAATCAATCAGATTATTGCGACTATAATTTTCAAGCTTACAACTACTTCTAGTTACTATGATGTATATATAGCCCTTCCCAGTACTAAATGTTCTGGCATTAAACAAGATTAAATATTTCACTTAGATTAGAGTGCTGTGTAATTGCTTGGGGTTTAAGTAGCTAGTTTCCTAAAACCCTTGGCTCTTAAATTTTCAATATATTTTTTTTAAGCATTGTGCATAGATACATATACAAATAGTAACAATCAGTTAGTTTTTACACATGTAATCAATTCAAAGTGATGTTCGAGAGTCTTTGCTTTATACTTTCGTTTTTTAAAGCCACTGGGCATTAATTATAGTGTTTGTGTATGAACCAACCAGACATTAAATCATGCGGTACTTTTCAGGAAGCCAACAAAGTTTATAACAGTTTGCCCAGTAAATATAGCTGCCGTAGATCAGAAACAGAGAGTGAGAAGAGAACAAGCGTCTCTGAGCAAGATAATCAGCATAAATTGGTGCTACTGGACTTGTGATTTTCTCTTATGTACAGTTTCTCTCTTCCCTTATCTTTCTCACTCCTTCTCTCTGCTTTCCCCACTCTTCTTTTTCTGCTGTTGAGGGCCTCAATAAACTTGTGGTGCCTTGCTTTTTGGAGTGTGTTTTTTTTTTGTTTTGTTTTTTTCCTTTTTGCCCTGCTATAAGGGTATTTAATTTATGCGCCCCTTAGTTTAGTGTTTAGTTCCCCTAAGCCAGTCTTTCCTTGCTCAGCCTTCAATAGCTCAGTGCCTTTTTTTTTTTCTTGTAACCCAACGTATGAGCTTTAAAATAAATAACTTTCTGTTCTGGCAAGGCTTGCCAACAATCTTAGTGCACGGAAGATTTATTTGAAAAACTTACCCCCTCTCATGCCGCCCGCTTGAAGAGTATGTAGTGGCTCTATTTCCCAACATACCTTGGCCTTTGAGGGAGCTGCCCGTACTCCTTGATGCAGCTTTGTGGGTTCTTTGCTCCGCTGCCGTGCTCTCCAGCGGTCCCACCTCCTCTCGCGCAGCAGCGGTGTGAGAGGAGGGAGAGAAATCCTGGGGGGTCTCCCCAGACAGTAGGATCAGCTCTGGGCTTTACCCCGCTAGACAACCGCTGAGCCCGGTTCGCACTCACCACCTCCCACGCAGCACCGGTGGGGGAGGGGGAGGCGACCGCTGCAGTTTGATGACGAGTCTGGTGCTGCGCTGGGAGCTGCCGGAGTCCTTGCCAGTGTGTTGTGACGTCCTCAGCAGGGTAAGATCAGTTGGCGCGGCGGCAATGAGAAGAGGGAAGGGGAAATCCTGCGCAGTGGGCAACTTACAACCCCATTCCAAAGATAGCCGGGGGAACGATCACCCTTGGAGTTACAGGTGTAAGTCCTTGTGCCTTTGCCTTTGGGTCTGTATAACAAAGAGTGGAGTGTTTTTAACGAGCAGACCGTTTTAATCACTCATCCTCAGTTAGTTTCTCCAGTTAGGTTAAGGATAGTTTCTTTTAATGGGTGTCTAGGTGCTGTGACAGTGGGATGTAGTTCCACTGTCCTTGGTTCCGGTAATGATGTTTCTTTTTCGATCCGCTACACAGCCTCCTATGTGGGTTAAGGCGCGGGATTCCCCCCGCCAAGAGCTGAAGGGCTGGAGAGCAGAGCTCAGGTGCACAGGTGCATGCACTTAGCTCCTCCTCCACCGGAACCCTCTAGAGCCAATGAGAGCATTCAATTTTAAACAACTTTTACATTTCCTTCTGTTATCTTATTTCCATTGTTCACTCAGTATTATTTGTTGAAAAGTATACCTAAGTATGCTCAGTAGCAACAATTCACTACTGGGAATTAAGTGCTGACTGGTGGCTGCACATATCTGCCTCATATCATTAGCTCACCCGATATGTTCAGCTAGTGCCAAGTAGTGCATTACTGCTCTTTTAATAAAGGATATCAAGAGAATTAAACAAATGTGATAATTTCATTCAATTGGAAAGTTGTTTAAAATTGAAATTTTTGGGTTTCGTGCTTCTTTAAATGGGACTTAGTCACTGATTCACACATGCACACTGCTTTTTCTCATGCATATGAAGAAATGTGCACTAATCCTGAGTGACCTGAGTCAATTCATGGGATCCCAGTGCCAGCAGACAAGGCAATCTATGCCCATGTTTTGTGGTTCCCATTATAAACCCTTATTTATTAATTAGCTGCAAGTTTTTGCTCACAAGTGAGTTTTGGCACATAAGATCAGGTTTATATGAAGACATATATGGTAAAATAATAGCATTGCATGCTGTGATATATTAAAAGGCTGTCACATTATAGTGCACTACTGGGTTCAATATTCACCATAAACAAAGAAAGCAGGGGCGGAACTACCGCTGATGCAGCAGTCGCAGTCGTGACCAGGCCCCTGGGAGGTCCCCCATCAGGAGGGCACCAGCTTTAGCACAACAAATGTTTATTTTGCTCACCTTTTTTTCCCCTTCAGAATTTCTTGCACCCGCCGCGGCGCCTCGTGACCCCCCGCATTTGCCCACCCCTTCTTTATCTGCCTGCAATGCTGTATCCTACTCCTGACAGTTTTAAATCAGAGCTCAGTCAGTGCATTAGAAGTCAATGTCACCATGGCTAGCAAAGCTAACTCCGGGCACAGGAGACATGCAGAGCTGCAGATTAAAAGTATGTCCTCAATTTGCTTGGTAATGGTACCACTGCTGACTTCAGAACCTGCCTTCCTCCCCTGTGTCTCTCCCCTCCCTTCCTCCCATGTGCCTCTCTCCCTGTCTTCCTCCCCTGTATCTCTCTTCCTCCCTTCCTCCCCTGTATCTCATTCCCTCCCCTGTGTCTCTCTCCCTCCCTTCCTCCCCTGTGTCTCTCCCCCTCCCTTCCTCCCATGTGTCTCTCTCCCTGCCTTCTTCCCCTGTGTCTCTCCCCCTCCCTTCCTCCCATGTGTCTCTCTCCCTGCCTTCCTCCCCTGTATCTCTCTCCCTTCCTCCCCTGTATCTCATTCCCTCCCCTGTGTCTCTCTCCCTCCCTTCCTCCCCTGTGTCTCTCCCCCTCCCTTTCTCCCATGTGTCTCTCTCCCTGCCTTCCTCCCCTGTATCTCTCTCCCTTCCTCCCCTGTATCTCATTGCCTCCCCTGTGTCTCTCTCCCTCTCTTCCTCCCCTGTGTCTCTCTCCCTCCCCTGTGTCTCTTTCCCTCCCCTGTGTCTCTCTCCCTCCTTCCCCGTGTATCTCTCTCTCTCTCTCCCTCCCTTCCTCCCTCCCCTGTGTCTCTCCCCCTCCCTTCCTCCCCTGTATCTCATTCCCTCCCCTGTGTCTCTCTCCCTCCCTTCCTCCCCTGTGTCGCTCTCCCTCCTTCCCCTGTGTCTCTCTCCCTCCTTCCCCTGTGTATCTCTCTCTCTCTCTCTCTCTCTCTCTCTCTCCCTCCCTTCCTCCCTCCCCTGTGTCTCTCCCCCTCCCTTCCTCCCCTGTATCTCCCTCCCTTCCTCCCCTGTATCTCATTCCCTCCCCTGTGTCTCTCTCCCTCCCTTCCTCCCCTGTATCTCTCTCCCTCCCTTCCTCCCCTGTGTCTCTCTCCCTCCCCTGTGTCTCTTTCCCTCCCCTGTGTCTCTCTCCCTCCTACCCCTGTGTATCTCTCTCTCTCCCTTCCTCCCCTGTATCTCTCTCCCTCCCTCCCCTGTGTCTCTCTGCCTCCCCTGTGTCTATCTCCATCCCCTGTGTCTCTCCCCTCCCTCCCCTGTGTATCTCTCTCTCTCTCCCTCCCTTCCTCCCCTGTATCTCTCGCCCTCCCTCCCCTGTATCTCTCGCCCTCCCTCCCCTGTGTCTCTCTGCCTCCCCTGTGTCTATCTCCATCCCCTGTGTCTCTCCCCTCCCTCCCCTGTGTCTCTCCCCCTCCCTCCCCTGTGTCTCTCCCCCTCCCTCCCCTGTGTCTCTTTCTCTCTCTCTCCCTCCCCTCTTTCTCTCTCTCTCTCTCTCTCTCTCTCTCCCTCTCCCTCCCCTGTGTCTCTCTCTCTATATCCCCCCTCTCTCTCTCACTCTCTCTCTCCCTCCCTTATGTCTCTCTCTCTCACTCCCTCCCCTGTGTCTCTCTCCCTCCCCTGCCCCTGTGTCTCTCTCGCTCTCTCCCTCCTTCCCCTGTCTCTCTCCCCTGTCTATCTCTCTAGGGGTTAACAACTTTAGTATAGTAGCAGCGATATCGGGAGCGGCAGATTAGGGGTCAATAGCTTAATTTAGTTGGCGGCGATATCGGGAGCGGCAGATTAGGGGTTAATAACATTATGTAGGTGCCGGCGATGTCGGGGGCAGCAGATTAGGGGTATTTAGACGTGAGGTTTATGTTAGGGTGTCAGGTTTAAATGTAACTTTTTTTTCCCCATAGACATCAATGGGTAGCTTTTCATTCCGCGTTTCAGGTGTTTTTTCTGACGCTTTCTCCTCATTGATGTCTATGGGGAAAGTGTGCACGAGTACGTCAAAGCAGCGCTTGAATTGTGTGCGGTATGGAGCTTAAAATCACCATATCGCACGCACAAGCCGGCTGTTTCAAAACTTGTAATGGCTGCGCTACTTTTGTTGCGTTTGTTAAATTCCCTATAGCGCATAACTCGTAATCTACCTGCTTGAGATTTGTATATAAAATATTTAGTTATGCATAATGAAACAACTTTGCTATATATATTTCATTATTTATTTTGCTCCCCTTTGTATGTAATTTAGCTCTGAAAAATTAGCAATATGTAATTCCCAGAATTGGCTCCTATAAAAAAGGCAAATAGTGGCTGGAGAATGGTTACTAATTTATTTGACTTAAAAAGGATGTTAATTTGTTTTAAACATGTAAAGACTTGGCTGATTTTATAGCAGCATAACAGAAATGGCTTGTAATTATCAGGTGTTTACTGTTACTAGTTAAAGGGACATAAAACAGAAAAAAAATAATTTCATGATTCAGATAGAACATACAATTTAAACAACTTTCCAATGTATGTCTATTATCTAATTTTCTTTGATTTCTTGCTATCCTTTGTTGAAAAGCAGGAAGGTAAGTTGAGGAGTGTGCACGTGTCTGCAGTACTATATGGCTGCAGTTTTGCCATAATGTTATACATTAGCAAGGACACTAGATGGCAGCACTATTTCCTGTCATGTAGTGCTTCAGGCAGGTGCACGCTACATATCTAGATATCTCTTCAACAAAAAATAACATGAAAATAAACAAATTTAATAATGGAAGTAAATTGGAAAACTTTTTAAAAATTGTATTCTCTATCTGAATTATGAAAAAAAATGGGTTTCATGTCTCTTTAAGGAACAGCTTCTTAATCATCCTGGTCAGGTCTGACAAGGATGATTGGCAAGCCCTTCTCTCATGCGATTGTTTGAATGGCTGCACAAGCAGTTGCTTGTGTAACAATAACTAGATGTCCGGAAATAGGTTCCCGCCAGTGATAAATGGTGGTCATTGTCCCCATATTTACATCCTCCCTTGGCAGCAAATGATTCACCTTGCCTGGTTTTACTGTGAAAAACCTTTTCTATTTTGAAGGAGAAATCTCCTTTTCTCTAAGATTTAGCGCTATCCACATGTTACTGCTGTTACTAACGTAAATTATATTTATACAGTGTAATCATACCAAATCTCAAAAGCCTCTGGCATCCACATAGATGACAGTGAGAAAGCTAGAAACAAAATAAGTCTTTATTTTATATGCCATACAATTTGATTAAAGTAACTATACCTAATGCAATAGTACTGTAGTAGTCATTACAAATCATATAATGATATAATTGTTTTATGTTCACGACATGAATGTAATTAAACTTACTTTTATAGAATGATGTTTAATAAATGTATGTTGTTTCCTTTTGCAATATCTTCTGGGTATGTGAATGGTTTAAGTGTTGCTTGAGAGGAATATTTATAGACAATAAAAGAGATTAAATGTTTTCTGCTCTGCTTTCAAGAAGATTAGTGAAATTGTGTTTTTCAACAAGAAACATGAAGGAACTTTTATTACATTAGAGTTTTTAGGTCACCTCGAGCTTATGATGTACCGATTATAGATGAGAAAATGTTTGGATACATTGCTTGTGTGTACGCATATCAAACAACGTAAACTGAAATGGTTTTTGGATTACAATTGAACTAAAATCAGGTAAAATAACTGTAATTATAAATATATTGACATGGGCATTCCTTGTTTTATACACCGATATTGGTGCATACTTAATTTTAATAGGAAATTAAAACATTGCAGTGATCAGTGGCAAGAAAATCAACTTCAAGATAAAGGTAAAATGTATAACTCTGTAATAAAAGGGACAGTACACACTATTGAGATTGTAATATATTCATTTTCCTCCCTTTTTCTGTAATTTAAATGGACACTAAAGTCAAAATTAAATCTGTATGATTCAGATAGAGCTGCAGTTTTAAGAGACTTCCAATTTGCTTAAAAGTTTTTCTCAGTCTTTTTATATGCAAACTTTCTGAGGCACCAGCTACTACTGATGCCTCAGAGTAGGTGAAATTGCATTGTTTTTTTTTTCATTTTTATTATGCACTTGTTGATTATGCAATTCCACTGTATTTAATGGTCCTTCAAGTCTGAAAATTACATTTTCAATTTCTAAGAGCTGACAGAGCACATGGCAGATTACACAAGATTTACCCTGCACCATAAACAAAAAAATGTGTCCATAAAACTGTGGATTTTTTTATATATATATATATATATATATATATATATAGGATAGTCTTCCAAATTGGAATGATTTCAGTTCAGTTTGTTTGCTCCTCAATTTTATAGGATCAACTGGAGACCTACAAAACAAGGAAGGCAGGCAGTTATGTTCTGTGAGACAATATACTCTTGGTAATGATAGGATAGTACAAAGCTTCAAGTTTTAAAGGCACAGTGATGTCCTTCTCCTCATATTACAGGACACTAGGAATGGACTGGTCTAATACAAAACAAGGAATGATCATCCCAGATTAAGCAGATGGAATTAGTAAATTACTGTACTGCTTTTAACAAATCAAAAAGCACCGACTCTCATTTGGCTTCTTCAATGTGTATCATAGACAGAACTAGAAAAGTAAAACAAAGTCCAAAGCTCCAATTCAGCAGACATTTCCACAATAAGGCTTTTACACCATATCTGTCTCTAACTGGCTTCAGCAGGGTGATTAGAGAAGAATTTCAGAACAATGTGGAGTTTGCAATTACAATGACCGTGACTTGACTAGAATAAACAAGTCCAGATTGGATCCTTCAGGTAATGTAAATGGTGAGTGGAATTTGGCTATTGAAAAACAAATGTAGCCAACAAGATGAATTCCAATTATTTTCAAATTCATCAAGTATAATAATTTATTGCAAGACTTCAGAAAAATCTTACAAATACAAGGGGCTAGATTACAAGTGTGGTGCAACGGTTTTGTGCTAGCGCAATCGCTATTTCTCTATCCATTTTCAAACCCCTGATATAACAAGTTCAGCATAATCATGATTGTGCAAGCGCAAGCGCTTCAATCCTTTCTGCGATCTAAGAGCGGTGGTAAACAGTTTTCCGAAATTAAAAAGTCGCACAAAACACATCAAAAGTACATTACAAAGTACACTTACACCCATAAATAAACTATTAACCCCTAAACCTCCATCCTCCCACATCGCAAAGTACCTAAATATACTATTAACCCCTAAACCACCATCCGCCAGATCACAAAATACCTAAATAAACTATTAACCCCTAAACCATTATCCCCCACATTCCAGTACCTAAATAAAATATAAACCCCTAAACCGCAATCCCCTCACATCAAAAAGTACCTAAATAAACTATTAACCCCTAACCGCCATCCACCACATCGCAAAGTAACTAAACTATTAATCTCTAAACCAACATCGCAACGTTATAAACTTGTATCTAAGACCCCTAACCTAACACTCCCTAACTTAACCCAAATTAAAATACTCCTAAATTAACTAAAAAAATCTAACTACCTTAAAATAAAATAAAAAACTTACCTGTAAAATTAAATAAAAACCTAAGATTAACCTTTACTACCATTACAGAAAAAACCTACCATTACAAAAAATAAAAAAACTTACAAAAAAAATAAAAATAAATTACCAATTTTTTTTTAAAAATGATCCTATTCTAAACCAACAACCCCCCCCCACCAAAAAAACCCTATTCTAAAAATAAAACTACCAAAAGTGCCTTTTGAAGGGCATTGTCTTAAAGTGATCAGCTCTTTTGCTTAAAAAACACTAACCCCCTAACATTAGAACCCGCCATGCCCCAAAATAAAAAAAAATAAAAATAAATAAATTACCCATTCCCCCGTAAAGGGTATTTGGATGGGCATTGCCCTTAAAAGGGCATTCAGCTCTTTTGCTGGCCAAAAAAATAATACCCCTAAAAAAAAAAAATCATCCCAAAAAATAAAAAAACTTAACACTAACCCCCAAAGTTGGTTCCATCTTCATCCCAGTGGCGCTTTATCCATCTTCATCGTGGGTCCATCTTCTTTCATCTTCATCCCGGCGGCGGAGTTCCATATTCTAACTTTATCCCGGTGTCGGTGGTGAGGTCAGCAGTGATGGCGTCAGCGACATTGGTGGTCCTCTTCAGACCTTTAACTCAAAAGTCCTCTTCATGCGGTTTCCAGCCACACACTGAATAGTGAATGCAAGGTACCCCTTTTATATATGCATTCCTATTGCATGATTTGAATCTTTACCTCATATTCACTATTCAGGGTGCGGCTGGAGACCACATGAACAGGACCTCTGAGTTGAAGGTCTGAAGAGGACCACCAACGACACCAAAGCCGCCATCACTGCTGACCTCACCGCCGACACCGGGATGAAGTTAGAAGATGGACCTCTGCCAGGATGAAGATGGACCCCCAATTAAGATGGTTGAAGATGGAGCGATCATTGGTGAGTGTCAACATTGGGTTTAGTGTTAGTTTACTTTTTTGGGGGGTGATTTTTTTTTTTATAGATTATTTTTTTTATAGATTTTATGGGGAATGTGAAAATGCAAGAGCCTTTGTGCGAGTAGGTTGTTTTTTTTTTTTACTTTTTTGTCTCCATTGATTTCTATGGGGGAACACATGCACGTACACCTGAAAACTCTGCTTAGTATTTTTGCGCTTTTCAGCTTTTCACTAGCGCAAAATAAGGTTTTTTTAAACTTGTAATACCAGCAGAACCCGAGAAGTGCAAAAAGCCTAACTCTAGCAATGTTTTCAATAGCAAAATTAATTTTTTTTAACGCAGCATTTGTAATCTAGACAAAAGTGTTTACTGTCAATTTGTTATATCTTAAATTAATATAATTTTGCAGTTTGAAAATTATATAATCGACAACATTTGCTAAAATGGAGCCTATTTTTATAGAAACTTAAGTTTACTGATTGAATCTCAACAGATTAAGGGAATTATAGTGATAGGGAAATAAAAATATAGCAAATCCTTCTTTAGAGAATGTTTCATGTGTGATGATTTGCAGATTTCAGGAAGAAAAGATCTGCATTTCACAGTATGTTGCATCATATTGTTTGAGCGAAAGCCCAAGGTGCACTAACATCTGATGATCTGATAGTCCGGCCAAAACTAACTCCCTCTCCTCATAGAATTTTATGGGCACACTACAAAACCCTGTTCTGCTTTTGCCTAAATGTAGTTAAATAGCATGGCTCTATTGCTCTTCATTCAGAAGAAAATTTTATATATATATATATATATATATATATATCCATCTACAGGGAGTGCAGAATTATTAGGCAAATGAGTATTTTGACCACATCATCCTCTTTATGCATGTTGTCTTACTCCAAGCTGTATAGGCTCGAAAGCCTACTACCAATTAAGCATATTAGGTGATGTGCATCTCTGTAATGAGAAGGGGTGTGGTCTAATGACATCAACACCCTATAACAGGTGTGCATAATTATTAGGCAACTTCCTTTCCTTTGGCAAAATGGGTCAAAAGAAGGACTTGACAGGCTCAGAAAAGTCAAAAATAGTGAGATATCTTGCAGAGGGATGCAGCACTCTTAAAATTGCAAAGCTTCTGAAGCGTGATCATCGAACAATCAAGGGTTTCATTAAAAATAGTCAACAGGGTCGCAAGAAGCGTGTGGAAAAACCAAGGCGCAAAATAACTGCCCATGAACTGAGAAAAGTCAAGCGTGCAGCTGCCAAGATGCCACTTGCCACCAGTTTGGCCATATTTCAGAGCTGCAACATCACTGGAGTGCCCAAAAGCACAAGGTGTGCAATACTCAGAGACGTGGCCAAGTTAAGAAAAGCTGAAAGACGACCACCACTGAACAAGACACACAAGCTGAAACGTCAAGACTGGGCCAAGAAATATCTCAAGACTGATTTTTCTAAGGTTTTATGGACTGATGAAATGAGAGTGAGTCTTGATGGGCCAGATGGATGGGCCCGTGGCTGGATTGGTAAAGGGCAGAGAGCTCCAGTCCGACTCAGACGCCAGCAAGGTGGAGGTGGAGTACTGGTTTGGGCTGGTATCATCAAAGATGAGCTTGTGGGGCCTTTTCGGGTTGAGGATGGAGTCAAGCTCAACTCCCAGTCCTACTGCCAGTTTCTGGAAGACACCTTCTTCAAGCAGTGGTACAGGAAGAAGTCTGCATCCTTCAAGAAAAACATGATTTTCATGCAGGACAATGCTCCATCACATGCGTCCAAGTACTCCACAGCGTGGCTGGCAAGAAAGGGTATAAAAGAAGAAAATCTAATGACATGGCCTCCTTGTTCACCTGATCTGAACCCCATTGAGAACCTGTGGTCCATCATCAAATGTGAGATTTACAAGGAGGGAAAACAGTACACCTCTCTGAACAGTGTCTGGGAGGCTGTGGTTGCTGCTGCACGCAATGTTGATGGTGAACAGATCAAAACACTGACAGAATCCATGGATGGCAGGCTTTTGAGTGTCCTTGCAAAGAAAGGTGGCTATATTGGTCACTGATTTGTTTTTGTTTTGTTTTTGAATGTCAGAAATGTATATTTGTAAATGTTGAGATGTTATATTGGTTTCACTGGTAAAAATAAATAATTGAAATGGGTATATATTTGTTTTTTGTTACGTTGCCTAATAATTATGCACAGTAATAGTCACCTGCACATACAGATATCCCCCTAAAATAGCTATAACTAAAAACAAACTAAAAACTACTTCCAAAACTATTCAGCTTTGATATTAATGAGTTTTTTGGGTTCATTGAGAACATGGTTGTTGTTCAATAATAAAATTAATCCTCAAAAATACAACTTGCCTAATAATTCTGCACTCCCTGTATTTATTCACTTTTAAAATTATGGGGAGGCGAAAAGTGAAGGTAAAATCTTCCACTTTGCACAAAATTTAGAGAAAATAAGTCATTGTGGAGCCCATTTACAATTTTAGACAAGTCAGAAGGCTTGTTTTTCCCACAGAAGACCTCTGGATACATTGTTTCTAATGCAACAAAGGATTCTGGGTAAGACATGCAAATGAGGGTCACAATGACTTAATTCAGTACGGTTTTAGGCAGATTCCCTTTAAGCCATATCATTTCAGTATATACAGCTTTAAAGCTTAGCCAGGGTTGGTACAGTGATTCAGTATCACAGGCTAGAAGTTTTGTGGTATTTGCCACTCATCAGCTGGGAGTAGGTTGAATCACTGCTGTTTAAGTTGATTTCCTAGAGAAAAAAAAGTAAAAGCTAATAGACTACACAATCAGTTATTCTCTACAATTTGTGCATAGTGAAGGGTTTTAAGCTCACTTTTTGCCTCCCCTTAATTTTAAAAGTTGTTGCTTTCTGAATAACTGTACTAACCCTGGCTAAGCTTAAAAGCTGTGTATACAGCAATTCCATGGCTTTAAGAGAATCTGTCTAAAAACAGACTGAAGTAAAAAGTAAGTAATTTTGAAACTCATTTGCATGTCTTACCCAGAAAACTCTGTATCCAGGGGTCTTCTGACTTGTCTCGATTTGTTAATGGGCTACACAATGAGTTACTCTCTCTACATTTTGTGCATAGTGGAGGATTTTAATCTCACTTTTCACCTCCCCATAATTTTAAAGTTGTTGTATTTTGCTAGGAAATCAACTTCACCCTACAGTGATTCGACCTACTCCCAGCTGATGAGTAGCAAATACCAAAAAATGGCTGTCCTGGGATGGTTCTTAATATCTGTACTAACCATGGCTAAACTTAAAAGCTGTATATACAGAAATGTGGGAAAAACAAGCCTTCTGACTTCTATATATATATAAATTTACAAAATTGAGAGAGAAAAACTTAAAAACCTGATGCTTGTTTTGTGCCTTTGTAAAGGTAATGGTGCAGACCCCTTTATTAAGAATCACATTTTTTTATTTTATTTAGAAATACATAGGAGCATAGCTATATCCTCTAAGACAGAAAGGGAATTCAGCACTCTTTTAAATTTCAAAACAGAATTGTTTTATTTCTAATCCACAAATTTAAAGAATCTCTGTGCGACACACTAATAAAAGAAACATAATATATCTATACAAGACATTCCTGAGTACAATGTAACCATTACAGCTTCCAAATGGCTGCAAACCTTAGCTACAAGTTAAAGACATACATAGGCGATACACAGAGGACATATATTGAGCTCTATTGCCTCTGAAAAATAATTTGTACCAAGCTATGTTGCTGCAAAGACAAGGTGTTGTTATCTGTTATACCAAAGTCCAGAGTAATCCTCCCGTTGCGCAACCGCAGCTTTTGCCGCACTCTAGGTCTGACTGGACTGGAAGGTAGTCCTTGACTGGGTAACAGTGCCTGTTTTTAATATGCTTACTTGATCGTATATTGACCTGCTTACATTCCCATCTTGGAACTCCCTTTACTGAGAGCTCATGTACAGACGAGTGGCTTGTTAGTGTCCTGTAAGCCCTCCTTCTCCTCTTACGTTATTTTCTTACACTCCGGTAATGAAAGTATCCAGATTTCATGATTACTTTTGTAGTATCACTAAAGGTTTGGGATTTCTGACTTCAGCAAAAAACAACAGCAATCATCTTCCCATAGATTATCCTGTTTACGCTGGGTTACTTCAGGTACCCAGCATAACCAGCTGATAGAGAATGTTTTTACACCTTTCACCTATGAATGACCAGGTAAGTGCAAGAAAATATTAATGTCCGGACCAAAGTCCTCTGAATTAACAAAGCGTAAAAGCTGACAACATATATGTTTCATCCTACAGGCAGTCTCTTGCTGGGGCTTTGTCAGGGCTGTAATCACTTCAACTCGAAACAGCCTTTTTAAACCTGGTGAAGCCCAACCTACTTTCTTCAAAAAACTATGTCCTTATTTTCTATAATGATAGCACATTACCCAAAATTACAACCTATACATTTTAAGTATATACATCTATTAATACTAACATTTCCTCCATTTAAATAGCATACACCACTTCAGAAATCAAATGCATTTATGTAAATTGCATTAACTTTTTTTCCCCTTAACATCAGTATAACCTTGAGATACTTAGATTGCATGGAGAACCCTCACTTCCTGCAATATTAATTTACTTCATTATCTCTTATTAGAGAAAGCAGGCATAATCCAATTTTTCATTGAGGCCCAGTGGGAACCTTGTTTTTAGCACAAAAATCCACTCGGCCTCTTTTTGAAGGAGATATTTATCCACATCCCCACCCCTATTATTTGGGTCACCCTAGCACTGCGGAACCTGTTGGCGCTCTAAAAATACCTGATAATAATAATAATAATACCCATGTCAATAGCCATAAATTTAAGAGAGCTGCATAGTACTTGGTAAAGTGCCTGACAACATTAGTATCCCTCTTATAATATATAGTGGGGAAAAAAAGTATTTAGTCAGCCACAAATTGTGCAAGTTCTCCCACTTAAGAAGATGAGAGAGGCCTGTAATTTTCATAATAGGTATACCTCAACTATGAGAGACAAAATGTGGAAACAAATCCAGACAATCACATTGTCTGATTTGGAAATAATTTATTTGCAAATTATGGTGGAAAATAAATATTTGGTCAATATCAAAAGTTCATCTCAATACTTTGTTATATATCCTTTGTTGGCAATGACAGAGGTCAAAAGTTTTCTGTAAGTCTTCACAAGGTTGTCAGACACTGTTGCTGTTATGTTGGCCCATTCCTGCATGCAGATCTCCTCTAGAGCAGTGATGTTTTGGGGCTGTTGCAGGGCAACATGGACTTTCAACTCCCTCCAAAGGTTTTCTATGGGGTTGAGATCTGGAGACTGGCTAGGCCACTCCAGGACCTTGAAATGCTTCTTACGAAGCCACTCCTTCGTTGCCCGGGCGGTGTGTTTGGGATCATTGTCATGCTGAAAGACCCAGCCACGTTTCATCTTCAATGCCCTTGCATATGGAAGGAGGTTTGCACTCAAAATCTCATGATACATGGCCCCATTCATTCTTTCATGTACACGGATCAGTCGTCCTGTTCCCTTTGCAGAGAAACAGCCCCAAAGCATGATGTTGCCACCCCCATGCTTCACATTAGGTATGGTGTTCTCTCTCCTCCAAACACGACAAGTTGTGTTTCTACCAAACAGTTCTAATTTGGTTTCATCTGACCATATGACATTCTCCCAATCCGCTTCTGGATCATCCAAATGCTCTCTATCATACTTCAGACAAGCCCGGACATGTAGTGGCTTAAGCAGGGGGACACGTCTGGCACTGCAGGATCTGAGTCCCTGGCAGCGTAGTGTGTTACTGATGGTAGCCTTTTTTACGTTGGTCCAGCTCTCTGCAGGTCATTCACTAGGTCCCCCCGTGTGGTTCTGGGATGTTTGCTCACCGTTCTTGTGATCATTTTGACCCCACAGGGTGAGATCTTGCGTGGAGCCCCAGATTGAGGGAAATTATCAGTGGTATTGTATGTCTTCAATTTTCTAATTATTGCTCCCACAGTTGATTTCTTCCCACCAAGCTGCTTGCCTATTGCAGATTCAGTCTTCCCAGCCTGGTGCAGGTCCACAATTTTGTTTCTGGTGTCCTTTGACAGCTCTTTGGTCTTCACCATAGTGGAGTTTGAAGTGTGACTGTTTGAGGTTGTGGACAGGTGTATTTTATACTGATAACAAGTTCAAACAGGTGCCATTAATACAGGTAATGAGTGGAGGACAGAAGAGCCTCTTAAAGAAGAAGATACAGGTATGTGAGAGCCAGAAATCTTGCTTGTTTGTAGGTGACCAAATACTTATTTTCCACCATAATTTGCAAATAAATTCTTTCCAAATCAGACAATGTGATTGTCTGGATTTGTTTCCACATTTTGTCTCTCATAGTTGAGGTATACCTATGATGAAAATTACAGGCCTCTCTCATCTTCTTAAGTGGGAGAACTTGCACAATTGGTGGCCGACTAAATACTTTTTTTCCCCACTGTATGTCATCGCTGTGTTCTTGAATCCTATCTGTAAGGATGCATTTTGTTTTTCCTACATAAAAACGGGAGCACCCACAGTGTAGTAAATATACTACCCCCACTGAGTCACAGTTAAAAAATAACTTTATATCAAACTCCTTTTCACAATTACCAGAAAATGTATGACTCTTTTCCAGGTAAGGACAATAAACACACTTCCCACAGGGAAAGCTTCCTATTATGCCTCTATTTTATCTGAGCCAGTCTGCTGCAGAGGGGCTTTTCTCAAACTTACTTCTTACTAGTTAGTTTTTTAAATGTGGGGCTCTTTTTGCTGTGAGTAGGGGAAAATCTCCCACAACCTCTTTCACCTTATCATCCAGGTGCAAAATGTATCGATTTTTTTCTAATGTACCTTTAAGGTTTTTACATTGATTGTTATATGTTGTGATAAATCTTACTTGTCTAATATTATCCTTTTGTTTGCCTTGATAGAGAAGATTACCCCTATCACTTTTTCTAGCTCTGACATAAGCTTTTTTATGCATTTATCAGAATATCCTCTTTTACGGAACCTGTCCATCATGGACACTGCATGTTCATCAAATTTATTGAGGGATGATCAGTTTCCCCTTACTCTAAGAAACTGGCCAACTTTGATACCCTTTATAAGGGATGGGGGGTAAGCACTGCTAGCTTCCAATATACTATAGGTAGCATTTGGTTTCCTTTGATTCTCTCACTATGGATACTCCCTCCTTTATTTTTATGTCTAGAAATACTAGTACTTTGTCATCAATTTCAGAGGTTAGAAAGATATTTGTATTCCCATTTAGATTGCCTATAAAGTCTTTTAAGCTCTCAATGGGACCATCCCACAACAGTAGGATGTCACCCACATACCTTATCCATAATAGGACTGATTCCTCACTATACATGTCAAAGATCTCATGTTCCCAGGCCCCTATGTGGAGACAAGCATATGTGGGGGCGCATACCGCTCCCATTGCTGTGCCTCGCACCTGCCTGTAGATCTTACCATCAAAAGAGAATACGTTATTATATAAATTTAAGCAGTTCACAGACAAAATCTGTGTGTTTATTAAAATTTGGGCCTCTTGTTTCCAAAAAGCACCTTATGGCTCCTACACCAATATCATGTAGTATAGAGTAATAAAGACTTTCTACATCTAAATACACTAATATACACCTAGATTATGAGTTGTGCGTTAGGGTAAAAAAGCAGCGTTAAGAGGTTCTAACGCTGCTTTTTTTTTACGCCCACTGGTATTACGAGTCTTGAAGGTTTAGGGTCACCGCACAATTCTTTGGCCTTACCGCAAAACGACTTATGTAAACTTTGTAAAGTCTTTTTTCTATGGGACTTCCATAGCGCTGATATTACGAGTCTGTCCTGGGAGGCCAAAAAAAAGTGGGCGGTACACCCTACCCCGTCAAGAGTCCTAATGCATTTAAAAGTCAGTAGTTATGAGTTTTATGGTACAACGCCGTAAAATAAAACTCATAACTAAAGTGCTAAAAAGTACACTAATACCTATAAACTACCTATTAACCCCTAAACCGAGGCCCTCCCGCATCACAAACACTATAATAAAATGTTTAACCCCTAATCTGCCGCTCCGGACACCGCTACCACCTACATTTTATGTATTAACCCCTAATCTGCTGCCCCCAACATCGCCGACACCTACATACTATTTATTAACCCTAATCTGCCGCCCCCAACGTCGCCGCCACTATATAGGTAGTTTAATACCTATAAACTACCTATTAACCCCTAAACCGAGGCCCTCCCGCATCACAAACACTATAATAAAATGTTTAACCCCTAATCTGCCGCTCCGGACACCGCTACCACCTACATTTTATGTATTAACCCCTAATCTGCTGCCCCCAACATCGCCGACACCTACATACTATTTATTAACCCTAATCTGCCGCCCCCAATGTCGCCGCCACTATATTAAAGTTATTAACCCCTAAACCTAAGTCTAACCCTAACACCCCCTAACTTTGATATAATTACAATAAATCTAAATTAAATTACTATCATTAACTAAATTATTCCTGTTTAAAACTAAATACTTACCTATAAAATAAACCCTAAGCTAGCTACAATATAACTAATAGTTACATTGTAGCTAGCTTAGGATATATTTTTATTTAACAGGCAAGTTTGTATTTATTTTAACTAGGTAGAAGAGTTAGTAAATAGTTATTGACTATTTAATAACTAACTAGCTAAAATAAAAAAAAAAACTAACCTAAGTTACAATAACACTTAACACTACACTATAATTAAATAAATTAACTAAATTAAATACAATTACCTAAATTAAATTAGCTAACGTACAAAAAAACAAACACTAAATTACAGAAAATAATAAACAAATTACAGATATTTAAACTAATTACACCTAATCTAATAGCCCTATTAAAATAAAAAAGCCCCCCCAAAATAAAACAAAAAACCTAGCCTAAACTAAACTACCAATAGCCCTTAAAAGGGCCTCTTGCGGGGCATTGCCCCAAAGTAATCAGCTCTTTTACCTAAAAAAAAAAAATACAAACAACCCCCCCAAGTGTAAAACCCACCACCCACACAACCAACCCCCCAAATAAAATACTATCTAAAAAAACCTAAGCTCCCCATTGCCCTGAAAAGGGCATTTGGATGGGCATTGCCCTTAAAAGGGCAGTTAGCTCTATTGCAGCCCAAAGTCCCTAACCTAAAAATAAAACCCACCCAATACACCCTTAAAAAATCCTAACACTAACCTCCTGAAGATCGACTTTTCCGGGAGAAGTCTTCATCCAAGCCGGGCCGAAGTCCTCAACGAAGCCAGGAGAAGTCTTCATCCAAGCCGGGCGAAGTGGTCCTCCAGACGGGCAGAAGTCTTCATCCAGACGGCATCTTCTATCTTCATCCATCCATCTTCAAGACATCCAACGCGGAGCATCCTCTTCATCCGGAGTCTTCTTACTGAATGAAGGTACCTTTAAGTGACGTCATCCAAGATGGCGTCCCTTAGATTCCGATTGGCTGATAGAATTCTATCAGCCAATCGGAATTAAGGTAGAAAAAATCCTATTGGCTGATGCAATCAGCAAATAGGATTGAAGTTCAATCCTATTGGCTGATCCAATCAGCCAATAGGATTGAGCTCGCATTCTATTGGATGTTCCAATCAGCCAATAGGATTTTTTTCTACCTTAATTCCGATTGGCTGATAGAATTCTATCAGCCAATCGGAATCTAAGGGACGCCATCTTGGATGACATCCCTTAGAGGTACCTTTATTCAGTAAGAAGACTCCGGATGAAGAGGATGTTCCACGTCGGATGTCTTGAGGATGGACCCGCTCTGCGTCGGATGGATGAAGATATAAGATGCCGTCTGGATGAAGACTTCTGCCCGTCTGGAGGACCACTTCGCCCGGCTTGGATGAAGACTTCACCCGGTAAGTCGATCTTCAGGGGGTTAGTGTTAGGTTTTTTTAAGGGTGTATTGGGTGGGTTTTAATTTTAGGTTAGGGACTTTGGGCTGCAATAGAGCTAACTGCCCTTTTAAGGGCAATGCCCATCCAAATGCTCTTTTCAGGGCAATGGGGAGCTTAGGTTTTTTAGATAGGGTTTTATTTAGGGGGTTGGTTGTGTGGGTGGGGGGTTTTACTGTTGCGGGGGTTGTTTGTATTTTTATTTCAGGTAAAAGAGCTGATTACTTTGGGGCAATGCCCCGCAAAAGGCCCTTTTAAGGCTATTGATAGTTTAGTTTAGGCTAGGGGGTTTTCTTTATTTGGGGGGGGCTTTTTTATTTTAATAGGGCTATTAGATTAGGTGTAATTAGTTTAAATATCTGTAATTTGTTTATTATTTTCTGTAATTTAGTGTTTTGTTTTTTTTGTACTTTAGCTAATTTAATTTAGGTAATTGTATTTAATTTAGTTAATTTATTTAATTATAGTGTAGTGTTAGGTGTAATTGTAACTTAGGTTAGGTTTTATTTTACAGGTAAATTTGTATTTATTTTAGCTAGTTAGTTATTAAATAGTTAATAACTATTTACTTACTATTCTACCTATTTAAAATAAATAGAAATTTGCCTGTAAAATAAAAATAAACCCTTAGCTAGCTACAATGTAACTATTAGTTATATTGTAGCTAGCTTAGGGTTTATTTTATAGGTAAGTATTTAAATAGGAAAAATTTAGTTAATGATAGTAATTTTATTTAGATTTATTGTAATTATAATTAAGTTAGGGGGTGTTAGGGTTAGACTTAGGTTTAGGGGTTAATAACTTTAATATAGTAACGGCGATGTTGGGGGCGGCAGATTAGGGGTTAATAAATGTAGGTAGGTTGCGGCGACGTTGGGGGCGGCAGATTAGGGGTTAATAAATAGTATGTTGGTGTCGGCAATGTTGGGGGCAGCAGATTAGGGGTTCATACAGATAATGTAGGTTGCGGCGGTGTCCGGAGCGGCAGATTAGGGGTTAATAATTATAATGTAGGTGTCGGCGATGTCGGGGTTAATAAGTGTAAGATTAGGGGTGTTTAGACTTGGGGTTCATGTTAGGGTGCTAGGTGTAGACATAACTTTTATTTCCCCATAGGAATCAATGGGGCTGCTTTACTGAGTTTTACGCTGCTTTTTTGCAGGTGTTAGACTTTTTTCAGCCGACTCTCCGTGTTGATTCCTATGCGGAAATAGTGCATGAGCACATACGACCAGCTCACCGCTGACTTGAGCAGCGCTTGTATTGGAGTGCGGTAATGAGCAAAATTTTGCTTTGCTCACTTCTTGTCTTTTAACGACAGGTTTCTGAAAACTCGTAATACCAGCGCTGTAGGTAAGTGAGCGTGAGACAAAACTGCTCGTTAGCACCGCACAGCCTCTAATGCAAAACTCGTAATCTATGCCTTAGGGGCCTAGTTATCAAGCCGTCAACCTCAAATACGCTGGAATTCCGCAGCGTATTTGTGGCGAGGCTGATTCGCCTTAGTTATCAAAGGCTCGAGACCGGCAAAAGTAGAATTTTGTGACGTAAACTTCGATCCGCCGGACTCAGTCCGACACAGATCGATTCTTACGTCACTCCAGATGTTCCGCACACAAGTGCGGCACAATCTCACTACTTTTGCTAGTTATCAAAAAACTAGCAGGTACGCTCGGCACTTTTACGGCCCAGCGTACCTGGTTTTCAAAGCGCCAGCCTGGAGGCGGCGGATCCCATAGGAATCAATGGGAGTCTGACCATAGCGAAAGTACAAGTTTGCTGCTGACAGACATCCCATTGATTCCTATGGGAGCTGTCTACACCTAACACCCTAACATGTACCCCGAGTCTAAACACCACTAATCTGTCCCCCCTACACCGCCGCAACTAAATAAAGTTATTACCCCCTAAACCGCCGCTCCCGGAGCCCACCGCAAGCTACTCTATACATATTAACCCCTAAACCGCCGCCTCCCGGAGCCCACCGCAACTATAATAAATGTATTAACCCCTAAACCGCCGCTCCCGGAGCCCACCGCAACTATAATAAATGTATTAACCCCTAAACCGCCGCTCCCGGAGCCCACCGCCACCTACATTATACCTATTAACCCCTATCCTGCCCCCCTATACCGCCGCCCTCTATAATAACGTTATTAACCCCTAAACCTAAGTCTAACACTAACCCTAATGCCCCCTTTACTTAAATATTAATTAAATAAATCTAAATAATATTTCTATTATTAACTAAATTAATCCTATTTAAAACTAAATGCTTACCTGTAAAATAAACCCTAATATAGCTACAATATAAATAATAATTATATTGTAGCTATCTTAGGATTTATTTTTATTTTACAGGCAACTTTCAATTTATTTTAACTAGGTCCAATAGCTATTAAATAGTTATTAACTATTTAATAGCTTACCTAGCTAAAATAAAGAGAAATTTACCTGTAAAATAAAAACTAACCTAAGTTACAATTACACCTAACACTACACTATACTTTAATATATTATTCCTATTTAAAACTAAATACTTACCTATAAAATAAACCCTAAGATAGCTGCAATATAATTAATAATTACATTGTAGCTATCTTAAGATTTATATTTATTTTACAGGTAACTTTGTATTTATTTTAGCTAGTTAGAATAGTTATTAAATAGTTATTAACTATTTAATAACTACCTAGCTAAAAGAAATACAAAATTACCTGTAAAATAAATCCTAACCTAAGTTACAATTAAACCTAATACTACACTATCATTAAATTAATTAAATAAACTACCTACAAATAACTACAATTAAATACAATTACATAAACTAACTAAAGTACAAAAAATAAAAAAAGCTAAGTTACAGAAAATAAAAAAATAAGTTACAAACATTTTACAAATATTACAACAATTTTAAGATACTTACACCTAATCTAAGCCCCCTAATAAAATAACAACCCCCCCCAAAATAAAAAATGCCCTACCCTATTCTAAATTAAATAAAATTCAAAGCTCTTTTACCTTACCAGCCCTTAAAAGGGCCATTTGTGGGGGCATGCCCCCAAAAGTTCAGCTCTTTTGCCTGTAAATGAAAAATACAACCCCCCCAACATTAAAACCCACCACCCACATACCCCTAATCTAACCCAAACCCCCCTTACAAAAACCTAACACTAATCCCCTGAAGATCATCCTACCTTGAGTCGTCTTCACTCAGCCGAGCAGCGATGGAACCCAAGTGGACATCCGGACCGGCAGAAGTGATCATCCAAGGGGCGCTGAAGAAATCTTCCATCCGATGAAGTCATCATCCAGGCGGCGCTGAAGAAGTCTTCGATCCGGGCGATGTCATCTTCCAAGCCGGGTCTTGAATCTTCCTTCCGCCGACGCGGAACCTCCTTCTTCACCGACGGACTACGACGAATGAAGGCTCCTTTAAGGGACATCATCCAAGATGGCGTCCCCTCAATTCCGATTGGCTGATAGGATTCTATCAGCCAATCGGAATTAAGGTAGGAAAAATCTGATTGGCTGATGGAATCAGCCAATCAGATTGAGCTCGCATTCTATTGGCTGTTCCGATCAGCCAATAGAATGCGAGCTCAATCTGATTGGCTGATTGGATCAGCCAATCGGATTGAACTTGAATCTGATTGGCTGATTCCATCAGCCAATCAGATTTTTCCTTCCTTAATTCCGATTGGCTGATAGAATCCTATCAGCCAATCGGAATTGAGGGGACGCCATCTTGGATGACGTCCCTTAAAGGAGCCTTCATTCGTCGTAGTCCGTCGGTGAAGAAGGATGTTCCGCGGCGGCGGAAGGAAGATTCAAGACCCGGCTTGGAAGATGACATCGCCCGGATCGAAGACTTCTTCAGCGCCGCCTGGATGATGACTTCATCGGATGGAAGATTTCTTCAGCGCCCCTTGGATGATCACTTCTGCCGGTCCGGATGTCCACTTGGTTTCCATCGCTGCTCGGCTGAGTGAAGACGACTCAAGGTAGGATGATCTTCAGGGGATTAGTGTTAGGTTTTTGTAAGGGGGGTTTGGGTTAGATTAGGGGTATGTGGGTGGTGGGTTTTAATGTTGGGGGGGGGTTGTATTTTTCATTTACAGGCAAAAGAGCTGAACTTTTGGGGGCATGCCCCCACAAATGGCCCTTTTAAGGGCTGGTAAGGTAAAAGAGCTTTGAACTTTATTTAATTTACAATAGGGTAGGGCATTTTTTATTTTGGGGGGGTTTGTTATTTTATTAGGGGGCTTAGATTAGGTGTAAGTAGCTTAAAATTGTTGTAATATTTGTAAAATGTTTGTAACTTATTTTTTTATTTTCTGTAACTTAGCTTTTTTTATTTTTTGTACTTTAGTTAGTTTATGTAATTGTATTTAATTGTAGTTATTTGTAGGTAGTTTATTTAATTAATTTAATGATAGTGTAGTGTTAGGTTTAATTGTAACTTAGGTTAGGATTTATTTTACAGGTAATTTTGTATTTCTTTTAGCTAGGTAGTTATTAAATAGTTAATAACTATTTAATAACTATTCTAACTAGCTAAAATAAATACAAAGTTACCTGTAAAATAAATATAAATCCTAAGATAGCTACAATATAATTATTATTTATATTGTAGCTATCTTAGGGTTTATTTTACAGGTAAGTATTTAGTTTTAAATAGGAATAATTTATTTAATGATAGTGTAGTGTTAGGTGTAATTGTAACTTAGGTTAGTTGTTATTTTACAGGTTAATTTCTCTTTATTCTAGATAGGTAGGTATTAAATAGTTAATAACTATTTAATAACTATTGTACCTAGTTAAAATAAATTGAAAGTTGCCTGTAAAATAAAAATAAATCCTAAGATAGCTACAATATAATTATTATTTATATTGTAGCTATATTAGGGTTTATTTTAAAGGTAAGTATTTAGTTTTAAATAGGATTAATTTAGTTCATAATATAAATATTATTTAGATTTATTTAATTAATATTTAAGTTAGGGGGGCGTTAGGGTTAGTGTTAGACATCAGTTTAGGGGTTAATAAATTTATTACAGTGGCGGCGTCGTAGTGGGGGGCAGGATAGGGGTTAATAGGTTTAATATAGGTTGCGGCGGGTTCAGGGAGCGGCGGTTTAGGGGTTAAACTATTTATTTAGTTGCGGCGAGGTGCGGGATCAGCAGGATAGGGGTTAATAATTTTATTATAGAGGGCGACGGTATAGGGGGGGCAGGATAGGGGTTACTAGGTATATTGTAGGTGGCGGTGGGCTCCGGGAGCGGCGGTTTAGGGGTTAATACATTTATAAGAGTTGCGGCAGGGTCTAGGAGCGGCGGTTTAGGGGTTAGTAACTTTATTTAGTTGCGGGGGGCTCCGGGGGCGCCGGTATAGGGGGTAGAACAGTGCAGTTTAGTGTGGGTGCTTAGTGACAGGCTAGCAATAAAGCTGGGAAAAAGCCGAAGAGCAGCGAGATCGGATGAGTGATAACTCTCACAGTCCGCTGCTCATCGCCCCGCGGCTTTTTGACAGCTTTATTTGATAACTTAGGCGAACGTATTCAAGGTCCGCGGCGGCGAAGGTAGGCGAGCTTAGGCGGACGTATTGGGCCGGCGAAGCCAGAAAAGTAGACGGCTTGATAACTACCCCCCATAGTGTTTTCAAATACAGTTATTCCATCAAGGTTTTTTTTTTTTTTTTTTTTTTTTTTTTCAAAAAGGCTTTATTGAAGTGAACAAATACAATAATGACAAAGCTGTGAAAATGTACAATAAGTAAACAGACAACTTATTCTCAACAGCTATATTTGTACAAAAAAGGAAAAAGAAAAAGATTAAGAAAGTCAAAATATAATCACTTCATCTGATATCTTGCCCAACCGAGGGGCGTGCCCTCGGAGGGAGCAGTTACAAATATAGACTTTTTTTTCTTTTTTTTTCCTTTCAAACTGAGCTCAATTTAACATATCATAGTACCTGAAGTATGAAGGGTGGGGGAGGGAGGAAGAGAAGAAGGGGAGAGAGGGAGAGAAAAAAAAATATATTTTCTTTCCTTCTCCAAAGACAGTCCATATGTCAAAAGACGAGGTATATAAAGTTAAATTGTGCCACGCCACAATGCTAACACCATCTCATACGTTACAAGGTTATGGTTTTTCAAGTAATGGTACCTCTCCAGCAGCAGAATGTCCCCTACTTGGGCATGCCACTCCTCGAAAGTGGGGGGACCCTGAGATTTCCACCTCTTTGGGATTAATTTTTTCACACAGGTGATCATTATTAGCAACAGGGCCAAATGTGCCACACTCTGTGTTTTGGGTAGAGCTAGGAATAATAAAATCCAAGGTATATTCGGGATAGTAATTTTTAAGGTATCACCCATCTTTTTCAAAACACCCGTCCAATAGGACGACAGACGAGGGCAGTGCCACCAGATGTGTAAAATTGATCAACTCTCTCCACAACCTCTCCAGCACAATGGGCTCAGAGACAGGAAAATTGTATGCAGTCTTAAAGGGGTTAAGTACCATCTGCTTATAAATTTAATGTGTGTTTCTTGGATAGTAGATGAGACCGAAGATTTCTTAATTATTCTAAAAGCCCTAAACCAGGATTCCAGATCGGGGTCTAATCCCAACTCTTCAATCCAGCGTTTTGTCTATGTCGGTAGTGAGTCAGTACCCTGTAGGATAATCAGTTTGTATATAAGGGAGATCACGTGTCTCGGGGCATTGAGTTTCTCAAAGGTCGTAAGCGTTCTACCCAAGTCCTGTCTATGTTTATGTCTTTTTATAAAGTGCAGTAATTGGTGATAGTGCAGCCAGGAGGAAAAAATCTTGGGCTAAGAATTTTCTAATACAGACTGTGAAACCACCTTCCCATTTTCCACCACTCCGAAAACAAAACCCTCCTTAATTTTATATGTAGCAAGTTTATGTATACCTTTATTGTAATAAGGGATCTCAGGGTTTTCTAGAATAGGTGTCAAGGGGGAGTGCCTAGAGGAGATATGTGTAGAGGTAGCTACAGTCGCGTCCCATATATTAAGTATTTCTTCTATTAAATTATATCTAGAGACTGTGATGGGGCATTGTGAGTGCGGAAGCCAAGCTAGGGTACTCATATTATTGATTTTGAAGATTTGTCTATTTAGGTCAATCCATGCTTTATTGGTTGAGTTCTACGCCCATTCTGTTATTCTTTGTAATCCTATCGCCCGCTTATATGAGTAAATATCTGGGAGACCCAAACCTCCTCTATCTCTTGGTATATACATGGAGCGCCTAAATATCCTAGGTTTGGAATTAGCTCATACAAATTGTTCAATTAGATGTTGCATCTGGGAGATATAACCCTTGGGGAGAGCGATGGGTAAGGTTTGAAGAAGATACAATATTCTCAGTAGAACATTCATCTTAATGACACCCACTCTACCCAACCAGGATATCGGCTTATTCTTCCAAGAGCAAAGATCTGCCATGATATCACTCTTTAGAGGGGTATAATTATATTTAAAAATGTCAGAGGGGTTAGGAGTTAAGTAAATGCCCAGATATCTAAGCCTCTTGCTTACTATGGGAATCTTAAAATTATGCTGTCGATTTTGTACTATCTTTGGGTTAGTATTGACGTTTAAAAGTTCAGACTTGTTTAGGTTAAGAGAAAAATTTGAGACCTCGCCATATTCCTTCAGTTCTTTCAAGAGCTCAGGAATCGACTCTGATGCATTAGTTAAAGTGTATAGAACATCATCTGCATATAAAGCCTGTTTGTGCTCCCTGTCTCCAACAACCATACCCTTGATTTTCTGATTCCATCTCACTTTATGAGCTAAGACTTCTATAGATAGAGCAAAAAGCAGTGGGGACAGTGGGCATCCCTGCCTGGTCCCGTTATTGATATTAAATGAATCTGATAAAGTCCCATTCATTTTAATTTTAGCATTCCGGTTGGAATAAAGTGCTAATACCGAGTTCACATACGCTTTCCCAAACCCTATTTTTTTCTAGCACTCGGTGTAAAAAGAGCCAGCTCACCCTATAGAATGCCTTCTCCGCGTCGGTGGAGAAGAGCACTAGGGGGCATTCAGAGACCCTCGTATGGTTGATCAGCTGGGTGACTCTAATAGTATTGTCCCTCACCTCACGGCCCGGGACAAAGCCGACTTGGTCATTGCAAATTAGATTGGGCAAGTATTTGTTGAGCCTATTTGCAAGAATCTTCGCCAGTATTTTCATATTGGAGTTGATTAGCAATATGGGCCTAAAGTGACTAGGGGGAACTCCCTGGCCTTACCTGGTTTAGGTTAAACCGTTATATGAACTTCCATCAAAACCCCCGATAAATTAGGATCATCACGAAGGCCATTAAACAGGTCCAAAAGAGGACCTGCCAAAACTTCTTTGAACTTCTTGTAATATGTCGCAGAGAAGCCATCAGGACCAGGGCTCTTGCCGCTTGGGCAGCTCTTAATGGCCTCGTATAGCTCCTCTTTAGAGATCGGAGAGTCCATAGCTTTAGAGTCCTCCCTTGATAAAGAGGGGAGGTCGATGTCCTCTAGGTAGGAGTTTATCAAAGTTTCCTGTTGTGTTGTCTCTACCTCTTGAGAGAGTGCTGATGTATACTCATGTATATTATACAAAGAGTGATAATACCTATGAAACTCCTTGGCTATTTGGGTGCTGCTACAGAGTATGTGACCATCTCCGGATTTGAGAGAATGTATATAAGAGTGGAGCTGTCTCCTTTTAAGGGTTCTTGCTAAAATGTTGCCTGGATTATTACCTCCCTCGTAGTAGTGTTTTAAAAAAAGGGCTTTCTTTTGGTGAGACTCCATTAGGTGTTGTTGAAATTCTAATCTAGCTTTTTTTAATCGGGTTGTAGTGTCTGTGCAGGAAGGGAGCTCTTTGTGTTTAGCTTCTAAGGAGCCTAATGCAGATTGGAGGTCTAGGTATTTGACCTTATATTGCTTATTAAGAAACGCCTTTTGTTTAATTAGGGCCCCCCTAATCAGTTTTATGGGCTTCCCATATAATGGCTTTGGAAGAGGCGGGGTAAGTATTAGTCTCAAAATACTCTCTGACTGATTTCTGTACGTCGGACAGAATCAAAGGATTATCTAATATAGTTTCATCCAGTCTCCATGTACTCCGAGTAATGGGGATATCCGGCAACAGTATCGAGCAGGATACAGGTTCATGATCCGACCATGAGATATGGCCAATAACGCTATGATGTGTGATGGATAAACCACATGAGTCTGTGTATATGTGATCGATCCGGGAATAGCTATAATGTGGAATAAAATAGAACGAATAGTCCCTAGAGGTGGGGTGTAAAGTGCGCCAGACGTCATGTAACTCTAATTTTGTTAGAGTGGCGTTAACCTGAGTGATAGTAGATGAAGGTATACAAGTTACCCCCTTTGAAGTATCGACTAACGGATCTGAAACTACATTAAAGTCGTCAGCTAAGTATGTGATTCCCCTGGAGTGTTCTAGTAATTGGTCACGTACATGATTAAAAAAAAACACTTGACCCTGACTCGGAGAATAGACTGAGGCTAGTGTAAGATAGTGCCCGTACAATGTGCCAACTATGATGATATAATGCCCTTCCGGGTCTTTTTCAATGTGCTGTAAAATGAATGGTACTGTTTTGTGAAGGACAATGCCTACTCCCCCTTTTTTACTCTGTCCTGAGGCAAAATAAGCCTGGGGGAACTGTATGTTATGCCATCTAGGTTCCCTTCCTCTCCTATAGTGAGTTTCCTGTAAGAGAATTATATGACTCTGTATTTTTGTTTAGTTCCTTAAATGCAATAGAGCGTTTGCCCGGATCATTTACACCTTTAGCATTAATGGTGGTGAGATTTATAGAGTGGTCCCCAAACCTACTGGGTCTGGACTGCATTGCGAGAAAGAGAAGAAAAAAAAAGGGGGGAGGGGGGGAGAAAAGGAGAGTCGGGAATAGGACGGTTACTGAGAATGTGGTAGAGAGGGGGAAACAAGAGGAGAGAGGGTACTATATAGGATGCGTATTTCTAAAAGAAAATATCGAAAGTGTTACCTAGAGTTGTGGAAGAGCTCAGGGGCACTTATTTATAGCAAAGTATAATATATTTTATAACAATCAGAAAAAGAACACTGAAATAGGGGAAAAGCCCCTTTACTGACGTAAGTTATGAAAAAGAAAACAGGAAAAAACCTATATACACTATATGTACAATCTAAGTTTAGAACATTAAGCAAGTGTAACGGGGTAACATTATTATATCGTGCATAGTGTGAGTTGGGGTCTGTGCTATGGCCCTGGCCTCGCGTTATAGATAAATAACTGTTTAAATCCTATAGGGTCCTGGAGGTTGGCCTAGTTTCACTCCAACATAACACTTTGAGTGGGGGTCAATAGAGCAATATTTGTGGAAAAAGTGCACACAATTCGGTGCCCAATATAACATAGACATATAGTTAGGTACACAGTTAAGTAACTTAAAACTACCCAATACATTGAAAATTGCCAACCTATTGCTATTAACCGCATATATCTGCAATTTAAGGTGTATGTATAACCTGCCAGTACGTTAGCCCTTATACTGGACTCTTCTAGCACACTAACACCGAAAGGTCACATTGTGGCCCTCATAAAGGTGTATTAAAATCTTAACCAAAGCTCTGAAAAGAACAAATGTATGTTGATAGCATCCGTAGCAGCTGACAAACTACGTTCAATGCGATGTGTATTCTAAAGATAACGATTATTATGTTCCATTGTTACATTCCTACAATATAATCAATTAACATGGGTGTCCATATAGTTCAAACAGGAACACAATTAGTAGCTATTGAGACCACACTAAACTTAACCTAACTGACTTTTATCATTATGATATCTTGCATAGTGTGAGTGGGAGGTCTATGATATGGCCCTGAGCTTACATTATGAATGAGAAATTAAACATGGCATGTTGGGCCCAAAACTTTGGCCGAATCCCACTCTATCACAGTGCTCTGAGTGGAGTTCCATAGGACAATATTTGTTGAATACAGGGAGTGCAGAATTATTAGGCAAGTTGTATTTTTGAGGATTAATTTTATTATTAAACAACAACCATGTTCTCAATGAACCCAAAAAACTCATTAATATCAAAGCTGAATAGTTTTGGAAGTAGTTTTTAGTTTGTTTTTAGTTATAGCTATTTTAGGGGGATATCTGTGTGTGCAGGTGACTATTACTGTGCATAATTATTAGGCAACTTAACAAAAAACAAATATATACCCATTTCAATTATTTATTTTTACCAGTGAAACCAATATAACATCTCAACATTCACAAATATACATTTCTGACATTCAAAAACAAAACAAAAACAAATCAGTGACCAATATAGCCACCTTTCTTTGCAAGGACACTCAAAAACCTGCCATCCATGGATTCTGTCAGTGTTTTGATCTGTTCACCATCAACATTGCGTGCAGCAGCAACCACAGCCTCCCAGACACTGTTCAGAGAGGTGTACTGTTTTCCCTCCTTGTAAATCTCACATTTGATGATGGACCACAGGTTCTCAATGGGGTTCAGATCAGGTGAACAAGGAGGCCATGTCATTAGATTTTCTTCTTTTATACCCTTTCTTGCCAGCCACGCTGTGGAGTACTTGGACGCGTGTGATGGAGCATTGTCCTGCATGAAAATCATGTTTTTCTTGAAGGATGCAGACTTCTTCCTGTACCACTGCTTGAAGAAGGTGTCTTCCAGAAACTGGCAGTAGGACTGGGAGTTGAGCTTGACTCCATCCTCAACCCGAAAAGGCCCCACAAGCTCATCTTTGATGATACCAGCCCAAACCAGTACTCCACCTCCACCTTGCTGGCGTCTGAGTCGGACTGGAGCTCTCTGCCCTTTACCAATCCAGCCATGGGCCCATCCATCTGGCCCATCAAGACTCACTCTCATTTCATCAGTTCATAAAACCTTAGAAAAATCAGTCTTGAGATATTTCTTGGCCCAGTCTTGACGTTTCAGCTTGTGTGTCTTGTTCAGTGGTGGTCGTCTTTCAGCCTTTCTTACCTTGGCCATGTCTCTGAGTATTGCACACCTTGTGCTTTTGGGCACTCCAGTGATGTTGCAGCTCTGAAATATGGCCAAACTGGTGGCAAGTGGCATCTTGGCAGCTGCACGCTTGACTTTTCTCAGTTCATGGGCAGTTATTTTGCGCCTTGGTTTTTCCACACGCTTCTTGCGACCCTGTTGACTATTTTGAATGAAACGTTTGATTGTTCGATGATCACGCTTCAGAAGGTTTGCAATTTTAAGAGTGCTGCATCCCTTTGCAAGATATCTCACTATTTTTTACTTTTCTGAGCCTGTCAAGTCCTTCTTTTGACCCATTTTGCCAAAGGAAAGGAAGTTGCCTAATAATTATGCACACCTGATATAGGGTGTTGATGTCATTAGACCACACCCCTTCTCATTACAGAGATGCACATCACCAAATATGCTTAATTGGTAGTAGGCTTTCAAGCCTATACAGCTTGGAGTAAGACAACATGCATAAAGAGGATGATGTGGTCAAAATACTCATTTGCCTAATAATTCTGCACTCCCTGTATTTGCACGCAGTTCAATGCCCAATAAAACAGAGATATATAGGTGAGTAAACAGATAAGTAAATTAGAATTACATATTACATATTAGAACACATTTCTATTTCAATTAACCACTTATATCTGTTGAGTAAAGTGTCTATAAAGCCTACAAGTCCATTATACCTTATAATTGGCTCTTCTAGCAAACTATGGCCAAAGAATCATGTTTTTTGTCCTTTGTATAAGCATAGTAAAACTGTATCAGAAGCTCTGAAAAGACTAAATGCATGAAGAAAACATCCACAGCAGGTATTAATCTACATTCAGTGCATCATTTACCAAAAACAGCAATTAAAATGTTCAAGTGTTACATTCCTGTAATACAATCAAAACACCTAAGTGTCCACATAGCTCTTAGCAAATATATAATTAGTGGCCATTGAGACCTACTAAACTTTACCCAACTGACTCCTCATCAGCATGATTTCTGGAAGGGCAAGTGGAAGGTGGTTCTCCTCCTGTATAAGAACCACTGGAAGCAGGAGCCTGTATCGATAAGTTCTCAAAAAAGACCCTGTGATCCATACCAGGCCTAAAAATCGCAGTTTTGTTATTGTTGGATGCTATGATGGAGAATGGAAAGCCCCATCTGTAAAGGAATTTGTTGCTTCTCAGAACAGATGTGATGTGGCTCAAGTCTCTACGCTTTTGCAAAGTCATAGGTGATAAGTCTGTAAAAACCTGAATTTCCTCTCCTGCGTGGGTTATAGGGTATTTTCGTTGTGCTCCCTGAAGGATTTCTTCTTTATCCTTAAAGCTGAGAAATCTGACAATGATGTCCCTTGGAGGAGCTTTACTCGGTGGTTTGGGCCAAAGGGCCCTATGAGCTCTTTCAATTGGGATCTCTGGTGACGAGGGGGAGTCCTTGATAATTCTAAACAGTTCTTGGAGATAACCTTCAATATTCTGTGGAGCAATGGCCTCCGAGACCCCGCGGAAGCAAAGATTATTCCTGCGACCTCTATTGTCGATATCTTCCAATTTGTCGTTAAGGTATTGTAAATTATCAGTGTGGTTGAGTATATAAGTTGATTGCTGTTGCAAAGAGGATGCGTTGTCCTTAGCGGATTTTTCAATTGCTAAAACTCTTGTCTCTAATGCAGAAAAGTCCTTTCTCAAGTCGCCAAATAAGCTCCTCATTTTGGTCATTACTCCCTGTATATCAGACTTAGAGGAGAGGTGTGAGATGTCCTCTTTAGTAAGAAACTGAGAGTGAGAAGCATCAACATGTGGTATAGAAGATACTTGAAGCTCCTGAGAGTTCGCCATGGCTGCACCAGGTGTAACTTTGTCAGAGTCTACAGGCTTAAGATAATGGCTCATGGGCTTAGAGGCGCTTATCTTATCTGCCCTACTCACTCTTTTATTAGGCATGCCCTGATGTAATTATCTCAATTAGGAGCTCAAATGCCAGATAGTATGTGTACACAAGCATGTTACACACACAGATGAAGAGGCTGGGAAATATAAAGCAGATCCAGTCTCACAGCGTGTGCTGGGAGAATTAAATAGAGTAGGGCCTATATGAGAGCTGTTAAACAGGCCTGACCCTATGTGCTAAAGTGGCAAGTTTATCCCTCCAATTATGCCCTGAGCGTGGTACTCCACTTATAGCTCTTACAATAACTGAGGTTCTGTTGTACAAATTATATGTTCCAGGCCCCTAATATGCTTCTGTGCTCCACTATGTATATGGAGGTGTATAGAGGTGTTTTAGCGGGTGAGATGTTCTCTAGCTGTTTATAATAAAGGCATCCACTGTTCCCAAAGTCTTTTAATATGCTTAATATATATATATATATATATATATATATATATATATATATTTTAATTCCCTAATGCAGAAGCGATACAACGGTTGAGGCTGCCGTGATCCGGGACCGCTACTCAGATGCGGTAACTATTTGGCCCTGAGCCTCTCTCCCCGCATGTAGCTACGGCGGGCAAGTCCGGCGTACACCAAACGCCTCTGTTAGTCGCGTAGTGGGCCCTGATCACACGGTGTTATACCTTGTTGGGCCAAAGTTCCAAACCCACAGCGATCTGTGCCTTAGCGCTACCGAGGGGTCAGCTAGCCAGCAGGTATGGTCTCCACACTAAAGCTGTCAGGTGCCAGTGAGCCAAAAACAACCTCCACTTTCCCTCCATAACAAGGAACAGATAAGAACCCCACGTGGGTTGCCGTCCATGCAGTTTAGGGTTGCTGCCATCGAACGTGAGTAGCTGTAAATGGCCTCCTTATGTAGAACCACCTACTCAGTCAGGAATATATATTGGCCCCAATTAGGTACCAGGGTAAAACTGCCTAAATATAATGCATAAGTGCTATTTTCACGCTTTTTTGTCAGTGTAGGAAGGAGGAGCCCTGCTAGTGTGCGACCATCTTCAAGCGTGGTCAGGCTCCGCCCCTCCTATCAAGCTTTTTTAACAGGTCACCAGTGCCTTTAACGTAGGAGGGAAGATTGTCTAGGAAGGGACGCAGAAAAAAAGTCAACATACTAGCCAATATTCTCAGTGCAGCTACCAATACCGATACAATAGGTCTACCCAGTGGTTTTGTCGAGCTATTGTGAACCTTTTGGGATAGTATAGAACACAGGCATTTTGGGGATTCAGGATACATAAACGTAAAATCTTGCTGGGAAATGAGTCTCTCTCTCTTTGCTTTACTCAGTAGTTTAAAGAGATCTGATTGTATTGGCTTAGTTGGATTTATACTTAGTTTTAGGTACTGTTCCTGTACTCATAACTGTCTTCTTACTTCCCCTACATAATTAGCCTCATCCATAAGGACCAAATTACCACCCTTGTCCGCTGGCTTGATTATGACATTTTTAGTTGTAGCTAAATCTTTAAGGGCCTGTCTTTCGCTCCATGACAAGTTGTCCCCTTGTCCACAATATCTTGTAATTGTTCAATATCTTTCTCGACTGCTTTGACGGAGGGATTAATAGCTGGAACTTGGGACAAAATTGGCATGAATGTGGATTTTATTTTCAATGGGGTGGACAGATTAGGGAGAATATCTAAATCTTTATCTTCACCTTCTAGGGACCTAAGGATCTCAAGGGTTTCATTATCCTCTTTTGTTAAGATGTCTTTGTCTGCCTCAGATTTCCTCATTATCTGTGCCAGTACTAATTTCCTGCCAAACAAATATAGATCTTTAATAGCCTCAAATGTATCCAGCTGGTGGGTAGGACTAAATGTTAAACCTTTCTTAAGTAAGCTGATATGTGCCAAGTTCAGCCTAAATGAAGAAAGGTTTATTATCTGAAGCTTATCACCTATATACAGCAATGCCATGGCTTTAAGGGAATCTGTCTAAAAACAGACTGAAGAAAAAAGTGAGTAATTTTGAAACTCATTTGCATGTCTTACCCAGAAAACACTGTATCCAGGGGTCTTCTGACTTGTCTTAATTTGTTAATGAGCTACACAATGAGTTACTATCTCTACATTTTGTGCATAGTGGAGGATTTTAATCTCACTTTTCACCTCCCCATAATTTTAAAGTTGTTATATTTTGCTAGGAAATCAACTTCACCCTACAGTGATTCAACCTACTCCCAGCTGATGAGTAGCAAATACCACAAAATGGCTGTCCTAGGATGGTTCTTAATTACTGTACTAACCATGGCTAAACTAAAAAGCTGTATATACAGAAATCTGGGAAAAACAAGCCTTCTGATTTGTCTAGATTTATATATATATATATATATATATATATATATATATATATATATATATATATATATATATATTATAAAAGTGGTGTTCACATTGTTTAATGTTATATGGTGTATGTGAAGGCATTTGAATGGTAAGGGGTCAAAGTTGTAGCTACATATAAATTTATATCCATGACTCTACATCCTTCATCAGATTAGTCACATGTTCACTGATATAACCCCCTCAGACCTTTTGATGACTCTAGATGTATCGAGTCTTTATACCGTAATCCCTCAAGACTTGGGCATCACCACAGTCAGAAGACAACTTAGACGGATCCCATATGTGTGGCCTGATGAAGATGTGCTAATTGATTTACTCACTGATTGCCTCACTAAGAATTATTTTCTCATTGAGAAAACCTGTTACTTACAAATTGCTGGAACAGCGATGGGGTTCAATGTGGCCCCATCACTAGCCAACTTATTTATGGCTGAGTACGAGACGCACAGAATGCAGGTATTTTCGACCAAACAGATCAAGCTATACTGTCATTATATAGACAATTTCTTCTTGATATGGGATGGTGATGAAGTATCTCTCAACCAATGGGTTGAGGATCTTAACAACATTGACAGCACAATCAGATTCCAGCACAATGCTAACTCCAGGATAATTGATTTTCTTGATGTCCGGGTGTTTTTAATGATGGCAACAGATTAGGTACCACACTCTACAGGAAAAAGACAGACAAAAACTCGATTCTTCAGGCCGATAGATGTCATCCCCCTCTCTAATTCATAATGTTCCTAAATCACAATTTCAGAGGGAGATCAGAAACAACACAGATCAAGAAAGATGTCTTCAACAACTAGACGAGATGACTGAGAGGTTCAGACAAAGAGGATATAAGTTTCTCAACTTAATAAGTGCAAACAAAGTATACTCATGAAAAATGAACCCACAAGCCCTGAAGATCAACAATGCCTCACTTTTTTCACAACTTATACATCGGATAGAAATCTAATCACAAGAGCCATCCAAGATGAATGGAAACTTATTCAAACTGACCTCACATTACCATTTACTCACTGGGGTACACCCAGGGTTGCCTTCAAAAGAGGAAGAAATCTGAGGGACTTACTTGTGAAAACAGATATTTTGCCTGAAGACACATCCCGTATGTGATTGAAAAAGAAAAAAGGTTGTTTCCGCTGTACGAGCTGCATAACATGCAACAGCATGCTCACTGGTGCCTCATTTCAACACCTGGACAAGAAAAAAAAAGTATCAGATCAAGCACTTCTTGACCTGCACAACCACCCACCTCATTTATCTACTTCACTGCCCATGTGGCAAGTTCTATACTGGAAAGATGTGTGATGATGCCTGTACCAAGATGGCAAATCATCACTCCACCATCCGCAAAGGTCTTGAAACCCAGGAAAGCCGACCAGCCAGTGGCAAAGCACTTCTTGGATGTGAAACATTCCATGAAAGACTTGCGGGTTTGCATAATTGACCATGTCTCCTCACACAGCAGAGGAGGAAACAGAGAGAAGATTTTGCTCCAAAGGGAGACCAGATAGATTTTTGAGCTTGGTACTCTAGCACCCAAGGGACTGAACGTTAACACTGGATGGCAAATGCTATCTTTAATAACACCCAATTATGAGAATCCATGATTTCATTTAAGATTTCCTAGTGTTACAGCACATAGGAGAGCTCTTATTATTAAGAGAGTCCAGATCCAGCCAATGAAAGTCCGGATACATTTATTAGTATTATTTGTCCCCTTGTTTTGAATTCTTTTGTGGTTTTGCTTTGCAAATTTGTAATTTTGATGATATATCATTCAAAATATTTGACGTGTATTTGTCTGCTTTTATTCATGTTTTTTATTTTGTGCATATGTTTAGATATTATTGTTCCTTTTATATGTTTTTGTAACATCTTTTTGATTCGGTGGTTCTGTACCCATGTGTTTTGAGGCACCTGACTGAGAATATCATTCTGCTGCAAGATTGTTTTCTTTCCCCTTTCTCTCCTATTGTCTGGCAACATTCCTTTGATTTTTTTTTTGTTTCATGCCTTTTTCCCGGTATTATACGACGGTAAGATTCTGATATTTTCCCAGTCTATGAGTAACTGATGTTTGTTCTTGGCCAGTTTATTATGTTTAGTTTGGTGTTTAATAATTTTCTGTTTCATCTGAAGCTTGTTCTATTGTGATGCTTTAACTTTCAGGTATGTACTTACCTTTCATTTCCATAACGACTATTTTTGCTTCTGTCTGCTGTATGTGATAGATGTTTCCCCTACGGGACATGACCACACCCCCTCTCGTGATTGGGTTTCACATTTTATATTTACTTTCTATGCTTACATTTTTGGTCTAAAGCTGTTATGAATATGCAGCATGCTCATGGCGTGCTTGATCTGACGGTTTGCTTTGATGGACGTGGTGATCTGGTGGATGCTTAGCTATTTAGTCTATCTTAATACTCTGATCAGTATCGGCTGACAGTTTTTTGGTGATGTAGCTTGTCTATATAGTCTTTCTAACAGTCTGTGCTTATTCGTTTTTGCTGATATTATATAACATTTTTTGGCATCAATGTATTTTGCCTAACCTGTATAACTTTTGTGTTTTGTTACGATCATTGATTTCTTATGTTTTGAGGTATTTATATTCTGTTGTGTTGACCGACTAGTTTGATGACACTTTCGGGCGGGACCACACCCCCTCTTGCGATTGGTCTTGCGCATGCTTTGTTTGGATGTTACCATGGCTACCAATTTTGCCCATTGTGTACTATTCTTTTCGGTTTGCACTACACGTACGTACCCATCCAGTTGATAGCAGTTTAAACAATTTGGCTCACTTCAGATGTCTTTTTATTATTAGTTCTTTCCTTTGTTTTTGCTTTTAATTATGTTATTACTGTAGCCGATTCTTCAGTTGTTACTTTGATGTTTTAGCATTGGATTACGTCACAAAGGGGCGTGTTACCATTTGCCAATACAGTGTAGCCTTTCTCGACTGTTACTCAGTTACTTGATGTACTTTGTTACAAAGTTATTTCCTGTTCTCAGTTTTGGTGTCTCATAGACATGTTTTACTAACCACTGTATCTGATACATTGACACTTTGTTTTTTTCACATGTATTCACATTTTTTATTCAGGTAATTAGCTGTCTGTTTACATATGTTTTATTTTTGCACACACTGCTCTCCAATTGGCAGACTGCTGTAGGAGGGCCTGCTAGGGCTATAAAAGTCTAATTTTCACTCATTTGTTTGTCAGAGGAAGGGGCTTGTTCACCCCGAAACATCACATTAATAATAAATTTGTTAGTTTGTTGACTGAAGACCAGCGAGTGCTTTATTCTCTCTTTGGACTTGTTATTCTAAGAGCACCCTGGCAGTTGTTGCTCTTTTAGTGAGAGTGCACACACTATCAAAACCCAATAGAGTGCTATAACAAATGCTCATAAATGCTGACATGCTTTGTAACAGAAAATCCCACATAAATCATAAATGCTCATAAATGCTGACATGCTTTGTAACAGAAAATCCCACATAAATCATCAATCATCATCCAACCTATTGGACTGATTTTCTTATATGCCCTTAATTAATTAATTAATTAATTACTTAATTTGCTGCAACACTATAGCCAGAGAACCTATGCTATGTACACCCATGGCTTATGTTGGTTGCACTAACACTAAATACAATATCCCAGATATTGCCATAAGATATATATATATATATATTACATTTAAAGTAAACTTTAACTCAGGGGGTGAAAATAATGTCTTAAGATGGTTGATGATCCATTTTACTAATTTTAATTAATCTGTCAGACTTTTATAAGAAATATTAGAATTTTGACTGAGATGCATTGTATCAGACTCCTAAACTGTATATATCTTACCAGCGTCATGACTCTTTTTTTATATCATTTTGTTTAGCTTTTTCTTGTCCCCTTACTGCGCCTGACCTGTATGTTTCCCTCATGTTGTTCATACTTCTCATAATTATACTTCTTTCTTCCCTCATGCTGCAATCTGAATTATCTATCTCACACCCTCACTCTACCGGTCAGTTATAGTTTCAGTCTTCTTGTTACTTCTCCCAAATTCTGACCTCTTACCTTTCTACCTCTTCCTATTTCTGCTCCTCACTATATCCCTCTCCATATCCCTCCTCCTGCCTTTTTATGTCTCCATATCCCTCCTTCTGCCTTTTCCCCTCTACCAATCTCTCCTCCTGCCTTTTTCCCTCTCCATATTTATCCTACAGCCTTTCCCTATCCCCCTTAATCTCTTCTATCTTTTCTCCCTCCCCCTAATTCTCCGCCCACCTTATTCGTCTCCCTATATCTCTGCCTGCCTTTCACTCTCTGCCTATCACTCCTCCTGCCTTTCACTCTCTGCCACTCAGGCAGTTTAGGGGTTAATATGTTTATTTTAGTAGTCCTGATGTCGGGGGGTGGTGGTTCATCGGTTAATAGGTTTATTTTAGAAGTCACAATGTGGGGGGGGGGGCGGTTTAGGGGTTAACAGCTTTATTTATTAGTTATGTCGGGGGATGGTGGTTTAGGGGTTAATAGGTTTATTTTAGTAGTCACAATGTGGGGAGATGGCAGTTTAGGGGTTAACAGCTTTATTTATTAGTTGTGAGGCTGGGGGATGGTGGTTTAGGGGTTAATAGTGTAGTTTATGGGTGTTAGTGTACTTTGTAACATATTTTTATGGGTTTTGTGAAACTTTTTTGTTTTGCAAAATCCATAACTACAGGTCTTTGAATGTTGAATTGATCGTTGCGGTAAAGGTCATAACGATCGCGGTAAAGCCATACCGCGTGACTTGTAATACAGAGTAGCTGACCATTCAGCACACAAAGGCCATTTTTTAAGCGGTTAAGTCATACCACACAACTTGTAATCTTGGTGGAAATGCTTTAAGCTCAGCGTACTGAGAAAACACAAATGTCTTGCATGAAAATGCTTTTTATTTTTTAAAATCTAGTTTCAATAGAAAAAGCCATCTAAGTTGCAAAACAATTTGAGGCTGCTCTGACAGAACCAAAATAATGAGCCTGGATTTAAAGGAGGAACAGTTTAAAATGTGTGTCCATTATAGAAAACTCCTGTAAAGTCACAGGCAAAGTGAATAAATAACCACTCTCCCAGCAGGATAAAAGTTAAAAATGTTTTCATCATGGTTCTACTTTGCAAAAAGATGATGTGTTTAATTCTTAAGAACTAGCAAGGAGATCAGTGTTATTTGGATGATATTATAGCATTTGGAAGTACTCTTGAGGGACATGAAAGTAATCTGCAAACCATATAGAACCTCATTAATATAGCTGGACTGAATCTGAACTTTGACAAATGCAAAGATAAACAAAATATTATTATTTTTTTGCATATGACTTCATCAGTGGTCTTGAAACTTGATCCAGATCATCTCATCACAATTTCAGAAGCACCTTTCCTAAGTGATTTGCAAATATTACTTGTCTTGGGTCTTACTTCCTGGTAAGCTACATTTTAAAAAAAATATTGATAAATATATCATTATTAATATATATATTTTTTGTTTCAAGTTATTTATTGTAACAGAGTGCAACATTCCAGGATACAAGAAAAATCATAACAATATGCGTCAGTACGTTAACCCCTTAAAGGGACATGAAACCCAATTTTTTTCTTTCATGATCTAGAAAGAGCATGTCATTTTAAACAACTTTCTAATTTACTTCTATTATCTAATTTGCTTCATTCTCTCGATATCACTTGCTGAAAAGCATATCTAGATATGCTCAGTAGCTGCTGATTGGTTGCTGCACATAAAGGCCTTGTGTGATTGGCTCACACATGTACATTGCTATTTCTTCAACAAAGGATATCTAAAGAATTAAGCAAATTGGATAATAGAAGTAAATTGGAAAGTTGTTTAAAATTGCATGTCCTATCTGAATCATGAAAGTTTAATTTTGACTAGACTGTCCCTTTAAGGACAAGGCAATTTTTCAATTTCTTACCCATAAGGACCAGGGCTATTTTTACATTTCTGCTGTGTTTATGTTTAGCTGTAATTTTCCTCTTACCCATTTACTGTACCCACACATATTATATACTGTTTTTCTATCCATTAAATGGACTTTCTAAAGATACCATTATTGTCATCATATCTTATAATTTACTATAAAAAAAAATTATAAAGAGTTTCCGGGGGAGGAGACTGGGTGCAGGACACGCTGTGAGCACTTGCTCTATGTTACTCCCACTCAAGCCGTTGGCGGTGAATCCCCATGCCGAAACCCTGTGTCCTGGGTGGCTGACTACTGGAAGGCAACATCGACGCCGGTACCTCTGCTTTGCAATTAAATTGCACTGTACTGAGCTGACCCCCTTCAGCTATCGAAGGTCTGACCAAACATTGTATCTCTAACAAAGAGCGGAGGAGTGAGTGCCAGGCTGGTTCCCCCCTTCCACTGGTGCTGAGTGAGGGGGTGGGTTGTCCGCTACCTGGTGATGCCAGTATTGTGAGATGGTGCTCCCCGCTGATGGTAACATGGAGTAAGCGGGTATATAGTCTCAGCCCTCCTTCCACTGGTGCTGCGTGTGGAGGTGCTGGTTGTTCGTCTAGCAGGAGCTTGCTGTGTACCCTATATTCGAGAGTCTGCTGTATACCTTGTGTCTTTGAATGTACGGCTAATTAAAATAGGAATCGACTTCCAGTTTGCATAGAGGGCGTGTGGAGCCTGAGGTCTCAGCATTTTTAGTGCACTGAGTTGCGCTACATAAGGTACTGTTTTCTATAAGGTGTAGATACCCTGGCCTTGGGGGAGAGTTGCTGCATTTGTCTCTACATTGTTAAATTATTGGACCCCTAAGGGAAATTAATATAAAACGACCAGAAAACCCCTTGCTCTTTCAGTACAAGGAAGGAGGAATAAAGGCTAAGGGTTGAAGAGCTCCCTTAAGGAGAACTGAACTCTCCTATCTGTTTTCATTCTTTGATCCCTTCTTCATGTTGAACAAAGGCTGGTAATGTGTGCTGTTTAAGAACTGTGGCCAAATAATATCAAAACCTCTCTGCTATTTCATTGAACATTCAGTCTTGTCTATCAGTGAAAGCTTGAATACTCAGCTTGCCCACGAGAAAGCTCCACTGTCTTACTAACTGCATGTGCTGCTAATTTTCTTTGGAGCCGTGAACTGCTTGCTTTCTGCTTTAAGGTTTCCTGCTTGACTGTACTCTGTGTAAAAAAAAAAAAAGCTAAAAGCTGAGTCTGTTTTTCTAGCTCGCTGACTGTATCTGCAACTAACTTTTTTTTTTCTCCCCTTAGTGAAAATCAATTTTGTATATCTGTATATAATAAGGGCTAAGCCAAGAGATCTAAGTATATATTAGGGGCCAAGGAGCCTAGACTTGAATTCAGAGAAAAAGCTATATAATTTTTTGGTCTCAGAAAGGTCCTACCATTCAATGTGGCTCTTTATACAGAAATATCAAATTACTGATAAAATAGTTTAATTTCCCAGGGGTAATACTGCTATGATCTTTGCTGTAAAAAATTAACAGGGATCTATATTTTGGTTGAGCTTTGGCCTTAACATTAGATTTTACACTAACTATATTGTTTATATTTAGGGTAATAAGGGTCCCTGTAGTGCCTGCTGTATGTCTAGACACTGTCTTACTAACTGCATGGATTGCTATTAAATTTGCTAGAGCCATGAACTGCCTGATTTTTGTTCTAGCTTCTCTGCTTGATTGTATTCTGTATATAAAAGTTAAAAGTAGAGTCTGCTGTTCTAGCATGCTGACTGTATTTGCAATTAACTTTCTTTTTTCTCTTTTTTCAGAAAAAAAACAACGCTGTATATTTATGTACAATTAGAGTTAAGTTAAAGGATTAAACCAGTCAGTGGTGGGACAAGGAGTCTAGGTCTGAACTCAAGGGTCAAGTCTATAACCTGTTGGTTCTAGATAGGTCCTATATTCTACTTTGGTGATATATGCAGAAATATGTAACTACTGTTAAAATAGTTAAATTCCCCTGGGGCAATACTGTTAGGATCTCTGCTGTAAAAACTGAAAAGGGATCTATATTTTGGCTGAGCCTTGGCTCCAGTACTAGATTTGACACTAATTTTATTGCTTACACTTAGGTTAATAAGGATATTTAAAGTGCTTGCTTTAAGCTCTGCTTTCCTAGCTTCCACCTATACTTTTTTTTTAGAGCCTTTTTTTTGGTCTTGAGTGCTAGACCCAGTAGTTATTACTACTGACATATTTTGATTCCTAAGAACCAATACTGAATCCTATCTGAAGTTTCTAGTTATAAGGCTTACCTCTCATAGCTGGTCCTAAATTAATTTTAACTTTGTACTTTTTTCCCTCTCACATCCCCACTCTTCACTTAAAGCACTTGTTCCTTCACTGTTCCCTTCCTTTCTCCCTCCCCTTTTGTTTTCCTCACTAATCCAGTCTTGCTCACTTATTTTTTTATCACTAGGGAAGGGATTCCTCCCCTTTCCCTTTTATCACTTTGTATTCCTCGGTTGGGGATTCCTATTACCCATCTTCCTCATGTGTTTTCACTACATGAATAAATTTCTCTTGTTAAGTGTAGTCAGTCCACGGGTCATCCATTACTTATGGGATTATATCTCCTTCCCAACAGGAAGTTGCAAGAGGATCACCCAAGCAGAGCTGCTATATAGCTCCTCCCCTCACATGTCATACCCAGTCAATCTCTTGCAACTCAACATAGATAGGTTGTTGTGAGAGGTCTGTGGTGTTTTTTAAACTTAGTTTATGTCTTCAATCAAAAGTTTGTTATTTTAAATGGCACCGGAGTGTGCTGTTTGTTCTCAGGCAGTATTAGAAGAAGAATCTGCCTGCGTTTTCTATGATCTTAGCAGAAGTAACTAAGATCCACTGGCTGTTTCTCGCACATTCTGAGGAGTGAGGTAACTTCAGAAAGGGGAATAGCATGCGGGGCCCCCCTGCAAACGAGGTATGTGCAGTAAATTATTTTTCTAAGGAATGGAATTGACTAGAAAATACTGCTGTTACCAATGTAATGTAAGTACAGCCTTGAATGCAGTGGTAGCGACTGGTATTAGGCTGATGAGTGTACGTGCACTGAAGTATTTTTCTGGGGAATGGAATTTGTCTAAGAAAATACTGTTAATGCTGAAGTAATGTTTGAGCCTTAACTGCAGTAAAAGCGACTGGTAGCAGGCTTATTAATAACACTTCATAATCTTTTAATGTTTAAAACGTTTACTGGCATGTTAATCGTTTTTTGTGAGGTACTTGGTGATAAAACCTATTGGGGCATGATTTTTCCACATGGCTAACGTTTATTTCTGCATAGAAACAGTTAACTGAGATTTCCCACTGTTGTAATATGAGTGGGAGGGGCCTATTTTAGCGCTTTTTTTGTGCAGTAAAAATTCAGTCACAGTCTTCCTACTTCATCCTCCATGATCCAGGACATCCCTAGAGAGCTCAGGGGTCTTCAAAATTCATTTTGAGGGAGGTAATCAGTCACAGCAGACCTGTGACAGTGTGTTTGACTGTGATAAAAACGTTATTTGTTAAAATTGATATCCGTTTTTGGGTATTAAGGGGTTAATCATCCATTTGCTGGTGGGTGCAATCCGTTGCTAATTTAATACATTTACTGTGAAATTTTGGTTGCTATAACTGATTTGGTTCATTGTTATTTCAACTGTGACAGCTTTTTGTGCTTCTTAAAGGCGCAGTAGCGTTTTTTATATTGCTTGTAAATTTATTTGAAAGTATTTTCCAAGCTTGCTAGTCTCATTGCTAGTCTGTTTAAACATGTCTGACACAGATGAATCTACGTGTTCACTATGTTTGAAGGCCAATGTGGAGCCCCATAGAAATTTGTGTACTAAATGCATTGATGTTACTTTAAATAAAAGTCAATCTTTACATGTAAAGAAATTATCACCAGACAACGAGGGGGAAGTTATGCCGACTAACTCTCCTCACGTGTCAGTACCTTCTCCTCCCGCTCAGGAGGTGCGTGATATTGTGGCGCCAAGTACATCAGAGAGGCCCATACAAATCACTTTGCAAGACATGGCTACTGTTATGACCGAGGTATTATATAAATTGCCAGAATTAAGAAGCAAGCGCGATTGTTCGGGGTTAAGGACAGAGCACACTGATGATGGGAGAGCCATGTCTGATACTGCGTCACAATTTGCAGAACATGAGGACGGAGAGCTTCATTCTGTGGGTGACGGATCTAATCCAGGGAGACTGGATTCAGAGATTTCTAATTTTAAATTTAAGCTTGAAAACCTCCGCATACTGCTAGGAGAGGTATTAGCAGCTCTGAATGATTGTAACACGGTTGCAATGCCAGAGAAATTATGTAGGCTGGATAGATACTATGCGGTACTGGTGTGTACTAACGTTTTTCCTATACCTAAGAGGCTTACAGAGATTATTAGCAAGGAGTGGGATAGGCCCGGTGTGCCCTTTTCCCCCCCTCCTATATTTAGGAAAATGTTTCCAATAGACGCCACCACACGGGACTTATGGCAGACGGTCCCTAAGGTGGAGGGAGCAGTTTCTACTTTGGCTAGGCGTACCACTATCCCGGTGGAGGATAGTTGTGCTTTTCAGACCCAATGGATAAAAAATTAGAAGGTTACCTTAAGAAAATTTTTGTTCAACAAGGTTTTATCTTACAGCCCCTTGCATGCATTGCGCCTGTCACTGCTGCTGCGGCATTCTGGTTTGAGTCTCTGGAAGAGGCCATTCGCACAGCTCCATTGGATGAGATTATGAACAAGCTTAAAGCACTTAAGCTAGCTAACACATTTGTTTCTGATGCTGTTGTACATTTAACCAAATTAATGGCTAAGAACTCTGGTTTCGCCATTCAGGCGCGCAGAGCGCTATGGCTTAAATCATGGTCAGCTGACGTGACTTCTAAATCTAAATTACTTAATATTCCTTTCAAAGGGCAGACCTTGTTCGGGCCCGGCTTGAAAGAAATTATTGCTGACATTACTGGGGGTAAGGGTCATACTCTTCCTCAGGACAAGGCCAAATCAAAGGCCAAACAGTCTAATTTTCGTGCCTTTCGTAACTTCAAGGCAGGAGCAACATCAACTTCCTCCGCTCCAAAACAGGAAGGAACCGTTGCTCGTTACAGACAGGGCTGGAAAGCTAACCAGTCCTGGAACAAGGGCAAGCAGGCCAGAAAACCTGCTTCTGCCCCTAAGACAGCATGAAGAGAGGGCCCCCTATCCGGAAACGAATCTAGTGGGGGGCAGACTATCTCTCTTCGCCCAGGCTTGGACAAGAGATGTCCAGGATCCCTGGGCATTGGAGATCATATCTCAGGGATACCTTCTGGACTTCAAAGCTTCTCCTCCACAAGGGAGATTTCATCTTTCAAGGTTATCAGCAAACCAAATAAAGAAAGAGGCGTTTCTACGCTGTGTACAAGACCTCTTATTAATGGGGGTGATCCACCCAGTTCCGCGGACGGAACAAGGGCAAGGATTTTACTAAAATCTGTTTGTGGTCCCCAAGAAAGAGGGAACCTTCAGACCAATCTTGGACCTAAAGATCTTAAACAAATTCCTAAGAGTTCCATCATTCAAAATGGAAACTATTCGAACCATCCTACCCATGATCCAAGAGGGTCAATACATGACCACAGTGGACTTAAAGGATGCTTACCTTCACATACCGATTCACAAAGATCATTATCGATACCTAAGATTTGCCTTTCTAGACAGGCATTACCAGTTTGTAGCTCTTCCCTTCGGGCTAGCTACGGCCCCGAGAATCTTTACAAAGGTTCTGGGCTCTCTTCTGGCGGTACTAAGACCGCGAGGCATAGCGGTGGCTCCGTACCTAGACGACATTCTGATACAAGCGTCAAGTTTTCAAATTGCCAAGTCTCACACAGAGATAGTTCTGGCGTTTCTGAGGGCGCATGGGTGGAAGGTGAACGTGGAAAAGAGATCTCTATTACCACTCACAAGGGTTCCCTTCCTAGGGACTCTTATAGATTCTATAGAGATGAAAATTTACCTGACGGAGTCCAGGCTATTAAAGCTTCAAAATACTTGCCGTGCCCTTCATTCCATTCCACACCCGTCAGTAGCTCAGTGCATGGAAGTAATCGGCTTAATGGTTGCGGCAATGGACATAGTACCATTTGCGCGCCTGCATCTCAGACCACTGCAATTGTGCATGCTCAGTCAGTGGAATGGGGATTACTCAGATTTGTCCCCTCTACTAAATCTGGATCAAGAGACCAGAGATTCTCTTCTATGGTGGCTTTCTCAGCCCCATCTGTCCAAGGGGATGACCTTTCGCAGGCCAGATTGGACGATTGTTACAACAGACGCCAGCCTTCTAGGTTGGGGCGCAGTCTGGAATTCCCTGAAGGCTCAGGGATCATGGACTCAGGAGGAGAAACTCCTCCCAATAAATATTCTGGAGTTAAGAGCAATATTCAATGCTCTTCTAGCTTGGCCTCAGTTAGCAACTCTGAGGTTCATCAGATTTCAGTCGGACAACATCACGACTGTGGCTTACATCAACCATCAAGGGGGAACCAGGAGTTCCCTAGTGATGTTGGAAGTCTCAAAGATAATTCGCTGGGCAGAGGCTCACTCTTGCCACCTGTCAGCGATCTACATCCCAGGCGTGGAGAACTGGGAGGTGGATTTTCTAAGTCGCCAGACTTTTCATCCGGGGGAGTGGGAACTTCCTCCGGAGGTCTTCGCTCAACTGATTCATCGTTGGGGAAAACCAGATCTGGATCTCATGGCGTCTCGCCAGAACGCCAAGCTTCCTTGTTACGGATCCAGATCCAGGGACCCGGGAGCGGCGCTGATAGATGCTCTGACAGCCCCTTGGGTCTTCAACATGGCTTATGTGTTTCCACCATTTCCGATGCTGCCTCGACTGATTGCCAAGATCAAACAGGAGAGAGCATCGGTGATTTTGGTAGCGTCTGCGTGGCCACGCAGGACCTGGTATGCAGACCTAGTGGACATGTCGTCCTGTCCACCATGGTCTCTGCCTCTGAGGCAGGACCTTCTAATTCAGGGTCCTTTCAACCATCCAAATCTAATTTCTCTGAGACTGACTGCATGGAGATTGAACGCTTGATTCTATCAAAGCGTGGCTTCTCGGAGTCGGTTATTGCTACTTTAATACAGGCTCGGAAACCTGTTACCAGAAAAATTTACCATAAGATATGGCGTAAATATTTATATTGGTGTGAATCCAAGAGTTACTCATGGGGTAAGGTTAGGATTCCTAGGATATTGTCTTTTCTACAAGAGGGTTTAGAAAAGGGCTTATCTGCTAGTTCGTTAAAGGGACAGATTTCGGCTCTGTCTATTCTTCTACACGAATGTCTGGCAGAAGTTCCAGATGTTCAGGCTTTTTGTCAGGCTTTGGCTAGGATTAAGCCTGTGTTTAAGACTGTTAGTTCTTAACGTTTTGCAAGGTGTTCCATTTGAACCCCTTCATTCCATTGATATCAAGCTGTTATCTTGGAAAGTTCTGTTTTTGATGGCTATTTCCTCGGCTCGAAGAGTCTCTGAGTTATCTGCCTTACATTGTGATTCTCCTTATCTAATTTTTCATTCAGACAAGGTAGTTCTGCGTACTAAACCTGGGTTCTTACCTAAGGTAGTTTCTAACAGGAATATCAATCAAGAGATTGTTGTTCCATCTTTGTGTCCTAACCCTTCTTCAAAGAAGGAACGACTTTTGCATAACCTGGACGTAGTCCGTGCCCTGAAGTTCTATTTGCAGGCAACTAAGGAGTTTCGTCAAACTTCTTCTCTGTTTGTCGTTTACTCTGGACAGAGGAGAGGTCAAAAGGCTTCGGCTACCTCTCTCTCTTTTTGGCTTCGTAGCATAATACGTTTAGCCTATGAGACTGCTGGATAGCAGCCTCCTGAAAGAATTACAGCTCATTCCACTAGAGCTGTGGCTTCCACCTGGGCCTTTAAGAATGAGGCCTCTGTTGAACAGATTTGCAAGGCTGCAACTTGGTCTTCACTTCACACTTTTTCAAAATTTTACAAATTTGACACTTTTGCTTCTTTGGAGGCTATTTTTGGGAGCAAGGTTCTTCAGGCAGTGATTCCTTCCGTTTAAAGTTCCTGCCTTGTCCCTCCCATCATCCGTGTACTTTTTGCTTTGGTATTGGTATCCCATAAGTAATGGATGACCCGTGGACTGACTACACTTAAGACGAGAAAACATAATTTATGCTTACCTGATAAATTTATTTCTCTTGTAGTGTAGTCAGTCCACGGTCCGCCCTGTCTTTAAGGCAGGTTTAAATTTTAATAGAAACATAGAAACATAGATATTGACGGCAGATAAGAGCCATAGGCCCAGCAAGTCTGCCCGACCTTACCTAACAGTATAAACTTATCTAGTTCGTAGGATAGCCCTATGCTTGTCCCATGCATTTTTAAAGTCCCCCACAGTGTTTGTTGCTACTACCTCTTGAGGAAGTTTATTCCATAAATCAATCACTCTTTCTGTAAAGAAGTGCTTCCTCAAATTACTTCTGAATCTACTACCCTTTAGCTTGAGCTCATGACCCCTTGTTCTTGAATTTTCCATTTTATGTAAAATACCCACAGCCTCAGTTTTACTAAACCCTTTAATGTACTTGAAAGTTGCTATCATATCATAATTTAACTCCAGTCACCACTGCACCCTATGGTTTCTTCTTTCTCGTCTTGTTTCGGTCGAATGACTGGATATGACATGTGAGGGGAGGAGCTATATAGCAGCTCTGCTTGGGTGATCCTCTTGCAACTTCCTGTTGGGAAGGAGATATAATCCCATAAGTAATGGATGACCCGTGGACTGACTACACTACAAGAGAAATAAATTTATCAGGTAAGCATAAATTATGTTTTCTTAGCTAACACGCTAAAACTCCTTCTCCAGCTATGGCGGCTAAACACAGAGATAGGAAGACTAAGTGTACCTTAGAGACCCAGGCAGATAGTCAACCAGCCACCATCAATCCTTCTCATTTAAGTGAGTCACTTGATACTCATACACTGGTAGCTAGCATCTCTGAAGCCCTGGCCCCTAGATTCGACACCCTTAAGCTTGAGATTAAGCAGGACATTTCATCCTTAACAAACTAAATTAGACAATTTTCGAACAGGCTGCAAGACGCAGAACAAAGAGTGTTGGATCTGGAAGATACTAGTGCAACTCACAGTTCTAAACTTGAGACTATTGATATAACACTTTCTAAGATTCAGCTTAAAATTGAGGACCTAGAAAATTGGTCTAGGAGAAATAATCTCAGAATAATTGGGGCTCCAGAGGAAAAAAACTTAGATAAATTTATCTCTGGGACTCTAGCCCAAGTTTTTAAAATTCCTTCCTCTCACCCACAATTCGTTGTGGAAAGAGCACACAGGCTCGGCAGGCCATTCACTGATGTCAAGGGGAATACGAGAGCAAGACCAATTATAGCAAAATTGTTAAATTTTCAGGATAAAGTTATTCTGTTTCAATATTACCCCAAGAACCAACCTATTTCATTGGGGGCATTCAAAATACTTTTATTTCAGGATTTTATCTGCTAAAACTGCAGGAAAAAGGAAAGAATTGTCCCCAATTTGTACAAAATGTATTAATCTGAGCTACCATGCCACGCTAATTTATCCTGCTAGATTAAAGGTTAAGGCAGAACCCCAGGTTGGGGAAGAACAAGTGAGACAGTTTAGAGACCAAGTTGTTTAAAAAGATTTTCCAGAATCTTGCGATTAGGGATATATGGAAATCACAAAACCCTGACGTAAGAGATTTTACTTGCTTATCTAAAACCCAGAAAACATTATCTAGGATAGATTTATTTCTTATAGATGAAAGGCTTTGCAAACTGCGAGTTAAAGCAGGACACTTTCCTATCTGTATATCAGATCATGGCCCTATTTCTTTAGAATTGCAGCTTAATGATTTCAAACCCAGAGTCTCTTGCTTTTTCTTCCCCACATATCTTTCAAATGACCTAAAGTTTAAAAATTGGCTTAAATCTAAATATGAAGAATATGCGTATTTCAACCAAGCACATGCCAATCGTTCGGCTACTTTTTGGGAAGCTGCAAAATCAGTTATTAGGGGAGAAATGATAGCATATAGTGCTAATAGGTCTAAAAAAATAAAAAATAAGAGAATCAGAAGTGTTAAAGTCAGTAATCAACTCATATAATCTCTATTTGCTTGAAAGTTCATCAGAAAACTGGGCAAATTACTCTAGATCAAAAAATGAGAGGGATACATTTCTAGTATATAGAGAAACACAGAAGACTTTAAAGCTCCAAGCTAGACTGTATAGACATGTTAATAAGGTTGGAAAATTACTGGCAAATTTGGTGAAAAAAGAGAAAAGACCTCCACTGGTAGATATATTGTACCATTAAGGAAAAACCCTCACCAATCCAGAAGCCATTTCAAAAATCTTCTCAGACTATTATCAAGAGATTTAAGATCTTTCACTAAATAAAGCACCAGATGAGTTACCTAATGAATTTTACAAAATTCTCTCACCAACCATTGTTCCACACTTAAGTAAGCTCTTAAATGACATGTATATTGTCGGCAATCGAGTCTCTCCTTATTTCACTGCCTCCCATACTACCCTAATTCTTAAACCAGGGAAGGATCCTGCTAAAAAAGTGTAGCACTTCTGAACTCAGATTATAAGATTCTTACCTCCATTTTAGCCAAGAGATTACAATATTTTCTTCCTAAAGTGATTCATAAAGATCAAGCGGGGTTTCTGCAGAAGCAGAACAGTTCATTACTATTGATTATTTTAAGGCCTTAGAGAGATCGGAGCGGAGGGGAAAGGGTGGTACCCCTGATCTAGCAATTATCTCAATTGACGCTGAAAAAGCGTTTGATTCAGTTCATTACGATCATTTGCTATTTTCACTTTCTCAATTTGGTTTCAGAGGTAATTTTCTTAAATTTGTGGATAATCTATACAATAAACCACACACAAGGATAATAGTTAACAATATCCCATCCTCGGAGATACTACTTGAAAGAGGAACACAACAGGGCTCTCTCCCCTCTTCTTTTCAACATCTCTATCGAACCCCTGGCAATCATGATTAGACAACAAATTGAAGGTATAAAAGTAGGTAAGAAGGAGCTCAAAAATTGCTTTATATGCAGATGGTATCCTTCATTACCTTTCCAACACTAGAATTAATATACCAAAACTTATTAAAAACATAAATCAATTTGGATCCTTCTCTGGTTATAAGATTAATGCCTCAAAATCAGAACTCCTTTGGGTTAGGAAAAACAAAGACTCCTTATTAAATATACATTTTAGAATTTCAGAATCTTTTAGATATCTTGGTATCATTATCTCTTCTATTCTTGATAATTGCTATAATCTTAATATACTGCCAGTCCTGACGAAAATCAGATTTGGCAGAATCTTTCGCTCTCTATTTCAGGTCATATAGCCTTGTTTAAAATGATTCTTCTTCCAAAACTATTAAATGTTTTACAGAATACCCTAACAATTTTTAAGGGGCAGGATATTAAGAAATTTAATAGTATGCTGAGAAATGTCATATGGCAGAATAAAAAACCTAGGATCTCTTTAGCTAAACTTTCTTTGCCTAGAAAATCCGGAAGGTTCTCACTACCAGATTTGCATCTATATAATCTGTCTTTTCTTGCACAAATTGTGGTCAACTGGATTCTTACTAGAGATTACGTCACTGATAATGAATTGGAAAAAAATGTAACCTATCAATTTTTTCCCGTTGCTTTAATACACTGTAACCCTAGATCAGCACCTCAGGAAGTAAAAGGCTTAAAACAATTATTTGTCCTTTACAGGCCTGGTAGAAGATAGGTAGGCTGTTAGCTAGGAACTGTAACGTATCTAATTATATGCCATTTTTGAGAATCCTAAATTTCAAGCAGGAATGCAATCTGCACTTTTCCAAATATGGCATAATTTATGTCTTGAAAGTGTCTCCCAACTGGTAAACAGAGATAGACAATGTGTTAAAACGTTTGAGGCTCTGAAGGGAGAATTTATCTCCCTAATAAATAATGTTTCACATATCTACAAGCTAGACATTTTATTCTTAAATTACCAAATTAATTTGGTTGGAACTGGTCCCTTGGGAAACTGGAGAACTGGCTTGTGTTGGCTAGAAATGGGTATATGTCAATTTCAGTATGTACCAAATCTAGAAAAAATATCTTCCGCATGGAACCTACTGATACCTAAAAACAATATCAACGCATGGCTCATTCAAGTTTTTATTTAAAAAATCACACAAGCCACTTTATCCATGACATGGAGGGATTCCCATATCAAGTTATAATCTAAGATCTATTTCACACCTGAAAAGGGTTTCAGGTGTGGGATCTATAATTTTTAACAAATGCCCAAAATGTTCACTGCCTCAGTTGATCTTATCCATATGATTTGGGACTGTCCAAAAATTAAACATTTCTGGCTCAAGCTAGAATATTGGATCAATAAGATCTCCCCTCTGGTACTAATCTTGGTTCATATAGTCTTTCTTTGGGAAGCTACAAAAGATCTCCAGGAACATAACAAGATTGTTAATATGACTATCCTAGCAGCAAGATACCTAATATTTAAGAAATGGAAAGAACAGATAGATACCAATATGAATGATGAACTGGATATTGGACACTTCCTTAAAAAGTGGTCAGTATTTGTTAAAATTCTTTCCTCCAACGAGATAGACTATTTGATTTTTCCATTCAGGAACTCAGAGTTAGTGTTATTGGGGGTGTGGTAATCTACCTTACCCATTCTTTCAAACTGTTCCCTTTGGGGTTTTTTAGTTTTTTTTTTCATTTTCCTTTTTTTCCTTTTTTTTTTTTTCTCCCTCCCTTTGTTGTCCCTGTTTTTGTCCTGGGGATGGGTTGTCTGGTTTTGTTTTGTTCTTTTAAGTTCCTTTTCTTGGTGTCTGGTTCTTGACAGGAATTGAGGTTAATGCATCATAGAGACTGGATCTTGAAGTCCATAGAGATCCAGTCTAGGGATAGATCTTACATAAGAAATGAATCCCAATAGCCAGGAAAGGCACGAAGAATGTGTCTCTTGATAATACCCTCCTGAGGGGTAATGTTTTTTTTTGTGTTTGTATTTTAAGATAAAATGTAAAATCTCAGCATTTGGATTGGAAGATTACAGATTTATTTTTGTTTTTGTTTTATTCAGGTTGTGCATTCATTCTGTATTCTCATTATCTTCCCTGCAAAAAAAATATTTTACAATTAAGACACTTTGTTGATATTAAATAAGGGTTTTCTACAATAATATCCCTATGAGATACAATGTCTTTTGGAATGTAAGAATACAATTATATGTTTGATTCTTTTTTGTTGTTGTTTAAGGTGATTTTTCATATGGTTTATTTGTATAAGGTATTCTTTTTAGTGCTTATGCCTTGCAAGGTACTGTTTGTATTTATTCTGATTATTGTGCTGAATATAAATAAATAAATAAATAAATAAAATATGATGAAAAAAGTGAAAAAAGCACACTTTTTCTAACTTTGACCCCCAAAATCTGTTACACATCTACAACCACCAAAAAACACCCATGCTAAATAGTTTCAAATTTTTGTCCTGACTTTAGAAATACCCAATGTTTACATGTTCTTTGTTTTTTTTGCAAGTTATAGGGCAATACCTACAAGTAGCACTTTGCTATTTCCAATTTTTTCAAAATTAGCGATAGTTACATTGGAACACTGATATCTGTCAGGAATCCCTGAATAACCCTTCACATGTATATACATTTTTTTTAGTAGACATGTTTTTAGTAAACCTAAAGTATTGATCTAGGCCCATTTTGGTATATTTCATACCACCATTTCACCGCCAAATGCGATCAAATAAAAAAAGTTGTTCACTTTTTCACAAACTTTTTCACAAACTCACTGAAATTATTTATAAACAGCTTGTGCAATTATGGCACAAATGGTTGTAAATGCTTCTCTGGGATCCCCTTTGTTCAGAAATAGCAGACATATATGGCTTTGGTGTTGCTTTTTGGTAATTAGAATACCGCTAAATGCCGCTATGCACCACACGTGTATTATGCCCAGCAGTGAAGGGGTTAATTAGGGAGCTTTTAGGGAGCTGGTAGGGTTAATTTTAGCTTTAGTGTAGTGTAGAAGACAACCCAAAGTATTGATATAGGCCAATTTTGGTATTTTTCATGCCACCATTTCACCGCCAAATGCGATAAAAATTTTCACAATTTTAGGTTTCTCACCGAAATTATTTACAAACAGTTAGTGCAATCATGGCACAAATGGTTGTAAATGCTTCTCTGGGATCCCGTTTGTTTGGAAATAGCAGACATATATGGCTTTGGCATTGATTTTGAGTAATTAGAAGGTCGCTAAATGCCGCTGCGCACTACACGTGTATTATGCCTAGCAGTGAAGGGGTTAAATAGGCAGCTTGTAGGGTTAATTTTAGCTTTAGAGTAGAGATCAGCCTCCCACCTGACACATCCCACCCCCTGATCCCTCCCAAACAGCTCTCTTCTCTTACCCACCCCACAATTGTCCCCGCCATCTTGAGTACTGGCAGAAAGTCTGCCAGTACTAAAATAAAAGGCTTTTTATTATTATTTTTTTTTAAATATTTATTCTGCCTTTTAGGATCCTCCTTAGCCCCAACCTCCCTGATCCTCCCCCAAACAGCTCTCTAACCCTCCCCCTCTACTTTATTGTCCGCCATCTTGGGTACTAGCAGCTGTCTGCCAGTACCCAGTTGTCCATATAGTTTGTTTTTTGTTTTTTAAATAAAATAAAAACCCCTATTTTTCTGTAAGTGTACCTTCCCCCCTCAATACTCTACCCCTCTCCCCGTCCTGGAATATAATGGCCATGCGCGCTCGCACACACACACACAAGCATGCTCCCGAACCCTGCCCCTGCCTCCTTGCATGCTCACGGACACTTTCATCACAGGATCTAGAGCACGCACCAGCAATGGGCCGCCTACCCGTCTCCCTGCATTGGCTCCCACACACCAAAGAGTGGCCCTCTCTGCATCGACAACTCTGCAATTCTATTTCTGCAGTGCTCCACTCGTGGGGTTTGGTAAGGGAAGTTAAACATAAAAGAAGGGGGAGAGGTGTTGTGCAGTGTCGGCACTTATAATGTCTTCGGACGGAAGTCTGAGTGTAAAGTATACTTTTATCCCTTTTGGTTCCACATGCCCAGCATCATTTCATGCTGTTCTACTGCACCTGTGCGGAGGTAGTGGTATATTTCTAACTGTATGGACCATTCCTTTACGGTGGGAATTGTGGGTTATTTCCAGTGTCTAGGGATCAGAATTTTCAATCTATTAAGCATAAGGATCATTAAAGGTGTTTGGCTTTATCTTTTAACTTAGGGAGACCTAAAAACAGTGAGGTCTCAGGTCTGTTCGGCACAACAGCATCTAAAACTCTGCTCATAATGACCGTTATCTCTACCCATAGTTTATTTATTTCTGTACAGCCCCACCAAATATGTACCATGGTGCCCTTTTCCCCACAGCCTCTCCAGCAGTTGCTGGAGGTTTTAGGATATATTTTTTTGTAATCTGTGGGGTTTGAGTTACCATCTTGTTAGAAATTTGTAGTTCATTTCTTGAAATCTAGAGGAGACAGAAGAGGACCTAGTCGTGGTGAACGCTCCTATCCACTCTTGCGGTAGGATGTTGGATCCCAGTTCAATGTTCCAAGTAATTATATAATTTGGAAGAGTGTTGGGTTCTGGTGTTAGGAGAAGTTTGTAGAGAAGTAAGATTGAGTGCACTGGTGGACGATGTGTTAGGCAGAGTTTTTCAAAGGTAGTTGGTTATCTGGTGATCTGATGTTTAGAGATGTGATTTTATGTGTGCATATGTGAACTTGTTAGGAAACAGCCTAGGATCCAGGTTCACCACATTTTTGTACGGTTTCAGTTTATCGTTGAGTAAAAGGCAGTGGCAGGTTTATTTTTCTAGGGAGGGGCGGTGTCGTGAGTTGTGCTTTTACATTTGAAATTGGAATCAAAGGGTTTTGCTTAAAGGGTTTTCAGGGGGGATATTTTGGATGAAACATGAATAGATGTGTTAACTGTGTAGTCCCAGACTGTGCAGAATTCCTGTAGTATGGGATATGTAGATGTAGAATTTAGGGTAACCACGTAAAAGTTCCCACTTTGTCCCATTTTAATATTTCCCAATCCACTTCCACCCATTGTTTGTCACTGTTGTTGGTACTCCAATCTATTAATCTATGTAAGAAACCCGCTGTTCTGTATTATCAATGTTTGGGACTCCCAATCCCCTGCCGTCCTTTGGCAATTACAGAGTGTTTTTGTGTATGCGTGGTCTGATGCCATTCCATATGTATTTTCTAAATGGTTTTGCAGTTTGTGGGGTAATGGTATGGGCAATGCCTGCAGGACATATAAGATTCTTGGTAGAACGTTCATTTTGATTACGCCCATCCTGCCTAGCCAGGATATGTATTTGTTTTTTTAGTTTGAGTGATCTATGGTGATATTATTTTCAAGCAGTTTGTAGTTTGCTGTAAATAATGTTTGGGGTTTTGGGGAGAGATAGATACCCAGATATTTAATTTTGCTGGTTTGGAGGTGTAGGGGGCAATCTGCTATGTCTTCTGTTAAGGGCTATCTGGGGTAATAATTAGTGATGTCGTGAATAGTTCGTCGGCGAATAGTTCCCGGTGAACATAGCTTGTTTGCGTTCGCCGCGGCGGGCGAACATATGCGATGTTCAATCGCCCCCTATTCTTCATCATTGAGTAAACTTTGACCCTGTATCTCACAGTCTGCAGACACATTTCAGCCAATCAGCAGCAGACACTCCCTCCCAGACCCTCCCAGCTCCTGGGCAGCAGTCATTTTAGATTCATTCTGATCCTGCATTCTAAGTGAGAGGAGGGATTGTGTAGCTGCTGCTGATTTTATAGGGAAATTGATAGCTAGGCTAGTGTATTCAGTGTCCACTACAGTCCTGAAGGACTCATCTGATCTCTGCTGTAAGGACAGCACCCCAAAAAGAACATCAGTCATTTTTTGTTTTTTTTGCCTGTGTAATTTTGACTGTGAAACATCAGTCTGCTAGTGTAATCTAATTGCAGTTGCCTGCCTGCCAGCGTGTGTGCCAGGCCCACTTGCTAAGTGCCACCACTCATATCTGTTGTAACAGTAGTGTAAATATTTAAAAAAAAAACTTTTTTGACTGTGAAACATCAGTCTGCTAGTGTAATCTAATAGCAGTTGCCTGCCTGCCAGCGTGTGTGCCAGGCCCACTTGCCAACTAGTGCCACCACTCATTTCTGTTGTAACAGTATTGTAATTTAAAAAAAAAAAAAAAAATTTGACTGTGAAACATCAGTCTGCTAGTGTAATCTAATTGCAGTTGCCTGCCTGCCAGCGTGTGTGCCAGGCCCACTTGCTAAGTGCCACCACTCATATCTGTTGTAACAGTAGTGTAAATATTTAAAAAAAAATTTTGACTGTGAAACATCAGTCTACTAGTGTAATCTAATTGCAGTTGCCTGCCTGCCAGTGTGTGTGCCAGGCTCACTTGCCAACTAGTGCCACCACTCATAACTGTTGTAACAGTAGTGTAAATATCTAAAAAAAAACTTTTTTGACTGTGAAACATCAGTCTGCTAGTGTAATCTAATTACAGTTGCCTGCCTGCCAGCGTGTGTGCCAGGACCACTTGCCAGCTAGTGCCACCACTCATATCTGTTGTAACAGTATTGTAAATTAAAAAAAACAAAACTTTTTTGACTGTGAAACATCAGTCTGCTAGTGTAATCTAATTGCAGTTGCCTGCCTGCCAGCGTGTGTGCCAGGCCCACTTGCTAAGTGCCACCACTCATATCTGTTGTAACAGTAGTGTAAATATTTTACAAAAAACTTTTTTGACTGTGAAACATCAGTCTACTAGTGTAATCTAATTGCAGTTGCCTGCCTGCCAGTGTGTGTGCCAGGCTCACTTGCCAACTAGTGCCACCACTCATATCTGTTGTAACAGTAGTGTAAATATCTAAAAAAAAAAACTTTTTTGACTGTGAAACATCAGTCTGCTAGTGTAATCTAATTACAGTTGCCTGCCTGCCAGCGTGTGTGCCAGGACCACTTGCCAGCTAGTGCCACCACTCATATCTGTTGTAACAGTATTGTAAATTTAAAAAAAAAAAAACTTTTTTGACTGTGAAACATCAGTCTGCTAGTGTAATCTAATTGCAGTTGCCTGCCTGCCAGAGAGTGTGCCAGGCCCACTTGCTAAGTGCCACCATTCATATCTGTTGTAACAGTAGTGTAAATATTTAAAAAAAAAACTTTTTTGACTGTGAAGCATCAGTCTGCTAGTGTAATCTAATTGCAGTTGCCTGCCAGCGTGTGTGCCAGGCCCACTTGCCAACTAGTGCCACCACTCATATCTGGTGCCAAAGTAGATTGCACGCGTAGTGCCCCAAAATTGAAGTAGGAGGACCGACCAAGCATCTTTTCCCATCTCCCGGTTCCTAAAATCCATGCCATATACATGTCCCCTGGCGCAGCATCTGCCTCTGGGAACCTTACCATGGGTCCCAGACCTTGTAATTCTCTGTCTGGAAAATTATATATCTATCAAATCTATCTATTTATCTATCAAATCTATCTAACTATCAATCGTATCTATCAAATGTATATTGCATCTATTGATCTATGTGATCTATGTATCTATCTATCAAATCTATCTCGTGGTTGTGCAAATGGACTGTTTGCGGTTGTTTGCGGTTGTTTGCGGTGCGTTACACGGGGAGTTTGGTCTGTCACTGTGAAGCAGGCGTAACCCTTACACTACCTGATCGATACAACATCATACCTGATGTTTTAAAGCACGTTATTCCAAACAATTTAGGAATGTTAGGTGATTTATGCCCTTTATGGCATGCCACAGTCCAGGTGTTAGTCCCCTTGAAACAACTTTTCCATCACTATTGTGGCCATAAAGAGTCCCTGTTGGTTTTAAAGTTCGCCTGCCTATTGAAGTCAATGGCGGTTTGCCCGGTTCGCCGGTTCGCAAACAGTTGCGGAAGTTCGAGTCCGCCGTTCCCAAACCGAAATTTTTAGGTTCGCGACATCACTAGTAATAATATGTTCAGGAGCTCTGATTTCCTGAGGTTAAGCTGGAAGTTGGAAACCCTGCCATAGTCAAACAATGATTACCTGTAATACAGGGAGTGCAGAATTATTAGGCAAGTTGTATTTTTGAGGATTAATTTTATTATTGAACAACAACCATGTTCTCAATGAACCCAAAAAACTCATTAATATCAAAGCTGAATAGTTTTGGAAGTAGTTTTTAGTTTGTTTTTAGTTATAGCTATTTTAGGGGGATATCTGTGTGTGCAGGTGACTATTACTGTGCATAATTATTAGGCAACTTAACAAAAAACAAATATATACCCATTTCAATTATTTATTTTTACTAGTGAAACCAATATAACATCTCAACATTCACAAATATACATTTCTGACATTCAAAAACAAAACAAAAACAAATCAGTGACCAATATAGCCACCTTTCTTTGCAAGGACACTCAAAAGCCTGCCATCCATGGATTCTGTCAGTGTTTTGATCTGTTCACCATCAACATTGCGTGCAGCAGCAACCACAGCCTCCCAGACACTGTTCAGAGAGGTGTACTGTTTTCCCTCCTTGTAAATCTCACATTTGATGATGGACCACAGGTTCTCAATGGGGTTCAGATCAGGTGAACAAGGAGGCCATGTCATTAGATTTTCTTCTTTTATACCCTTTCTTGCCAGCCACACTGTGGAGTACTTGGACGCGTGTGATGGAGCATTGTCCTGCATGAAAATCATGTTTTTCTTGAAGGATGCAGGCTTCTTCCTGTACCACTGCTTGAAGAAGGTGTCTTCCAGAAACTGGCAGTAGGACTGGGAGTTGAGCTTGACTCCATCCTCAACCCGAAAAGGCCCCACAAGCTCATCTTTGATGATACCAGCCCAAACCAGTACTCCACCTCCACCTTGCTGGCGGGAGTCGGACTGGAGCTCTCTGCCCTTTACCAATCCAGCCACGGGCCCATCCATCTGGCCCATCAAGACTCACTCTCATTTCATCAGTCCATAAAACCTTAGAAAAATCAGTCTTGAGATATTTCTTGGCCCAGTCTTGACGTTTCAGCTTGTGTGTCTTGTTCAGTGGTGGTCGTCTTTCAGCCTTTCTTACCTTGGCCATGTCTCTGAGTATTGCACACCTTGTGCTTTTGGGCACTCCAGTGATGTTGCAGCTCTGAAATATGGCCAAACTGGTGGCAAGTGGCATCTTGGCAGCTGCACGCTTGTCTTTTCTCAGTTCATGGGCAGTTTTTTTGCGCCTTGGTTTTTCCACACGCTTCTTGCGACCCTGTTGACTATTTTGAATGAAACGCTTGATTGTTCGATGATCACGCTTCAGAAGCTTTGCAATTTTAAGAGTGCTGCATCCCTCTGCAAGATATCTCACTATTTTTGACTTTTCTGAGCCTGTCAAGTCCTTCTTTTGACCCATTTTGCCAAAGGAAAGGAAGTTGCCTAATAATTATGCACACCTGATATAGGGTGTTGATGTCATTAGACCACACCCCTTCTCATTACAGAGATGCACATCACCTAATATGCTTAATTGGTAGTAGGCTTTCGAGCCTATACAGCTTGGAGTAAGACAACATGCATAAAGAGGATGATGTCTTCAAAATACTCATTTGCCTAATAATTCTGCACACAGTGTACTCTTGGGAGTGATGCGGTTGGATTTGTGAGTGTTAGTATTACAGTGGGTATTGAAAATAATCACCCCCCTCTTGCAAATAATCACATTTTGTTGCTCTGCAATCTGAAATAAAGACATACACAGTTTTTGTTTATCCAGTTGTAATTACTCAGTGCAACTTATAACATCCAAGTGAAAGATATAACTCCAACATGTCAGGCAAAAATAAAGACAATTCAAAAACAGAATGACTGATTTGGAAAAATTATCACCCCCTTGTGTAAGTATTTTGTTGAACCACATTTTGCTTTAATTACAGCCTTTAGTCTGTTGGAATATGTCTCTAACTGTGTACATCTAAACTGTGCAATATGTGCCCACTCTTCTTTGCAGAACTGCTCCAGTTCTGTTACATTTTATGATGACCATTTGTGGACTGCAGTCTTCAAGTCATGCTACAGATAGTCAATGGGGTTTAAGTCTGGGCTCTGACTAGGTCATGCAAGGACATTCACCTTTTTCTGCTTCTGTATACATTGCTAGTTTGTGTTCATTTCCCCAAGCGTTATCCCTGAAATCTGTGTGTTGTCTCTTATCTTTTTGGTGAGTGTCTCTATTGATAACGTGAATAGTATGGGTGATAAGGGGCAGCCGTGATGTGTGCCGTTGGTTATGCTGAAATGGTTAGGCCATTTACTTTGACTTTTGCTGAGGGGGATTCATATAAGTTAAAAAAAGTGTTGATAAATTTGTCACCGAAAATTCATTTTTTGAGAGAGTCACTTTTAAGAATTGCCAATTCACCCTATCGAAGGCTTTCTCTGCATCTGTAGATATGTGTGCTGTATCTGGATTTGTTGTGCATATGTGACAAGTTGTAATCTATGACAATATGAATACAAACTGGATTCTGCTCATAGGTCATTAACCAGGAGAATTCAACCTACCAGAATGCATAATGTTTACTGTAAAGTGTTGTAGATGAGGGAGAATGGTCTTGGGACTGTCTTCAGAGCTCTGGCTAGGCCCCTTAGTTCCAGTGAAGGGTCATCTTAATGCTACAGGATACAAAGACATTTAGACAATTGAGCATTTGGGAAAGGCCCTTTCCTGTTCCAGTATGACTGCGCCCTGTACACAAAGCGAGTTCCATGACAACATTGTTTGATGAGTTTGTCATGGAGGAACTTGAGTGGCCTGCACAGAGTCCTGACCCCTGACCTCATCACCACTGAACACATTTGGGATGAATTGAAAAACTGATTATGAGCCAGACATTCTCATCTAAAATCAGTGCCTTACTACACAAATTATCTTTTTGCTGAATTGGCACAAATTCCCACAGATACACTCCATTATCTTGTGGAAAGCCTTACCAAAAGATTGCCTGCTATAATGGCTGCAAAGGCAGGGCCAACTTCATATTAATAACTATAGTTTTGGAAGATGTCAAACAAGCTCATATAGGTGTGATGGTCATTTCTCCACATACTTTTGACCATATAGCGTATACTTAAACATTTTGAAGGGAAAATCAATCATTTAACTAAATGTGATTGTTATAAGCACAAGCAGATTATATATATTTTTTATCTTTATTTCAGATAAAATAGCATTTTTCTGAATGATTTATCTGTAATACACATTTAGCAAAATCAAAAGGATTTCAATTCAACGGATATAATTTGGTCAGCATGAATGTTAATAGCCATCAACAAAGCTTAATGTTAATTGACAAAATCTTAATAAAAAAAACTTACAAGAGCCCATTGAATCAATTTCTATGGCATTTCCCCATATCATATATGCAATTTCTTTACATTTGAGACTACAGAGAATATTCAAATCCATTAGAACAGTTTTACAAAGGGTTTTGTAATTTTTGTGTGTTTTTTTCAAGGTTAAATGCAATTAAAAACCATTCCATATAATCAATATAATCTCCATGTTTTTTTAATGTTCATGTGATATTTTCTAATCAGATATAACAGATATTCTGTCAGGGTGCCAGCAATCAGACTGGTCAAGTCAAATAACAAGCCAGGAGTCAAAACCACAGCTGGTAGTCAGACGAGCCGAGTCAGGAGCCAAAGCGAATAGTCAGACAAGCCAGAATCAGGAACAAGGAAAACAGCAGAGTCAGGAACAAGCCAGGGATCAGGAACCAGGAAGGACGTCAGGCAGCCAGGTAAAACACAGGAGCTCTCACAAACAGGTCTGAGACAACGCAAAGGCAAAGCATACTGAACAGAGGCCCTTTAAATAATAAGTGATGACATCACAATTCTGAGACTGCATCCTGTCTCACATGGATGATGCACAACAGTCTGGCCATAAAAGGAAGTGCAGGCAATGAGCAGCCTCCCCCACAATGCACCAAGTCAGGAAGAGAGGTGAGTAAAATGGCTGCCAGCAGCACATGGCAAACACAACAGGGAAAAAACCCTGACATATTCTGTATATAGGTAACACGTTCCTTTCACTGGCTTATTATTTCTGTAGCTCAATTAAATTATGTACATGACACAAATAAATTGAGATCTTCAAAATGTACATCTGCAATATATGTTAACTATAAAGTTACTCAGAAGTATGTTACATTGTTTATAGCACACATCATGAATTGGTATTACTGGTTAAGCAAAAAAAACAAGCATTTAAAAACATTGGGCATGTTTTATCAGTTTTGAGCTGCATTATGTAAAGCCCCACCTACATGCCTGTTTTGTACCATTTTATTTTATGTTTGCTCAATCTAAGTGCAAAAAAGAATCATATTAAAATGTATATGTAACACACTTACCAAACAGATTTTTTTCATCTGTTAAATGGACAGTAAATATCTTATTCTAAAGGGAGGCACCAGAAATGGCCTGTAATTATAACATCCCAAAACTAACAGGGTTACTTTAGAGACCATCCTGACTACTTTACAAGTCATTTGCATATCACATGTGCTCATCATCAATCAGCTAAGGTAAAAACTTCTGGGTGATGACTTCAGAATAATTAGCAGATCATCTTACTGATTACTTCACATGCTTGAACAGCCAGTGAATGCCTCTAAAGTCATCTCATTTAAATATTTTGGCCTTTGGGCATACTTGAGGATAGCTTGTGATGACTAGTCTGGAGTCATCGATTACTTCAGAGTAATTCCAGGAGTATCATCCTTTTTGACAAGGGATGTCAACCAAGTCTAAACATTTTATAACAAATTAACATCTTGTTTTTCAACAATTTCGTGGAACCAACCAAGGCCTTAGTCTGCAGCTGACAAGGTTAGCCATGGTTATTATGTTAGTATAAAGTGCATTGTTTTGCAGCTGTTATATTTTAAAGCTAATTAGGAAAATAAATGTAGCAGGCTTGGCATCGAGACATCTGCAGCGTGAGAATAAGAACATTTTCTGAGCTAAATTAAATGAAAAAGATGGCAAATTTAATAATGACAGTATATTGCAAAGTTGTTTTTCTATGCATAACTAAACATTTTAAATTAAAATTTCAAGGTCTTTACTGTCCTTTTAATATTATGCTATATATGTTATCAGTCTCTGAATCATTGCTACTGATATGTGGTAAACCTCTTCCAGTTAATGTTCTTTAAATTCAAATTCTTCATTGCAGTGTATGTGAACATTTGTACATAAATTATGTAAAAGTCTATCCAGTTCAACTGTTCAATTTAAATACAATAAACTCCTTAGTTTGAAATGATTAACAATAACTTTATATCACTATAATCATCAAGCTATACTGATATATATATATTTAGCATTAGAGCATTAGTGCTATTTTTTAATTTGGGTATTGTTTTTTTCCCATTATGCAATGGTTAGATGAATGGTTTTATAATATGTTATGTTTCACAAGACAATGATGAGTCTGCAATCTATAGAGAAAAAAAATAAAAATATTTTCTTAGATTCAATATATGACCCCCCAAATTCACGATATTTTTTCCCCACTAAAAATTTTAGTTTAATAAAATTTTAGAAAGCTTTTATCTTTCATGGAATATACATATATTACATTTTAAAGCATATTATTTTTAAAAAAATAATGAAAACTGGATAGTAGTTGCCATTAGACAATTATAGAAAAAAATACTGTTTAGTCAAATCTTACTAATCTGAGTCTACCAAGATAATTCATTATTATCTTGAATTTATTCACACTTTAATTATCGAGCATGAATCATTGTTATAAAAAAACAAGCTTACAATGTTTCATTGGAGGCCTCTATGACCTAAATTTAATGAGAACAGTGAAGATTTGTTTGAGAAAGTAAACCTAACAATTATTGTGACGCGTAAAGTTAAATGAAACTCCTAATTACCAGTACACAGTGCAGGTAATGTCACTGGAATATTTATATCATGTTATTAAAATTGTGTGTTTTTTATATAAGACAAGAGATTTGTTGCATTAATATCACTTTAGTATCCAATAAAGTTTTTTTTTTAAGTTTAACAGTAAAAAGTCATAATATTGTAAATGTCTCATGCCCTGAGAGAAAGCATATAATTGTGAAGAGAACCCAATAAGTCTAGATAAGCCCTGCAGAGTCTAGATAAGCCCTACTGATCCACCAAATGAGTACTGCTAAATTAAAGCTTTCTTTTCTGTTCTGGTATTTGTAATGTTTATATGTCTGTTTTTACTATGTAGCTCCTAATGTTTAGCGTAATTACATTTTTTTAAATGTTTGATTAATCCTTTTTGACTATCAGTTAACCTTTAGGGACCATCATCCTAGTAGTGCATCACTACTACTGAGCCTACTCATCAACAAAACAATTCAACGAGAATAAAGCACATTTGATAATAGAAATAAAATGGAAAGAATGTCCCTTTAATTATTTTAAACTAATAGTTTAGATAAAATGTTTTGTCTTGAGTAAGTGCATGTTTGATGTTTGTTAACATAGAAAAAAGGTTCTTTGTAAGATAAAACTGTGGACAATATTACTGTGACAAATGGTCTTCAGCAATCTGAAGACATGCATATCAAACTGTTCAAAGTATGTATCTCAAATCATTTACATAACTGCTAAAACACTATAATTTAGTGTTATGTAATCAGTGTATAGTTTACTGACTGCATATTGTGATTCTATGTGTACAATAAAAAAGGATTTGTAAAGATAAAAAATGTGAACAATATTACTAGAACACATGATGACTAGGGATGAGCGAATGTGTAAATTTCCGAATTTCGAATGTTAGAACGAATGTTATTACCGAAATTCAAATTATAAATCCGAATGATAAGAACGAATATTCTTAAAAATTCTATAATCAAATGATATTTACAGTTTTCGAATGTCACTTTCGAATTTGAATGTTTATAATTATATCGAATGTCCACATTCGAAATTTCAAACTTAACATTCAATTTAACAAATACTAATTCAGAAGTTCAATAGTTCATGTGATAGGGAGGGAATCTAGTAAATTGATACATAATAGATACAAATATATAATTTTGAATGTTTCTATATAGAATATTGCATAATTCGAATATTACATTTAAAGAAAGCATTAGAAATAACAAATATAAATTTGAATTTTTTGAAAAGATCATTTTCAAATGTAATCGTAAAATTTGAAACCGAACATTCGAAAATCAAATGTTAGAATGTTATGTAAACATTCGAAATTCTAACAAACACATGTGTTAAAATTAATTTCATTTTTCGAATGTGGCAAAACATTCGCCCATCCCTAATGATGACACATAGTTTGACTCTGATGACCTTCAATCATCTCAAGAATTACATGTCAAACTGATTAAAGTATTAATACAACTCAAAACTATTTCTACACCTAGTAAAACACTATTACAATATGTTGTGTGCTTTAAGCTATTAAAAATAATAATAATTTGCTGCAATTCATCTATTACCAGTACAAGTGATATATCTGCAAAAATATCAGGTTTCAGAAGATGTCTATAATATTACTAACAATGTTGATACTTATATAAGACCTACAGTGATATTACTAAGTTTTGTTTAAAACAAGTATAGAAATGACGGTAAGGACAAAAATCATGACAACTTTAATAATAATGTGAGTAAAATTAAAGGGACAGTCTACACCAAAATTTGTATTGTTTAAAAAGATAGATAATCCCTTTATTACCCATTCACCAGTTTTGCATAACTAACAAAGTTATATTAATATATGTTTTATATCTATGATTACCTTGTATCTAAGCCTCTGAAGACTGCCCCCTTATCTCAGTGCTTATGACTGACATGCAGTTTAGCCAATTAGTGCAGACTCCTAAATAACTCCACGGCAGTGAGCACAATGTTATCTATATGACACACATGAACTAGTACTGTCTAACTGTGAAAAACTTTCAAAATGCTCTGAACTAAGAGGCGGTTTTCAACGGTTTAGAAATCAGTTTGAGCGTACCTAGATTTAGCTTTTCAAAAATACCCCCCAAGGGAACAAAGCAAATTTGATGATAAAAGTAAATTGGAAAGATGTTTAAAACTGCATGCCCTATCTGAATCATGAAAGTTTAATTTTGACTAGACTGTCCCTTTAATGAAAATTTAAAGCAGAACAATTCATATTTAAAATATGATTCCATAAGTATAGGTACTCAAGGATAAATGTAACAAACACGTCTTCTCCAGCATCAGGTGGAGTACCGTTGTTTTAGAATAAAATAAGCTGGAATCAATGGCTGAGAGGCCCAGCTCACCACAAACACTTACTGGGACACTGGAAGTAAACACAATGTTCATAGGCATTGGGTAAGAGGAATGAGACTAAACTTAGTAACTGGACTCTCTTTAGAGGGTAGATTTACCAAAGGTCAAGTGGACATGATTCGCTGTAGCGAATCATGTTCACTTGACCTCGCTAAATGCTGACAAAATACACTGTTGGCATTTACCATTGTACAAGCATTTCTTGTGAAATGCTTGTACAATGCTGCCCCCTGCTCACTCATGGCCAATTGCCCGCTAGTAGGGGCTGTCAATCATCCTGATTGGATTGGGATGATTTCAGACCGCCACCTAACAGGTCTTACGACTGCTGGTTCTTAATTCTGTTTCTGGCAGACCAGAAATGATGGGGCATAGATGCAGCATCCGCTGTTTAACCCTTAAGGACCACAGCACTTTCTGACCATTTGGGACCAAGGCTATTTTTACATTTCTGCGTTGTTTGTGTTAAGCTGTAATTTTCCTCTTACTCATTTACTGTACCCACACATATTTTATACCATTTCTCTTGCCATTAAATTAAATTTCTAAAAATACCATTATTTTCATGATATCTTATAATTTACTATAAAAATAATTTTAAAATATGATTAAAAATTGGAAAAAAGCACACTTTTTATAACTTTGACCCCCAAAATCTGTTACACATCTACATTCACCAAAAAACACCCATGCTAAATAGTTTCTACATTTTGTCCTGAGTTTAGAAATACCCAATGTTTACATGTTCTTTGCCTATGTTATAGGGCAATAAGTACAAGTAGCACTTTGCTGTTTCCAAACCATTTTTTTTTTTTAAAATTAGTGATAGTTACTTTGGAACACTGATATCTGTCAGGAATACCTAACTATCCCTTGACATGTATATAATTTTTTTAGTAGACAACACAAAGTATTGATCTAGACCCATTTTGGTATATTTCATGCCACCATTTCACTGCCAAATGCGATCAAATAAAAAAAAAATTGTTCACTTTTTCATAAACTTTTTCACGAACTTTAGGTTTCTCACTGAAATTATTTACAAACAGTTTGTGCAATTATGGCACAAATGGTTGTAAATGCTTCTCTGGGATCCCTTTTGTTCAGAAATAGCAGACATATAAGGCTTTGGCATTGCTTTTTGGTAATTAGAAGGCCGCTAAATTCCGCTGTGCACCACACCTGATTATGCCCAGCAGTGAAGGGGTTAATTAGGTAGCTTGTAGGGAGCTTGTAGGGTTAATTATTTACAAATAGTTAGTGCAGCCATGGCACAAATGGTTGTAAATGCTTCTATGTGATCCCCTTTGTTCAAAAATAGCAGTCTTAAATGGCTTTGGCATTCCTTTTTGGTAATTAGATGGCCGCTAAATGCCGCTGCGCACCACACTTGTATTATGCCCAGCAGTGAAGGGGTTAATTAGGTAGCTTGTAGGTAGCTTGTAGGGTTAATTTTAGCTTTAGTGTAGAGATCAGCCTCCCACCTGACACATCCCACCCCCTGATCCCTCCCTAACTATCCTCAAACAGCTCTCTTCCCTTCCCCCACCTCAAAATTGTCACAGCCATCTTAAGTACTGGCATAAAGTCTGCCAGTACTTAAATAAAAGGATTTTTTTTATATACAACAGTGATGGATCCCCCCTTAGCCCCCAACCTCCCTAATCCCCCTCCCATCCAGCTCTCTAACCCTCCCCCCTCTACCTATACTCCACCATCTTGGGTACTGGCAGCTGTCTGCCAGTACCCAGTTTGCTCATAAACATTTGCCCAGTTTGCCCAAACCCCAATTTTCTGTAGTGTACCTGGCCTCCTCCCCCTCCCTCCACCATCCCCCTCACAAATCCCTTTAGAATAGTTTATTTCCCTCTCTCTCCCACCCTCTCCCTCCCTCTACCTCCCTCTCCCTTTCTGGACTCAATGGAACATGCGCGCACATGCCCCGCGTGCTCCAGATCACTTGCGTGCTCTGCAGGTACAGGATCCAGAAGTCCCTCCTACGATGGGCCCCTACCCGCCTCCCTGCTATAAAAAAAAGGTATTGCCATGATGCCTCAATATCGAGGCATGACAGCAATACCTTGAAAGCGGCTGGAAGCGATCAGGATCGCTTCCACCGCTTGAAACCCCTGTCCTTTTGTTTGATGTACCCTGTACTTTCTTGGTAGTTAAGGGGTTAATAAATCAATCCCTAGTACTTTAATCAGCTCCCACAAAAATATAACAAAAATGAAATACTATAAATTAACTGTATGTTTATAAATTCAAATGTCAAAGGAAAACATACCTTTGTAAAAGGTTAGTCTCGCTTTCCAGACAAAGACAAATTTAAGTTACTTAAAGGGACACTAAAGTCAAATTAAACTTTAATTATTTAGATAGAGCAGGCAGTTTTAAGAGACTTGCCAATTTACATCCATTATCAAATTGTGCACAGTTCTTTTGCATTCACACTTGCTGAGGCACCAGTTACTACTGACTATGTGTAACATTTCATAGTGTATATGTACGCTAGTCTGTGATTGACTGATTGCTATCATATGATACAGGGAACTACATTTTAAAATTTGCCATCAAAAAATGACTGATCATATTAAATTGAGTAAGTGCTATTGCATTGTCTTTTATTATGCACTTGTTGATTATGCAATGCTACCGTATTTAATGGCCCTTTAAATGCATAGCTGATGGCAGAGAAATCCAGGGTAAGGGAAGTCAGACAGTCTGGGTCAAGGCCTCACAGTTAAAAGCAGCACAAAATAAAAAAAAACAAATGTAGAGTCAACAAACAAGCTAAAGTCATATACCAAGCCAGTCCAAAACAAAGGGTTAATACAAAAGTATAGTCAAGGAAAGCAGAAGTCAAACCAGTATATCCATATAGTAATTTCAAAAAACAAGAGGTAATAACTCAATACACAAGCAACTCATGCCGAAAACACAGAGCTTATAAAGACTACTACAATTAAGGACTATTTGATCTTCTGGGCCTCCTTAAAGTGAAGATCAATTTCCATGTGAAAGTACCGTTTTTTTAAAAAAAAACTATTAAAAACAAGGGCACTTTCATTCATGAAAATTGACATTTCAGCCGTTTTTTTAAAATATACTTACCTTTTCTTCTTGAAACTGCTCCAGTAGTTCACCAGCCCGTCGCAAGCCTCTTCATATGTCAGCAATGACGATTCCGGCATCCTCCAATCTCGGCTTCCCCCCCGGGGTGATCATTGCCTGAGGCAATGCAGTGATTGGAGGAAGCCAGTTTTGTCATTGCTGGGTAAGTAAACCAGGAAGAAGACAGCGGGGCATCATTTCAGAACGGCGATCCGGCGTTTTAGAAGAACAAGGTAAGTATTTTTAAAATACGGTGCAATGTCATTTTTCATGAATGAAAGTGCCCCTGTTTTTAATCGTTTTTTTAAAAACCGGAACTTTCACATGAAAATTGACCTTCACTTTAAAGGTACAGTATGCCTTACTGCAGCAGGAACAGAAATCACTCTCCTAGCACCTGTTATGACAACAAAACATTCACCACATCCATCTAGTAAGTACAAGTTCTAGGACTATAAGTAATTGAATGGTTGCTATATAAAATATTACAGCAGCATAAAGTTAATTTAAATATTTTTTTCAAACTATGATTTAAAAGATTCTTTATTAGAAATAAATTTCCAACTATGTCATCTTTATCACCATTCTGTACTAACTCCAGATGTGACTCAGCAGGAACATATGTAACATAAAAATAAAATAAAAATGATGAGCACATAATATACTGTTTATATACATGTTAGTTATTGCAGTGAAAGTATGTTTCAGTATGCGTAAAGGTTATTTTTATGGATGTTTTGTTTTGATGAGAAATAAAATGAAGTTTTGAAATACCTGATTAAATGCTTTATTTTTAAAAAATATTTCTGATAAAAGTTTTCTAACTAAAGTGATTATTTTTCATGAATAGTAAAAAAAAAAGGTGTAAAAACATTGAATATGATATATTGAAATCAAACACATTCACATATATTCCCACTGGCTAAAATCTTACATTAATTCTAGAGTTTAAAAAGAATGTAAACACCTTGGGGCCTATCTATCAAGCTCCGAATGGAGCTTGATGCTCCGTGTTTCTGGCGAGCCTGCAGGCTCGCCAGAAACAGCAGTTATGAAGCAGCGGTCACAAAGACCGCTGCTCCATAACCTGTCCGCCTGCTCTGAGCAGCCGGACAGACATCGCCGGAAATCAACCCGATCGGGTTGATTGACACCCCCTGCTGGCGGCCCATTGGCTGTGAGTCTGCAGGGGCGGCGTTGCACCAGCAGCTCTTGAGAGCTGCTGGTGCAATGCAGAATACGGAGAGCGTATTGCTCTCCGTATTCAGCGAGGTCTGGCAGACCTTGTTAAATAGAGGCCCTTGTATTTATAAGACATTTCTTTTGTGTTGCTATAGAATACCTTAGTCTAGTTAAAACATTTTTAAAACAAAATAAAATCTTGTTTAACAAAATTGTTTTCCAATAGCCAAACTCCAACCCCTACTTCTCTTATTTGGAAGAGCCAATCTGTGCTTTAGATTGCAGACAACAAGGCTAGTAAAGGTCATTAAGTTAGTAAAGTGAATTGTTTTACAGTTGCTCTCTGTTAAAGCCAAATATGGAAAGCTATAAGACAGATTTAGCCTTTAAAACACTGCAGCTCTAAGAATTAAAAAATCTACAATTTTCAGTGTTAACTTACATGAAAAGGATGCAAACTAATAAGTGTATTGTAATTTTGTTTAATTATGCCTAACTAACTGTTCTATTAAGTTTCCAGTCAAATATTAAAATGAATGACAATTCTGAAATTAAACTCCCCATGAATAAAATTGTATTATATTATTATATTCAGTGGGCTAGGGTGTTTAATTTTAGAATTGCCAATATTTTCATGCTTTGAAATGTTTGATTTGGAACTTAACATCCAGAATTAACATACAGTGCCCCAGATTACAAGTGGCGCACTATTTTTTTTTTTCAAGCTTGAGCACTAACTGCACTTAAGTTAAAAAGATAGCATGGCCAAATTAGCGCTGGCATTACAAGTTGAAACCAAAAAGTTATCATATATACTGTGTATATATATATATATATATATATATATATATATGTCAATATGTGTGTTTATATGTGTATATGCATGGGTTTCCGGAAGGGTCAAGGGGGTACACTCACTCCCTGGAATTTTGCTCCAGGTAAAAAGGCATGCTTTCGCAAGCACACAACTAGATTAAAACTAACTCTTCCATTTTTTCTTTTAATCTAGCTGTGTGTTTGCAAGAGAGAGTCAAACTTTCTATGTGTACTGTAAATATTTTTGTTATGTAAGTTTCTCTATGGGCTTTTCACCCAGGCTGGCCTTGAGTTGACTGCCTGATTCACAAAGAGCTTTGCAGTTGTCTGTGAGTGCTGGTGAGTACCCAGGGCTCTGAGTTTTGCAGTGGTATGGGATGTGCACCCTGTCCGGTATGAGAGTGCAGTCCATTTTTGTGTTTTGTGTGTGTCTAGGTACATTACAGAAGACCTGTGTTACCCTTGTTTTTATCTGTTTGATTGAAAGCATGCATTGTGTGACTGTAGGATAGGGACTCAGGGAGGAAGAGACCTTAACGTGGTCCTGGGTCTATCACTATTTGTCCGAATGCTGTAACTTACTCTTACATTTAGCTTTTGCTTTCTAATTTTTCCTATCGGCTTTGAACCCAGGCTTGTCTGGTGTTAACTGCTTGAGTTTATGAAAGCAGCGTAGCTGTCTCTGAGTGTAACTAAATCCTCTAATTTGCCATATTCTCCTCTCCCCTCCACCCCCTCCTCTCACCAAGCCTCCGATTCCTGATTGAGGGGGATCTAATACCACTCAGCTGGAAAGATATTCCACAAAATTAATCTTACAAAATATTCAGTTTTATGATAATGACAATGGATAAGACAGGATAACTTTTAACCATTTTTTTTCTTATGCCTAGGTAATATAGTAAATTGTTCAAAAATTATTTTATGATACATGGAGTGTGAGAAGCTCACTATTGATGGTGCTGCCTTATTTTTCAAATTCTTCAATATCAAACTGTGACCCAAAATAATTGCAGTATTCACTATATTGGCATTTCTTCTGTTGGAATTTGTTGTTAGAAAGAAACAATTCTCTCTAGATTTGAGTTTCAACCTATTTTCTAACTTTTTATTAAGCCAATATTCTACTTTGCTCCAAGACTGCATAATTTTAGGGCAAGCCCAGAAACAATGTACTAAATCTGCAGCGGAGTTGTTGCATTTAGGGCATTTACTCATTATATTTAGATTCCATTTAATAATTTTCAGAGGTGTAATATAGACTTTGTTAAGTAATTTTATATGAGACTCTTTTCAAGCTGTAGTGACAGGAGCACTCTGGATCCATTTATAGCTTGTTTTTATTGTATCTATAGTGACATCACTATAATGAGTTCTCCATTTCTCTAGAAGCTTGTTAAGAGATAATTGGCCCTGTTTTGCCAACATGATTTTATATAATAAGGCTATATTATGATTCCCTATCTTATAGGTAGCCATACATGTACTGATATTCTCCCAGCCGGCCGCTTCCGCACTTGACTTTTCGATTCCTCCTATAAAATGTCTAATCTGTAAATAGGTGAAAAAGTTCTTATTAGATAGATTATATTCTCTGGAAATATTTTCAAAGGATCTCAATTGACATACGTTATCTAAACATTAATATACATAGGACAATCCTTTTTGAGCCCAGCTTTTAAAAATTTCTGAAGATAAGCCAGGTACAAAATTTGGATTACCTATTATAGGGAGAAAGGGAGATAGTTCAAAATTCATGTTTAATGCTATGTTGAGTTTTTGCCAAGCGTCAACAACATTTCGTATTATGTTTATGCTTTTTATGTGATTTGGAAATTGCAAAGCTGGACAGTGTAATAAAACTTATATTAAAAAATCAGTGCGCCAAATACCTGTATATAAATTATATAAACATATAGTGCATCATAAATAAAACACCTATACATATATAAACAAAAGTGACATCTGTGAATGTTAATAAACCCAGTCAAACCAAACCACTGATGTATGTGATGGGAATATTATAGTGGACAGTTCATCTAGTCCATAATCCAAATCCTAAATCTGGAACGGATGGCAGGCTGCTTCTTCGAATTTCTTGTTGGTGTCCCAAGATGTTAAACTCTGCAGAAGTGAATGATAAAAAAAGAAGGTGCCACCATAGTGCACAATCAGATGTGTAAAACACGCCAGTAAAACAAGTAAGACCGTACTTACAAGCTGTAAGACACTTGAGAAGTGTCACAAACGCCTTCTGGACTGTTATGGAGTCGTCCAGCTAACTCACACTGGTGGATCTCAAAAGTCCTCTGGGATGTGAGGGCGGTGATGGCAAAAGAAACCAGCATCCAGCAGCAATTCCACAGAGCCGGCTCGTCCTGTACTATCCACTATTGTTGTAGATACAATGTATCAGATGGATAGGTTAAATGAGTAAATAAATGAATAAAAGATAGTTTGTGGCAAAAGTCTTGTAAAAGCAAACAGACTTTATTTGGGGTACAAAAGCACAATGTTTCTCGGTCTCTCCTGACCGTTTCCTCAGGTGCAATATACATAATAGTTTAAACCACAAACTTTTATTGCCGCATTCTCTGCGTCCTCTAAAGTAAACAGCGCATGCGTGGAGGTGTGACCACTGATAGAGCTTCCATTGGTAGCTGAATATCCAATGATGAGAGCAGTAATATTCAAGCCTTTGTGTATAATCAAATCAATAGCGTAGCCGAGTAAAAGCTGCTATTGATGGTAACCAACCATAATCAGGCAGTAAAACGCTCGACTATCTTACATTTTTTAGCTTACACTTTGTTGCATATCTACATATTTAGATTATACTCATAGGGCTTCTAGTGGATACATCCACCACTATGGCCCTCTGGGACGTCGATTACACCATATGTTAATAATACAGATGTATTATATTACTATTATATGACAGGCATATTGTATTTCATTGTTAATGCCATTTGTATATTGATCTATTTATGCTCAGTGGGTATATAATGTGTGTATATACATATATGCATGTATGGTTATATTTATACTAATACCTTTTTGTGTATATATATATATATATATATATATATATATATATATATATCTTTTTATACATGTATTTAGGGTGTGTTATATTTACATACATTTATTTAGTCCATTACCAATAATAGGATATGATACCTTGATACATTTGTGTTTTTATTTGATTTTGAACTCTGCCAATGTTTTAAGAATATGAATATATGTTTTAGAATACTGCATTTTATAGGCTTTTTATATGAGGTTCTAATCTATAGTTCTATATAACGAGTTGTATACTAAGTAATAGTGTTTTATCTATACAATTTGTATCCTGATAGAGAGGCCCTCTGGTTTAACCTGTTTAGCTTTAGGATTTTAGTTGCGATGTGGGTGTTACCACTAAGAGGGACAGAACGGCTATGATATTTTTTTTTTTTAACCCTGTGTACACATACATGTACAGATTCAGTTTATTTATATATCTCTCAATACTCTTGATATATTTCATACATATTTCAAGATACATATATATTTTTGATATGCTCAGATAGTCGAGCGTTTTACTGCCTGATTATGGTTGGTTACCATCAATAGCAGCTTTTACTCGGCTACGCTATTGATTTGATTATACACAGAGGCTTGAATATTACTGCTCTCATCATTGGATATTCAGCTACCAATGGAAGCTCTATCAGTGGTCACACCTCCACGCATGCGCTGTTTACTTTAGAGGACGCCGAGAATGCTGCAATAAAAGTTTGTGGTTTAAACTATTATGTATATTGCACCTGAGGAAACGGTCAGGAGAGACCGAGAAACGTTGTGCTTTTGTACCCCAAATAAAGTCTGTTTGCTTTTACAAGACTTTTGCCACAAACTATCTTTTATTCATTTATTTACTCATTTAACCTATCCATCTGATACATTGTATCTACAACAATAGTGGATAGTACAGGACGAGCCGGCTCTGTGGAACTGCTGCTGGATGCTGGTTTCTTTTGCCATCGCCGCCCTCACATCCCAGAGGACTTTTGAGATCCACCAGTGTGAGTTAGCTGGACGACTCCATAACAGTCCAGAAGGCGTTTGTGACACTTCTCAAGTGTCTTACAGCTTGTAAGTACGGTCTTACTTGTTTTACTGGCGTGTTTTACACATCTGATTGTGCACTATGGTGGCGCCTTCTTTTTTTATCATTCACTTCTACAGTGTAATAAAGGAGAGATCATTCCCTCTTCTAATACTAGAGATGTAAGATAATTAGATTCAGTTATCCAGTCAACCGCAATGTGCGTTAGTATTACAATATTGTATTTCTTTTATATCTGTGAGTGCCAATCCCCCATCTTCAAGACTAAGTGTTAATTGTGTTACAGACAGCATATGTCTCTTTTTACCCCATAGGAATAAAGCACAATCTTTATTGAAGTCTTTAATATCTTGATTAAGTATAAATAGGGAGACATTTTGCATAATATGCATTAATTGAGGAAATAGGATAGTTTTAATGATCCTAACCTTAGCTGAAAGAGAAATAGGGAAAGCTTTCCATCTCTTTAGTTTCAAGGTTGCTTTTCTAAAGAAAGGTATATAATTCAACCTATACTATTGATTTGGATCCACATGTAAGTATATTTCTAAATATTTAATGCAGGGAGTCTCTTTAAATAAATGTTCTTTGATACTATTGATACTTGTATGTATCCATAGGATTTCAGACTTACTAGTATTAATGTTGTATCCAGAAAAAGAACTGAATATATTTAAAATATTCACAGGCTTGATATTGTATATTCTTTTTAGTAATTTTAAGAAATAAAGACAAATTGTCTACATATAATGAGAGAACTATTTTTTTGTTCTCCTAAACTAATACCTTGTAGTTCTTCTGAAGGAGAATAGCAAGAGGTTCTATAACTATGTTGAACAGTAATGGAGAGAGTGAACAACCTCTCTTTATTTTGTTGTTGTTGTGTTTTGTTATTTTGTTAGTATTGCTATGTGTTGTCTTGTCAGTGTTGCCTAGCCATAAGGGAACAGAAAGGGGGAACATAGGAAAAGAAATCACAGCTAGGGTACAAGGATGTTTTTTTTTTTCTTTCTTCTGTTATTTTTGTTTTTTCCCTTACAGGTTATCATGGGTCATTTTGTAATATTGTCCATGTATTTGTTAGAGGATGACCTTTACAAATTAAGATTATCAGTTTTTCTTGATATATAGATAGGATACATTTGGAATTTGAAATGTAACATTATTTTTAAGAATAAATGTACACAAAATTGTATGATGTATGATATTTAATTGGATGCTCCTTGCTGTAGAATTATACATCAAGCATATATTTAAATGTACCTGAAGTGTTTTGTAATTTTACCTATGGGCTTTGCACCCAGGCTTGTCTGAGGTTAACTACCTGAGATCTGAGGAGAACTCCCTGAAAAATGTGCAGCTGTCTATGGGTGCTGGTAAGCACCTAGGGCTGTGAGATTTGCAGGGTCATAAGATGTGTAACCAGTACAGTTTGAGAGTGCAGTCCATTTCCGTGTTTTGTATGTTTCTAGGGAAATTTCAAAGGGCCTTGTTTGTATCGTTTCTTTTTTCTTTTTTTTTTGCCTCAGAAGGAGACCATCTTTCTATTTTACAGAGTTGGTCAACCGTTGCCCCTTTCTTCATTGGCATTTTCTATGTTACTCTGGAACACCAAAGCAAACACTCAAAGAAAAAATATTTCTCTTTGTATGTTTACTTTCAGAGCTTTTATATAATTATCCCACTTCCCAAAGAATTTTTCAATCTCTGTCTCGACTTGCGTTTGCACCATCGCTTGTTCCACTAAAAACCAGTGTAATATAGCATTTTTGAACTCTGAGAAGCGGGGTATAACTGTATTAAGAAAGCCAGGGTCCATACCAAGGTCCCTATATTTCATGAGAAATAACACATAGTGGAAGGAAAATTTCACCTGTATTTCCTTAATTTTGGATGCCCAGAAGCTAATTTTTCCCCAGAATCTTTGAATCACTGGACAACCCCAGAAATAATGTTTATTATCTGTGGATTTTAACTTACATTTTACACAGCAATTTTGTATCTCTATCTGAACAAAACTGTGATATGTATAGTGGAGTGATATATGTTTGATACATTATTTTCAAATGATGCTCCCTATAATTTTCCTCTGTGGATGCTTTTTGAATTTTTTTTAATTGATTCCAATAAATGAATATGTGATATCTCTCTTTGTCTAGTCCTCTTCCATATACATAATACAAATTTAAAATTACTATCATCTTGATTTCGCAGTAATAGCTGGTAAATATTTGATATAGAGAAAGTATTTGCTTTAAAAGCTGTCCTTTTAAACACATACCCCCCCTCATCAATATTCTCCTCCTTGAGTAATTTATCCGCATAATGCTTTAAATGAAAATATGAGAACATTAAATGATCAGGTATACAAAACTCGCCCTTACAAGCAAGGAATGATTTAACCCTTTTTGTCTCTAAATATATAGTCTGGGTTATGAATTGAACACCATGTGGCTCCCATTTATTAAATCTTTTAGGATCATACCCTTCTATAAATTCGGGATTCCCTTCATTAGTTAAATATGGTGATAATTTAAAGTTAACACCAACTATTAAGGAGCATTTATGCCACACTCTAATTGAGTCTTTAACAACAAAAGTTTGTTTTATTGACTTAGGCAAGTTTTTAATGGGTATGTGTGGTAATGCTTTCAATGAGTATGGGTATACCAGCTCTTTTTCAAGTTCTATAACTGAAAAATGACCTATATCTAAAAAACAGTCAAAGATTACTTTAACTACTGCTGCAAGATTATAGTATTCTAAATTTGGGAGGGCAATTCTAAAATAAGTTTTATTAGCATTAAGTATTTTTATAGCAATTCTCGCTCTACGTTTACGCTATATAAAACGTGATATGTAAGAATGAATCTGACATATCTTTTCTTCATAATAATAAAGGCAAAGCTTGAAACACATAACGGAATTTAGGGAAACAAATAATTTTAAATAAATTTATCCTACCAGACAAAGAGAGAGGAAAGTCCATCCAATTTTACAAATCCAACAGTAAAGAGCGTATTAAATTTGAAATATTTAGATGATACCATTTACTGAGGGTCTCTAGAAAACCTCAATCCTAGGTAGCCCAGTGCCTCCTGGACTTCTCTGAAAGGTGTACCCAGAGAGTCATTATTCTTAACTAGCCACAATATTTTAGTTTTAGTTTTATTTACAGAAAAGCCTGAAAAAGATTTAAAGTCCTCTAGGGCCCTCAGAATAATTGGTACGTTTAAGGAGAGTTCTTTTGAAAATAATGATAAATCATCTGCATAAACAGCAAGTTTAAGGTAGTAATTTCTCCACTTAATACCAGTTATACTCTTTCTTAAATAAATAGCCAAGGGTTCCAAAGCTAAAAGCGGGGAGATTGGACAGCCCTGTCGTGTGCCCCTTCCCTGATGAAAGCAAGGAGACTGTAAACCATTGGCACAGACTACGGTTGTCGCTGCATTATATAATCTCTGTATACAATCCAAAAAATTCCCTTTAAACCATATTTAATAAGGGCCGTAAACAAATGGTCCAAGGACAGTGAGTCGAATGCTTTGTGAGTATTGAGGGATATTATTGCCGCATCCTTAGTACTTACTTTGCCTCTTCTCCTCTGTGAGAAATAGTGATCTATAGCTAGTTCTAATTTTCTAATATTCGAGAGCATAGCCCTTCTTTTCATGAATCCCATTTGATCTGGATGAATAAGAGGAGAAGTTACCTGTTGCAATCTTGTTGCTAATATTTGTGTTAATATTTTATAATCTATGTTTAATAAAGAGATAGGGAGGTAAGCCTGGTTTGTGAATCAATATCGTTCTAGATTCTTTGGAATAAGTGGATGGGCTCATTCCTTCCACATAGAATTCATTATATACTTTTAATAGTATTGGACTGATTTGTTCATCCAAGCATTTATATAGTTCGGCGGGCATCCCATCCGGACCTGGAGCTTTTTCTTAGGACTAGTCTCTTAATTGCAGATCTAATTTCCTCTAATTGAATCGGGTCATTAACACTGCTATCTTGTTCCACGGTTATTTGAGGTATTTCCATTCCTTGCCAAAATCTCTCTTTCACTAATCAATCAATTTGTATAGGGTATTATAATTTTTAATAGTATTGAAAGAATTCTTCCATAATCACTTCTGGACTAACTATTTTTCCATTTTGATTTTTCAGGGCTATCACATGCTTCCTATGTATAGAAACATTCAATAATTTAGCAAGAAATTTGCCTCTTTTATTGCCATGTCCAGCCCATTTCCCTAATCTTCTAATATCATCTTTATTCTCTCTTTGAAGGAAATAAGTGTCTCTTTGAGATTTAGCAGATAAATATTCTTTCCAGTTACTAGGCATTGGATTTTGAATATAACTTTTATATTTATAGTTAAAACATTAGCAAATTGAATTCTGCGCATATTATATTTTTTATTTTCTCTTATGGTATAAGCCAGGATTTCCCCTTGACAACCTGCCTTATACACTTCCCATTATGTTTGTTCATCTACAGACCCTGTATTTAGATCCAGAAAATGTTGCCAATTAACTCTCAAAAAATTAAGAAACCCACTATAACTATATAAATAAGTAGGGAAAGAAAAGTTAACACTCCGAGGGCTGGTCTCTTTTAGTTGGATATCTAATAAAATAGGATCATGATCTGATATAACAAACGGACATATCTGCTTTTTTTTACAATTTATATCAATTGATTCCCTAGCAGAAGCATGTTGATTCTAGATAAAGAATTTCCAGATTTCGATATACAAGTAAACCCCTTCATATCTGGATTAAGATGTCTCCAGATATCTATCACTTCTAAATTGTAAATTAGACTTCAAGCTTTTCGCTTCCTGTGCTGAGAAACATCATATTATCTTATGACTTATTTTTCTATCCAACACTTGCGAGTGAGCTATATTGAAGTCTCCCCCCAGAATAAGTTTCCCTGGGGAATATGCTATAAGTATGCTATATGTAAATTTTACTCGGGCTCCTATCATTAGGCCCATATATAACATAATACTATTTCTTTTCCTTCTATTTCCACTTCTAGAATGATATATCTCCCTTGATCATGTATAAACTTTCGCTTTATTGTGTACTGCAGATTTTTCTCTGTAGACTAGGTGTATAAATTACTTCAACCACCCATCCCCATTTCAGTTTTTTACTTTCCTCTTCCTTTAGATGGGTTTCCTGTATCATACCTACATCAAATTTAAGCCTTTTCATATATTGCAGGATTGCCTTTCTTTTAAGAGGTGAAGTAAACCCCCCACATTCTAAAAAAGAAAAAAGAAAAAAAAAGAACCCCCCCCCACGTAATGATCTTTATTTCCCCCATTTTAATGAAATATCAGCTAGATTACGAGTATTGAGCGCTATAGGGAAATTAACGACCGCAACATCTTCGGCGTTATTTCACCTCCCTATAGCGCTGCTATTACAGATTTACAAAAAGCAGGCTTGTGCGGGTGAAATGGTGGCATTGAGCTCCATACCGCACCGAAATCAAGCGCTGCTTTGACATGCTCGTGCACGATTTCCCCATAGACATCCATGGGGAGAGAAAAAAAAATGTTATCCCACAGGCTCCTCAAAATGGACACAAGTGCAGAGATAGTATGATAAAAGTAAAAAACTTTATTGATATTCCATAAAACAAGGTAAATGCTCCTTAAAAGTTAAAAAATGGTGAAAAAAGATGTGTTTGACCGGTTTCGGTCGCTGGGACCGTAGTCATAAACATAAAACCACATTACAAATGCAAGGCATTTAAATGAACTGGTCTTCTACTATTGGTGAACCCAGATACTCCCATAAATTAACTCTTAGCTTGCTAATACATTTCAAGGACACATATAATACTGATTTATTATTGAAATGGAACTGAAATTAACATACTCAGTAAACCTAATACACTGGATCAGGAATATTAAGGACAACTATTTAAAGAAAAAATATATATTAGTGGTATGAAAATTGACAATTGAATCTAAACTAATTAAACATATGGCTAATACTGATGTAAAACATATATAATAGCTATAATAGCTTTGAAATTCCTGTATACCATATATCACATATGTGCCTCTGGATAGATTATTGTTGACACGATCAGTGTCAAATATATCTCTTAGATCGAACTAAGGGCTCCATGTACGAAGCAGCGAAAGCTGCTCCGGAGCCTTTGCGGGGCAGGTTCGCATATGCGAGCCTGCTTCCCGCAATGTAAGAAGCAGCGGTCATTAGACCGCTGCTTCCTACACCCTACGCCACCTCTTAGGTGGCGAAGCAAAATCACCGAGAGCTCGCTCGCTCTCGGTGATTGACAGCCCCTTCAGTCGCGTGATTGGTCGCGCGACTGAAGGGGCGGGCATTACACACTCCGCTGAGTGTGTAATGGTACATACGGGCAAGCGGATCAATAGATCCGCTGCCCGTGTGTAGCGGAGGCGGGCGGACAGCTTCGCGAGTTAAGAAGCTGTCCGCCCGCCTCTTAGTACATGGAGCCCTAAGTACCTGGTACCTGTAACTTTAGTTTCTGTTAATATACATGTCTCTCTGACTTCCAATAGATACTAATATTTATTAAGTAACCCCTTGTAAATCAGGATATCACAATAGTCATATAGAACTCATTCATAGCCAGGGTATGTATAAGATTATATATCCATCTAGTCCATTTTATATGTCAACTAACTCCAGGGTTTTATCAGGGTTATAATTTGAATGCATCATTATATCTACTTGTCATATCACATCTTAAATATAAGTGGGTACAGGAATGTTATGTTACTTAAACATCAAACCTATTGATTACCGATTCCAATAGTTGATTATATCGAATTCAGAGTTGAATCCAACAGGTAGCAGGCTACCCAATTTATGTATCCAGTATATTTCTTGTCTTGAAAGTACCTGGAGTTTATCACCTCCGCTTGGGTTTTTCTGGATCTGTTCGATAGCCTGCCACCTGAAGGATTCAACATTTCCATAGTGAATCCATGGGGAGAGCCGGCAAAAAAAAGCCTAACATCTGCGATCGCGGAATGAAAAGCTCCATAACAGAGCCCCATTGATGTCTATGGGGAAAGAAAAAGTTACGTTTAAACCTAACACCCTAACATAAACCCCACATCTAAACACGCCTAATCTGCTGCCCCAGACATCGCTGCCACCTATTTTACAGTTATTAACCCCTAATCTGTTGCCCCTAACATCGCCGCCACCTACATTACAGTTATTAACCCCTAATACGCTGCCCCTAACATCGCCGCCACCTACCTACACTTATTAACCCCTCATCTGCCTCCCCCAATGTCGCCACCACTATACTAAAGTTATTAACCCCTAAACCTAACCCTAAGTATAACCCTTACCCTTACATAACCCTAAGCCTAAGTCTAACCCTAACCCTAACACCCCCTAACTTAAATATAATTAAAATAAATCTAAATAAACCTTACAATTATTAACTAAATAATTCCTATTTAAAACTAAATACAAACTTACCTGTAAAAAAAACCTAAGCTAGCTACAAAATAACTAATAGTTGTATTGTAGATATATTGTAGATATATTTTTATTTCACAGGTAAGTTTGTATTTATTTTAACTAGGTAGACTAGTTATTAAATAGTTATTAACTATTTACTAGCTACCTAGTTAAAATAAATACAAACTTACCTGTAAAATAAAACCTAACCTGCCTTACACTAAAAACTTACATTAAAATAAAATGAAATAAATTAAATTAATAAAATACAATTTACTAACTGACAAAAAAAAAAATAAACACTAAATTACAAAAAATAAAAAACAAAATTCTCAAAAATAAAAATGAATTACTCATAATCTAATAGCCCTATCAAAATAAAAAAGCCCTCCAAAATAAAAAAAAACCCTAGCCTACACTAAACTGCTGATGGCCCTTAAAATGGCCTTTTGCGGGGCATTGCCCCAAAGAAATCAGCTCTTTTACATTGCAATAAAAAATACAAACAACACCCCAGCAGTAAAACCCACCACCCACCCAACCAAACCCCCCAAATAAAATGTAAATAAACCTAAGCTAAACATTGCCCTGAAAAGGGCATTTGGATGGGCATTGACCTTAAAAGGGCATTGAGCTCTTTTACGAATTGCCCAAAACCCTAACCTAAAAAAAAAAACACCCAAAAAAAACTTAAAAAAACCTAACACTAACCCCTGATGATCCACTTACAGTTATCAAAGTCCGGACATCCATCCTCCTCCAGCCGGCGAAGTCCTCATCCAAGCGAGAAGAAGTCCGCATCCAGACGGCATCTTCTCTCTTCATCCATCCGGCATGTAGCGAGTCCATCTTCAAGATATCCGGCGCATTGCATCCTCTTCTTACAGTCTTCGGCATAAACTGAAGGTTCCCTTTAAGTGACGTCATTCAAGATGGCGTCCCTTACATTCCTATATTTCGTTGTGGGGGCTTGCGGTTTAGTGGTTAATAGGTTTATTAAAGCAGCGGTGTGGATGGACAATTAGGGGTTAATAATATTTAAATAGTGTTTGCGATGCGGGAGGGCGGTGGTTTAGGGGTTAATAGGGTTATTATAGTGGCGACGATGTCAGGGAGTGAGGGAATAGGGGGTTAATACATTTTAATAGTGGTGGCAAGGTCCAGAGTGGCAGATTAGGGGTTAATAAATTTATTATAGTGTTTGCTATGCGGGAGGGCCTTGGTTTAGGGGTTAATATGTAGTTTATGGGTGTTTATTGTACTTTTTAACACTTTAGTTATGAGTTTTATGGTACAGCTTTGTAATGTAAAACTCATAACTACTGACTTTAAATGGTGGTATGGATCTTGTGGTTATAGAGTGTACCGCTCACTTTTTGGCCACCCAGGCAAACACGTAATAACGGTGCTATGGGAGTCCCATTGAAAAAGGACTTTTTAAAAAGTGCGGTACTGACATTGCGTGACAGCCAAAATGTGTGCGGTACACCTATACTTACAAGCAGCATTAGGGAAAAAGCAGCGTTATGAAATATAACGCTGCTTTTTCACTCATTGGGTGCCATGTACTAAGGCGTCAATTTTTTTGCACAGACCATATCGAAATAACCCGCCGGCATTCGCACCATGCGGATGGCACTCCGTTACATGAATGTACTAAAAACCAAGCCGTAAAATTTCGCGTCTATTGTGTGTCGAAGACAATCGGATTATTGATAACTTTGAAGCTTCGTTCGGCACGAAAGAGCAAAGTTAAGAAGCAGTCTGCGACCTGATTGGTTTAGTTCTTTGCCCACGTGACGATCTAGGTGTCATAATCGCCAGACAAGCGGCAACGTCTGGCTGCTGACATGTATAAGAATGTGCATTCTCTGATGCCAATTATAACGCTAGACACAGCTTGGAATGAACTGGTGGCAAAAAAGTGTAAGGCTGCCAACAGTTTTAATAGTCCGGGTATGGCTTGTGAACGCGCTGTCATTGGTTCAAGGTATTCTGCTATTTCATTGTAAAGTTGCATAATAGCTTATCTGTCCAAACGGAATCTCTGGATAATCTCTCGATCAGAAATGCTTTCCAAACCCATACGTGGAAGGAAAACTCTAGGGACTCTAATTCTTCTACCTCTCCTTCTTTGCAAGTTGTCAACCGGTGCCTGTATAGCCCTTCTTCCTCGTAATTGAATTAATCGGAAAAGAAACATGTGTAAAAGTGTCTCCATCTTCATTCACTGATCCAAAAACCAATAATGCTACAATAGTAGTCTAGTCCTTTCACTTAAGTACTTCTACCTGGCGTCAGGTTGATACCCCCTATAGTTTTCTATTGTATTCGCTACCTAAATGGTCGCGAAGCAAATCACGCGAAGTTACAGTGAAAGTTGGAGCGGGCGGATTAGTTGTAACATTCATAATTTCCGATTACAGCGAATTTACGTGCGATCGAACATGTAGTAAGTGGAAAAAGGCTTCGGAACGATGAGTTGAGTAAAATTACGATCGCTGATGAAAATAGTGGTTTTTCGAGCAGATCGCAGATTGATACATACGAGAAGCAGATCGTGAGCGAATTTTGACGTGGAAATACAGACGGATGGTCACTTCGAAGCTTAGTACATGGCGCCCATAACGCAAAACTCATAACCTAGCTGTATGTCATTACTCGATTTACTTTAAATCAAAGCCGATTTTTTTATTTTTTTATCTACTTTCTTCCTCCAGAAATTCCTCTGCCTCTTGAATATTGTCAAATACCTTAAAGCCATCAATAGTTTTTTTTTTTGTTTTGTTTTTTGTTTTTGTTTCAAAGAAGTTTTTATTTTGAAAAAATAACAGATTTAACAAACCATAAACAAGGATATATCCATATTTCCACAGTGTAACCATGAGGTACAGCAGTAAAGTGCTTTTGGGTTAAAGGTCCATACATCATACTTAAAGGTGCTACAATTTCAGTACATAGGTTTAGTACAGAAGCCTGTATGACCTGGGTTTCTGTGTTAAAGTCTTGAAGGTAATACATGAATTACATCTTACATTTGTTAATGTTATCCTCAAAGGGGCACTAGCAGCTAGCCAAAAGGGCAAGACTTAGTGTGAGGCATAGTGGAGGTTAGTGGATTCTAACTGCTAGATTTAGAGTTTGGCATTAGCCGTCAAAAGCAGCGTTAAGGGGTCCTAACGCTGCTTTTTACCGCCCGTTTTTATTTAGAGTCAGACAGGAAAGGGTCTACCGCTCACTTCCCTACCGCGACTCCAGGCTACCGCAGATCCCCTTACGGCAATTGCGTATCCTATCTTTTCTATGGGATTTGCCTAATGCTGGTATTTGGAGTCTTGGTAGAAGTGAGCGGTAGACCCTCTACCGACAAGACTCCAGCCGCAAAAAAAAGTCTATCTTCAATTTCTAATATGCATTGCTCAGCTTCTAATAACCTACAAGAATACCAAGACTACATGTAACTTAAAAAATAATAGCATAAACATGAATATAAAAATGTTTAATCATAAATTGAGATCCAGTAGTTAATGTGACAGGATTTGTCATCAGAATTTTCTATCGGCTAGATTTAGAGTTCTGCTTTAGCCTTCAAAAGCAGCATTAAGGGGTCCTAATGCTGCTTTTGGCTGCCCGCTGGTATTTAGAGTCAGACAGGAAAGGGTCTAACGCTCACTTCCTCACCGCGACTCCAGGCTACCGCAGATCTCCTTGCGGCAATTGCGTATCCTATCTTTTCTATGGGATTTGCCTAACGCTGGTATTTGGAGTCTTGGAAGAAGTGAGCAGTAGACCCTCTACCGATAAGACTCCAGCCGCAAAAAAAAGTCAGTAGTTAAGAGCTTTATGGGCTAACGCCGGAACATAAAGCTCCTAACTACTGTGCTACAAAGTAAACTAACACCCATAAACTACCTATGAACCTCTAAACCGAGCCACCCCCACATCGCCAACCCTCTAATAAAAATATTTAACCCCTAATCTGTCGACCGGACACCGCCGCCCCCTACATTATAGCTATGAACCCCTAATCTGCTGCCCCTAACATCGGCGACACCTTTATTATATTTATTAACCCCTAATTTGCCCCCCCCCCAACGTTGCTGCTCACTTACCTTCACTTATTAACCCCTAATCTGCCGACCGGACCTTGCCGCCACTATAATAAATGTATTAACCCCTAAACTGCTGCACTCCCGCCTCGCAAACACTATAATAAATTTTATTAACCCCTAATCTCCCACCCGCAACGTCGCCACTACTATAATAAAGTTATTAACCCCTAAACTGAAGTCTAACCCTAACCCTAACACCCCCCTAACTTAAATATAATTTAAATTAAACAAAATAATATTCCTATAATTAAATAAATTATTCCTATTTAAAACTAAATACTTACCTATAAAATAAACCCTAATATAGCTAGAATATAACTAATAATTACATTGTAGCTATTTTAGGATTTATATTTATTTTACAGGCAACTTTGTATTTATTTTAACCAGGTACAATAGCTATTAAATAGTTAATAACTATTTAATAGCTACCTAGTTAAAATAAGTACAAAATTACCTGTAAAATAAATCCTAACCTAAGTTACAAATACATCTAACACTACACTATCATTAAATTAATTAAATAAATTAACTACAATTAGCTAAACTAAAATACAATTAAATAAACTATTCTATAATACAAAAAAACACTAAATTACAAAAAAAAGAAATTTAAACTAATTACACCTAATCTAAGCACCCTAATAAAATAAAAAATCCCCCCAAAATAAAAAAAATGCCCTACCCTATTCTAAATTAAAAAAGTAATCAGCTCTTTTACCAGCCCTTAAAAGGACTTTTTGCAGGGCATTGCCCCAAAGTAATCAGCTCTTTTACCTGTAAAAAAAAATACAACCCCCCCAACATTAAAACCCACCACCCACATACCCCTACTCTAACCCACCCAAACCCCCCTTAAAAAAACCTAACGCTAACCACCTGAAGATCTCCCTACCTTGAGTCGTTTTCACCCAACTGGGCTGAAATCTTCATCCAAGGTGCGCAGAGGAGGTCCTTCATCTGGTAAAATCTTCATCCAGGTGGCGTCTTTAATCTTCATCCATCTGGAGCGGAGCGGAGCCATCTTCAAAGGAGCCGACGCAGAGCCATCCTCTTCAACCGACGACTGAATGACAAATGAAGGTTCCTTTAAGGGACGTCATCCAAGATGGCATCCCTTCAATTCCGATTGGCTGATAGGATTCTATCAGCCAATCGGAATTAAGGTAGGAAAAATCTGATTGGCTGATGCCAATTGAGCTGTTCCAATCAGCCAATAGAATGCAAGCTCAATACGATTGGCTGATTGGATCAGCCAATCGGATTGAACTTCAATCTGATTGGCTGATTGCATCAGCCAAACAGATTTTTCCTACCTTAATTCCGATTGGCTGATGATAGAATCCTATCAGCCAATCGGAATTAAAGGGACACCATCTTGGATGACATCACTTAAAGGTACCGTCATTGTGTTGGAAGACACCGGATGAAGAGGATGGCTCTGCGTCAGCTCCTTGGAAGATGGCTCCGCTCCGGATGGATGAAGAAGGAGAAGCCGTCTGGATGAAGACTTCTACCGGATGAAGGACCTCCTCTGCGCACCTTGGATGAATAATTCGGCTCAGCTGAGTGAAGACGACTCAAGGTAGGGAGATCTTCAGAGGGTTAGCGTTAGGTTTTTTTAAGGGGGGTTTGGTGGGGTTAGAGTAGGGGTATGTGGGTGGTGGGTTTTAATGTTGGGGGGGTTGTATTTTTTTTTACAGGTAAAAGAGCTGATTACTTTGGGGCAATGCCCCGCAAAAAGCCCTTTTAAGGGCTGGTAAAAGAGCTGATTACTTTTGTAATTTAGAATAGGGTAGGGCATTTTTTATTTTGGGGGATTTTTTATTTTATTAGGGGGCTTAGATTAGGTGTAATTAGTTTAAACTTCTTGTAATTTTTTATTATTTTTTGTAATTTAGTGTTTTTTTGTGTGTTATAGATTAGTTTATTTAATTGTATTTTAGTTTAGCTAATTGTAGTTAATTTATTTAATTAATTTAATGATAATGTAGTGTTAGGTGTATTTGTAACTTAGGTTAGGATTTAATAACTTTATTATAGTAGCGGCGACGTTGTGGGTGGGAGATTAGGGGTTAATAATTGTAGGTAGGTGGCGGCGATGTTAGGGAGGGCAGATTAGGGGTTAATAAACTTTATTATAGTGTTTGCGAGACGGGAGTGTGGCGGTTTAGGGGTTAATACATTTATTATAATGGCGGCGAGGTCCGGTCAGCAGATTAGGGGTTAATGAGTGTAGGTAGGTGGCAGCGACGTTGGGGGGGCAGATTAGGGGGTAATAAATATGTGTCGGCGATGTTAGGGGCGGTGTCCGGAGCGGCAGATTAGGGGTTAATAATATAATGCAAGTGTCAGCAATAGCGGGGGCGGGAGATTAGGGGTTAATAAGTGTAAGATTAGGGGTGTTTAGACTCGGGTTCATGTTAGGGTGTTAGGTGCAGACTTAGAGAGGGTTTCCCCATAGGAAACAATGGGGCTGCGCTAGCAGCTGAACGCTGCTATTTTGCAGGTGTTAGGTTTTTTTCCAGCCAGCTCAGCCCCATTGTATCCTATGGGGATATCGTGCATGAGCACGTTTTTCCAGCTTACCGCTACGGTAGGCAACGCTGGTATTGAGAGTTGAAGGGAAGGTAAATTATGCTCAACGCTCCCTTTTCTGAGCCTAACGCAGCCACTCAGACAACTCTAAATACCAGCGTTGTCTTAAGGGTGCGCTGGAAAAAAAAGCAGCGTTAGCTACGCAGGTCTTTACCGACAAAACTCTAAATCTAGGCTTAATTTTGTGTCGTTCTTTGTGCTGATTCCATAAAGATAGTTTGAGTTTGTGGGTGACTAATGAGCCCGATTGGAGGTGGTGGTACCTCTCAAGTTGTAGGAAACTCTGTACCTTGTCCTTCCATTCTTTCTCAGTCGGGATATCGTAGGATTTCCAATGTCTTGGAATTAAGGTTTTAGCGATGTTTAGCATAAGGATCAATAGATCCCTAGCATTACTGTCATGCAGCTTGGGTAGGAGTAGGAATAATAAGATCTGTGGGTCGTTTGGTAGCTGTTTGCCTATTGCATCTGACATATGCTCGAGAACCACCAGCCAGAACGTGTCTATCTTATTACACTGCCACCATATGCGTGGGGGTGCCTATCTCTCTGCATCCCCTCCAGCACTTATTGCTAGCCATTTTGTAAATAGTGTGTAGCCTGCTGGTGGTTAGGTACCATCTTGTTAAAAATTTGAAACTGGTTTCAAGAACTCTTGTGGATATTTATGATTGCTTTGTGGTGTTAAAAACAGTCAACCAGTCCTTAGTAGCAATGCTAATGCCCAGTTCCTTGTCCCATGAGTTAGTGTAAGAGGGCAAAAATTGTGGCTCTTTAATTAGTAGTAATTTGTACAATATTGATATGGCGTGTTTTGGGGTGTTTTCTGAGTGACATAGGGTCTCAAATGGAGTTGTGTTTCTAATTAGGTGATACTTCTTGGGGTGAGGGTCTATGTAATGGCAGATTTGGAAATAGGCATACCAATTCAGAGGGATCTTGAGGTGCATCTCCTGGATGGCTGTGAGGGGTCTATGTGTTTTATTTTTGTGGATGAGCAATATTGTTCTGCCCTTAATTTGACACCCGACATCTATTGAAGTGTCTTTGTAATTCCAGGGCAGGTCCGGGTTGTGGCATAAGGAGGACATGGGGGACAAAATATTGGAGATGTTACTGGATGTGCTTATTAATTTATCCTATGTCGTGAAAAAGTCCGTAAGGAGTGGGTATTTTGCTATGTTAGTTTGTGAGGTATCCAGGTTGCTAGCCCAGCATTGCATAGGCCCAGTAAGTGCCTATCAATCTGGACCCATTGTTTATTGTTATTGTTTGTGCACCAATCTAATAGTTTGTGCAGTGTTATAGCCTCTTTATAAATCAGAATATTAGGTACTCCCAATCTACCCCTGTCCCTTGGTAAGTACATGTTCTTTCTTGCAATTCTGGGCCTAGATCCCTGCCAGATGTATTGCTCTAATAGTGATTGTAGTTTGTTAAGGTAATATATAGGGAGGTGTATGGGTGTAGTTTGCAAAAAATAGAGAAGTCATGGTAGGACATTCATTTTTACAACATTTTTTCTGCCAATCCAAGATATTGACTTGTTTTTCCAGCTTCATAGATCTGTAGTTAACATTTTTTCCATTGCTTTGTAATTTGCTGCGTATACTGTTTGGATATCGGGTGCTAAGAGGTACCCAAGTATTTCAGTTTGATTTTTTGTCTTTTAAGGGAGCAGTTTGGGATCAATTGGTCTAAGTTCTCTTACCCCATAATATATATTTAAATTAAATATGATTTTGCTCAATTTAGGAGAAAGCCGGAAACATGGCTGAATTTCTCAAAAGCCTCAAGGGGCCTTTGGAAGGGAAGACTCTATCTGAGTAAGGGTGAGGAGAACATCATCAGCGTATAATGCCAGCTTGTGCTCCATGTCTCTGATACGGATCCCTGTGATGAGGTTGTTATTTATTTATTCTATTTTTTTTTTTTTTACAAAAGAATATAACATAAAAAAAAAGGAATCTGACATAGAAGATACAATAGAAATTTTTTAGCGTAGACACAGCTCCTCAAATATTACTTTTAAAGGAGACGCAGCTCCTAATCTAGACATGTAGCCAAGGTAAATGGTTCAACTATAAAATCCAAATCATACATACATATATCGTATTTTAGATCACAGAAATTACCCTCAATATCCTAAATAAAATAGTAGTTGTTGAATTCCGTGTATCTTTCAACCAATACCATCCTAGGACCATAGTATTCCTTAAAGCTCAAAAAAAAAAAAAAAGAGAAGGGAGGCAGAGGGAGAGACCCCACACACATCAGGCATAACCTATACCTCTCTATATAGAGAGATCCATTCTGGCAGGAAATTATTACTACTAACTAACTCAAAAGTGTCTGAACTCAAGTACGGGGACAAAATTTATTTTTGAATAATTTAGGTATATGACTTAATTATTGGTAGCCAACCATTTAAAAATGTCTTAATTTTTTTTCTGGCGCAGTCTGCAAATGGTAGGATTCAAAGACAATCTGGCATTAAATTTCCTTGAGTACCAAAGGAAAGGGGGGGGGGGGCTTACAAGCTTTCCAGTTCTTAAATATCAAATGTTGTACAGTCAAAATAACAGTATTAACCGTATTACCATATACGGATGAACTTAAGTGATGAGTGTATAGAAAAAAAGATGGATTCTAGCGTAAATCTAATTGGAAGGTTAAATAAATTAGAAGCCCAGAACCCATCTTTTTGCCAAAGTTGGAGGATCTTAGGGCAATACCATATCATATGACACAGATCTGCTAGTGGCAATCTACAACGTGCACATTCTGAGGCGATAGTAGGAAACATTTTCTACATTCTATAAGGAGAGATATAGAAATTATTGAACAATTTAAAGTGGGATTCTCTCCAGGATGTTGAAATTATACAATGATCAAGAGCCAAAAAACTAGCTTTAATTTTATTCATATCAATATCTGAAAAAATATGTATCCATCTATCAGTAATTTTATCCATAGAAAGGGCACCTTGCTTATCCAGCATAATATTGTAAATCAACGAAATAGAAATATCACCCATCGTAAATCTCGAACCACATAACTCAATATCAGACCATGAAAAACTTTGAAAAGGAAGCATCTGACCAACCTCTGACAGGGTTTGTGATACATAAATAATATTATTTTCCTTCCATGATTTAAAAGCTTTATTATAAATTCCTGGTGTAAATTGTGGGTTACTTATAATTAGAAGAAGATCTGAAAAGCTTGGATCTATTTCTAAGAGGATACAGCATTTCTTCCATGCCAAGATTATATTCTTGAAAGTAATCAAACCATGAATGTTGGCAGGTAATGTTTTAATAAAGCAATGTAAGATTGCTCTTAGAGAGAATGGGTAGCAGAAAAAACTTTCAATATCATAAGAAGAAAATGTGTTGGACTCTGTCTGTAGTCCAATCTAAAGCTATCTTGATCATGGATGCCCAGTTGTACAATTTCAAATTGGGTAAGGATAATCCCTCTATATCCTTCTTTAACATCATTCTGTCTAAAGAAATCTGAAGTTTTTTACCCCCTGCAATAAACCTAGACATCCACGAGTTAGTTTAAGTCTTTATTAAGAATAAATACAGGTAGATTTTGTAAGGGATAAAGAAGACGTGGAAAGATAATTGTTTTTATAAGGTTAACCCAGGCCATTACTGAAAGAGGAAAGGATGACCATAATTCCAAGTCAGATTTGATCTTATCTAGTAATAGATAGAAATTTAAGCTATAATATTTTTTAGGATTTATATGTATTAATATACCTAAATACTTGATAGTGTCTACTGTACTAAACGGATGTTCATGTAAACTACCAAGAGATTTTTTAATCCAAAGCAATTTGCTTTTTTGATAATTAACTCTGTAACCTGAAAAAAGACTAAACTCTTGAAGATACCTCAAAATCAGAGGAATAGATTGCCATGTGTTATTAAGATACAGCAGTAGATCATCCACATACAGTAACAGTTTTAATTTCTGAGAACCTAATACAATGCCTGTCATCTTCTCTCTTAATTTAATAGCTAAGGGTTCAAGTGCAATATTAAAAAAGAGAGGTGATAAAGGGCATCCTTGTCGTGTTCCTCGTTTCAAAATAATTTTGTCAGAAAGAGAATTATTAATCAATAAATATGAAATAGGGAAGCTATACAGTTTCTGCACAAATTGAAGAAAATGGTTTTTAAAACCAAACTTGATTAAAGCGTTAAAAAGATAGTCCCAGGAGATAGAATCAAAAGCCTTTTCGGCATCTAGAGTGAGAATTGCTATATCCTGGTTCTTATCCTTATCAATTTTTCCCATATTCCAACAATAATCTATAAAAGTATCACACTCCGTATATGTTTAGTAGAGTTTCTAGATAACATAAAGCCCACTTGATCTTTGTGGATAATATTATCAAGCGGGACCGCAAGCCTTTTGGCGACAATGGATGATAACAATTTATAATCCGTGTTTAACATGGAAATAGGTCTATACGAGGCTGGATCATTTGATTTTTTTCCCTTTCTTCAAAATCAATGAAATGTTTGCTGCAGAAAAATATGAATACATAGGATCTTTAGAGAGAAAGTAAAAATTAAATAGTTTACAGAGTGGGATCTTTAATTCTTTTATCAATATCTTATAGAATTCTGCTGGAATACCATCTGGTCCTGCCGCTTTATTAAATTTAAGGTGATCTACTGCGGTACAGATTTCTTCCTCCATGATTGGAGTATTTAGGGTTAAACAATCTTCCTTGGAAATCTGAGGTGTCTGTATGCTCTGCCAAAAATTCTCCTGGCTAATGGAATTGCTTACTTTATCAGAATATGATTGATAATATTCAAAAAAGCCTTTGTTAATCTGATCGGATTCAACAAATCTATTATCACCTATTTGGATAGCAGAAATATGATTTCTTTTTTTTCTGTTTTTTTGTAAGTCTAGCCAGGTACTTTGCAGAACAACCATGAAACCCCCTAAAATGAATATTAATTTTTGCTTCCTGCTCTAATGATTTTTTGTTTAAAGAAAATGTCTCATACTTTTCTAGCCTCAACATAAGTATTCCAGTTAGCACTTGAGTGTTCGATTAGATATTTTCTATAGGCATTTCTCACTTGGTTAGTGTATTGGGTTTCTGCCGCGCGCTTTTTCTTATTCAGAATACACATGTAAGCCTTTATTTCTCCCCGCAGCACCACTTTCACGGTTTCCCAGAAAATCTCAATTTTATTAAAATACTCAATATTGATATTTGAAAAATCTTTCCCTTTCTGTTTTAACCAAAGTGAGAATTTAACATTGTGAAACAGAAATCGTGGGAAAAAAATTGACTATTCTATTTTCCATTTTATGTGAAGACATAAACATAAGAGAGATAACCACATGGTCAGATATTGAGATATCATTGATAGCCGTAGATAGTTTTTGAATAGATAAAGATTCTGAAATTAAAAATAAATCAATCCTGGAAAAGGTTTTAAAAGATTTAGACTCGCAGGTGAATACCTGAGAACCCGTTTCCTAATTCTCCAAATATCAGTCAATTTAAGTTTAACACACAATTTTTTAAAAATTTTGGCAGCTCTGTTATAATGTTTTAAATTTTTGCCCGAGAGCCTATAAAGTACTGGGCAGGGAGTTAAATTGAAATCCCCACCGATTATAATATTTTCGTTAACAAAAGGGAACAATTTTTTTTCCATTTTCCCCCAGAAATCAGGAGAAATCCCATTCGGACCGTAAATATTACATAAGATATATTTAATATTGTGAGTTAATACCTGTAGAATAATAAACCATGCGTCTGGATCCACATCAATTTTAATAATAGAATATGATAGCTTTTTATCAAATAATATTGCCAGTCCACATTTTCTCTGGATTGCGGGTGCTGCACTAACCCTTCCTACCCATTTAATCTTAAAATTTTCAGATTCTACCTTAGACAGATGTATCTCTTGAAGTAATACCACATCTGGCTTATCCTTATCCAGATGTCTAATAATAAGTTTGCGTTTAGCCGAGGAGAAGATACCTCCAACATTCCAACACAATATAGTGAATTTATTCATATCCTTATTATTTAGATAGTAGTGTTAAGTTATGCGAGATGTGGGGGGGGGGGGAACAAGAAAGCACAAAGACAAAAAAAAGGGTGAAAATAAAAATACTGCAAAGCAGAGAGCGAATACCATAACTAAGACAATCGTGTAAAGTACACCAACTCTTTGCGCAAGCCACCTAATATAACTTGTATTACTATAAAGATATTATATTATCTCAAATAGGCAACTTAACCCTGTACATCTCCTTTTGTTCCAATGTAATCTTTTACCTCTTTAACGTTGGACAATGTAAGTTTATTACCATTATCTTCTAACAGGATTTTAGCTGGATAAGCCATCCATGTTTTTAACCCCATATTTATAAGCTGTGTGCAAAAGGGAGCTATCAATTTTCTCTTAGAAAAATCTTGAAAGAGTAATACCTTGTGTTTTCCTAGAGTACATGTTTCAGTTTTTTTAAACAATCTTAGTAATTCAACTTTATCCTGGAATTTAAGATATTTTAGTAGACACATCCTATTTCTCATTGTTCCATCAGTAAGAGATCTTTTAGGACCTACCCTATGAGCTCTTTCGACCTCTAAAGGAAGCTGGTGCAACGGGACCCCTAATGTTTGAGCAAGTACTACAGAAATAATTTTAAGTAGATCCTCAAATTCCGGATTCTCTGGAAGCCCTATTATTCTTATATTGTTACGTCTTGCTCGATCTTCCATATTATCTAAACGTACCTGAAGATTATTAATTTTCATCTCTTGTTTCTGCAATATAGTTTCTTGAGAGCTACCTAGATCTTCCAGATCAGATACTCTATTTTTCATCTTCGCAATTCTTGTGGCAAATTGCCTCACTTCTGATGTGAGAGTAATCAGATCCGTGGAGATACTAGATAAATCTTTCTTAATACAATCAAATTGGGGTGTAAACAGTTCAGATATTTGTGAAAACAATGATTGCATATCCATTCTAGAAGATTAGTAATCTAAACTAGTATCAATGTTTGTATCATGAGTTTTTGATTTTTTATCTTTTACCTTGGGAGGCATTATGGGTGAATTTGTTTTCACCTGTGTGAGAAATTTTTCCATATAATCTAGTGATACAATAGTGACGTGAGATCAAGCACTAGACCAAAAAAAAGTGAAAAAAAACTCTTTACCGAGTTTATATATATAAAAAAATTATGTGCATGTGTATAGTTTATCTATATGTAGATATGTAGACATATCTGCAAACCCAAGTAAAAACCTCTGTAATCATGTATAGAAGAAATGGCATAGGAAAAAAAAACAAAAAAAAACCAGAGTGTAGAAAAAGACTGCACAATCAAATATACAAATAGTTTAGTATGGCTAACTCATCAAGGTTAGATTTCAATCCTCTAAGACAGGAAAAGATCTAAAATAACAATAATCTTTAATACCGGTATCTTAAAATATTTCAGCTAAGGGCTAACAGGTTCCTAATGTTACTCCATTTATATAAGGATATATACCACTAGATAGAATCTCAGTACAACATTAAATGCTTATAACAGTTTTGTGCACTCTAATTTGACAAGGTAGCACAAACATATCAGTTATATCAGAGAAAGAAACGGACCACGCAGATTCTGTGTATTAGAATAATATATAAACCTTGACTGAGAAGACAAGAGAATTCCTTCCTACTTAATAGTTATTAATCTGTACCACCAAGCTTATGATTTGAGCTACCAAACTATAGGAATATATAAGGAAAAAAATGTAGGTCCCACACCTAGAAGTATACAGCACAAAGCCTGATGATAATTATAAATTTTGAGTACTCTAGTTATGAAAATTAGCTCGGACCTTCAACCTTATATACAGCTATAAAACATAGCCTAAATGTTGCATGTTTAAATGCAGCACATAAACTCTAACATAGCTTGTTGCAGTATGAACAAAGAGAGAGAAACAGAAAATTAATCTATTGATGCCTTTGTAAACATAACATGTATAACTTTAAACATTTTTTCCCCTTCCTTCCTTTTCTCTTTTCTTGTCCTTTTTGAGAAAAATAATAATAAAAAACAAAACAGTTTACATGTAATACAACAGACCAGGTAATCACAATTATATGCACAGTAACTGGGTCTATAATTAGCTCTTAAAAAAACAGCCTGCAATTAAACAATAATCAACCAGGGTTCTGTAGAGCTTTCTCATATATAACGGCACAATAAATCTCCCCCAGAGATATTAATCATACAAACACACTTATTTTGACATATATATCACATATATCACATATATACTCCCTCTATATAAATGTAGGGCATGCAGATCTTTAGAGTATAAAGATCTTCCAGGAATAGATTTATAATAGCCAAACTCTCCAGGGTGAAACTCTGTTAAGTCACAGGAAAATTCAGCAAAGCGTTCTTTTATCTGGAGAATTATAAGCACGGTTCAACAATACACCCTGTATTCGATTTACATGCCCTTTTTATCAGATGTTTGCCCATGCACTGGGACTGCCCTTTCACCATACCGTGCTTTGTGAAATTCGGCTTATTAAAGAGTAACACTCCACTGATAGCAGCAAAGTCATCCAAAGTCCACCTGGAACCGAGATAGTGTACAAAGATAAAGCAGTTTACCATTTAAGTGATTTTTCAGTGTCCCACATATTACCGTCTCTTAGTAGCTCAGCTTTAGCAAATTTTCCCTTTGTCCGTTTATTAAGGCATTTAATATGGCTATGAAACAGACACCATATAGCCGAGATAAATAAAGAGGAATAATTACCGGTGTATCCAGTCACCTCGATTCTTCAGTTGCAAGGATAGGACTCTGGGTACGGCCTCCACTGCCACCCATACGCTCTTACCTACAAGCGACACTAGACTTTGGAGGGACCGGTCCTAGGCAGTTCTTTTCACTTCGGTACAAGGTACTTCTTTCTTTTGCGCACAGAGTCTTCCAACGACTTTCCACTCCTCCTTTTTCAGGATATTTTCCAAAAGGGACTCGTACAAGTGGTATACTATTGTTGATTGCTGCGACTGCTGCAAGCCGAATTGGCTGGTGAGGGCTTCTCACACCGCTACTGCATGTACCTACTGGCCCAAAACAAGCCCAGGAAACAATTTGGGTCACAAGGCAAATGGCGTGGAGAGTCGGATCTAACACGCTGCAAACACTCTTGCAGCCATCGAGGATCAATTGACTCACAATGCTCCGCCCCAACCGAGGTTGTTATTTCTGATCTGTTGAGTGAGGGTTTCAATAAAGAAGGCAAATAAAGCAGACAAGAGTGGACAGCCTTGCCTTGTGCCATTGTATATGTTTAAACTTTCTGACAATATGCCATTAACTTTAACCTTAGCAGTGGGGGCAGAATATAGGGAAAATACTAAATCTTAGAATTTGTCGCTGAATTTCATTACTGTTTTTAGGAAAAGCCAATTAACACGGTCGAAAGCTTTCTCTGCTTTTGTGGAAACTATGATGGTAGGGGTGCATATGGCTTGGGTGTGGGAGATAATCTGTAGTGTTTTCAGAGTGTTACCCCTAGCTTCCCTTCCCGGAATTAAGCCTACCTGGTTTGTGTTGATTAATTTGGGTAAGTATCTGTTAAATCTTGTGGCGAGTATCTTGGCGAAAATTTTTATGTCAGAATTTAAGAGAGATATGGGGCGGAAATTTTCGGGTATATTTGGAGTTTTCCCTGGTTTGGGGAGGACTGTGATATGGGCTTTGAGTGAGCTACCTGAGAATCCCCCAGAGTGAGTTAATGAGTTGAAGGTGTTTGTTAAGGGACTGGCGAGGTGGTGGATATAAGTCTTATAGTATGTCATGTTAAACCCGTCGGGGCCTGGGCTTTTACCTCCAGGTATGTCTTTAATTGCATTTTGTGTTTCTTCCACCGAAATGGGCAAGTTCAGGCTTTCTGATTCATCCCTGTCTAAGGTTGGTAAGTCCATATCCTTAAGGTAAGTTTCCATATCTTGTTGGGTGGAAGTATTGTCTAAGTTGTACAAGGTCGCATAGTACTGCCTGAATACTTCTGCTATACTTTTAATCTCCTTTTGAAGATCTCCATGTTTGTTTATGATGGCGTATATATGTGCGTTTAATGGTTTCTCTTAAGTGCTTTAGCGAGAGAAGATCCCGCTTTGTCTTTGAAATCGAAGTATTTTTGTTTCAACAGAGCTGTTTTCTTTTGGTGTTCTTTGATTAGGTAGTCTTTGAGGACTTTCCTATATTGTGTTAGGGATTCTAGTGTGCTGGTGGTATGTGGGTGTTTTTGTGCTCTTTTTCCCAGTGGCTAATTTGGGACATAGTAGAGTTTATGAATAGTCTGTTCGACTTTTTTTCCTTGGCTTTTTGTGCGTCTCCCAAAAAGTGGCTGAGGTTATGTGGTCAGTGTCATTTTCTCTAAAATAATGTTCAATGGACTGGTCTACAGCCTGTTTGGTTAGTGTATTCCCTAGTAGGAAATCATCCATCTGCCATATGAAGGGGCGTTGTGGCATGTCCGGCCACGCCATCGCACAATGTAAAGGGGTGTGATCCGACCAGGTGATTGGTAAGATTTGCAAATCAGTGATCATGGAGAGGCCAATCTGGTCTGTGTGTATGTGATCGATTCTGGTGTATGTGTTGTGTGGGTGTGAGTAGAAGGTGTAATCCCTGATGTCAGGGTTAATGGCCCTCCAAATGTCATGCAGCCGAAGTTGGTGCAAGTTATTGGTTACCGATTTTAGGACTCGTTTAGGGGTAATTATAAAGGGCCTGTGTCACCCTTGTGTGTATCTCAGTTTGTTTGGTTGAAGACAAGAATTGTGTGGCTGTAGGTTAGGGACCCAGGGAGTAAGAGACCTTGACATGATCCTGGGCCTATCAACATTTGGCCAAACGCTGTAACCTAGGGGCCAATTTTCTAAAGCAATTTTGGCTTTTCAAGGTATTTTTCCTTGTTTGTTAAATCTCTATACAATCATCCAATATAATCTATTATGATAAATGGTAGTCAAACATCTAATTTTACTTTAAAAAGGGGAACCGGACAGGGATGCCAACTCTCCCTGCTTTTGTTTAACATTGCAATAGAGCCTATTTTACTTAGAAAAGGACAACAAGGAATCACTCTAGAAGAGCAAAAACTAGTACTATTTTTATATGCAAATGATTTACTTTTATTTCTTAAAAATACAAAGGAGAGTATACCTATAGCTATCAATAATTTTGACATATTTAGTTCCTTTTCTGGATATAAAATTAATACAAATAAATCTGAAATTCTTTGGATTTGTAACAATAAAAATAGCTTTAAAGATCACCCATTTAAAGAAGATCTATATATTAAATATCTAGGAATATATCTACACACAGATCCAAGTAAGTGGTACAGACTGAACTATATGCCCTTCATTATTAAGGTAAACACTAAACTTTACAGATGAATCACTTTTCCCATCTCTTTGTCAGCTACAATTATGATTATAAAAGATCTTGTTTCCACAATTAATGGGCATTATGTAAAACGTACCTCCTTTTATTCTGATTAAAGATATAAAGGGCTTCAATAAAGATTGTGCCAAATTCTTCTGGAAGGAGAAAATACATATGCTGTCCATAGCTAAATTAACACAAACCCGAGAAGCTGGTGGTTTGGCTCTTCCTGATATGAAATGGTACAACATAGTAACATTAGCTCATTTTGCAATTGACTGGTTAACTGAAGGAAACTATCTTACGTCTCTCTCTGTAGAAGAAGGAAAATCTCTCCATTTCTGCTGAAAGCAATATTACATTGCCCAATGCCTCATTTACCAGTTTATATTAAAAAGTTAACTGTATTGCGGAATGTTGTGGTTGCTTGGCAAAAAAATGTAGTTTAACGTTAGATTTAAATTTTAAAAAATCTCCTCTCCTCCCTATTTTAGGTAACCCGAATTTTGTACATGGTATACAACACTAAGAGGTTTTTAAAAAATGGGCACAAAAAGGATTGCTTTATGTACACCAGACTTTAGATAGTTTGTACCAAATGAGATCTTTTGAAAGTATTTCTAGAGAATTTGGTCTATCTAATAAAAACTTATATGCCTATCTTCAAATCAGACATTATATAGGAGGAATTAGCATGACAAACCAGGAGTTGGGTCAGTGGGGAAAAATGTATATCTATATCACTAGCTACAGAGCAGGTAACCATACCATAGCTTTGCTATATAAAATCTTAATGGCTAAACAAGTCTAATTAAATCGAATGAATTTTCTGAGGAAATGGAAAACTAACGCCTAGATTTAGAGTTTTGCGTTAGAAGGGGTGCGTTAGCTACGCATGTTTTTTTTCCCCCCACACCTTTTAAACAACGCTGGTATTTAGAGTTGTCTGAATGGCTGCGTTAGGCTCCAAAAAGGGAGCGTACAGGCATATTTACCGCCACTGCAACTCTCAATACCAGCGTTGCTTACGGACGCGGCCAGCTTCAAAAACGTGCTCGTGCACGATTCTCCCCTAGGAAACAATGGGGCAGTTTGGGCTGAAAAAAAATCTAACACCTGCAAAAAAGCAGAGTTCAGCTCCTAACGCAGCCCCATTGTTTCCTATGGGGAAACACTTCCTAAGTCTGCACCTAACACCCTAACATGAACCCCGAGTCTAAACACCCCTAATCTTACACTTATTAACCCCTAATCTGCCGCCCCCGCTATCGCTGACCCCTGCATATTATTATTAACCCCTAATCTGCCGCTCCATACTCCGCCGACACCTATATTATACCTATGTAAACCTAATCTGCTGCCCCTAACACCGCCGACACCTATATTATATTTATTAACCCCTAATCTGCCCCCCCAACGTCGCCGCTACCTTACCTACACTTATTAACCCCTAATCTCCCGACCGGACCTCGCCGCCACTATAATAAATGTATTAACCCCTAAACCGCTTCACTCCCGCCTCAAAACCCCTATAATAAATAGTATTAACACCTAATCTGCCCTCCCTAACATCGTTGACACCTAACTTCAAGTATTAACCCCTAATCTGCCGAATGGACCTCGCCACTACTATAATAAATGTATTAACCCCTAAAGCTAAGTCTAACCTAACACTAACACCCCCCTAAATTAAATATAATCTAAATCTAACGAAATAAAATAAATCTTATTAAATAAATTAATCCTATTTAAAGCTAAATACTTACCTGTAAAATAAACCCTAATATAGCTACAATATAAATAATAATTATATTGTAGCTATTTTAGGATTTATATTTATTTTACAGGCAACTTTGTATTTATTTTAACCAGGTACCATAGCTATTAAATAGTTAATAACTATTTAATAGCTACCTAGTTAAAACAATTACAAAATTACCTGTAAAAAAAAATACTAACCTAATTTACAATTAAACCTAACACTACACTATCAATAAATTAATTAAATTCCTACCTACAATTATCTACAATTAATCAATCAACTAAACTAAATTACAAAAAAAAAAACACTAAATTACAAAAAAAAAAATTACAAGAATTTTAAACTAATTACACCTACTCTAAGCCCCCTAAAAAAATAACAAAGCCCCCCAAAATAAAAAAATGCCCTACCCTATTCTAAAATAAAAAGTAAACAGCTCTTTTACCTTACCAGCCCTTAAAAAGGCCTTTTGCGGGGCATGCCCCAAAGAAAACAGCTCTTTTGCCTGTAAAAAAACATACAATACCCCCCCAACATTACAACCCACCACCCACATACCCCTAATCTAACCCAAACCCCCCTTAAAAAACCTAACACTAAGCCCCTGAAGATCTCCCTACCTTATCTTCAACACGGCGGGTATCACCGATCCGTCCAGAAGAGGCTCCGAAGTCTTCATCCTATCCGGCAAGAAGAAGTCCAGAAGAGGGTCCAAAGTCTTCATCCTATCCAGCAAGAAGAGGACATCCGGACCGGCAAACATCTTCATCCAAGCGGCATCTTCTACCTTCATCCATCCGAAGAGGAGCGGCTCCAACTTCAAGACCTCCGACGCGAACATCCTCTTCTCCCGACGACTAGACGACGAATGAAGTTTCCTTTAAGGGACGTCATCCAAGATGGCATCCCTCGAATTCCGATTGGCTGATTCTATCAGCCAATCGGAATTAAAGTAGGAAAAATCTGATTGGCTGATTGAATCAGCCAATCAGATTCAAGTTCAATCCGATTGGCTGATTGGATCAGCCAATTAGATTGAGCTCGCATTCTATTGGCTGATCGGAACAGCCAATAGAATGCGAGCTCAATCTGATTGGCTGATTGGATCAGCCAATCGGATTGAAATTGAATCTGATTGGCTGATTCAATCAGCCAATCGGAATTCGAGGGACGCCATCTTGGATGACGTCACTTAAAGGAAACTTCATTCGTCGGGAGTCACCAGAAGAAGAGGATGGATCCGCGTCGGCTACTTCAAGATGGTCCCGCTCCGCGCCGGATGGAAGAAGATAGAAGATGCCGCTTGGATGAAGATGTCTACCGGTCCGGATGCCCTCTTCTTGCCGGATAGGATGAAGACTTCGGACCCTCTTCTGGACGGATTGGTGATACCCGGCGTGGTGAAGGTAAGGTAGGAATATCTTCAGGGGCTTAGTGTTAGGTTTTTTAAGGGGGGTTTGGGTTAGATTAGGGGTATGTGGGTGGTGGGTTGTAATGTTGGGGTATTGTATGTTTATGTAAATGCAAAAGAGCTGTTTTCTTTGGGGCATGCCCCGCAAAAGGCCCTTTTAAGGTCTGGTAAGGTAAAAGAGCTGTTAAAAAAAATTTTTAGAATAGGGTAGGGCATTTTTTTATTTTGGGTGGCTTTGTTATTTTTTTAGGGGGCTTAGAGTAGGTGTAATTAGTTTAAACTTCTTGTAATCTTTTTTTATTTTTTGTAATTAAGTGTTTTTTTTTTGTAATTTAGTTTAGTTGATTTAATTGTAGATAATTGTAGGTAGTTTATTTAATTAATTTATTGATAGTGTAGTGTTAGGTTTAATTGTAACTTAGGTTAGGATTTATTTTACAGGTAATTTTGTAATTATTTTAACTAGGTAGCTATTAAATAGTTATTAACTATTTAATAGCTATGGTACTGAGTTAAAATAAATACAAAGTTGCCTGTAAAATAAATATAAATCCTAAAATAGCTACAATATAATTATGTGTTATATTGTAGCTATATTAGGGTTTATTTTACAGGTAAGTATTTAGCTTTAAATAGGATTAATTTATTTAATAAGATTTATTTTATTTAGTTAGATTAAAATTATATTTAATTTAGGGGGTGTTAGGGTTAGACTTAGCTTTAGGGGTTAATACATTTATTATAGTAGCGGTGAGGTCCGGTCGGCAGATTAGGGGATAATACTTGAAGTTAGGTGTCGGCGATGTTAGAGAGGGCAGATTAGGGGTTAATACTATTTATTATAGGGTTTTTGAGTCGGGAGTGAGGCGGATTAGGGCTTAATACATTTATTATAGTAGCGGTGAGGTCTGGTTGGCAGATTAGGGGTTAATAAGTGTAGGTAGGTAGCGGCGACATTGGGGGGGGAGATTAGGGGTTAATAAATATAATGTAGATGTCGGCGATGTTAGGGGCAGCAGATTAGGGGTACATAGGGATAATGTAGGTTGCGGCGGTGTGCGGTCGGCAGATTAGGGGTTAAAAAATTTTAATACATTGGCGCCGATGTGGGGGGGCCTCGGTTTAGGGGTACATAGGTAGTTTATGGGTGTTAGTGTTCTTTAGAGCACAGTAGTTAAGAGCTTTATGAACCAGCGTTAGCCCATAAAGCTCTTAACTCCTGACTTTTTTCTGCGGCTGGAGTCTTGTCGTTAGAGTTCTAATGCTCACTTCAGTCAAGACTCTAAACACCGGCGTTAGAAAGATCCCATTGAAAAGATAGGATACGCAATTGACGTAAGGGGATCTGCGGTATGGAAAAGTCGTGGCTGGAAAGAAAATATTGTTAGACCCTTAACAAAAAGCGTTAGACCCTTACCTACAAGACTCTAAATACCAGCGGTCGGCCAAAACCAGCGTTAGGACCCCCTAACGCTGGTTTTGACGGCTAATGCAGAACTCTAAATCTTGGCGTAAGTATAGTAATCTAACATCAGACACAAGTAAAGTAAGTTTGAAATGGGTTCAGAATGCTTCTATTTTGCCCGCTTGAAAAGAGTCACATATAAAATTGCTTAATAATGCTTATATTACACTTATATTACACCCTTGAAACTAGCTAAATTTAATTTAAGTGCAACAACTAACTGTCCCAAATGCAAAAAAAAATCCTTAGCAGATATATTAAATTGTTTATTGGCCTGCCCAAAAATGAACCAATTCAGGTGTAAAATTGAATACTGGCTTAACCTTTAAATCTAATCATATCTTCTTCTTAGTTACCAAATCTAACACAGAAAATGTTAAACTAATAAATACCTCTATTATTCTGGGTCGTAGTTTGATTTTGAAAATTTGAAAACTAAAACTACCCCCACACTAGCTGCCTTCTCACATGCCATGTATTTTCAAATAATTTTTGAACAATTCAATGTTTCTTCTCGACATAATAAACAGGTCCAAGAATTTTTTGATAAATGGCTAAAAATCATATTGCTTTACCCATTGCCGATTCAATTTACGCTTATGCGACAATTTCACAAGACAGAATACTTTGAATCCTTAAAGGGACACTGAACCCAATTTTTTTCTTTTGTGATTCATATAGAGCAAGCAATTTTAAGCAACTTTCTAATTTACTCCTATTATCAATTTTTCTTTGTTCTCTTGCTTTCTTTATTTGAAAAAGAAGGCATCTAAGCTAATGAGCCAGCCAATTTGTGGTTCAGAACCATGGTCAGCAGTTGTTTATTGGTGCTGTCCAATCAGCAAGGACAACCCAGGTTGTTCACCAAAAATGGGCCGGCATCTAAACTTAAATTCTTGATTTTCAAATAAAGATACCAAGAGAATGAACAAAAATTGATAATATGAGTAAATTAGAAAGTTGCTTAAAATTGCATGCTCTATCTGAATCATGAAAGAAAAAATTTGGGTACAGTGTCCCTTTAATTTTAAAGAATGTTTTTCCGGTAGGATGGTACTAAACTTTGTTCGGTGTCTAGGAACTGAGAGAGGAGGATATTTATCTATCTAATACATTTGGCTAAAGTAGAAAGCACTAAGTAGGTCCACCCTCCTTTTTTTTGTGTTGTAAAGATAAAGGGGAAAAAAAGCTCAACAATGGCGATACGTGGAGCTAAAAGTACTTTGACATCTGTTTCTATCTTTCTTTTGTATGGATATTTAATGATTAAGTGACTATAGATCTGATGTGAAAAGATCTCGTATGTAACTATTTTGCTCATAAGGAATTTAATGCAATGCTGTACCTTGTATATTATTATTTCTCTTTGGGTAAGGAATTGTCACATGTGTGTATGAATATATCCATTGTTGTTAATAAAGAAAGTTATAAAAAAAAAATCTTTATTTCCAGTCACTGAGGATGCCTACAAAGCTGCAAAATTTACTTGCACAATACAAAATTACAGGCACTTTGAGGGGGCGGAGCCAACTGCCACTGAGAAAAGACATGTTTTAGGAGAGCTCCTAAAACCCGATCCCAAAAGCCTTTCTATATGCCGTGTTAACAACCTTTCTAGCTTATTTTTTAAAGCCTATGAGATTTAGAAATCTTCCATATACCTCGCTTCTATTTTGGGAGACCTTTTGGTCAAAGCCGATGATCATTTTTACAGCTTAAGATCTGACATTGAAAAGCTGCGTGACCAAGATGGCTCTACTCACTTTACAAGATGCATTACCCACGCGGATGGCCGGCCAGACAAACTGCTGCCTACTCAACACCCTTCTGAGCCACCGCAACTTACGCTGCCCAGACGGGACCTGACTACGGTATTACCTGGTAATACACACAACGACCTGGCACCAGGAAGATCGGCCATATTAGTCCACACAGAGATCGCTGGGCCGGAACTAGAGGGACTAGAGACTCTTCAAAAACATAGATATGCAGCGCTCGCTACAACTGGCACTGAACCCTAAGTAGCACCTATCAATTGTTGAAGAGCGGTGCCTACCGCTAGCCTTGGCGGTGGTGGCGAGATTAATAGCCGTACTTAACTTGCCAGCCCAGAGTGAAGTGGAGCAGATGTTAGCGGCCATGGCGGAGGATGCGTCCACCTACTCTTGGAAGACCGGAGGGCTATTAATACCTACAGGGAAATTGACCGCACACAGATGGGTCTTACTTAATATGCCTGCTCAGAGCCATGAGTTTAGTGCCATCCGAAACGGAGTCGGGTGAAGTATGTCAACTCTCAATACCCTATGTGCCGATGGACTGTTTGTTTATTGGAACACTTTGAAAAGGGAACTGTGATCTATTTAAACTTTGCCGATCTAATATATATTTCTCCAGTCAGCTAAAGAATGCATACGCTTACATTATTAACTGCTGAATATGACCGTGTCATTGGATTTGCAGTTTGCAGTCTGGACAACTTGTATGTGTTTTCACACTCCTAACGCAATATACATATATAATGAACTCAATTATCTATACATGCACCGTTTGCTATGCATATTGTTCTGACCTCAGTTTATAGCTTAAAAGTTCATCATAGTTTATATTCCTTATCAGAATCCTACCTTGTTTAATTCTATTGTGTTATGATCTAAACTTTCTACATTAGTTGGAACCATTTATATGCTAGTTTTAAATGTATGTTTTTACAGTGACACGTTTCTTTGCACTGCAATTATATGCTTTCTCATTCCCCTAGAAAATGTATTCAATATATAGTTAGGAGTCCACTAGCATGATCAAACATTACTTATACCTTTTGTGGAATGTTAAACTAATCCCCATACCCACAGACTACAGTTAATGACGACATGTACAAGCTGTCTGATGTGCAGTCTACTGGGCATTGGTTATGACTACTTAATCTCCTAAGGGCTCTTCTCCCTCTTACATTTATCCCTTAGTAACTGCTTAATTGTTAAATCAGCTTACAATACGAAATACTGCCTGATTATAAGTGAACAGAGTTCAAGCTTGAATTTAATATTTATGCTTTTCCTCCCTTAATAATTTCTCCCGCCAATAATAATAACATTTACTCAGCTTAGTATACATATATATATTTACATAGGAATGCGTAGTCTTGACTTTATACACATTACTGGGCTGTAAAGTCTTTCCAACATCTCTGTGATAAGCAGTAGATAATGTTTACCCCGCTAGTTATTTTTATGTCCACTGCATTTATACTGTTATTGTCCTGTTGGACCCCGCCAGTCTATTATTTCTTATTACCACTATATGGTCATAGGAGACGAGTATTGCATATATGTGATCGCTACTAAATTGCTTACATGCTGTTTCTAAGTTTAATAGTGATACCTTTGTACTAGGTGTTATTAAGAGGTCTGCCATAACGTATACACAACGTTTGTTTTGAGGGGTTAATCTCACATAAGCAATATGGCGTCAATTAATGTATACAGCAGCAAATACAGTAAACTTACGCACGCAATGGGTTATACATGTAGATTCCTGTTTGAGAACTTCACTGCTCCTGCTTGGCATTTATGGGTAATTACATATAACTCTATTTAATTGCTAGTCTAGTTGTATGTTTTCCAAATGTTGTGCATTCTGTTTCATGTATAATGTTATATATCTTTTTGAGTGGGGGGACATAACTCACACAGGAGCATGGTTAGGTTTAACGATACTATGTCAGGCTTATGCCGGGGTCAATTTGTAAATTATCGGTTATTTAGCTTTAGAGATTTCCAGCAGGATAGTTATAAGATATATAATCCTTGAGATATTGAGTCCCTAACTCCTATCCTTCACAAGTTTTGTTATACATCTGTTCATGGTAATGATGATTTTAGTATGCACTTAGTGATATACCCCATACTACTATATAAGGTTCTGTGTCCTAGGAAGTTCAATATCTGAGACTGAGAGACAGCTGGTTCTAAAATATTAATTCCTATTCTTATGTTCCTAGACCTTTATAGGTTCCTACTATTTTTAAGATCCCTTAATAGTTACATATCCTGATATTATTATGTGCAGAGTACCTACCTATAGTGTAAGTCTTAGAGGGGTACATGACCACTACTTTAAGTACCATAATTTCGACGGTATCACAGTTCCTAACTTGCTATATGATCTATTTCTGACACTTGCTCCTGAGCCTAGTTTCCACAACTGCTGATATGTGGTGGTTTGATATAATGTTTTGCATATTAATATATGTCCATATTAGTATAGTAGTATTGCAATTTTAATAACTTAAGGCTTATTTATCCCTATTATAATATATATCCCAAATGTCTAATTTCTACTTCTGCCCTAGATTATCCCCCAATATTATACTATAACTAACATAGGGTCTAGGTTTTAGAAAATATTACTCATTTAATTATGCTAATGTCATAGTTACCTTCCAAAAATTATTAATTCTAGAAGGGACATTTCTTACTTTTGGGTTTTGAAGTTAGTGCAATGCTTACCTTAATTCATATTTCCTATCAGTTTTGGATTCCCTTCAGTAGTATACTTTAAGATCCCACCAGCCAAAAGTCTACATATATGGTACTAACCCCCTAATCATATCATCTTTCTTATATGCCCTTTTATTCATAGATGCTATATATCACATGTTCTTTTCTAACCCTATGATTTACCCCTAATCTCTCAGAAATCATCGAATAGGTCCCATGGTATTTCTTTATGTAACCCTTGCCTTTGGCTCCGCCCCCCCCATACTACCCTATATTTGACAAGCGGTGCTTATCCGCTGAATTTTCTACCTCCCCTTATATTTTTGAAAATAAAAGATGTCAGTCGATAATGTATCCTTTACATTATATGTGTGGGACCATAAGTGTCCAATACATTCGTTATCTTTCCTCTAGACAGCATTTGCCTTTAATGGTCCAAAAGTGGCCACTTGCGCTTTTGAGGAAATAATCAAAAAATATGAGCAATAAAAAAATAAAATAGAGGTTCTTGATATATACCTAGCTCTCTACCACATTGATATTTCATGTATAAGAATAATTATTGTAAATGTGACATTGATGTTGTATTTTTTTTTCTTTTGTTATATGGTATTTTATACGTATTGTACTCACTAGCACAACCTCAATAAAAAACTTTTTAAAAAAAAAAATTACAGGCACTTTAAAAAAAGGGATTAACATTTAAAAGTCTAAGGCCTAGATTTAGAGTTCGGCGGTAGATGGGCTGTTAACGCCACGCGTGTTTATGTCTAACGCACGTCAATGTTTGACTCCGGTATTTAGAGTTAAGATAAGACCATCTAACGATGCTCCTAACGCGTGTATGTCACACGCGTAATCCTGCCCGCGTTAGACAGTCTCCCATAGAGATCAATGGGAAAGCAAAAAAATTGCCTTTTTTAATCTAACACTCGATCTCGCGAGAATACGCACAGCTCGGTCATATGACGCATACCACATCATGCACAACAATAACACGCCGCAAATGTCACAACAACAATCAATCAACAAAGCACACAAGCATTACACATTCACAAGCGGGGGAAGTTTTAATACTATTTATACGGGGAATACGCATATACTTTAAGATGCGGAAAATCGCACAATAACAACAAGGATTAAAAAAGATATACATACACTAGAAACAAAATCGCATTCAATATCATTATATATTATGAAAAACATACATATACAACACTTCACGAAGAACACACCATCGCAAATTCACATTTAATAAGAATACTTTTGGACAATGAAAGCTAAAACGAACACTATGACATCATCGCATTCTACACATTCCACAAATACCAACTCGAAATGAGCATGCGCAAATTCACACACCTAATACACATTGCAATAATATTAATTGCTAATAAAGCACACCTGAACACTAATTACAATGGAAATTGGGACATCATTAAACATTTACACAGGGTATATAAGCACCACACAAGCATGGCTTCTTTGACTGTGTTGCTGGTGGGTCTTTGGAGATTGGAGGTTTAAGAATAGAGAGTTAGCGAATTTTTGAGAGTGAGTTAGTGTTAGCGTGAGAGAGTCAGTTGGTAGTGTTAGCGTGAGAGAGTCAGTTGGTAGTGTTAGCGTGAGAGAGTGAGTGAGTTAGTGGGAGTTAGTGGGAGTGGGAGAGAGTCTGTTAGTGGGAGCGTGAGTGAGTTAGTGGGAGTTATTAGTGAGAGTTGTTAGTGGGAGCGTCAGTTAGTGGTAGTTAGTGAGCATTAGTGGGAGTGTTTGTTAGTGAGAATTAGAAGTAGTGTGAGTTAGCGAGCGAGTGATTTATCTGTACACTTAACACATTTACACGCAAACACATTCAATACATACATACACTTATCAATAACACTACATACACTCCATACCCCCTACCCCCTCATACTACACTCCATACCCCATTCCTTGTAGTCCCATTCCCTTTCATCCCATTTACTCTTATCCCATACCCCATACCCATCCCATACCCATCCCCTAGTTACATTTAGTTTACATATCCTCCTTTTAGTCTTATTCTTTTCGTTTATTTAAATACTCCTTACCCTCTTTGTTTTTTTACATCCCTCACACTTTAAGCACCTTTTTTGTCTTTTTAGTTCTTTATTTTGAGCCCCTTTCATTTCATCACACTCAGTTTTTGTTTGATTATTTGGGGTTTAGTTTAGGGAGGAGATGGAGGCCAGGCAGGGGACAGGTAGAGGGGGGAGTAGAGGGAGGGGGAGAGGAACAGGGCAGGAAGGGGGGCAGGAAGGGGGGCAGGAAGCGGGGGTGGAAGCGGTGGGTGGACCCAGCCACTTGGTTCAAGATGACCAAGTGGCTGGGCCCAGTGGCGGTCAGAGTAGGGCTTCACAGTCCGGGAAACAGAGGGCATCGTCACAGGGGAAGGCCAAGGCGACTAGGGAGGCGAGGTTTACGATGGAGGAGAAGGAGGCCCTCGTAGAGGCCTATATGGCCAGGCATAGGATGCTGCAGCACCAAAAGACCACCCCGACTGACAAGAGGAGGCTCTGGAACGAGATTAGGAATGCAGTCAATGCAGTGGGTGGCCGGAACCGGGATATGGATTCTATCAAACATCGGTACCGGGACTGTAAACTTGAACTTAAAAAAAAGTTAAGCCTGGAGGCCCGACATGCCGCAGGGACCGGTGGCGGCCCTGCCCTTGAAATGGAGTACTGCCGATGGGAGGAAATGTTGCGGCCCAGCATCTCCGAGGTGGAAGTAGTCGGTATCGGAGGAATCGATACCGGGAACCTGCCACTCTCATCTGACGGTAAGCTCATTGAACAATAATTTCACATACGAATGTATTTCAATGGACACTATACGCAAACATTTACTTTCATGATTGAGGTAGCGAATACAATTTGACAAAACATTCAAATGTACTTAAATTACCTAATTAGATTCATTCTTGAGATATATTTTAATGAAGAAATAGCCATGCACACGGTGAAACAATCACAGGAGGCAGCTATATTCAGCTAACAATCAGCATCTTAGAAGCATATTTAGATATGCTTTTCAGCAAAGAATATCCAGAGAATGAAGCTAATTAGATAAGAAAAGTACATTCAAAAGTTGATACTAAATGTATGCTTCTAAATCATGAAAGATAAAACATTGGGTTTCATGTGTTAAGGATCAGATTAATGCTATAACGTTGTTTACACGCATTCTATTACTTTGCGGTTACATCAGTATCTAGGCTATAGGTTAGGTGTGCATTTAAACAGACTGAAAACAAACGCTAAAACATTCACATTGACCACAGATATCACAAACACGGTTTAGAAAAAGCGGAAATCGTATTGATTGTTTGTTAGATTTCAAAGTGGATTAATGATTCTGCATTTGTAATTGTATCGTAAGCTAAGTCATTTAAACCTTTATTTGCAAATATGCTAATATATATATATATTTTTTTTATTTATTTTTTTATATACAGAGTCTGGGGACGAGGCAGCACAGCCTCCTGCATCTCTCCGGGATGAGAGTGGTGGTGAGGAATTCCCACTTCGGAGGGAAGAGGCCCCCCGTGACGAACAGCGCACGGGAGATGATGAAGAGGCCCCGGAAGCACAGGAGGATCCCGCTGAACCCGCGGAACCCGCGGAACCCGAGGTCCCTCAAAGACCCGCACTCCGCCGTGCACGGGCACCCCGCCGTGCACGGGTTCAACAGGCACAACAAGAGGAAATAGCGGAGGTGCGGGTTCTACTGGAGTACATAGACCAGATGCGTACCTCCCGGATAGAAAATATAGAAGGACGACACAGAATACTTGATGGCCAGAATCAAATTATTCAAGGACAAAATGAAATAATCAGCATACTGAATAGAATACAAGAAGGACAAACAATAATGTTTCAGCTTCATCAAGAAATGTTCACTTTTTTTCCGGGAGGCGCATGCTGGTCTACCTCCTGTTGCTGGGCCTCTTGTTGCTGGGCCTCTTGCTGCTGGGCCATCTCCTCCTGCCGGCCCATCTCATCCTCCTCCTCAGCCATCTACTCCTCCTCCTCAGCCATCTACTCCTCCTCCTCCTCAGCCATCTTCTCCTCCTCATCCATCTTCTCCTCCTCAGCCATCTACTCCTCACCTTGGTCGTCCCAGTACTCTTCCTTCCACTCCTCCCACAACAGCTCCAAGGAGGACTCTTCGGAGTCGGCAGTTGCCTCTCCCAGAGCCTCAGCCCCGTGGGAAGAGGGGAAGGAAGAGGAAGTAAGTATTTTTTTCCATCTTCAAATTATTTTTTTATGTAATGTGTAATGGATAGGTATGTGATGATGTGGTTTTCATACACTTGTGGACCACACTCTGTATATAATCGACTTCTATGGGACCGGGTCCATGGAGGAAGATTGTTTGCAGAGTGTGGGTTATAAGTGTGTGAAAACCACATCATCACATACCTATCCTTGTTCATGATATTGATTGGTTTCTGTGATGTGATGTCCAAACTGTTTCCCGAATCGCTAACTAAATTACCATAACAATTATCCATGATGGCATATTACTGTTTGAATGCCAATAACACAGCTTAAAGGGACAGTCAGAAAATTATTGATTACAAAGAAAACACTGTATTACGCATTATAAAGTTGGAAACAACAAAACATGGAGAAATACATGTGTGACTTATGTGCTTACCCTTGTATCTATGACTATGAAAAATGACCACTTATTTGTTGTTCTGACATAACAACATTTTAGATATCAATTATCAATACATGGTCAATAATATGCTGTATGAGCACAAGGTTTTACATATACAAATGCTATCCAAATGCCCTCTAGTGCTCAAATTGTATAATGATTACAAGCACTCTTCAAGATTGAAGAAATGAGCACACCAACCTCATAGGTTTAGATAGCAAATTTAAATAAACCCAGACAAATGTTCAATTGTTGAGAAACATTTTATATCCTTGATATTACAGAATTGACTTTTCGAATAATTTTAAAAAATAAAATTTTTCTAAACTGTCCCTTTAACAACATTACATATGCTAACACATATTTTAAGCTTGTTGGTATATCTACATGTACTTTGTCAAAAAATAAATTTTAAAATCACATTTATATTGACGTGTTAAATAAAGTCTATTTTCTTTAAGAGACATTATTGTGTTAATATTTTATTGTAAATATTTTTATTTTAACAATGAATATGGTTTAAAGTCCTTTTAGGAGTGGGGGGGGGGAAATATGCTAACAAAAATATATTTGAAGATTAAACTATGTGGATCTCATACATGATACAAAAAACAACATTTGCATTCAAGGGACAGTATCCTATATTTTTTACATAACTGTATGTAATAGACACTACTACAAACAACAAGATTAACATATACTGATATCAATATTAAAAAGCTTCAAACACTTGCAAATAAAATAGGGTTAGCTATATTGAAAATATAGATGAACCACCATTACAACCGTAAAACAACACAATACACCATCATTAACATATGAAAAGACCCTTTACACAAACTGGACAAAGCTGGAGATGGTACTCACATGAAACTCAGAGGCTTTGCGAGGAGTAAGAAAATTACTTACATTTTCTTAGAACACAAGACAAAATAAACCTATTGGTTAAACAATGGACTATCTAACTAGAGACAAAATCCAAGATTTTGATTTATAATGTGAGTGTCTAATGAACCTTTAATAAAATATACAACGAAATTACATTTAGAAGAAGTCAGCATCATATATTTAGCATATGATAAATGCATATTGATTACTTTATTCAAACACAATAGCGCATATTTATTAATTAGATATGTTCAACATTAAACACAACAGTAATTTTTCAGAAAAAGGAACATTGTTGACAAACATATTAAACATGGACTGTAGAGATTTGCACTTGCCTATAAATATCCTATGCATGAAAACATTTTGCTTTCGTTCGTTGATTCAACCAGACATCCAGCAAAAGAGAATGTGGTGGTCTTTATCAGCTACGGGTCAACAATGTAACATGATGCAAATAATACATATTCGCAAGCTTTTTAAAATTGCATGCAGTCACAAACGTTTTTAACGTGCACAAATATTGCGGGACTACGCAATCCAATCAGACGTTTTTTTACCTTTACATGTGCCGTCTTAACATGGCGCTTCCTTGATCACGTAAGAACGCCATCCAATGAAAGGCACATTATTGATCACGTAAGAATGCCATCCAATGAAAGGCACATTATTGATCACGTAAGAACGCCCAAAAAAAAAGGCGCATCCTTGATCGCGTCAAAACGCAATCCAATAAAAGGCATATTCCTGATCACGTAAGAACGTCAGTCAATACAAGGAATCATTGGACAGCCTGGCAGGTGACGTCTTAAGCAACATGGCGCATCCGAGATCGCTGAAAAACCGCAGACAATACAAGGACTCAGTGACATCTTGGCATATCACTAAGAAACGTATTTATATTTTAGGAACTAGTATGTGTGTAGATTGCTATCTAGGAATGACAACAAATCCAGAATCATCTTTTCGGACTTGACTGTCCCTTGAACTATAGCTATGGTGTATATCTTTAACATTTAAAAGATACACATGAGAAATACATATGCCATTGATGTTTTAAGATATGTTTGGATTGTTGTTGAATAACAATAGTTATACATGGATTGATTAAACGTGTCATTTATTCAAGTTTAATTATTGTCAGCCTACCTATAGCCATAAATGGGAGGAGATGTATTTAGTTAACATATTAGTTAACTAATATTCATCATCTACATTATTTGCATTACACACAGAGATTTATTTGGTTACACTTTGACAATAATATAGATTTGAAAATGAAATACAGGTGCTGTCAACATTACAATAAGATTGTTTATTAATAAAATTATATGTCCTTGTTCTTGTAAAAAGGACAAAAACGCTTTACAAATGGAAATACATTCATTAACAATTGTGATCAACATCACTTAAAGGGACATTATTTTGTTTTTAAAAAGAGCATACACATAGTCAATACTATTTAAATAAAATGAACACTTTACAGGGATTATATCATTGTATCAATACTCAGATCATTTGGTAAAGGTGCATCAATTCATGCAGAGTTTATAAATACACACATGGATCAGAACATTTCAATATACATATATACACAAATACAAATATATATACATATATAAAGAAATTACTCTGCTAATCATAATCAGGCAATGATAGAGCTAAGAGAAAATAATATAAACACAAATAATAAGATTACATTGGAGATGTTAATCTTAAAGTCATTTACTATTGTCTTACATATATGATTTCATTATAACAAATATATTTGGTAGGTCCCTTTAAGGATCAACAGCATAAACTAGAGCTTTCAAAAAATAACAGGAAGAATGAGGACAAAGATTTGTGAAATAAAATGTATTTTATTAGTATGTAAGAAAACATACAAAACGTTTATAAATAATCTTGTAAAAATAAGGAATATATGAGCCATATGACAAGGTAACACAGTGCATCACAGTCCATGAAGAGAGTTTCCAAGGGCCATCATAGCCCCATTGGAGACACATGACAAGGTAACACAGTGCATCACAGTCCATGAAGAGAGTTGCCAAGGGCCAGCATAGCCCCATTGGAGACACATGGCAAGGTAACACAGTGCATCACAGTCCATGAAGAGAGTTGCCAAGGGCCAGCATAGCCCCATTGGAGACACATGGCAAGGTAACACAGTGCATCACAGTCCATGAAGAGAGTTGCCAAGGGCCAGCATAGCCCCATTGGAGACACATGACAAGGTAACACAGTGCATCACAGTCCATGAAGAGAGTTGCCAAGGGCCAGCATAGCCCCATTGGAGACACATGACAAGGTAACACAGTGCATCACAGTCCATGAAGAGAGTTGCCAAGGGCCAGCATAGCCCCATTGGAGACACATGACAAGGTAACACAGTGCATCACAGTCCATGAAGAGAGTTTCCAAGGGCCATCATAGCCCCATTGGAGACACATGACAAGGTAACACAGTGCATCACAGTCCATGAAGAGAGTTGCCAAGGGCCAGCATAGCCCCATTGGAGACACATGGCAAGGTAACACAGTGCATCACAGTCCATGAAGAGAGTTGCCAAGGGCCAGCATAGCCCCATTGGAGACACATGACAAGATAACACAGTGCATCACAGTCCATGAAGAGGGTTGCCAAGGGCCAGCATAGCCCCATTGGAGACACATGACAAGGTAAAAGAGTGCAACAGGCACAACAATAAACTGATAAAAAGGCCAAATGGCAACAATATAAATACAAATTCAACATGTGGACGGAGGATTATTATCTGCCACCATGGAGCATATCCAGATCCTCCACTTACTGGTCATCCTCTTCATTGTCCTGTGCATGTCCAGCTCCAGATTCAGGCCTTGAACGTAATTGCATAATTTCACGCAGAGTCAAGTCCTGAACCCGGAGCTGGGCCTGCATGGTGTCGTTCATCCCTCTCAGGACAGCTGCGTTCCTCAACACGGCCTGCTCTACTCTTGCTATCCCTTCTAGCATGAGCCATGCTGAGTCACAGCCTAAAATAAAATAAAATTAAATATTAAGGATAATTACACAACAGAATAAAAATTTTTTATACATACATTGTCATCATAAAGACAAATAATTATTTACCAAAATTAATTTTCATATATTCTTTACACATGAATTAGGTTATTCAGACAGACAGAAATCATTAAAGGCTCATGTTACTCAAACATGTTGTCCCCTTTAATTGGTTTTAGATGATCCACTTATACAGCTTGAGTGTATCAAATGTTGTTAAAGGATTTACATTGTACTTACATCAGCAATTTAAAAATTCAATTTAGACTGTGGTAGGCACACCTATCCTTAAACATTTTGGCATTGAGGACAAGCTGTGTAAACATAGCAACCAGAAGAAATTACATTCCCACTGGGTTAGACAAGAGATAATGTATCCACATTTGTACATAAAATTTTGGATCCAAGTAGTGGTGTTTGGTATATGTAGTGATATCCAATTAAAGGGACACTGAACCTAAATATTTAATGGACTGATTCAGATAGAGCATGACATGACAAATCTTTAGAAATTACACATATTCATTATATGTTTTAATTCTCAAGCTAGATTTTGAATGCAAGAATGTTGCTTTTTATGGAAGCCAATATTTGTTGATGAACTTTGTTTGTGCATGCTGGTTGATGGATACATTCATCCAACAATAAAGAAATGATGGCCACATTTATTTTATTGTTTAAACTAATTATAGGAATAAGTTGTTTTCCAAAAATATATCAAGAGAATGACGAATAATTCATAAGAGTATTCTATTATACATTGGCTTAACATTGCATGCTGGATTTGAATCACAATTTAACCAATTTAACTTCACTGTACCTTTAAGTATCTTATAAAGTGTATTTAGAATGATACTTACAGCTGTGCCTGGGAAGGACAATCTGACACCCAGGACAATGAAGGTTGAAACAGGGGGGAGGGATGGGATTGGCTTGGGGAGGGATGGGAATGGCTTGGGGAGTGGTGAGCTGCCGCTCCAGGGTAGGCCGTACAGCTGGGGAGTGGGGAGTTTGGGTCTGGGCAGCTGTACGGGCCAGAATACGGGGAGAGCGGCGAAGGGGGGTGTATGGGCGTTTTTTGGGAGGGACAGGATATGAAATATGGGAAGGGCTGGCAGTGGTCGGGGCATGGTCATGAGTTTGGTGATGGGAAGGGCTCTGGGTGTGTGCAGGGGTGTGGCCATGGTCAGGGGTGTGTGCATGGGGAGGGGTCTGTGACTGGGCAGGGGCGGAATCCAGATGACCAGAAGTGGTGGATCCATCTGAAAATGTAAAGAAAATATATTAACATCTCATACATCCTGACATCAAATCAACGCATTTCAAATTGATTATGTTTTCAATATACTTCGAAGTGTGTTTGAATCTGTAAACTATTCTGAAATGAGGATATGGTATCTATATAGGCACTCAGATGAATCTCAATGACTGTCTGTACAATTTGAAACTTATTATTGTGTTTTGGCATGGAATATGCATGTGACATAATGATGGCATGAATTATATATTCTTAAAAAAAAATATACAAGCAGATTTTCATGCTGCCTGATATAGAAAGGGGGCAGTAGTGTATTTGAACAGACAAATAATATTCCTTTTTAAAGGGAAAAAGCTGTAGACTTTGAATGTCTTCAATAAAATGATTTCCAAAAAAGAAACATGTTGGAAACATGATAGATATATTTCACATACCATCAGACTCCAAGGCAGCCTCTTCCTCCTCCATCCCACATGTGACATCAATCTCTGTAAAACATAACATGTTGTGTACACCTTAAGATCAGATATTATAACATATGTTACTGTTGCTCAAATACGCACATCAATGTTGCATTAAAGATATACACACACAAAGTTATGATTTACATCATTTTGATGGAGCATACAAATGACAATAGATTTGTTATTGTCAATAAATCAGAATTTTAATGTATTGTTTGTCTTAATGTTAAATTCATAAAAGCATAGTACATAGAACATTTAAGATTTCTCATGTGTGTATCACTTGATGACTGTTGTCAAAAAATCAAATTGAAAAAAACATATGTTATACATCTTATGAATAACAAATGTGTAGACTAATAAAGTTGAAATTATTAATCGCTCAATAGAAAAAAAAAATATATAATCAGAAGATAAATGTTTTGATTTTTTATAATGTTATGCTTCATCGGAATCATGATCATAATATTGATTAGCAATACACCTTCAATTACATATAAATGAGTCAATGGACTTACCAGGAGACCGCAAAGGCGGCTCTATGTCACTGCTGGATTCCTGTGGGCTCCCCACACCAACTCTCTCTATGAATGATATAGATATATATTATTAAACACATTTTGGATATCACTAAATCACATCTGTCTAGAATTTTAACATTAATCAACTTTAAAATGTGAAGAATAGAGCAGTCATTACACCAGAAAATGCTTGATTGAATCAAGGGGATTCTGTAAACATATCTGTATTGAACATATGTTTAATGTCAGACTACATTAGACATCAAATTCATCTCAGATGCTGCTATTGCATATCTAAATATACCCAATGATCAATGTTCTTAACCCTTTAAGGACACAGCTTTCACTTAGCTCAATTGTTTTATGACGGAATAATTCCGTCATATGTCCTTAAGAAGTTACAAGAATACACACAAACCACATATTGAGGAGCATCTGTTGACAAATCTAAACAAACATGTGTCACATCGACCCATTTTTTCAATGTACAGTAATCTTGTTTAGGACACAACACATATTTATCACAATACATAACAAAATTGATTATTACAAATATGTAATCATGGTGCTGTTAGAGTATGCAGATATCTATAAAGTAACTCCAACAGATAATTAGATTTATATATCAATAGTTTTTAATAAAAAGAATGTAAAGTTGAATGAATCTATTTTGTCTTAAAGGGACACTGACATGATTAATTTAAATAATTGATTTCTATGTTCAAACTGTAAAAAATGATTTAACATTGACTCCTATTATAATTAGAATGTTGCTCGATATTAATCTTAAAGGCAGATAAGGAATATTGGATTCAATAAATATTGTTTGTTGAAGGTATCCACCAATAATCAATAAAAACCCAGGTTGGTCAACAAAAATTTAGATGCACATAAACGTACTTTCTTTATTTTAAAATATATTTAGCAATAGAATATGTCACATGTGATGATAGTATTATATTTTATGTTTATTAATATTGCATACTGTATGTGAAAGACAATATTAATAATTGTAGCTCAGTATCCCTTTAATCTAAAATTAAATAGATTCCACAATGTTGTTGTTTGTTAATGAATTATCTACTCCATATGTTGATGTCATGAATGGTATTGAGCATGCAATTAAAATCTAATATGTTATTTAAGGATATCCGAATAATTATTTAATTTTCATCTATTAAATAGACATTACATATAAATATTGAACAATGTGTATTTAGTATGTAATGTTCAGTCCATGTTTCGAAGACAAATGTCAATTAAAAAGAGACATACCATACTGTGACAAGCCCTGGCTTGAGGATCCAGCAGCCACATCCATATCTGTAATATATTAAATGAGGATTGCATATCATTAATACTAATCATGCCATGTTTAAAATATTTACATTAATAACAAATCAATAGAAAAATATTAATCCTTTGGTAGTCCCATGAGTTAATAGTTTCCGCAATTAAATTAATGATAAATATATCCTGGACTCTTATTTTCAATCAGTTGTGTTGTTTACTGTATCTTTAAGAATATCTGCTTGTTATTACATAATCATCAATTGATGGCCATATGTTATAATTATTTTTTTATTATTCGTTTTTTATTAGCTATAATATTTAAAATAAGAATACTGTATTCTTCACTAATCTAAGAATTTCCATTTAATTTATAACAACATGTATAAAGCAATGCCACTTTCCGCAAACCCATGTTAACGTGGATGAGAAATGCCATTTTCGCGATCATTGCGCAATGATTCCAAGCAGAATTACGCATCCGTCATTTGAACAACATGTATAAAGCAATGCCACTTTCCGCAAACCCATGTTAACGTGGATGAGAAATGCCATTTTCGCGATCATTGCGCAATGATTCCAAGCGGAATTACGCATCCGTCATTTGAACAACATGTATAAAGCAATGCCACTTTCCGCAAACCCATGTTAACGTGGATGCGAAATTACATTTCCGCTCTGTGACGCATATTCTGTAGAGCGCAAGAAACATCATTCCTATTTCATGTGTCAATAATCTAAAATCAGATATCTAAACATCATATGTAGTGTATGTTGTGAAATCTGTATAGGTTTAGTATCTGACTAAATACACATATTTGATTTTTAAAATAAAAAATATTATATGAAGTTGGATAATTACCTGGTTCAGATTCTCTATCGGCTCCTCCCAGGCCACCGGACGGAGAAGCATCTGCCCTGTCCCCCGCGTCAGGACTTTCAGATCCCGCAGCTGGGAGGGAAGAAGAGGAGGCCGAGGATGGCGAGGATCTAAATCTTTTGGGGACCCGGAGATTGAGGAGCTCGCATAAAGTCACCTCATAAGGGAGTAGGTACAGTTTCCGCGGGGCCTTTCTTTGGCCCCCTCTCTTACGGGCTTGTACCCAGTCCCTTATGAGGTTGACTTTTTTCGATAAACGCAACCTCATATCTCCGAATCTCCTCATGATCTGATCCTGGGTCCTCTGGACGTCACACACCAATCTAACCGCATTGGTGATAGACTCCCAGAGGGCCTTCTTAACAGGCGCATCTGTCGAGCTCCTCTTGTTCCCAAACAGCTGGGGATAAAAGTCCTTGACGGCGTGGACCAGTGCAGCGCTCTCCTCCTTGGTGAACCTGGGAACTGACATGCCTGCTCGGTTTGATAATAATATATAAATATATAAATATATATACTGCCTGCAGGCATTAGAGAACTGACAAAGATGGCAACGTGTAATGGACTTTTATATGGTGAAGTAAACATGAGATGCACCATGGGACAATTTATCTGTACATCTGATTGGATAAAAGTTTGAAATATTGTTATAATGTCTGTGAGACCATCCTGACTCAAGTTGTGTTTGTGTGATGAACTCTGATTGGCCGTTCCTTAATGTTTCATATCTTAGTAACATCCTTACACATACCGCTTGGTGGTGCTGTAACTTCATTTTTCATGTAGACTTATTTGTAACTCATGGGCCTGTCATGCGGATATGTGTGACGCAGATTTAATATCCGTGATCCGTGAAATATTAATGATTAAATACTCTTTAAAATCTAATACTGTCACATTATTAATGTTGTAGACATTTCTCGGTTTAATAACGGTCTGTTTCTTTAATACAAATACACATTTAATATTGTATGTCTTTATTGTTCTTTAAATAAATTTATTGTGAAGTATTGACATTGCTCTATTAAATGTATTTATAATGCACATTGATTAGAGTCTAATGTCACGCAATAGCACACAATGTTTAAATATGCTAATCTGGTGTTTGAAGATGCGTTTCCCACGCAATATTTATTAATGTTAAAATTCCGGTTAGAATGTCAGTAACTTGGATAATCTGTTTATAAATGTTAAACTACAGATTTGTTATTCGCAAATAAACCTCGAGCTTGTATTTGTCTGAAGTGCTCATATATGTTATTGTGCAATGGCGTCTTTAGTTTTAAAGAGACATTACAAACAATTGTATCAAATGATCTGTAGAGATAGAAGATTGTTTAGACTTTAAAATGTAAATCATTTTCTCTTAGTATTTATATATCCTCAACAGAAGAAATTTAAATGCACATGGTTGAGACAATCACATAAGGCATCTCTGTGCATCCACCAATCTTCATCTACTGAGCCTATCTCGATATGCTTTTCAAGCAAAGTATGTCAAGATAGGAAGAGAAGTAAATACACTCTTTAAATCTCTTAAAGGGACACTGTCCAAACAAATTTACCATTGGTGATTGAGCATGAAATGTTAATCAACTTTATTATTTAATCCGATTATCAAATGTTAACAGTTATCTTGTTATGTTTCTTTGCAAATCAATAATGATATTTTATATTACGGACAATTGTTTAATAAAAACCTGGGTTGTCCTTGACGATTGTTGCATCAATTATTCCAAACAATCAAGTTCTGTCCAGAGTACTGAAGCAAATAAATTAGCTATTTACTGCCTTATTTTTAAAGTAATGATAGCAACATCACAATGAGCATTCATAATATGACACAAGTTTTAAAGTTGATTAAAATAGAATACTCATTCAGAATGTATAAATCATTAATTTTTTAACTGTCTACCTTTAAGTATATTTTGAGTTCATGTCCCTTTAAATAAACATTTCACAATAATGCTTAATATATCATAAACCTAGGCACCTTCCTTTTGCTAAATGAGTCTAACATATGAGTAAAGCAAATTTAGATTAACTTCTAGATTGTTTTACACACTGACTGAAATATATTTATTAAATGAGGTCTTTTTTAGCCTTCAGCGTAGAGGGACATTAAGCTATATGTTATGTATGCATTTTGTATAATAATCTTATATTTGACCAACTTAATATGTTTTGTTATTCAATCATTATATTGTAATTATATATATTCGTGGATTAAATACATCTCTACATAGGCTATTTTGATGCTGATTGTTGTTTGCATATAGATGCCTTATATCATTGACTAAGATATGTGCATTTATTTTTATTTTAACAAGTATATTTAAAGACTGAATGTAATTCTATAGTACATTCTAAATATGTTTAAATTCTTGTATGATATTTGTAACAATCTATACAAAATATACATTTTGAATGACCCCTTTAAGGACCCAAACATATTGTATTTTGATTTAACATTGACAAAATAAACTAAAGGGGAAATTACATTCTATATAGATATTTGATGTCTAACCCAAGAGGTAAGATTGTAATAAATACATAATATTACTAAGTATAGTTAAATGACTCCACTAGAAAATTACATAGCTTAACCTGGCATCCAATAACTAATTTGTTAAAAATATCAAGTTAAATGACCTACCATTTATAAATGTAATAATTGTAAAATATTTTCTAATAATGTTTTGAGATACCTAAGGAAGATACATGATCTTATACAATTCTTTTTACATTCAACAACACTGTCACTTTCATGTAATTGAACCACTTCACCTTATTAAATGTTAAAACAATCATAATATTACTACATATCCTAAATATTTTTAATATATACTTTTTCTATATAAAAGCATTGAAGAATCTGACTCCCCAATTAATGTTAAAAGATATATTTTAATATTCTCGTAAGATTTTTATTTTCTACTATTAATGCATTATTTTCTCTTATGCATGTGCTTGTCAAATAGCCAACTACCAGTCAAGGGAGTCCAAGTTTTATTTACAGATTATATTGATATATATTAGAATCTGTTAAAAATAAACATATATTTAATAGAAAATAATTAAATATTCCAGGAAGTCATCAGATGCCAATCTGAAATGACAAATAATAAAAATGGAACAAAGTTAATACACACGTTGTAAAATATTCATAAAATACATTTAAAATCATATGGTGTCTATGCTCTAACTTTGATAAACATTTTTTAAAGATAATCATTACATTGATTTTAAATTAATTAAATACATACACCATTATATTGTTGATTAAAAATTATATTTAAATATCAAAAATTAAAATTATACATAATAATGTATATCACATGTAAACAATATATGTATGATGAACATAAATGTAATATTTCATGTCCATTCAAATACCTCTATATCAACTATAATATGTATTCCTTTTTCTGATTGTGATCCCTAAATATCTCATTAAGAACTAAATATGACTAATGTATGTAAGCTACTAATATTCTACAGTCTTCACTAGCATGCATTGGTACACCAACCTGGACAATGCATGGTCTTTGAAAGTCAATTCAGGGGTAAACAGTTGATCTTCAATAGGTGTCTTATTCATCAGTTCATTAAATAGAGGACTGGGAAATACCATCTACAAAATAGAAAATCATCTAAGTGTCTCCAATAGGATGTCTCCACAGCCTTATTCTATCAAATAGTTTGCACTTACCATGTGAACATGTATTTGTATGGTTTTCAAGGTCAGCAGAATTGAAATATAATGCCAGACATGATCCCATTGGTATACTTCAATTTCAATCTTGGCTTTTTCCCCACTGTCAGTCTTGGAAATCTTCACTGTCAGGCTTCAAATTGTTCCCTTTCAGTCTTTAGATTAAGTCATCTCCCTAATGTAAGAAAATATATATAAAGATTTCATACAAGTGTGTGAATCAGTTCTGTACCCCTCTCCCACCCCCCATTTCATAATAAATATCTATCACTAGCTTACTAAGCCTGTGTATGAACCTGTGTTATTTTCTATCAAGTGTGAAGATGAGTCATATTGAGCAGAACAAACCTCTGTGTGACATTGAACCATAGTCATTCTAGAGTATCCCTTTCTGATTATGTACATTTTAAGTAATGTGTAAACAAAATTATATTTTTTAAAATGTATGCCATATGATGTATTTGTGTACAAATCATGCCAGCAACAGTCCATACATTTCTACTTACCATCTGATGTCCTCTTTAAAAACCAGGTGGCAAAGACTCGCTATAGGACCCAATGCCCAGAGCATCACCTATATTATGAAAAATAAAGATTATTCTAACATTTGATCAATACTAACATGTTTGCACAATTCTCTACTTGTCATTTCCATAGAGTTCACATCTATTGAAAATACTCCAGTGTAACTTCTATTATTTACCGTCTAAAGTGGCGGTTGATGACGTCTGCTCTGACATCAAGTCCCTCGTCCTGGAATTCCCCCTCTAGAACAGGATCATCCTCCTCATCTCTGAGGAGGTCTCTGTCCACCGGGACGGCCTGCAGCATCCCAGCCCGCTGTGCAATATTATGCAGGACGCTACAGGCTACAACGATCTTAGCCACCTTCTTTGGGTTGTACTGGAGTGCTCCTCCAGAACGGTCCAGGCACCTGAATCTCATCTTCAGGAGCCCGAACATCCTTTCAACCACCGCCCTGGTTCTCTTATGAGCCCTATTGTAGCGCTCCTCAGACACATCAGTTGGGCTACGCAAGGGGGTAATGAGCCAAGGCCGGCTCATGTACCCAGAATCACCTATAAATTTAGAACAGAACATAATTCAAACAGAATACTTAAACTAGTATATTGTTGTAGAAATATATTTTTTTAAAAACATAATCCATATTAAAAGTTGTCAGAAACATAAAAAAAAAGAAATAAATTTATATATAATTCTGTATCTTGCCATTTCATCTAAGACATGCTACATATGCGTATTTCTCCTAAACCAAACCTTGTGTAAAATGCTAACTACATGGTTACATTGCATTCTCTATCTGAACACTTAAGGTAAGACATGCTACATATCTGCATTTCAATAAAACTAGACATTAGCGGAAAAAGACAATGACAGCGTTAAATTGCATGAGATAATATCTTGCCATTTCATCTAAGACATGCTACATATGCGTATTTCTCCTAAAACAAACCTTGTGTAAAATGCTAACTACATGGTTACATTGCATTCTCTATCTGAACACTTAAGGTAAGACATGCTACATATCTGCATTTCAATAAAACTAGACATTAGCGGAAAAAGACAATGACAGCGTTAAATTGCATGAGATAATATCTTGCCATTTCATCTAAGACATGCTACATATGCGTATTTCTCCTAAAACAAACCTTGTGTAAAATGCTAACTACATGGTTACATTGCATTCTCTATCTGAACACTTAAGGTAAGACATGCTACATATCTGCATTTCAATAAAACTAGACATTAGCGGAAAAAGACAATGACAGCGTTAAATTGCATGAGATAATATCTTGCCATTTCATCTAAGACATGCTACATATGCGTATTTCTCCTAAAACAAACCTTGTGTAAAATGCTAACTACATGGTTACATTGCATTCTCTATCTGAACACTTAAGGTAAGACATGCTACATATCTGCATTTCAATAAAACTAGACATTAGCGGAAAAAGACAATGACAGGGTTAAATTGCATGAGATAATATCTTGCCATTTCATCTAAGACATGCTACATATGCGTATTTCTCCTAAACCAAACCTTGTGTAAAATGCTAACTACATGGTTACATTGCATTCTCTATCTGAACACTTAAGGTAAGACATGCTACATATCTGCTTTTCAATAAAACTAGACATTAGCGTCGGTAAATAAGAAATGGTTAAATTTAATCCTATAGCTGAACATGACGCTAACAGTTAAAAAATACAGGGGCAATTGTCAAAATAATTAACCATGTTGAGCACAAATACTCACCAACGAGATAACCAGGGGGCATTTGTCTTTCCTCAAACTGGCTCCACAGGGACGACAGAGAGAGGATGCGGGCATCATGACAAGCCCCTCCAAAATTCGCATACACATGCATAATCCTCATCCGTGCGTCACAAACATACTGCACGTTGAGGCTATGAAAATGTTTGCGATTTCTGAAGGGCAAGTCATCAATTGGAGCACGCAGCGCAATGTGGGTACAATCAATGGCTCCCAAGACATTGGGCAATTGAGCAATATCAAAGAATTCCCGCTTCAGGCGCCTCCAATCACCATCATTCTGTGGGAATCCTATGTATTGCTTACTGATACGTACCATGGCGTCCAGAAAGTTATCAAACACCCCAGAGAATGTACCTTGAGCCAGGCCATGCATGTACAGTTCTCCGGATTGAAAACTCCCGGAGGCCAGGACGTATAGACAGCTTAGCATCTTACTCATGGGGGGAACAGCAGTCCTTATTTGTATACGTGGCTCCAAATGAGGTTTAAGAAGATCGTAAAGGCCAATGAGCTGTTCGCGATCGAGCCGATACTTATCAAAAACCTCAAAGTCGCTCATGTTTTCCAAGGTGGGTCTCACCCTGTAGACACGAGGACCTCGAACCAGACGACCCCTTCGTCTCGGTCTGAGCCGCCGAGGCTGCCTGATTCGACCAACAGCTAGTTCGCCAATAGCACCACCAGCAGCGTCTACCATGTCATCGTCATCCATCTTTCAAAACAGCGTAACAAGGTAAGCACTTGATCTGATGTGGATCACAAGTGATGCATTGGCCATGTTGTTTGGGGGATTTATAGTACAATTAGTCCAATGGTAGTGAGTTTGTAATGATTGCTGATTGTATTCACCTGTTTGTATGTGAGCGGCGCGAATGCTTTCACAGTGGGCGTTTTTTTGTTGTTTGCTGAAATGTTATTTTCAAACAATGAATCTCAATGTGAAAGTGTCAAATATCACACATACAGTGCATGTTTGTAATGTTTGCTCATATGCGTAATCAATATTTGTTAAACGCGATCTTATAGTAACAAGCACACGTCCAGGCTAACATGAATGAAAGTGCATAGTTGTGTATAATGTGCATCGAATGTGATCGATCAATGTTGCTGCAATATTGTTTGTAAACGATAAAGTAGCATCTGCCATCTGTAGTATTGTATCTATACGTGATTAGCTAGATGTCAATATTGTATGCGTCCCTTTAAAATCGCAATAAGAATTCATAACTTCCCGTCTGTCATCTGTAGTATTGTATATATAAGTGATTGCCGAGCTGTCAATATTGTATGCGTCCCTTTCAAATCGCACTAATACTGAATAACTTCCGGCTGTCATCTGTAGTATTGTATATATAAGTGATTGCCGAGATGTCAATATTGTATGCGTCCCTTTCAAATCGCAATAAGAATTCAGAACTTCCCGTCTGTCATCTGTAGTATTGTATATATAAGTGATTGCCGAGCTGTCAATATTGTATGTGTCCCTTTCAAATCGCAATAAGAATTCAGAACTTCCCGTCTGCCATCTGTAGTATTGTGTATATATAAGTGATTGCCGAGCAGTCAATATTGTATGCGTCCCTTTCAAATCGCACTAATGCTGAATAACTTCCGGCTGTCATCTGTAGTATTGTATATATAAGTGATTGCCGAGCTGTCAATATTGTATGCGTCCCATTCAAATCGCAATAAGAATTCAGAACTTCCCGTCTGTCATCTGTAGTATTGTATATATAAGTGATTGCCGAGCTGTCAATATTGTATGCGTCCCTTTCAAATCGCACTAATACTGAATAACTTCCGGCTGTCATCTGTAGTATTGTGTATATAAGTGATTGCCGAGCTGTCAATATTGTATGCGTCCCTTTCAAATGACACTAATACTGAAGCACTTCCGGCTGTCATCTGTAGTATTATATATATAAGTGATTTTATATCTGACAATATTGTATGCGTCCCATAAAAATTGCACGAATACTGAATAACTTCCGGCTGTCATCTGTAGTATTGTATATATAATTGATTTGCGATCTGACAATATTTCTTAATTGTCCCATTGAAATCTCCATAATAATGTTGTTCAAAAGTGTGGTTTACGTATATGTTGTATTGTAGTATTGAGTGTTAAAGTTCCTAAAGGGGCGGTACAGTGGTGAATCTGTGATGTGTATGGTTGAATCTTGTAATGACGTCATGATATTATTAACCTGCCTATGTAGTTGTGAAATCCTCATTGTGTTGTTGTATTGTGCTACATTGTTATTGTGTGCTGAATAAAATCTAAATGTGTGCTTTGTGGTTGCGTGATGGGTGATGCGTGTTATGTACATGTACGTATATATTGTGATTGTGTCCCACATATGCTGACTTCAATATAGTGGTGTGGCATTGTTGTTCCTTCCCATAAAGTGACATCTGTAATCTGGTGTAATGATGTTCGTGTTGTACGTAATTCCTAATGGTTTCTGGTGATGGAATCATGATGTTACAAGTACAGTCAAATCCATATGTTGTGTTTTGTGATTCCTGTAGAGAATGTAATGTGTTTGTCCCCCATCATTTGAATGCACATGTATGAGTGAATGTTAAAAGTAATATATGTGCATCCATGAGTGATTATGTGTTAAGCCTATGTAGATATGCAGTTGCTGCAAGCATATGAGTTGAATAACTGAAATGCAATAATAAAGGTAAATGAGAGATGTTTCCCATTGTGTAGTGTTTGTGAATCCAGAAATGTGTATTGAATTTTATTTTAATTGTAAATGTAATTTTATTGAAATAATAATGTGTTACTAGTGATGTGGATTTGTAGTTGATGTAATCTAAAAGTGTGAAATATATTTATGGTGTGGTGAATATTTAATAATTAAAAACCATAAGTCCACCATAGGGAAATAGTCATTTCTTGATCTATTTATCATAGCTGGGTCTAACGCATGAAATCATGTCTTTTCTAGCGCTGGTATTTGGAGTTTTTCAGTCTACGCTATTTGCGTGCGTTAGGGAAATGAGGGTTTCGCGTGCACGAGCACGTCTTCCCAATAGAAGTCAATGGAGGCTCAAAAGATTTCTATTTTTTTTTTCTAAGACTGGTTTTCCTCGTAAAGTGAGTGACGTCATGATCTTGTGTGAAAAAGTAAATAAATCGTGTTCTTTTTGTAATAAATAAATATTTTGTGTATGTCATGTGGTGTATATTGTTTGTATGCATCGATGAGTGTATGTTTGTGATAATGTTATTCGTTAGATGTAGGTATATGAGGGTCTTTTCCCGTATGTCCATGTAAGTCAATGGGAAAATGGATTTGTGTGGATTTTTTTCAAACACCCGAGATCTCGCAACTTTAATCCTTTGTATTTTAACGAAAAAAAAAAAATATGAAAAATAAAGATAGTGTCGTGTTTGTATGAGTGTAAGTGTACTTTGTGTAATATTTGTTTTGTGATTCGTGGATGTTTTTTTTGTCGGTATATGTTTACTACTGGGTCTGAGGTGGCGGTAGAAAGGTGAGCGTTAGGTGTATTTTGAGTGGCGGTAAATAAACTCTAAATACCGGAGTGCGTAAGAAACCCACGTTAGGAGCCTCTAACGCTGGTTTTTACGGCTACTGCCGAACTCTAAATCTAGGCCTAAAGAACTAAACTAGATGGGAAGTATTACAGACAATACAATACATACAATACATAAAATAATGGTATCATTTGAACCTGCTGGGTCTTCTAAAAAAAACAACAACATACAATACAATAAAAAAATAGATAATATATATGGGTTTCTCACTGAAAAAATGTTCTTAAGTAGGGCTTAAATGTGAGCAGAATCTCCAGAATAGTAGAGCACAGCGGTGGAAATGGCTCAGCAAGGGGATAAAGACTAAAAGTAAATGGCCAACAAACCACTAAAAGTCACAGCAACAAATGTGTCAGGGGCATCTATATATAATTCAATATTACTAATATAGGGCTAGATTATACAGGGAGTGCAGAATTATTAGGCAAATGAGTATTTTGACCACATCATCCTCTTTATGCATGTTGTCTTACTCCAAGCTGTATAGGCTCGAAAGCCTACTACCAATTAAGCATATTAGGTGATGTGCATCTCTGTAATGAGAAGGGGTGTGGTCTAATGACATCAACACCCAGGTGTGCATAATTATTAGGCAACTTCCTTTCCTTTGGCAAAATGGGTCAAAAGAAGGACTTGACAGGCTCAGAAAAGTAAAAAATAGTGAGATATCTTGCAGAGGGATGCAGCACTCTTAAAATTGCAAAGCTTCTGAAGCGTGATCATCGAACAATCAAGCGTTTCATTCAAAATAGTCAACAGGGTCGCAAGAAGCGTGTGGAAAAACCAAGGCGCAAAATAACTGCCCATGAACTGAGAAAAGTCAAGCGTGCAGCTGCCAAGATGCCACTTGCCACCAGTTTGGCCATATTTCAGAGCTGCAACATCACTGGAGTGCCCAAAAGCACAAGGTGTGCAATACTCAGAGACATGGCCAAGGTAAGAAAGGCTGAAAGACGACCACCACTGAACAAGACACACAAGCTGAAACGTCAAGACTGGGCCAAGAAATATCTCAAGACTGATTTTTCTAAGGTTTTATGGACTGATGAAATGAGAGTGAGTCTTGATGGGCCAGATGGATGGGCCCGTGGCTGGATTGGTAAAGGGCAGAGAGCTCCAGTCCGACTCAGATGCCAGCAAGGTGGAAGTGGAGTACTGGTTTGGGCTGGTATCATCAAAGATGAGCTTGTGGGGCCTTTTCAGGTTGAGGATGGAGTCAAGCTCAACTCCCAGTCCTACTGCCAGTTTCTGGAAGACACCTTCTTCAAGCAGTGGTACAGGAAGAAGTCTGCATCCTTCAAGAAAAACATGATTTTCATGCAGGACAATGCTCCATCACACGCGTCCAAGTACTCCACAGCGTGGCTGGCAAGAAAGGGTATAAAAGAAGAAAATCTAATGACATGGCCTCCTTGTTCACCTGATCTGAACTCCATTGAGAACCTGTGGTCCATCATCAAATGTGAGATTTACAAGGAGGGAAAACAGTACACCTCTCTGAACAGTGTCTGGGAGGCTTTGGTTGCTGCTGCACGCAATGTTGATGGTGAATAGATCAAAACACTGACAGAATCCATGGATGGCAGGCTTTTGAGTGTCCTTGCAAAGAAAGATGGCTATATTGGTCACTGATTTGTTTTTGTTTTGTTTTTGAATGTCAGAAATGTATATTTGTGAATGTTGAGATGTTATATTGGTTTCACTGGTAAAAATAAATAATTGAAATGGGTATATATTTGTTTTTTGTTAAGTTGCCTAATAATTATGCACAGTAATAGTCACCTGCACACACAGATATCCCCCTAAAATAGCTATAACTAAAAACAAACTAAAAACTACTTCCAAAACTATTCAACTTTGATATTAATGAGTTTTTTGGGTTCATTGAGAACATGGTTGTTGTTCAATAATAAAATTAATCCTCAAAAATACAACTTGCCTAATAATTCTGCACTCCCTGTAAGTGGATCTGTATTTTGCACTATCACTAGTGTGTTAACTCAGCTAGAAGTAAGCTTTTTGTTCATGCTGGGGAGTGCGCGGATTACAAGTTAAAATTTAAAAGTTTTCACACAAGTGCTAAAATGACATACACAAAAAGCCAAACTTCAAATATCACAACAGCGTTTATGTATTTCCTATATACTTCAAAGGAGTTCAAAAGTAGAAAAGAAACTAACAACCTTAATTGTGCAAACCTGATTGCGTTTTCTCAAGTGTGCTAACCTGACATGAAAATATGAATATTTCACATTCCAATCTTCTTCACATAACAGAATAAGTTCCAATTATTCTTAAAGAGAGAGAGAGAGAGAGAGAGCACTCCAATAGGAATCCTTTTTCAATCTTTTATTTTATTAGTGAACGTTTTTGGACCATATGGTCCGTCCTCAGACAAAAACTGTGTACAATAAAAATTACCCGCCACCAAGTTTATAAGCAGTGCAGCAAATGCTGGTCTCCACGTTCTCCAAGGTAGACACGCCCCTAATCGTGATGTCATCATCCCGGGCAGCATGGGCCAGTACAGTCTAAAAATATACAAAGTCAAACAACATCAAAGAACACCAAAGAATGGTCAAACAGAGTATCATATATCTGCTATCAATAAAGACATGCAATTCAGATGAGCTGTACCTGTATTACATTTGCCGTACCCAATAGCGCCTCAAAGGTTGCCATAGCAACCGACTGTAACAAACAATGGAGGAGCAAGATTGCTCTTACTTACTCCATCCCACGGAAAAAAAACCTCATACCCCAAAAACTAGATGGGGGGAGTGAGAGCACCACAGCCAAGCTCCAGTGGCTAGTAGACGCCACATAGCCAAAAACAAACAAAGAAACCTAATAGATACTGGTAGATACTGTCTAGAAGGAAATGCCCAAAAGCAGTTAAATACTGGAGGGTATCAAATGGATTATGGCTTTAAAAAAAATGGATTGTGACTCTCAATCCAGGTGAGTATTCAGTCCCTTTGGAATTAATGTTTCCAGATGATAAATCCATCTCGCCTCCCTTTGTAGGAGTAATCTGTTCCAATCACCCCCTCTGCTCAGGAAGTTGGATATAATCGTTAATCATATATTTAATATCCATCACACTGTGTTGAAGTTCCTGGAAGTGCCAAGCCACCGTTTGTTCCAAAGATCCCTTGTTAAAAACTGTCTGAATGGTGGATCGATGGTTCGACAATCGTGTCCAGAGATCATCACAGGTCTTTCCAACATAAAAAAGACTGCAAGTGCAATGCAGCAAATATATGATATATGTAGTTGTGCACATTAGACGGTATTTATGCTTATAGCTCTTCTTCCTATGTGGATGTGAAAAGGACAATCCAGTAATAAAGCCTCCACAAGTGGTACAGCCCAGGCAACGGTAAACACCAGTTTTTTTGGTGTCAAGCCAAGTCGTCTTTTTATAACAGTGTTGATGGTCAGTTAGCCCTTTTGTAACCTATTCTTGGAGGTGACATATTCAGCAAGGGAAGAGACTGGTCAGTGCTGATGATTTTCCAATGCTTTTTAATTGAAGCTGCTATTTCTCTCTTGTGACCAGTGTAGGTTGGGACAAATGTCATTCTATTGTCATCTTTCATTCTTTTGGTAATTGGGGGTTCCAAAAGTTTCTTACATTGATCTTTCAGCAGTTTAGTAGGGTAACTTTGTTCATGGAAACCGCACTCCATCTCAGAACGCTGAAGATGCCTATTTGACTCTTCTCTATTATTTCTTAATATCCTCTGTAACTGGGAATTAGGTAGTGCCTTTTTTAGTGCTGGAGGATGACAGCTGGTATAGTGTAGCAACAGATTTCGATCTGTTTCTTTTCTAAATAAGGTAGACTGGATCTTTCCCTTACCTTTGTATAGCCTTACATCAAGAAATTCAATCTGCATCTTAAATTTGAGTGCTGGGTTGATGAAGTTCAATTGTGTGAACCATGTATCCAATTCTTTCATGGTCCCCATCCAGATGACAAACAGATCATTAATGTACCTCCTGAAAAACTTGATCTTATCTATTTAAAATAAATCTATTTCAGATTCTTCAAAGATGGACATGAGCAAGTTATCATAAGATGGGGCCACATTGGACCCCATCGCTGTCTCTGTTAACTGTAAGAAAAATTAATTTCTGAGCCGAAAATAATTGGTACTTAAACAGAATTACAGGAGGTACAATAGAAAATCATGGGTAGTCCCACATATGGATATCATGGAGGCCCTCGTTATGGGGGATGACAGTATATAGACTTGTTACATCAAATGTTATGAGATAGTCATCTTCACCTATCCCGTCCATCAAAGATAGTAGTTCCAGTAATGTAGAGGAGTCCCTCAAGTAGGAGGGCATGTTCATGACAAAGGTCTGGAGGAAGAAGTCCACAAAGGTGGCTATGGGTTGCTGAAGCGACCTAATAACCAAGACTATAGGTCTCCCTGGTGGATTATGTAGTTGTTTATGGATCTTGGGTAATGTGTAAAATACTGGGATCCTTGGGTGGATAACTGTAAGTTAAGCCAATGTATCCTTGTCTAGGATACCCTGTTGGTAGGGCCCAATAAATATTGGTCAATTTGTTTCTTGAACCCAGAAGTAGGATCACATGATAGTTTTCTGTCTGTGCTTTGATCCATTAATTGTGACACTATTTCGGTTTTGTAGTCACTGTAATTTAGTAAAACCACTGCTCCACCCTTGTCAGCTTCACGTATAATTAAAGTATTGTAATTAGACAACTGTTTCAATGCTGTCCATTCTTCAGTAGAAAAATTATTAAAAGTGTCGTTTTTGTGACATTTTATAGATTCTTCCATCTCTTTGAGGGTTAATCTAGTAAATGTATTAATACTAGCATTACTGGAATCGGGATGTACGTAGATTTCTTACAAAAATGTCTTTGTTCTTGTTCAGTGTTTCCAAATTTTTCTTTCAATAACAATTGTCTGTGATTTTTTTTTTATATCAATAAGGATGTCAAAGGAATCAGTGAATCAATGTGGCCCCATCTTATGCTAACTTGTTTATGTCGATCTTTGAAGAATCTGAAACAGATTTATTTAGAATAGATAAGATCAAGTTTTTCAGAAGGTACATTGAATCTGTTTCTCATCTGGATGGGGACCATGAAAGAATTGGATACATGGTTCACACAATTGAATTCCATCAACCCATAACTCAAATACAAGATGCAGTACGATTAGTCACAAATTGACTTTCTTGATGTGAAGCTATACAAAGGTGAGGGAAAGATTCATTCTACCTTATTTCGAAAAGAAACAGATCAAAATGTGTTACTACGCTATACCAGCTGTTATCCTCTGGCACCAAAAAAGGCACTCCCTAAGTCCCAGTTACAGAGGGTATAAAGAAATAATACAGAAGAGTCAGATAGGGATCTTCAGTTGTCTGAGATGAAGGGCCGCTTCCATGAACAAAGTTGCCCTACTAAACTGCTGAAAGATCAATGAAAGAAACTTTTGGAAGCCCCAATTACCAAAAGAATAAAATATGACAATAGAATGACATTTGTCACAACCTACACTGGTGACAAAAGAGAAATAGCAGCTTCAATTAAAAAGCATTGGAAAATCATCAGAACTAACTAGTCTCTTCCCTGAATATGTCACCTCCACAAACAGGTTACAAAAGGGCTAGGTATTCTAGAGATATTCTGGTCAAAACTGACCCTCAACACTGTTATAAAAAGATAACTTGGCCTGACATAAAATAACCTGGTGTTTACCATTGCCTGTTCTGTACCTCTTGTGGATGCCTTATTACTGGATCGTCCTTTTCACATCCACATAGGAGGAGGAGCTATAAGCAAAAATACTGTCAAATGTGCATAACTTCATATATCATATATTTGCTGCATTGCACTTGTTTGGTTTATTTTCTGATCTATTGAGCTGTTTTCCCTGGGATGGAGTAAGTGAGAGCGTTCATAGATCAATTGTGCTCTTATTTCTATTATTATTATTATGTTTGTTGTTTTTGTTTTTTGCTCTCGTTTTTGCTTTTGGGTTGTTTTTGTTTGTTTTATTTTGTTTTCTTTCTTTTGCCTTTTTCTTTTGGCAGTTTAGTTATATTTGCTTGAGTTAGTATGGATGCTACACTTACTCCTTTGCAACTTTGCCCATTATATTATCCACTATGTGCATACCTGATAATTTTCTTTTTAGATTGCCAGCTGTGGCGTTTCCCTGCTGCTGTATATTACATTATTCCACCTTATTCTGCTATCTTGTATTATACTGTGATTGCATTGTTACATTTATGTTTTATTTGTGTTGTATTATAGTTGTTATTCTGCCTAAGCCATTCCTATTCCAAATAGGAGGATATAAGCCAAACACACACTCCCATCTGTTGCAGTATTTTATTGCTAAGGCAACCACTGAGGCGTTATGGCTTTGTGGGCAAGGCTTCTGCATTATATACTATGTTTGCATTCATTACAGGATTTTGCTCCTGTCTCATGCAATCCTAACTTTGTTGGAGATTCTTGACATTTTTGATGTCTTGATCGTGTACGAGCATTTCTGACACTACATTAACCGATCCCATTCGGATTGGATGTCATTAGGCCAATCTTGCTCCACCATTGTTTGTTACGGTCAGTTGCTATGGCAACCTTCGAGGCGCTATTGGTTATAGCATATGAAGTACAGACACAGCTCGTCTGAATTGAATGTCTTTATTGATAGCAGATACATGATACTCTGTTTGACCATTCTTTGATGTTCTTTGATGTTGTTTGACTTTGTATATATTTAGACTGTACTGGCCCACGCTGCCTGGGATGATGATGTCACGATTAGGGGCATGTCTACCCGGGAGAACGTAGAGACCAGCATTTGCTGCCCTGCTTATAAGCTTGGTGGAGGGTAAGTTTTATTGTACACACGTTTTGTCTGAGGACGGACCGTATGGTCCAAAAATATTCACAAATAAAGTGAAAGATTGAAAAAGGATTCCTATTGGAGTGCGCTTCATATGCTGTTCTCTGTAACTTGTTTTGCTGCATCCTTGGTTGTTGCTATTGGAGGTCTGGAGTGCGATCTGTCTGGACTTTTATATATATGATTATATGCAGGTATAGATATATTTAGATATATAGGAATATCTATTTAAAGAACTTTGGAATGTGTAATACTTATAGTAAACAGCATAGTTAAACACTTTTTAACATATACATATTGCATAAATATGTTTTTTCATGTTTTCAGCTACTTGACTGCAAAGGGCTCCAATGCAGTCCTTTTTATTCTAACACCTGAAATCTATGAGACCATATAACATTTTTTTAAATAATTTTTATTATAGACAGTGTTATTATGAGTGTAACTGTTCTTTTAAATGCATTATTGATGTGTTTTGTGCAACTTTTTTCTTGAATAACAGTTAACCAGAGCTTTGAAGTCACGCTAACCCAACGCCATTACATTCAATTGCGCTCAAGCAAACACATTTGCTTTTAACGGGACATCCTAAAACATTTAATGTGAAAATGGCTTAATGTAGCTTAATGAGTAAAAAAGTGGCCAAATGTTTATTAATTGCTGCATAATTTTGCAAAACCCAAGATTTCCACTATCCAAGCCTATCCTAGAAGTTTCATGGATTTTGGAATTCCACAAGGGAAATGAGTGACATTAAGCTTGTTTTTTGGGGAGCTTAATGTGGCTTAACGTACAAAATTGAACTTAGATGTTAACCAATTTCCACCAAACTTACCACAATACATTAATCTATGGATTCAAACATATTCTGAAAATTTCAGAACATTTGATAAAACATACCAAAAGTTATTCACATTTAACTATTTTTTTACAATCCTAAAACATTTAATATGAGCAGCTTAATGTAAAAATAGCTTGATGTACCAAAATTCACCTAAACATCGATCAATTGCCGTGAAACATGGCACAAACTCAGTTTGTCACTTTCCAAACCTATCCTAGAAGTTTCATGGTATTTGGTTTCCCACAAGGCAAATGAGTGACATTAAGCTTGTTTTTTGGGGAGCTTAATGTGGCTTAACGTACAAAATTGAACTTAGATCTTAACCAATTTCCCCCAAATATCTCACAATATATTAATCTATCTATTCAAACATATTCTGAAAATTTCAGGAAATTTGATATAACATACCAAAAATTAATTCGCATTTAACAATTTTTTTACAATCCTAAAACATTTAATGTGAGCAGTTTAATGTAAAAAGAGCTTAATGTACCAAAATTCACCAAAACTTCAATCAATTGCCTTGAAACTTGGCACAAACTCAGTTTTTAACTTTCCAAACCTATCCTAGAAGTTTCATGGATTTTGGTGTCCCACAAGGCAAATGAGTGACATTAAGCTTGTTTTTTGGGGAGCTTAATGTGGCGTAATGAGTAAAAAAGTGGCCAAATGTTAATCAATTGCTGCATAATTCTGCACAACCCAAGATTTTAACTATCCAAGCCTATCCTAGAAGTTTCATGGATTTTGGAATTCCACAAGGGAAATGAGTGACATTAAGCTTGTTTTTTGGGGAGCTTAATGTGGCTTAACGTACAAAATTGAACTTAGATGTTAACCAATTTCCACCAAACTTACCACAATACATTAATCTATCGATTCAAACATATTCTGAAAATGTCAGAACATTTGATAAAACATACCAAAAGTTATTCACATTTAACTATTTTTTTACAATCCTAAAATATTTAGACCTAGATTTGGAGTTTGGCGGTAGCCGTGAAAACCAGCGTTAGAGGCTCCTAACGCTGGTTTTAGGCTACCGCCGGTATTTAGAGTCACTCAAAATAGGGTCTAACGCTCACTTTTCAGCTGCGACTTTTCCATACCGCAGATCCCCTTACGTCAATTGCGTATCCTATCTTTTCAATGGGATCTTCCTAACTCCGGTATTTAGAGTCGTTTCTGAAGTGAGCGTTAGACATCTAACGATAAAACTCCAGCTGCAGGAAAAAAGTCAGTAGTTAAGAGCTTTCTGGGCTAACGCCGGTTCATAAAGCTCTTAACTACTGTACTCTAAAGTACACTAACACCCATAAACTACCTATGTACCCCTAAACCGAGGTCCCCCCACATCGCCGCCACTCGATTAAATTTTTTTAACCCCTAATCTGCCGACCGCCACCTACGTTATCCTTATGTACCCCTAATCTGCTGCCCCTAACACCGCCGACCCCTGTATTATATTTATTAACCCCTAATCTGCCCCCCCACAACGTCACCGCCAGCTACCTACACTTATTAACCCCTAATCTGCCGTCCGCACGCCGCCGCCAGCTACATTATCCCTATGTACCCCTAATCTGCTGCCCCTAACACCGCCGACCCCTGTATTATATTTATTAACCCCTAATCTGCCCCCCACAACGTCTCCGCCAGCTACCTACACTTATTAACCCCTAATCTGCCGAGCGGACCTGAGCGCTACTATAATAAAGTTATTAACCCCTAATCCGCCTCACTAACCCTATCAGAAATAGTATTAACCCCTAATCTGCCCTCCCTAACATCGCCGACACCTAACTTCAATTATTAACCCCTAATCTGCCGACCGAATCTCGCCGCTATTCTAATAAATGTATTAACCCCTAAAGCTAAGTCTAACCCTAATACTAACACCCCCCTAAATTAAATATAATTTAAATCTAACGAAATTAATTAACTCTTATTAAAAAATTATTCCTATTTAAAGCTAAATACTTACCTGTAAAATAAATCCTAATATAGCTACAATATAAATTATAATTATATTATAGCTATTTTAGGATTTATATTTATTTTACAGGTAACTTTGTATTTATTTTAACCAGGTACAATAGCTATTAAATAGTTAAGAACTATTTAATAGCTAAAATAGTTAAAATAATTAAAAATTTACCTGTAAAAGAAATCCTAACCTAAGTTACAAATAAACCTAACACTAGACTATCAATAAATTAATTAAATAAACTACCTACAATTACCTACAATTAACCTAACACTACACTATCAATAAATTAATTAAATACAATTGCTACAAATAAATACAATTAAATAAACTAGCTAAAGTACAAAAAATAAAAAAGAACTAAGTTACAAAAAATAAAAAAATATCTACAAACATAAGAAAAATATTACAACAATTTTAAACTAATTACACCTACTCTAAGCCCCCTAATAAAACAACAAAGCCCCCCAAAATAAAAAATGCCCTACCCTATTCTAAATTACTAAAGTTAAAAGCTCTTTTACCTTACCAGCCCTGAACAGGGCCCTTTGCGGGGCATGTCCCAAGAAGTTCAGCTCTTTTGCCTGTAAAAAAAAACCATACAATACCCCCCCCCCAACATTACAACCCACCACCCACATACCCCTAATCTAACCCAAACCCCCCTTAAATAAACCTAACACTAAGCCCCTGAAGATCATCCTACCTTGTCTTCACCTCACCAGGTATCACCGATACGTCCTGGCTCCGAAATCTTCATCCAACCCAAGTGGGGGTTGGCGATCCATCATCCGGTGCCTGAAGAGGTCCAGAAGAGGCTCCAAAGTCTTCATCCTATCCGGGAAGAAGAGGCGATCCGGACCGGCAACCATCTTGATCCAAGCGGCATCTTCTATCTTCATCCGATGACGACCGGCTCCATCCTGAAGACCTCCACCGCGGACCCATCTTCTTCCGGCGACGTCCAACTGCAGAATGACGGTTCCTTTAAGGGACGTCATCCAAGATGGCGTCCCTCAAATTCCGATTGGCTGTGTCAGGATTTATATGTTACAATTCTGCTGTACTTCCCCTTTAACTCTGTGATCATGTGACTATCCACATCTATTTAAGAAACATTCACCCTCCATTACCTGCTTGGTATTTTGATTCCCAAAAGGATATTACTTTAGCTAGTACTAAGCTCTCTAAAGTTCTTACTTAACAATTCTAACATTCTATTGAGTTTTACAGGGAGAGATTTACAGCATCAAGTTTCCGTTCACTGCCTTTCCACAGCTGCTTTCTCTCACTCCCTGAATCTCGGCGTCTGACGTCACGCCCTGCTGCTTCTCCAGAGCTTCAAACACAGAGATCCCGCTCCTGTGTGTTTTCAGCTTGCTACATCTAAAGCAAAGACAGGATTCTCTCTGCTCACAGAACTGACTGCCATCCTCTGCATCACTGATCAGGAGATTTACAATACAGATTACGGTACAAATAATCCTAATTACAATAACGTCTACACTGCTTTGTATTGCAATACCTTAACCCTTTCTACAAATACCGGTTCCCTGTTCTCAACTATCAGTACTGCAACTATTTTTATGCATATGCCTTTCTTCAATATATAACTCTATTTTTTATACTGGATATTATGTGAAGTCTTAGGTAATATAAAACCTATATATTTAGCTATAGTTATAACTCTCTATAGTAGGTTCAAGTAAAATATTATTACTCTGTGCACTAACGTCTAAATATACTTTTGTGAATTAATAATTAGAATTCTTTACCATATGTAATTGAATTCTCTTTTCTTTTATTTATCTTTATTACTAAGATTATCCTAATATACTCTTAATGACCCCACCATAGGTCACCCTCAGTCAATGAGCAAAACAATGGGTGTTAATAACAATCTGTACACCCACGGTCTGGTGTGAGACTAAGTGGTGAGTCTAAACAGGATTATCTTTAAAATATATAGTAGGGTATTAAATTAGTTATCCTTACAGGCTGATAGGATTCTATCAGCCAATCAGAATTAAGGTAGGAATATTCTGATTGGCTGATGGAATCAGCCAATCAGAATCAAGTTCAATCCAATTGGCTGATCCAATCAGCCAATCAGATTGAGCTTGCATTCTATTGGCTGTTCCGATCAGCCAATTACTTTTAACATTCACTCATACATGTGCATTCAAATGATGGGGGAAAAACACTTATAGGAATCACAAAACAGAACATATGGATTTTACTGTACTTTTAACATCATGATTCCATCACAATAAACCATTAGGAATTACGTACAACAAGAACATCATTACACCAGATTACAGATGTCACTTTATGGGAAGGAACAACAATGCCAGACCGCTATATAGAAGTCAGCATATGTGGGACACAATCACAACATATACGTATATGTACATAACACGCATCACCCATCACGCAACCACAAAGCACACATTTAGATTTTATTCAGCACACAATAACAATGTAGTCAAATACAACAACACAATGAGGATTTCAGAACTACATAGGCAGGTTAATAATATCATGACGTCATTAGAAGATTCAACCATACACATCACAGATTCACGACTGTACCGCCCCTTTCTGAACTTTAACACTCAGTACTACAATACAACATATACGTAAAGAACAGTTTGGAACAGCATTATTAGGGCGATTTCAATGGGACAATTAATAAATATTGTCAGATCGCAAATCACTTATATATATAATACTACAGATGACAGCTGGAAGTTATTCAGTATTAGTGCCATTTCAATGGGACGCATACAATATTGACATCTCGGCAATCACTTATATATACAATACTACAGATGACAGCCGGAAGTTATTCGGCATTAGTGCGATTTGAATGGGACGCATACAATATTGACAGCTCAGCAATCACTTATATATACAATACTACAGATGGCAGACGGGAAGTTCTGAATTATTATTGCGATTTGAATGGGACGCATACAATATTGACAGCTTGGCAATCACTTATATATACAATACTACAGATGGCAGACGGGAAGTTCTGAATTATTATTGCGATTTGAATGGGACGCATACAATATTGACATCTCACCAATCACTTATATATATAATACTACAGATGACAGCCGGAAGTTATTCAGCATTAGTGCTATTTGAATGGGACGCATACAATATTGACAGCTCGGCAATCACTTATATATACAATATTACAGATGGCAGACGGGAAGTTCGGAATTATTATTGCGATTTTAAAGGGACGCATACAATATTGACATCTCGGCAATCACTTATATATACAATACTACAGATGGCAGACGGGAAGTTCTGAATTATTATTGCGATTTGAATGGGACGCATACAATATTGACATCTCACCAATCACTTATATATATAATACTACAGATGACAGCCGGAAGTTATTCAGCATTAGTGCGATTTGAATGGGACGCATACAATATTGACAGCTCGGCAATCACTTATATATACAATACTACAGATGGCAGACGGGAAGTTCTGAATTATTATTGCGATTTTAAAGGGACACATACAATATTGACATCTCGGCAATCACTTATATATACAAAACTACAGATGGCAGACGGGAAGTTCGGAATTATTATTGCGATTTGAAAGGGACGCATACAATATTGACAGCTCGGCAATCACTTATATATATAATACTACAGATGACAGCCGGAAGTTATTCAGTATTAGTGCGATTTTAATGGGACGCATACAATATTGACATCTCACCAATCACTTATATATATAATACTACAGATGACAGCTGGAAGTTATTCAGCATTAGTGCGATTTGAATGGGACGCATACAATATTGACAGCTCGGCAATCACTTATATATACAATACTACAGATGGCAGACGGGAAGTTCGGAATTATTATTGCGATTTTAAAGGGGCGCATACAATATTGACATCTCGGCAATCACTTATATATACAATACTACAGATGGCAGACTGGAAGTTCGGAATTATTATTGCGATTTGAAAGGGACGCATACAATATTGACAGCTCGGCAATCACTTATATATACAATACTACAGATGGCAGACGGGAAGTTCTGAATTATTATTGCGATTTTAAAGGGACGCATACAATATTGACATCTCACCAATCATATATACAATACTACAGATGGCAGCTGTTACTTTATCGTTTACAAACAATATTGCAGCAACATTGATCGATCACATTCGATGCACATTATACACAACTATGCACTTTCATTCATGTTAGCCTGGACGTGTGCTTTTTACTATAAGATCGCGTTTAAGAAATATTGATTACGCATATGATCAAACATTACAAACATGCACTGTATGTGTGATATTTGACACTTTCATATTGAGATTCATTGTTGGAAAACAACATTTCAGCAAACAACCAAAAAAACGCCCACTGTGAAAGCATTCGCGCCGCTCACATACAAACAAGTGAATACAATTAGCAATCATTACAAACTCACTACCATTGGACTAATTGTACTATAAATCCCCCAAACAACATGGCCAAAGCATCACTTGTGATCCACATCAGATCAAGTGCATACCTTGTTACGCTGTTTTGAAAGATGGATGACGATGACATGGTAGACGCTGCTGGTGCTGCTATTGGCGAACTAGCTGTTGGTCGAATCAGGCAGCCTTGGCGGCTCAGACTGAGACGAAGGGGTCGTCTGGTTCGAGGTCCTCCTGTCTACAGGGTGAGACCCACCTTGGAAAACATGAGCGACTTTCAGGTTTATGATAAGTATCGGCTCGATCGCGAACAGCTCATTGGCCTTTACGATCTTCTTAAACCTCATTTGGAGCCACGTATAAGAAAAAGGACTGCTGTTCCCGCCATGAGTAAGATGCTAAGCTGTCTATACGTCCTGGCCTCCGGGAGTTTTCAATCCGGAGAACTGTACATGCATGGCCTGGCTCAAGGTACATTCTCTGTGGTGTTTGATAACTTTCTGGATGCCATGGTACGTATCAGTAAGCATTACATAGGATTCCCACAAAATGATGGTGATTGGAGGTGCCTGAAGCGGGAATTCTTTGATATTGCTCAATTGCCCAATGTCTTGGGAGCCATAGATTGTACCCACATTGTGCTGCATGCTCCAATTGATGACTTGCCCTTCAGAAATCGCAAACATTTTCATAGCCTCAACGTGCAGTATGTTTGTGACGCACGGATGAGGATTATGCATGTGTGTGTGAATTTTGGAGGGGCTAGTCATGATGCCCGCATCCTCTCTCTGTCGTCCCTGTGGAGACCATTTGAGGAAAGACAAATGCCCCCTGGTTATCTCGTTGGTGAGTATTTGTGCACAACATGGTTAATTAGTTTGACAATTGCCACTGTAGTTTTAAAATGTTAGCGTTATGTTCAGCTATAGGATGCAATTTAACCATATATTTTCCCCCCGCTAATGTCTACTTTTAGTTCAATGCAGATATGTAGCATGTCTTACCTTAAATGCTCAGATAGAGAATGCAATGTAACCATGTAGTTTGCATTTTACACAAGGTTTGAATATGGAGAAATATGCATATGTGGCATGTCTTAGCTGAATTGGGAAGATATTAGCTAATGCAATTTAACAATGTCATTGTCTCTTTCCGCTAATGTCTTTTAGTTCAATGCAGATATGTAGCATGTCTTACCTTAAATGCTCAGATAGAGAATGCAATGTAACCATGTAGTTAGCATTTTACACAAGGCTTGATTTAGGAGAAATACGCATATGTAGCATGTCTTAGCTGAAATGGGAAGATATTAGCTAATGCAATTTAACCATGTCATTGTCTCTTTCCGCTAATGTCTTTTAGTTCAATGCAGATATGTAGCATGTCTTACCTTAAATGCTCAGATAGAGAATGCAATGTAACCATGTAGTTTGCATTTTGCACAAGGCTTGATTTAGGAGAAATACGCATATGTAGCATGTCTTAGATGAAATGGGAAGATAGAGAATAATATTGAACTAGATTTTGTAATTTTAAAATAAACATTTGTTACTGGATTATCGTGTACAAAACTTTTTATTGGACTCAAAATACTATTTTGAGGATTCGGTTTGAATTATGTTCTGTTCATAATTTATAGGTGATTCTGGGTACATGAGCCGGCCTTGGCTCATTACCCCCTTGCGTAGCCCGACTGATGTGTCTGAGGAGCGCTACAATAGGGCTCATAAGAGAACCAGGGCGGTGGTTGAACGGATGTTCGGGCTCCTGAAGATGAGGTTCAGGTGCCTGGACAGGTCGGGAGGAGCCCTCCAGTACAACCCAAAGAAGGTGGCTAAGATCGTTGTAGCCTGTAGCGTCCTGCATAATATTGCACAGCGGGCTGGGATGCTGCAGGCCGTCCGGCCGGACAGAAACCTCCTCAGAGATGAGGAGGATGATCCTGTTCTAGAGGGGCCATTCCGGGACGAGGGGCTCAATGTCAGAGCAGACATCATCAACCGCAACTTTAGACGGTAAATAATAGAAGTTAGACTGGAGTATTGTCAATAGATGTGAACTCTAGGGAAATGACAAGTAGAGAATTGTGCAAACATGTTAGGATTGTTCATCAAATGCTAAAAATGTGTTTCATTTATTAATATAGGTGATGCTCTGGGCATTGGGTCCTGTAGCGAGTCTTTGCCACCTGGTTTTTAAAGAGGACATCAGCTGGTAAGTATAAATGTATGGACTGTTGCTGGCATGAATTGTACACAAATACATCATATGGCATACTTTTTCTAAACTAGTATTTAGTTTACACATTACTTAAAATGTAAATACTCAGAAAGGGATCCTCTAGCATGACTATGGTTCAATGTCACACATTAGAGGTTTGTTCTGCTCAATATGACTCATCTTCACACTTGATAGAACATAACACAAGATGCTACACACGCTTAGTAAGCTAGTGACAGAAATTTCTTATGAAATGGGGGGTGGGAGAGGGCTACAGAAATGATTCACACACTTGTAGTAATTTTGATTAAACTTTTTCTGCCATTAGGGAGCTGACTTAATCTAAAGACTGAAAGGGAAGAATTAGAAGCCGGACAGTGAAGATTGCCCAGACTGACAGTGGAAAAAGCCAAGATTGAAATTGAAGTATACCAATGGGATCATGTCTGGCATTATCTTTCAAATCTGCTGACCTTGAAAACCATACAAAGACATGTTCACATGGTAAGTGCCAACTATTTGATAGAATAAGGCTGTGGAGGCATCCTATTGGAGACACTTAGATGATTTTCTAATTTTTAGATGCTATTTCACAGTCCTCTATTTTTGAAATGATGAATAACACACCTATTGAAGATCAACTGTTTACCCCTGAATTGACTTTCAAGGACCATGCATTATCCAGGTTGGTGTACCAATGCATGATAGTTAAGAATCACAGGAAGAATGTTGAATATTAGTAGCTTACATACATTAGTCATATTTAGTTCTTAATTAGATATTTAGGGATCACAATCAGACACTTAGATGATTTTACTTTTTTAGATGGGATTTCACAGTCCTCTATTTTTGAAATGATGAATAAGACACCTATTGAAGATCAACTGTTTAGCCCTGAATTGACTTTCAAAGACCATGCATTATCCAGGTTGGTGTACCAATGCATGCTAGTTAAGAATCACAGGAAGAATGTTGAATATTAGTAGCTTACATACATTAGTCATATTTAGTTCTTAATTAGATATTTAGGGATCACAATCAGACACTTAGATGATTTTACTTTTTTAGATGGGATTTCACAGTCCTCTATTTTTGAAATGATGAATAAGACACCTATTGAAGATCAACTGTTTAGCCCTGAATTGACTTTCAAAGACCATGCATTATCCAGGTTGGTGTACCAATGCATGCTAGTTAAGAATCACAGGAAGAATGTTGAATATTAGTAGCTTACATACATTAGTCATATTTAGTTCTTAATTAGATATTTAGGGATCACAATCAGACACTTAGATGATTTTACTTTTTTAGATGGGATTTCACAGTCCTCTATTTTTGAAATGATGAATAAGACACCTATTGAAGATCAACTGTTTAGCCCTGAATTGACTTTCAAAGACCATGCATTATCCAGGTTGGTGTACCAATGCATGCTAGTTAAGAATCACAGGAAGAATGTTGATTATTGGTAGCTTACATATATTAGTCATACTTATTTCATCATTAGATATTTAGGGATCACAATCTGAAAAAGGAATACATATTATAGTTGATATAGAGGTATTTGAATGGACATGAAATATGACATTTATGTTCAACATATATATTATTGAAATGTGATATACATTATTATGTATAATTAGAAAATCTGATATTTTAATTTATTTTTTATTACACAATATAATGGTGTATTTTTTTTTATATTTTTTTTTTATTTAATTAATAAATATCTTTAAAAAATGTTGAACAAAGTTAGAGCATAGACACAAGATGATTGTAAATGTATTTTATGAATATTTGACAACGTGTGTATTAACTTTGTTAAAATTTTGTTTTTTAATTTCAGATTGGCATCTGATGACTTCCAGGAATATTTTTTTGTTTTTGTTTCAGAAACTTTTAATTTTTTAAATGGTAATAATAAACATTTTATTATTAAATACACTCTTTTGAACAGATTATAATAAATATCCATATAATCTGTCAATAAAAAACAATTTGACTCCCATGACTGGTAGTTGTCTATTTGACAAGCACATGCATAAGATCAAATAATGCATTAATTTTAGAAAATCCACTGATTCTGAGAATATTACATTAAACTATCTTTTTTAACATTAATTGGGGAGTGAGATCCATCGATACTTTTCTTTTGAAATTCTTAGATGTTAAAATAATTTCGGATATGTAGTCAATTTCTCATAAATTATTTGTTTTCACTTTTAAGAAGGGGAAGTGGTTCAATTACATTAAAGTGACAGTGTTGTTGAATGTAAAATTAATTTTATAAGATCTTGTATCTTCCTTAGGTATCTCAAAACATTATTTGCTAAATTATTTTAATTTTTACATTTATAAATGGTAGGTCATTTAACTTGATATTTTTCACAAGCTAGTTATTGGATGCCAGGTTAATCGATTTTATTTTCTAGTGGAGTCATTTAACTATAGTTATTAATATTATGTATTTTTCAAAATCTTACCTCTTGGGTTAGACATCACATCTCTATATATAATTTTCATTCCCCTTTAGTTTATTTTGACAATGTTAAATCAACATTCAAAATGTTTTGGTCCTTAAAGGGAAATTCACAAAGTATATTGTGTATTGATTTTTAAATAATTCATAAAAGAATTTAAACATATTTAGAAAGTACTATAGAATTACATTCAGTCTTTAAATATACTTTGAAAAAAATACATCAATGCACATATCTTACTCAATTACATAAGGCATCTATGTGCAAACAACAATCAGCATCAAAATAGCCTATGTAGATATGTATTTAATCCAAACATATATATAATTACAATCTAATGATTGAATACCAAAACATATTAAGTTGTTAAAATATTATAATCTTATCCAAAATGCATACATAACATATAGCTTAATGTCCCTCTAAGCTGAAGACTCCAAAATACCTCCTTTACAATATATATTTCAGTCAGTGTGTAAAACAATCCAGAAGTTAATCTAAATTTGCTTTACTCATATGTTATACTAATTTTGCAAAAGGAAGGTGCCTAGGTTTCTGATATTTCAAGCATTATTGTGAAATGTTTATTTAAAGGGACATGAACTCAAAATATACTTAAAGGGTGACAGTTAAAAAATTAATGATTTATACATTCTGAATGAGTATTCTATTTTAAGCAACTTTAAAATTGTCTCATATTATGAATGCTCCTTGTGATGTTGCTATCATTACTTAAAAAATAAGGCATTAAATAGATAATTTATTTGCTTCAGTACTCTGGACAGAACTTGTTTTTTTGTGGTGGATTAATTGATCCAACACTCATCAAGGACAACCCAGGTTTTTTGCAACAATTGTCCGTAATCTAAAATATCATTATTGATTTGCAAAGAAAGATAACAAGATAATTCTTAACATTTGAGAATCGGATTAAATTATAAAGTTGATTAACATTTAATGCTCAATCTGAATCACCAACGCTAAATTTGTTTGGACAGTGTCCCTTTAAGAGATTTAAATAGTGTATTTACTTCTCTTCCTATCTTGACATACTTTGCTTGAAAAGCATATCGAGATAGGCTCAGTAGATGAAGATTGGTGGATGCACAGAGATGCCTTATGTGATTGGCTCAACCATGTGCATTTAAATTTCTTCTGTTGAGGATATCTAAATACTAATATAAATTGATTTACATTTTAAAGTCTAAACAATTTTCTATCTCTACAGATCATTTGATACAATTGTTTGTTTGTAATGTCTATTTAAAAATAAAGACGCCATTGCACAATAACATATATGAGCACTTCAGACAAATACAAGCTCGAGGTTTATTTACTAATAACAAACAAACCTGTAGTTTAACATTTATAAACAGATTATCCAAGTTACTGACATTATAACCAGAATTTGAACATTCAGAAATATTGCGTGGGAAACGCATCTTGAAACACCAGATTAGCATCTTTAAAAATTAGAGTCTAATGTCACGCAATAACACACAATCAATGTGCATTATGAAATACATTTAATAGAGCAATATCGATACTTCACAATAAGTCAATAAATGGATTTTATGAACAATATAGACATTAGACATGTGCGATTCGTTTCGATTCGGAAATTCGGAAAATTCGGCAAATTCGGCGATTCGGATCGAACCGAATTTCCGAATTAAAATTCTGCCAAATTTTCCGAATCTAACCGAATCGAACCGAATTGATTCTAAAATTCGGATGGCCATTGGGATTACACTAGTATTGTACAGTATGTTAGGTTAACACCTAATATACAGTATAATACTAGTCTAATCCCACCTAACACTTACCGAAATGCCGAATTTACGAACCGAATTGAACCGAATCGAACCGAATCCAGCCGAATTTCTTCGAATCCGAATGAATCCGAAACGAATCCGAAACGAATCGATTCATAATTTTCCGAATTCGAATCGATCCGAACCGAACTTCAAAAAATTCCGAATCGATCCGAACCGAACCGAATTTTTTCGCCATGCACATGTCTAATAGACATACAATATTAAATGTGTATTTGTATTAAAGAAACAGACCGTTATTAAACCGAGAAATGTCTACAACATTTAATAATGTGACAGTATTAGATTTTAAAGAGAATTTAATCATTAATATTTAACGGATCATGGATATTAAATCTGCGTCACACATATTCGCATGACAGGCCCATGAGTTACAAATAAGTCTACATGAAAAATGAAGTTACAGCACCACCAGGAGGTATGTGTAAGGAAGTTACTAAGATATGAAACATTAAGGAACGGCCAATCAGAGTTCATCACACAAACACAACTTGAGTCAGGATGGTCTCACAGACATTCTAACAATATTTCAAACTTTTATCCAATCAGATGTACAGATAACTTGTCCCATGGTGCATCTCATGTTTACTTCACCATATAAAAGTCCATTACACGTTGCCATCTTTGTCAGTTCTCTAATGCCTGCAGGCAGTATATAATATTTATAAATAATTATATTCTACAAACCAGCAGGAATGTCAGCTCCCAGGTTCACCAAGGAGGAGAGCGCTGCACTGGTCCACGCCGTCAAGGACTTTTATCCCCAGCTGCTTGGGAACAAGAGGAGTTTGACAGATGCGCATGTTAAGAAGGCCCTCTGGGAGTCTATCACCAATGCGGTTAGATTGGTGTGTGACGTCCAGAGTACCCAGGATCAGATCATGAGGAGATTCGGAGATATGAGGTTGCGGTTAACAAAAAAAGTCAACCTCATAAAGGACTGGGTACAAGCCCGTAAAAGAGGTGGCAAAAGAGAGGCCCCGCGGAAACTGTACCTACTCCCTTATGAGGTGACTTTATTCGAGCTCCTCAATCTCCGGGTCCCCAAAAGATTTAGATCCTCGCCATCCTCGGCCTCCTCTTCTTCCCTCCCAGCTGCGGGATCTGAAAGTCCTGATGCGGGGGCCAGGGCAGCTGCTTCTCCGTCCGGTGGCCTGGGAGGAGATGGAGAATCTGAACCAGGTAATTATCCAACTTCATATAATATCTTAATATTTGTTTTTTGAAAAAAAAATGTGTATATAGTCAGATACTAAACCTATACAGATCTCACAACATACACTACATATGATGTTTAGATATCTGATTTTAGATTAGTGACACATGAAATAGGAATAATGTGTCTTGCGCTCTACAGAATATGCGTCACAGAGCGAAAATGGAATAGCGCATACACGTTAACATGGGTTAGCTGTAAGTGGCATTGCTTTATACATGTTGGTCAAATGACGGATGCGTAATTCCGCTTTGAATCATTGCGCAATGATCGTGAAAATGGAATTTCGCATACACGTTAACATGGGTTTGCTGTAAGTGGCATTGCTTTATACATGTTGGTCAAATGACGGATGCGTAATTCCGCATGGAATCATTGCGCAATGATCGCGAAAATGGAATTTCGCATACACGTTAACATGGGTTTGCTGTAAGTGGCATTGCTTTATACATGTTGGTCAAATGACGGATGCGTAATTCCGCATGGAATCATTGCGCAATGATCGCGAAAATGGAATTTCGCATACACGTTAACATGGGTTTGCTGTAAGTGGCATTGCTTTATACATGTTGGTCAAATGACGGATGCGAAATTCCGCATGGAATCATTGCGCAATGATCGCGAAAATGGAATTTCGCATACACGTTAACATGGGTTTGCTGTAAGTGGCATTGCTTTATACATGTTGGTCAAATGACGGATGCGTAATTCCGCATGGAATCATTGCGCAATGATCGCGAAAATGGAATTTCGCATACACGTTAACATGGGTTTGCTGTAAGTGGCATTGCTTTATACATGTTGGTCAAATGACGGATGCGTAATTCCGCATGGAATCATTGCGCAATGATCGCGAAAATGGAATTTCGCATACACGTTAACATGGGTTTGCTGTAAGTGGCATTGCTTTATACATGTTGGTCAAAATTAAATGTGAATTACTATATATGTGAAGAATACAGTATTCTTATTTTCAATATTATACATAATAAAAAAAGAAGAATCCAAATAAATTATAACATATGCCCATCAATTGATGAGAATGAAATAACACAAAAAAATAATTAAAGCTACAGTAAACAACACAACTGATTGAAAATAAGAGTACAGGATATATTTATCATGAATTGAATTGAGGAAACAATTAACTCATGGGACTACCAAAGGATTAATATTTTTAAATTGATTTGCTAATAATGTAAAGATTTTAAACATGGCATGATTTGTATTAATGATATCCAATCCTCATTTAATATATTACAGATATGGATGTTGCTGCTGGATCCTTAAGGCAGGGCTTGTCACAGTATGGTATGTCTCATTTTAATTGACATTTGTCTTAGAAACATGGACAGAACATTACATACTAAATCCACATTGTTCAATATTTATATGTAATGTCCCTTTAATAGATGAAAATTAAATAATTCTTCGGATATCCTTAAATAACATATTAGATTGGAATTGCATGCTCAATCCCATTCATTACATCAACATATGGAGTAGAGAATTCATTAACACCAACATTGTCAAATCAATATTATTTTATATTAAAGGGATACTGAGCTAAAATGATTAATGTTGTCATTCAGATAGAGTATGCAATATTAATAAACATTTAAATATAATACTATAATCATATGGGAAATATTCTATTGCTAAATGTATTTTAAAATCAAGAATGTACGTTTATCTGCATCTCAATTTTGGTTGACCAACCTGGGTTTTGATTGATGATTGGTGGATAGCTTATCTGCCTTTAAGATTAAAATGTAGCAACATTCAAATTATAATAGGAGTCAATGTTAAATCATTTGGAACAGTTTGAACAGTGAAATCAATGATTTAAATAAATCATGTCAGTGTCCCTTTAATAAACAATAGATTTATTCATCTTTACATTCTTTGGATTAAACAATATTGATATATAATTCACATATTCACTGTTGGAGTTACTTTATAGATATCAGCATACTCTAACAGCACCATGATTACATATTTGTACTAATCAATTTGGTTTTGTATTGTGATAAATATGTGTTGTGTCCTAAACAAGATTACTGTACATTGCATAAATGGCTCGATGTGCCACATGTCATTGTTTATATTTGTCAACAGCTGTTCTTCAAAATGTGGTTTGTGTGTATTCTTTTAAGAACATTGATCAATGGGTATATTTAGATATGCAATAGCATTGTATGAGATGAGAGTTTGATGTCTAATATAGTCAGAAATTAAACATATGTTCAATACATCATTTTTAACAGAATCCCCTTGATTCAATCAAGCATTTTTTGGTTTAATGACTGCTCTATTCTTCACATTTTCAAGTTGATTATTCTTAAAATTCGCTACAGATGTGATTTAGTGATATCCCAAATGTGTTCACTAATATATATCTATATCATTCATAGAGAGAGTTGGTGTGGGGAGCCCACAGGAATCCAGCAGTGACACAGAGCCGCCTTTGCGGTCTCCTGGTAAGTCCATTGACTCATTTATATGTCATTGAAGGTGTATTGGTAATCAATATTATGAGCATGATTCTGATGAAGCATAACATTTGAAACAAACATATAATTTTCTCCTCTGATTATATATTAATTTTCTTTGAATATTGAAAGATTAATAATTAAAACTTTATTAGTCTACACATTTGTTATTCAGAAAATGTATAGCATATGTTTGTTTCCATGTTCATTTTTGACAACAGTCATCAACTGATACACACATGAGAAATCTTAAATGTTCTATGTACTATGCTTTTATGATTTTTAAATTAATACAAACAATACATCGAAAATATGAATCATTGAGAATAACAAATCTAATGTAATTTGTATGCTCCATCAAAATGATGTAAATCATAACTTTGGGTGTGTATATATTTAATGCAACATTGATGTGTGTCTTTGATCAACAGTAACATATGTTATAATATCTGATCTTAACGTGTACACAACATGTTATGTTTTACAGAGATTGATGTAACATGTGTGATGGAGGAGGAAGAGGCTGCCTTGAAGTCTGATGGTATGTGAAATATATCTATCATGTTTCCAACATGTTGCTTTATTGGAAATCATTTTATTGAAGACATTCAAAGTCTACAGCTTTTGAACTTTAAAAAGGAAGATTATTTGTCTGTTCAAATACACTACTGCCCCCTTTCTATATCAGGCAGCATGACAAATTTTTTTTTTATTATTTAATTTTTAAATTTATAATTCATGCCATCATTATGTCACATGCATAGTCCAGGCCAAAACACAATAATAATGTTATAATTGTACAGACAGTCATTGATATTCATCTGAGTGCCTATATGCATACCATATCCTCATTTCATAATTGTTTAGAAATTCAAACACACTTCGGAGTATATTGAAAACATAATCAATTCGAAATGTGTTGATTTGATTTCATGATGTATGAGATGTTAATATATTTGGATTATTTTTTTCAGATGGATCCTCCACCTCTGGTCATCTGGTTTCCGCCCCTGCCCAGTCCCCTGACCAGTCACAGACCCCTGCCCATGCCCAGACCCCTGCCCAGGCCCAGACCCCTGCCCATGCCCAGACCACTGCCCAGGCCCAGACCCCTGCCCATGCCCAGACCACTGCCCAGGCCCAGACCCCTGCCCAGGCCCAGACCCCTGCCGGCCCTTCCCATTTGTAATTTCCTGTCCCTCCAAAAAAACGCCCCTTCACCACCCTTCGCCGCTCTCCCCGTATTATGGGCCATACAGCTGCCCAGACCCCAACTCACCACTCCCCAGCTGTACAGCCTACCCCGGAGCAGCAGCTCATCCCTCCCAAAGCCAATCCCATCCCTCCCCAACACAATCCCATCCCTCCCCAACACAATCCCATCCCTCCCCCCTGTCTCAACCTTCATTGTCCTGGGTGTCAGATTGTCCTTCCCAGGCACAGCTGTAAGTATCATTCAAAATCAACATTATAAGATACTTAAAGGTACACTGAAGGAAAAAAAATTCTATTGTGATTCAAATAGAGCATGCAATGTTAATCAAATTTATAATTTACTACTCTTATGAATTATTCTTCATTCTCTTGTTATCTTTATTGAAACAAAGAAATGCCTAGAATTAATTTTAAATTGAAAATAATTGTGGACATCATTTCTTTATTGTTGGATGAATGTATCCATCAACGAGCAGGGACAACCAAAGTTGATAAACAAATATGGCCTGCCATAAAAACCTACATTCTTGCATTCAAAATCTAGCTAGAGAAATCTAACATTTAAAGAATATGTTTAATTTTTTAATATTTGTAATGTCATGCTCTATCTGAATCAGTCAATTAAATATTTAGGTTCAGTGTCCCTTTAATTTGATATCACTACATATACCAATCACCACTACTTGGATCCAACAATTTATGTACAAATGTTGATACATTATCTCTTGTCTAACCCAGTGGGAATGTAATTTCTTCAGGTTGCTATGTTTACACAGCTTGTCCTCAACGCCAACATGTTTAAGGATAGGTGTGCCTACCACAGTATAATTAAAATATTTAAATTGCTAATGTAAGTACAATGTAAATCCTTTAACAAGATTTGATACACTCAAGCTGTATAAGTGGATCATCGAAAACCAATTAAAGGGGACAACATGTTTGAGTAAACTGTCCCTTTAATGATTTTGGTCTGTCTGAATAACATATTTCATGTGTAAAGAATCAATTTAAACTAATTGATGTAAAGAATGATTTGTCTTTATGATGACAATGTATCTTTGCTTATTTTTTCTTCTGTTGTGTAATTATCCTTAATATTTTATTTATTCTTTATTTTAGGCTGTGACTCAGCATGGCTCATGCTAGAAGGTATAGCACGAGTAGAGCAGGCCGTGTTGAGGAACGCAGCTGTCCTGAGAGGGATGAACGACACCATGCAGGCCCAGCTCCGGGTTCAGGACTTGACTCTGTGTGAAATCATGCGATTATCTTCAAGGCCTGAATCTGGAGCTGGACATGCACAGGACGATGAAGAGGATGACCAGTAAGTGGAGGATCTGGAGATGCTCCAAGGTCGCAGATAAGAATCCTCCGTCCACATGTTGATTTTTTTTTATTGTTGCCATTTGGCCTTTTTCAAAGTTTATTGTTGTGCCTGTTGCACTCTTTTACCTTGTCATATGTCTCCAATGGGGCTATGGTGGCCCTTGGCAACTCTCTTCATGGACTGTGATGCACTGTGTTACCTTGTCATATGTCTCCAATGGGGCTATGGTGGCCCTTGGCAACTCTCTTCATGGACTGTGATGCACTGTGTTACCTTGTCATATGTCTCCAATGGGGCTATGGTGGCCCTTGGCAACTCTCTTCATGGACTGCGATGCACTGTGTTACCTTGTCATATGTCTCCAATGGGGCTATGGTGGCCCTTGGCAACTCTCTTCATGGACTGTGATGCACTGTGTTACCTTGTCATATGTCTCCAATGGGGCTATGGTGGCCCTTGGCAACTCTCTTCGTGGACTGTGATGCACTGTGTTACCTTGTCATATGTCTCCAATGGGGCTATGGTGGCCCTTGGCAACTCTCTTCATGGACTGTGATGCACTGTGTTACCTTGTCATATGTCTCCAATGGGGCTATGGTGGCCCTTGGCAACTCTCTTCATGGACTGTGATGCACTGTGTTACCTTGTCATATGTCTCCAATGGGGCTATGGTGGCCCTTGGCAACTCTCTTCATGGGCTGTGATGCACTGTGTTACCTTGTCATATGTCTCCAATGGGGCTATGGTGGCCCTTGGGAACTCTCTTCATGGACTGTGATGCACTCTGTTACCTTGTCATATGTCTCCAATGGGGCTATGGTGGCCCTTGGCAACTCTCTTCATGAACTGTGATGCACTGTGTTACCTTGTCATATGTCTCCAATGGGGCTATGGTGGCCCTTGGCAACTCTCTTCATGGACTGTGATGCACTGTGTTACCTTGTCATATGTCTCCAATGGGGCTATGGTGGCCCTTGGCAACTCTCTTCATGGACTGTGATGCACTGTGTTACCTTGCCATATGTCTCCAATGGGGCTATGGTGGCCCTTGGCAACTCTCTTCATGGACTGTGATGCACTGTGTTACCTTGTCATATGTCTCCAATGGGGCTATGGTGGCCCTTGGCAACTCTCTTCATGGACTGTGATGCACTGTGTAACCTTGTCATATGTCTCCAATGGGGCTATGGTGGCCCTTGGCAACTCTCTTCATGGACTGCGATGCACTGTGTTACCTTGTCATATGTCTCCAATGGGGCTATGGTGGCCCTTGGCAACTCTCTTCATGGACGGTGATGCACTGTGTTACCTTGTCATATGTCTCCAATGGGGCTATGGTGGCCCTTGGCAACTCTCTTCATGGACTGTGATGCACTGTGTTACCTTGTTATATGTCTCCAATGGGGCTATGGTGGCCCTTGGGAACTCTCTTCATGGACTGTGATGCACTCTGTTACCTTGTCATATGTCTCCAATGGGGCTATGGTGTCCCTTGGCAACTCTCTTCATGGACTGTGATGCACTGTGTTACCTTGTCATATGTCTCCAATGGGGCTATGGTGGCCCTTGGGAACTCTCTTCATGGACTGTGATGCACTCTGTTACCTTGTCATATGGCTCAAATATTCCTTATTTTTACAAGATTATTTCTAAACGTTGTTGATGTTTTCTTACATACTAATAAAAGACATGTCATTGCACGATTCTTTGTCCTCATTCTTCATGTTATTTTTTGAAAGCTCTAGTTTATCTGGTTGATCCTTAAAGGGACCTACCAAAAATAATGGTTTTTCAAAAATCATATATGTAAGACAATTGTAAATGACTTTAAGATTAACATCTCCAATGTAATCTTATTATTTGTCTTTATATATTTTTCTCAAAGCTTTATCATTGCATGATTATGATTAACATAGTAATTGTTTTATATATGTATATATAGATTGTTATTTGTGTATATATGTATATTTCAATTTTCACATCCATGTGTGTATTTAGAAACTCTGCATGAATTGATGCACCTTTAACAAATGATCTGAGGATTGATACAATGATATAATCCCTGTAAAGTGTTCATTTTATTGAAATAGTATTGTCTATGTGTATCCTCTTTTTAAAAACAAAATAATGTCCCTTTAAGTGATGGTGAGCACAATTGTTAATGAATGTATTTCCATTTCTAAAGCGTTTTTGTCCTTTTTACATGAACAAGGACATATAATCTTATTAATAAACAATCTTATTGTAATGTTGACAGCACATGTATTTCATTTTCAATTCTATCTTATTGTAAAAGTGTAACCAAATAAATCTCTGTGTGTAATGCAAATATTTTAGATGATGAATATTTTTTATCAAATATGTTAACAAAATACTTCTCCTCCCATATATGGCTATAGGTAGGCTGACCATATTTAAACTTGAATAAATGACACGTTTAATCAATACATGTATCATTATTGTTATTCCAAAACAATCCAAACATATCTTAAAACATCAATGGCATATGTATTTCTCATGTGTATCTTTTAAATGTTAAAGATATACACCATAGCTATAGTTCAAGGGACAGTCAAGTCCGAAAAGATGATTCATGATTTTGTGACATTCCTAGATAGCAATCTAGACACATACAAGTTCCTAAAATATAAATACGTTTCTTAGTGATATGCCAAGCTGTCAACTGAGTCCTTGGATTGGCTGCGGTTTTTCAGCGATCTCGGATGCGCCATGTTGCTTAAGACGTCACCTGCCAGGCTGTCCAATGATTCCTTGTATTGACTGGCGTTTTGACGCGATCAAGGATGCGCCTCTTTTTTTGGGCGTTCTTACGTGATCAAGAATGTGTCTTTTATTGGATGGCGTTTTGACGCGATCAAGGATGCGCCTTTTTTTTTGGGCGTTCTTACGTGATCAAGAATGTGCCTTTTATTGGATGGCGTTCTTACGTGATCAAGGAAGCGACATGTTAAGACGTCACATGCAAAGGTAAAAAAACGTCTGATTGTATTACGTAGTCCCGCAATATTTGTTTGTGCACGTTAAACACGTTTATGACTGCAGCCAATTTTAAAAACCTTGCGAATATGTATTATTTGCATCATGTTACATTGTTGACCCGTAGCTGATAAAGACCACCACATTCTCTTTTGCTGGATGTCTGGTTGAATAAACGAATGAAAGAAAAATGTTTTCATGCATATGATATTTCGAGGCAAGTGCAAATGTCTATAGTCCATGTTGTTTAATATGTTTGTCAACAATATGTTCCTTTTTCAGAAAAATTACTGTTGTGTTTAATGTTAAAGATATCTAATTAATAAATATGTGCTATTGTGTTAGAATAAAGTAATCAATATGCATTTAGCTTTATCATATGCTAAATATATGATGCCTACTTCTTCTAAATGTAATTTCGTTGTATATTTTATTAAAGGTTCATTAGACACTCACATTATAAATGAAATCTTTTAATTTGGTCTCTAGTTAGATAGTCCATTGTTTAACAAATACACGTTTCATTTTGCTTCTGTTCAAATAAAATGTAATTAATTATCAGACTCCTCGCCAAGCCTCTAAGTTTCATGTGAGTACCATCTCCAGCTTTCTCCTGTTTTGTGTATGATGGTGTATTGTCTTGTTTTACGGTTGTAATGGTGGTTCATCTATATTTTCAATAGAGCTAACCCGATTTTCTTTGAAAGTGTTTGAAGCTTTGTAATATTGATATCAGTATATGTTAATCTTGTTGTTTGTAGTAGTGTCTATTACATACAGTTCTGTTAAAAATATATGATGCCGACGTCTTCTAAATGTAATTTTGTTGTATATTTTATTAAAGGTTCATTAGACACTCACATTATAAATGAAATCTTTTAATTTGGTCTCTAGTTAGATAGTCCATTGTTTAACAAATACACGTTTCATTTTGCTTCTGTTCAAATAAAATGTAATTAATTATCAGACTCCTCGCCAAGCCTCTAAGTTTCATGTGAGTACCATCTCCAGCTTTCTCCTGTTTTGTGTATGATGGTGTATTGTCTTGTTTTACGGTTGTAATGGTGGTTCATCTATATTTTCAATAGAGCTAACCCGATTTTCTTTGAAAGTGTTTGAAGCTTTGTAATATTGATATCAGTATATGTTAATCTTGTTGTTTGTAGTAGTGTCTATTACATACAGTTCTGTTAAAAATATATGATGCCGACGTCTTCTAAATGTAATTTCGTTGTATATTTTATTAAAGGTTCATTAGACACTCACATTATAAATGAAATCTTTTAATTTGGTCTCTAGTTAGATAGTCCATTGTTTAACAAATACACGTTTCATTTTGCTTCTGTTCAAATAAAATGTAATTAATTATCAGACTCCTCGCCAAGCCTCTAAGTTTCATGTGAGTACCATCTCCAGCTTTCTCCTGTTTTGTGTATGATGGTGTATTGTCTTGTTTTACGGTTGTAATGGTGGTTCATCTATATTTTCAATAGAGCTAACCCGATTTTCTTTGAAAGTGTTTGAAGCTTTGTAATATTGATATCAGTATATGTTAATCTTGTTGTTTGTAGTAGTGTCTATTACATACAGTTCTGTTAAAAATATAGTATACTGTCCCTTTAATGCAAATGTTGATTTTTGTATCATGTATGAGTTCCACATTGGTTAATCTTCAAATATATTATTGTTAGCATATTTTCACCCCCCACTCCTAAAAGGACTTTAAACCATATTCATTGTTAAAACAAATGTCTTTCTAAAAATAAATTAACACAATAATGTCTCTTTAAGAAAATAGACTTTATTTAACACGTCAATATAAATCTGATTTCAATATTTATTGTTTGAACAAGTACATGTAGATATACCAACAATCTTCAAATATATGTTAGCATATGTAATTTTGTTAAAGGGACAGTTTAGAAAACAAATAATGTTTTGCATTATTCTAAAAGTCAATTTTGTAATATCAAATGTTTCTCACCAATTAATCATTTGTCTGTGTTAATTTAAATTTGCTAGCTAAACCTATGAGGTTCGTGTGCTCATTTCTTCGAGCTTGAAGAGTGCATGTAATCATTATGCAATTTGACCACTAGAGGGCATTTGGATAGCATTTGTATATGTAAAACCTTGTGCTCATACAGCATATTATTTACCATGTATTGATCATTGATATCTAAAATGTTGTTATGTCAGAACAACAAATAAGTGGTCATTTTTCATAGTCAGAGATACAAGGGTAAGCACATAAGTCACACATATTTCTCCATGTTTTGTTGTTTCCAACTTGATAATGCATAATACAGTGTTTTCTTTGTAATCAATAATTTTCTGACTGTCCCTTTAAGCTGTGTTATTGGCATTCAAACAGTAATATACCATCATGGATAATTGTAATGGTAATTTTGTTTGCGATTCGGGAAACAGTTTGGACATCACATCACAGAAACCAATCAATATCATGAACAAGGATAGGTATGTGATGATGTGGTTTTCACACACTTATAACCCACACTCTGCAAACAATCTGCCTCCATGGACCCGGTCCCATAGAAGTAGATTAGATACAGAGTGTGGTCCACAAGTGTATGAAAACCACATCATCACATACCTATCCATTACAGATTAAATAAAAAAAACATTAAAGATGAAAAAAAATACTTACTTCCTCTTCCTTCCCCTCTTCCCACGGGGCTGAGGCTCTGGGAGGGGCAACTGCCGACTCCGAAGAGTTCTCCTTGGAGATGTTGTGGGAAGAGTGGAAGGAAGAGTACTGGGACGACCAAGGTGAGGAGGAGAAGATGGCTGAGGAGGAGAAGATGGCTGAGGAGGAGAAGATGGCTGAGGAGGAGAAGATGGCTGAGGAGGAGAAGATGGCTGAGGAGGAGAAGATGGCTGAAGAGGAGGAGATGGCTGAAGAGGAGGAGATGGCTGAAGAGGAGTTGATGGGCCGGCAGGAGGAGATGGGCCAGCAGCAGGAGTCCCAGCAGCAAGAGGCCCAGCAGCAGGAGGCCCAGCAGCAGGAGGCTCAGCAGCAGGAGGCCCAGCAGCAGGAGGCCCAGCAGCAGGAGGCGGACCAGGAGGCAGACCAGCATGCGCCTCCCGGAAAAAATTGAACATCTCTTGGTGTAGATTAATGATTGTGTTTTGCCCTTGTTCGATTCTATTAAGTATGTTTATTATTTGGTTTTGACCTTCAATTATTTGATTTTGTCCATCAATAATTCGAGTTCGGCCTTCGATATTTTGTATCCGGGAGTTACGCATCTGGTCTATGTAGTCCAGTAGAACCCGCACCTCCGCTATTTCCTCTTGTTGTGCTTGGCGGGGTACCTGTGCACGGCGGGGTGCCCCTGCACAGCGGTGTGCGGGTCCTTGAGGGGCCTCTGGTTCCGCGGACTCCTCCTCTGCTTCCGGGGCCTCTTCATCTGCTTCCGTGCCCTCTTCGTCACGGGGGGCCTCTTCCCTCCGAAGTGGAAATTCCTCCCCACCACTCTCATCCCGGGGAGATGGAGGAGGCTGTATTTCTTGTGATGCCTCCTCCCCAGACTCTGTATATTATAAAAAAAATAAAAAATGTATATATTAGCATGTTTGCAAATCAAGCTTTAAATTACTTAGCTTACGATACAATTACAAATGCAGAATCATTAATCCACTTTGAAATCTAACAATCAATACGATTTCCGCATTTTCTAAACCGTGTTTGTGATATCTGTGGTCAATCTGAAAGTTTTAGCGTTTGTTTTCAGTCTGTTTAAATGCACACCTAACCTATAGCCTAGATACTGATGTAACTGCAAAGTAATTGTGAATGCGTGTAAACAGCGTAATAGCATTAATCTGATCCTTAAAGGGACATGAAACCCAATGTTTTATCTTTCATGATTTAGAAGCATACATTTATAATCAACTTTCTAATGTACTTTTCTTATCTAATTAGCTTCATTCTCTGGATATTCTTTGCTGAAAAGCATATCTAAATATGCTTATAAGATGCTGATTGTTAGCTGAATATAGCTGCCTCCTGTGATTGTTTCACCGTGTGCATGGCTATTTCTTCATTAAAATATATCTCAAGAATGATTCAAATTAGGTAATATAAGTACATTTGAATGTTTTGTCAAATTGTATTCGCTACCTAAATCATGAAAGTAAAGGTTTGCGTATAGTGTCCCTTGAAATACATTCGTATGTGAATTTATTGTTCAATGAGCTTACCGGCAGATGAGAATGGCAGGTTCCCGGTATCAATTCCTCCGATACCGACTACATCCACCTCGGAGATGCTGGGCCGCAACATTTCCTCCCATCGGCAGTACTCTATTTCCAGGGCAGGGCCACCACCGGTTCCTGCGGAATGTCGGGCCTCTAGGCTTAACTTTTTCTTGAGATCCATCTTACAGTCCCGGTAGCGATGTTTTATCGAATCCAGATCTCTGTTCCGGCCACCCACTGCATTGACTACATTCCTTATCTCATTCCAGAGCCTCCTCTTGTCAGTCGGGGTAGTCTTCTGGTGCTGCAGCCTCCTATACCTGGCCATATAGGCCTCTACGAGGGCCTCCTTCTCCTCCATCGAAAACCTCACCTCCCTAGTCGCCTTGGCCTTCCCCTGTGACGATGCCCTCTGTTTCCCGGACTGTGAAGCCCTACTCTGTCCGCCACTGGGCCCAGCCACTTGTTCATCTTGAACCAAGTGGCTGGGTCCACCCACCGCTTCCACCCCCGCTTCCTGCCCCCCTTCCTGCCCCCCTTCCTGCCCTGTTCCTCTCCCCCTCCCTCTCCTCCCCCCTCTACCTCTCCCCTGCCTGCCCTCCATCTGTTCCCTAAACTAAACCCCAAATAATCAAACAAAAAGTGAGTGTGATGAAATGAAAGGGGGTCAAAATAAAGAACTAAAAAGAAAAAAAAAGTGCTGAAAGTGTGAGAGGGATGTAAAAAAACCAAGAGGGTAAGGAGTATTTAAATAAACCAAAAGAAGAAGAAGACTAAAAGGAGGATATGTAAACTAAATGTAACTAGGGGATGGGTATGGGATGGGGATGGGGTATGGGATAAGAGTAAATGAGATGAAAGGGAATGGGACTACAGGGAATGGAGTATGGAGTGTAGTATGAGGGGGTAGGGGGTATTGAGTGCATGTAGTGTTATTGATAAGTGTATGTATGTATGTATTGAATGTGTTTGCGTGTAAATGTGTTAAGTGTACAGAAAAATCACTCGCTCGCTAACTCACACTACTACTAATTCTCACTAACTCACACTCCCACTAACTCTCAATAACTCACACTAGCACTAACTCACGCTCCCACTAACTGACTCTCTCACACTACCACTAACTTTCACTAACAACTCCCACTACCACTAACTCACTCACGCTCCCACTAACTGACTCTCTCCCACTCCCACTAACTCCCACTCCCACTAACTCACTCATGATAACACTAACAACTGACTCTCTCACACTAACACTTACTCACTCACAATAATGCACAAACTCTCTAATCTTAAACCTCCAATTTCCAAAGACCCACCAGCAACACAGTCAAAGAACCCATGCTTGTGTGGTGCTTATATACCCTGTGTAAATGTTTAATGATGTACCGGTTTGCGTTGTAAATTGTGTTCAGGTGTGCTTTATTAGCAATTAATATTTGTGCAATGTGTATTAGGTGTGTGAATTTGCGCATGCTCATTTGGAGTTAGTATTTGTGGAATGTGTAGAATGCGATGATGTCATAGTGGTCGTTTGCTCTAACATTGTCCAATAGTATTCTGTTTAAATGTGAATTTGCGATGGTGTGGTATTAGTGAAGTGTTGTATATGTATGTTTGTCCTAATATATAGTGATATTGAATGCGATTATTTTTCTAGTGTATGTATATATTTTTTATTCCTTGTTGTTATTTTGCGAATTTACTCATCTTAAAGTATATGCGTATTCCCCGTATTAAATTTTTTTTCAAATTCCCCCGCTTGTGAATGTGTAATGCTTGTGTGCTTTGTTGATTGATTGTTGTTGTGACATTTGCGGCGTGTTATTGTTGTGCATGATGTGGTATGCGTCATATGACCGAGCTGTGCGTATTCTCGCGAGATCGAGTGTTAGGTGAAAAAAGCTATATTGCTTTTCCATTGATCTCTATGGGAGACTGTCTAACGCGGGCAGGATTCCGCGTGTGACATACACGCGTTAGGAGCATCGTTAGATGGTCTTTTTTGTACTCTAAATACTGGAGTCAAACAATGCCGTGCGTTAGACATAAAACACGCGTGGCGTTAGCAACCCATCTACCGCCAAACTCCAAATCTAGCCGTCAGTTTTTCACTTTCCAAACCTATCCTAGAAGTTTCATGGATTTTGGTGTCCCACAAGGCAAATGAGTGACATTAAGCTTGTTTTTTAGGGAGCTTAATTTGGCTTAACGTACAAAATTTAACTTAGATGTTAACCAATTTCCCACAAATGTCCCACAATACATTAATCTATCTATTCAAACATATTCTAAAATTTTCAGGACATTTGATAAAACATACCAAAAGTTATTTACATTTAACAGTTTTTTTACAATCGTAAAACATATGGGGGCTTATTTATCAAAGCGTCAATCTCAGTGCGTTTGCAGGCGTCAATATGCTCGCCAGACATCGCTGCTGCGGATCCACATACAATGCTCTTATTTATAAAAAAAACATGTCAAAAACACGTGTGTCACGTATGGTGCGATGAGCATCGGACTGTTGTTAACTAACAGTCATCGATGTTGCAGTTTTTCAGGTTTTTCCTGAGAGAAGCGCTCAACCTGAGAATGAACAATAGCATAATAGCTTGTTCTATGGCTAGTTACCACCCAAGAAGCAGCCTCTTTTTTCCCAACATGTGCCTTTCACAGAGAAGAACTTTCCTAAAGCATATCAGTCTGATCCTGACTTCACAGTACAGCCCAGCCCCGAAATACCAGGCAATCCCTCTCTGAACGAGAGATACAGCAAAACCCCAGACATATGTTTCGATCTATTGTGGGCCTCGTCAGTGAGGTGCAGACAGATCCCTCTAGGCACACTGAGCAATGGGTCCATGTCTGGATTCCCGCATCACACATAGGGAGACTTCCCTAAGTGTCATAATTTGCATATATATATATATATATATATATATATATATATATATATATATATATATATATATATGTGTGTGTGTGAGTGTGTGTGTTATGTCAGAAATCTTTTGCAAACATATTTACATGTCCCTAAATTCCTTTTTTTGTTCTAAACAATGTTGTCTTTCATGTCTCTGTGTTTATTTATACCAATATATGTATATAGTGTAAATGTATTATTATTCTGAGCAGGAATAATTGTGAATATAACATGTCATCAGGGTATCATATGTATTTATTTACAATCAATGGATATTTTAAGAGCTGGGCCAGTTTTCTCTCTGTACCTGTGTAACCCCTCTGGATTGCAATCTAGTTTTAAAAACCACCCCTACACAGTTGTTATATAATCGTCCGGCATATAAGATGACATTTCTTAATGAAAATGAAATTCAAGAGAAGGAAGAAATACACTAAAAATAGTAATGACAGTAAAGAGGTGATTTTAATTTCTGCTGTATCTGACTTATGACAATTTAATGTTAGGTGGGCTATCCCTTTGAGCTATCAGTTTAAGATTATATTGAATCAAACATCATTCAAATTTTAAAATCATTGTCTAAAATATTACATTGTGTATCCCTATGTCAGCATCAATGTTTATCTTTAATACTAATGACAAATATACATAATTTCAAAGTATAATACACAATGTAACAGATAGCACTTACAAGATCTGATGGGTGATCAATGACACAAGTATTGAGCAATTTTATTTGTTAGTGATACTATACAATGTATATTTAAATTTGATTAGCTGATGTCATAAATCATGTGATTATGCATATCCCTATCAAAAGTGGTGGAAAAAAAATGTGTGGGTTGTCTAGGAGTATTGCGTCATATTTGGTGCGAAAAGTGTTGCATCAAATTTGGTGCGAAGTGGTGAGTGGGACTTGTATTACATGCCTTAAACATGGTGTATATAGATTTATCCAAAAAAAACAAAAAAAATTAAAAAAGTAAGTTAGCTATATTATGTTATGTATTTATTTAATTTTTATCTCTATATCTACTAGTGCACCAAGTTTGGAGCAATAATATTGTCCTCTTGCTTTGTAATAATAGACAAAGATATAACATAATCCTTAAGTAGTAATGTATTTCATTTTTATCCCTATATCTACTAGTGCATCAAAATTGAAGCATTACTTTGCACCATATTTGGAGCAATAATATTGTTTGATTTAGAAAGAGTATAGAATTTTAATAAAGTTTATCATTTACTTGTATTATCTAATATGCTTTATCGTCTTGCAGAAATCGAACATAACCTTCCTGTATTTTCAGACTCCAATTGATTTCTATGGCATCCGCGGCCTCAAGGGTAGCGGTTTGAATGATCGGTATGCTGCGCTAGAATAGACACAAGTGTACCTGTTAAATGTTTGGTAAATTGGAAAAAGGGTCATATAGAGTCGAATGTGTATTCGAAACATCTGGGATGACGCAAGCATCGATCTGCGTCAGATTTAGATCGCGGGAGGGTATATTATGTCACACATTTCAACATTTGACGATCTTGACACTTTGATAATTATGGCAGATTCCATTTGCATCAGATATGACGTGAGATTCTAGTACATTCCATCGTATTATCAGTTGAAGCTTTGATAAATTGGCCCCTAAATGTTTTAGGATTGTAAAAAAAGGGTTTAATGTAAATAACTTTTGGTATGTTTTATCAAATGTCCTAAAATTTTCAAAATATATTTGAATAGATAGATTAATGTATTGTGAGCAGTTTGGGGGAAATTGGTTAACATCTAAGTTCAATTTTGTACGTTAAGCCACATTAAGCTCACCAAAAAAACAAACTTAATATCACTTATTTGCCTTGTGGGAAACCAAATACCATGAAACATCTTGGATAGGTTTTGAAAGTGAAAAACTGAGTTTGTGCCAAGTTTCAAGGCAATTGATTGATGTTTAGGCAAATTTTGGTACATTAAGCTCTTTTTTGTGTTAAGCCATTCACATGAAGGGGCCTATTTATTATGTGTCTGTCTGACATGATCCGATCAGCGGATCATGTCCGACAGACATCGCTGAATGCGGAGAGCAATACGCTCTCCACATTCAGCATTGCACCAGCAGCTCTTATGAACTGCTGGTGCAACGCTGCGCCCTGCAGATTTGCAGCCAATCGGCCGCTAGCAGGTGGCTGTCAATCAACCTGATCGTATTCGATTGGGTTGAAATGCGGCGATGTTTGTCCGCTTCCTCAGAGCAGGCAGACAGGTTATGGAGCAGGGGTCTTTAGACAGCTGCTTCATAACTGGTGTTTCTGGCAAGCCTAAAGGCTTGACAGAAACATGGGCCCTCAAGCTCCATACGGAGCTTAATAAATGGGCCCCGAAATGTTTTAGGATTGTTAAAAACATATTTAAATGTGAACAACTTTTGTTATGTTTTATCAAATGTCCTTACATGTTCAGAAAATGTTTAAACAGATAGATTAATATATTATGGGAAGTTTGAGGGAAATTGATTAACATCTAAGTTCAATTTTGTACGTTAAGCCACATTAAGCTCCCCAAAAAACAAGCTTAATGTCACTCATTTCCCTTGTGGAATTCCAAAATCCATGAAACTTCTAGGATAGGCTTGGATAGTGGAAATCTTGGGTTGTGCAAAATTATGCAGCAATTGATTAACATTTGGCCACTTTTTTACTCATTACGCCACATTAAGCTCCCCAAAAAACAAGTTTAATGTCACTCATTTGCCTTGTGGGACACCAAAATCCATGAAACTTCTAGGATAGGTTTGGAAAGTGAAAAACTGAGTTTGTGCCAAGTTTCAAGGCAATTGATTGAAGTTTTGGTGAATTTTGGTACATTAAGCTCTTTTTACAATACGCTGCTCACATTAAATGTTTTAGGATTGTAAAAAAATTGTTAAATGTGAATAACTTTTGGTATGTTTTATCAAATTTCCTGAAATTTTCAGAATATGTTTGAATAGATATATTAATGTATTGTGAGAAGTTTGGGGGAAATTGGTTAAGATCTAAGTTCAATTTTGTACGTTAAGCCACATTAAGCTCCCCAAAAAAACAAGCTTAATGTCGCTCATTTGCCTTGTGGGAAACCAAATACCATGAAACTTCTAGGATAGGCTTGGAAAGTGACAAGCTGAGTTTGTGCCAAGTTTCGAGGCAATTGATTGATGTTTAGGTGAATTTTGGTACATTAAGCTCTTTTTACATTAAGCTGCTCACATTAAATGTTTTAGGATTGTAAAAAAAAATTGTTAAATTCGAATAACTTTTGGTATGTTTTATCAAATTTACTGAAATTTTCAGAATATGTTTGAATAGATAGATTTATGTATTGTGAGAAGTTTGGGGGAAACTGGTTAAGATCTAAGTTTAATTTTGTACGTTAAGCCACATTAAGTTCCCCAAAAAACAAACTTAATGTCACTCATTCGCCTTGTGGAAAACCAAAATCCATGAAACTTCTAGGATAGGCTTGGATAGTGGAAATCTTGGGTTGTACAAAATTATGCAGCAATTGATTAACATTTGGCCACTTTTCTACTCATTAAGCCACATTAAGCTCCCTAAAAAACAAGCTTAATGTCACTCATTTGCCTTGTGGGAAACCAAAATCCATGAAACTTCTAGGATAGGTTTGGAAAGTGAAAAACTGAGTTTGTGCCAAGTTTCAAGGCAATTGATTGAAGTTTTGGTGAATTTTGGTACATTAAGCTCTTTTTACATTAAGCTGCTCACATTAAGGGGGAAATTTATTAAGCATTCAACACTGTATTCTCAATATTATCCGCATCTAAATTCACTTCCGAATTATTATTCAAATTTATCAAATAGTAATTGGAGCTTCGAAACGATATATTTCTAAATCCGTCAATATGTCCGCAGCTCTAACGCCGAGATACGTTCGAACATCTATACGATTATTTTTCTACTATAATCGATGTAATCTACGCTATTATTCAATTTATCATCCAGTCTACAATTCTATCCGGACATCGTATTTCATCACGTATGCGCTTTTCTATACGCATATTCTGTTGTCGCGAAATATAACTTCAAGCAGCATTTCTAACGCATATATTAATCAGTTATGGAAATTTTTATTGCAATGTTTCATACTATTTATATGCGTAGAATGGAACGAAGAATAGATGTTCAAGCTGTTCACCAGATAGATAGGCTTCAAGGAAGGCGCAGAAGGATTCCAAGGTTTTTTCGTCCCAGATCAGGACTTGATGCACTTTCTGACATTGACATCATCAGGCGTTTCAGATTGAGTAGAGAATCAATTGAAAGGCTATACAATCAAATATCTGGTTAACTTGAACCCATTACTTTTCGGACACATGCTCTGCCTGGAATGTTGAAGCTGTTGGCTGTTTTACATTTTCTAGCAACTGGTTCCTTTCAATCAGTTACTAGTATAGTTGTTGGCATGAGCCAGCCTTCTTTTTCACGCCACCTAACTACAGTAATTGATGCTCTTTTGTCAGTTTTCAAACGGTATGTTTTTTTACCAAATACCAATGAAGAATGGCATTCTGTAAAGCTTAATTTTTTTAGACTTGCTGGAATCCCAAATGTGTTGGGTGCAATTGATTGTACTCATGTCAGAGTAAGGCCACCACATCTAAAAGAAGAAATGTATCGCAACCGCAAGTTTTATCATTCTTTGAACATCCAGATGGTTTGTGATGCTGGTATGAAAATCATGAGTGTCCGTTCAGGATTTCCAGGATCATCTCATGATTCATATATTCTCAAACAATCTGCCCTGTATAATAAATTTGAGGAAGGACAAATGCCTGAAGGATGGCTACTAGGTATGATTATGAAAAATATAAAGTAAACCTTCTAATGTGCGTTATTATTAACTCATAATATTGTGAAATTTTGTGCAGCGTATAATATCACCTGATTGTAAAATACAGTAGATACCCTGCTTTTCCTTGTTTATTTATTCTGTTTGCTGCAGCACCAAGGTCACTGGATTTCTAATGCCATACCTTTTGTTAACTATCTATCTATCTATCTACTATCTATCTATCTATCTATCTCTCTCTCTATATATATATATATATATACAGTATATAGAGCGATATATTTAAATTTTGTATTAATAACAATATATATGTACAATTTAAAACATAAAAATGGTTACAAATAATAAGTATATCTGAACACATTTCAATTTGTATCACTCTTTTTGTTTTTCAAAAGGAGATGCAGGATATTCCTGTAGGAACTGGCTACTTACTCCTGTAAATATTCCGCGAACAAGATCTGAAATGCGGTACAATGATGCCCACAAAACAACTCGATGTGTGATTGAGAGGACCTTTGGAATGCTCAAAAGCCGTTTTTGTTGTCTAGATGTATCCGGAGGCACTCTTCAATACATTCCTGAGAAAGTGGCAGTTATGGTGTTGGTCTGTTGCATGTTGCATAACATCGCTTTGCGACAATCAAACATAGAGGAACTTGAAATAATAACACCAGAGGAAGATGGTGTGGAATCTGTTCCTCAAGATGTAGTTGAAGGGGGTACACATGCACGTAACCAGTTGATAGAAAGTCCTTTCATAGGTGAATAAAATAAAAATGATGTATTATTTATGTATTGATTCCATAAATTTTCTGAATTATTATTTATAAACAATCTCTTCTTATATTCACAGGTTAACTCGAAATTTTTTCTGATTAAGTTCAAGCCTGAAAATCTAACATTCAAAAATGAAAAACTTTCTACACAAAATTTTTCACAATTTAGATGATGATAGTGATTTGTAATCCTAAAATAAATATGTTCTGAATGATACAGTTGAAAAATAAAAAATTGTATTTGCCTATGTTTTCTTTTCTTCTATTTGTTATTTGTTTAAATAAATAAAAATAAAATCATTTTTTTTTTTTTTTTTTTTAAAACGACTCACAAGATAGTTGTTGAAAATAAGTTCTATCCTTGAGCAGGGTGCAATAAAGAAAACAGGTTCTTTGATTCTAAACTTTTGATTATTTTTTAAAACAAGCACTAGTTTTGTAAATATTTTGAAGCCGGATACAGCTTTTGGAACCTATAAATTAAGAACAAAACTTGCCTAGCCGTATGGCAATGCAATTTAAATAAAATGTAAGCTAGTCAAGTATAAAATGCATAAAACATATAAACCCCCTAGCTATAGTGTTGATGCTACACACTGCAAGCAAACAAACCTTGACAGGAGAGATGTTTAAAAAATGTAAAAAGTCAAATTACATTTTATTGCATTCTATAGTAACCATTTCAAGAATATATGAACATCAGAATATATTAAAATTTTATTAAAACAAGAAGGCAACATATAAAAGTCTTATTTAAATTTTTAAATAAATAGTTGACCATCAATATATAATATAACAACGCAATTAAAATAACTAATAAACTTATTTAAACATATAATGAAACTTTAGCTATTATAAGATGCAAGAATAACAAATGAAAATGAATTTAATATACATGTATTGAATAACATTCTAATCTAATGAGGATGCAAATTATGTGAACCGAATAAGTTTTAACAAACTATCTGTATCTTAACACATATATCATAAAATAATATAAACTCTAACATTGAATTATAAAGAAAATAGTTTTTCGGAATGTACTCAAATGATTGACATATTACGTCATTTGCTTCAAGATTTGATACTCGTTAGCAAGATGTCGCAACGATCTCCGTTCACTGCTGGAGAGCTAATTATTTTAGTTTATGGGATGGAGAAATATTTTCCAAGAAGAATAGGAGGTGTTAGATCTGTCAAACAAGATCAACGAGATTATCTTGTTTATGAGATAATCCGCAGGATGTATCGGGTATCGGGAATAAAAAGAACAAGAAGACAGTGCCTTAAACGCTATTCGGATCTACGTAGACGTGAAAAAGAATACCATACTAGGATTCGAAGTCTCATTAGAGTTTGTAAGTGTTGAATACATACACTTTTTTAATATATATTGTATTTTGATTCATTTTTGAAGTTTAAAACTGTTTATTTATATAATGTTATGCGTTTGTTATGACGCATTTTATTAATTTTAAATATAGATATAAATCAATTGATAGAACATTATAGATATAGACACATATACTATATATTAATAATAATAATCAATATATAGAACTCTAAAGAGAGCTAAAAAGCTAGATAGAAAAATATAAAGAGAAAGAATAGAAAAAAATATAGATATAAATATAAAGGTATATATAAGGATAGACTTGTTAATTCAATAGAAGAGAAATAGAAAGAGCTATAGAGACATTGAATTACAAATTGATAGAGATAAATTGAAATAGATATAGACAATGTATACATCTAGAGATAAAGAGAGACAATAAGAAATATTAAGTCCAAGAAAAAAAAGATACAAAGAGTTATAGATAGAGAATATAGTTTTTAAAGAATAAACTAAATTAATAAAGAAATACAAAGAAATAGGACAGATTAAGAGAGTTCAATTAATAGAAAAAAGAAAGAGACACATATAGAAATATAGACAATTACTTGGTACAAAATAATAACAGTGAGAGAAATAGAAATAAAGAAATATTGGAAGAGATAGATAGAGAGAAATATAGTGCGAGGGGGAGAGAGAGAGCAATAAATAGATAAAAATATTTAAAAATAGAAATATAAATAATAAGAAATGGGAGAGACAATGAGAGATAGAGCTCGCAAAAGAGAGAGATAGAGAAAGAGAGAGGGAGAGAGAGAAATACAAAGATAGATAGAGAGAGATATAGATAGATATAGACTAGTAAATGTATAGATATGAAAAGAAAAATAGAGAGATACAAAGATAGATATAAATAAAACAAATGATATAAAATAAATGATAAATCTAGGATTAGGAAATAGAAAGAAGGATAAGAGATAGAGAAAGATAAAAAGAGTTCGAGAGATTGATCTTTATATATAAATTGTAAAGATTATATAGATATAAATGATATAATTGAAAAAATAGATTCAACTCCAAAAAAATAATAATTATTATATAAATATATATATATATATATATATAAATATATATATATATATATATATATATAAATATATATATATATATATATAGGTCTCCACAGGGTACCTGCACAACGGAGCGCACTAACAGATCCTCCAATTTGAAAATAGTGTAATGACCGGCTCACTGGTAGGGGAGGGCGGGATATGCAAATCCCTAATCACTGACAATGGCAGCTAATGGTTCGGCGTGTCTGTTTCACACGCAAAAGAAATCCAGAATCCAGAAAGTTAAACCATAGAAGCGCTCAAAGTCCATGAGTGTAGAATAAAAGTTGAACTTTATTAGAACATTTAAAAACAAAAAGATGTCCTATGCAGGACTAATCCAAGTTGTGTATGCAGGCACACAGAGAGCATACATGTTTCGTGCTTAGGTAGCACTTGTTCACTGCTTACCTGTGCACCTGCAAGACCTGCCTTTTAATCACAAAATTTAAAGTGATACATCACAAAATGTTAAACAACCTGAAAACAGTGCTTGATATGCCTGTCTATATAGAAAAATCAACAGCATATATCTGAACATTACATTCTGTAATAACGCATACTTGTACATACATATTAAATTTAATTAAGTCTAAAAGGAATATTCAAATAGAAAAATAAACCTATTTTACTATTATAATGAAAAAATAGTAATAAATAATTGTGTTACATTTTAAATTCTAAATTCTAGTTTATGCCTTATGCTAATAACTAGAGATGATGGAATACAAAAAATATTAAAATATTCTAATTATTACCATTTTGTTTTTTCAAAAAATAATAAAATTTTCTCTACACTTGTAACATAGTGGAGAATTTATACAAATAGATCTAAATCTCTCCTTTTATTTATTCCTAATGGGTAGCTAGTTTGCAAGGTCAGGATCCAGAAGATTTCCCTCTTATCTAACATCATTTCCCTATTACCTCCTCTACTCCACACTGGCACAAAGTCTATGCCCTGTACCATTAAAGCATTGACGTCTGCATTATGTTTTTCCCTAAAATGTCTCGCTACTGGAGTATCTGAGCTTTCATCCTCAATACTACGTAGGTGTTCAAGAAATCTCTCTTTGAGCGGCCTAGTCGTTTTTCCTGTATACTGCTTGAGACAAATCTTGCATGTTAAAAGATATATTACATGAGTGGTTGAACAGTTTATTGCAAATTTAATCTTATGTTGTTTATTGGTTACTGTTGATGATATCTCATCTCCCTCTTTAACAAAGTTGCAAGTCCTGCATATAGGTCTCCTACATTTAAAGAACCCTTTCCTCCTTTGTAACCAATTTTTGTTAGAGATAGGTTTTAACTCTGAAGGAGATAAATAATTTGATAAAGTTTTACCTCTTTTAGATATATAGTTACATCCTCCCTGCATAATCTCCTTAAGAATAGGATCTGAATATAATATTGGTATGGAATTACGTACTATATTACAGATTTTGTTATACTCCAGACTGTAGTTAGTAATGAATTTGAGTTTATTATGATGTTTATCAATAGTTTTATGTTTCTTTGTATTCAGAAGTTGCTCTCTAGGTATATGATCCACGTTGGATTTGGCTCTAGTTAAAGTCTCATCTTTATAGCCTCTATCTTTTAATCTGTCTAGAGCAATCCTGGCATGTTTCTGATATTCTTGATCATCTGTACAATTTCTTTTTAATCTGATTAGCTCCCCTTTGGGGATAGCTTCAATAACATGCTTAGGATGACAGGAATCATAATTTAACGTAGTATTTCCTGCAGTCGGTTTCCTAAAAAGAGTGGTATTTAAATTATGTGTATGCTCATCAACATAAATATTGAGATCCAAAAAACTGACATTGGTAGTACTATATTCGCTAGTAAATTTGATACCACACTCGTTGGCATTGAGGTATTGACAAAACTTCTCAACCTCTGAATCATCTCCATCGAAAACAAACAGAAGATCATCTATGTATCTAAAAAATGATACAATGTGTTCTTTATATGGATTTCTATCTCCAAAAATGTGGGACAGCTCCCACCAACCCATAAACAAGTTGGCGTATGAGGGGGCAAATTTAGCCCCCATAGCTGTCCCACATTTCTGGAGATAGAAATTACTGCCAAATTTGAAAAAATTGTGAGTAAGCAAGTATTCTATTGCATTTGTAAGAAAAACTTTTGTTGCTGCTTCATAACTGCTATAATTATCCAAGAAAAATTCAATAGCTGTTAGGCCTTTATCATGTACTATTGAGGTATATAAAGATGAAACATCTGCAGTAACCAATCTGTAAGATGATTTCCATTGTGCATTGCTTAGTTTCTTTAATAGAGCTGTGGTGTCCTGAATGTAACTAGGTAGATTTCTTACTAGCGGTTGCAAAAAGGAATCAACTAGCTCTGAAAGCGATTCATTTAATGAGTTGATACCAGCAATAATAGGCCTTCCTGGAGGTGATATAGGGTCTTTGTGAATCTTTGGAAAGTAGTGAAAAATGGGAGTGACTGGAAATTCCACAACCAAAGCTTCCTGTATGGATTGATTAATTATATTTTTCTGTCTGGCATAACATACTAACTCCATTAGTTGCTCCCTAAATTTCTTAGTTGGATTTTCTTTTAGTTTTTCATATCCTTTCCTATCGTTAAGTTGTCTTGTCGCTTCAGCTACATAATCTGTTCTATTTAACACGACCACATTACCGCCTTTATCTGACTGCCTAATGATTAGTTCTTCATTGCTTTTCAATGTCTTTAGAGCCTCTTTTTCTGCATGTGTTAGATTAGGTTTATATCTGTATTTATGTTTGGACTTGTCTCTGTTATTTTTGTCAAGTTTTCTCAATTTATCTTCTATGGTCTTTTGGAAGATATCTAGGACTTTTGGTCTCATTTGTGTGGGGTAAAATGAACTTTTGTTCTTTATATGTTTAAGAGAAATACTTTTAGCATCAGGTAAGCCTAACTTATCCCTCTGATTATCTTGCTCAAGTTTCTCAAGGTCATATATACTACACCAATCAGCAAACTGCATCTTATCTGTTTCTAGAAAATCAGTAATGTTAATAGCCTCATTGTTGTCAGTAATATGAGGTTGCTCTCCATCTTTGGCAGAATAAAAATGCCTGCGTAGTGTAATTTTACGTACAAACCTATTAATGTCTAAAATGGTATCAAACATATTAAAATGACAAGTGGGAACAAAATTGAGTCCTTTTGATAAAACTGATATTTCTAGCTTGGTCAGTTTTCTTGAAGATAGATTTATTACATTAGAGTTCATGCATATTTCTTCTGTGTCTTTTGCGATCTGGTCGTGTATGTCTTTCGCAGGCCTCCCCTCTTGGTTTTGTTCTGTACGTGAGTGGGCATGTGTGGTACCTCTTCCTTTTCCTCTGGCCCCCCTGTGGGTTTTTTTCTTCTTCCTGAGGTTTGAGATTGGTCCCTCCCGTTTTTTGAGACCTGTGAGGTGAATTCAGGTTCGGATGCCATATCTGTTGTTCTCAGGACATTTGGTACCTCTGTTTCTTCAGTCACATCACCATCAGATGAGTCAAACTCATATTCTGTATCAGAGAAAGTTACTGACTTTTCTTTCTTATCCACTTTTTTGTTGTTTTTATAGTGACGTTTGAAGAATCTGGGTTTGGTGTTATCTTCTCCACTCCATCTGTATACCTGCTTAGAATCATAATCTTTCTTATCGCGTACCATTTTTCTAGATTTAAACTGCCAGAGTTCTTGTTTGAACATATTCATATTCTTTTCAAATTGAATATCATATTTTTTAAAGTCCACATCATCTTGGTAACTTTTTAGATTTTCTTGAATCTCTTTTACCTCTATTAGTATATTTTTTCTTTGCTGATTTTTATATTCAATCAAAAGATTGATTAAAGCAAAGGAGCAAGTGTCCAGAATATTATTCCATTTCTTTATAAAATCTTGATCATTAACTAGAAAAGAGGGAAACTTCTTTATCCTCAAACCTCTGGGTATACGTTTCTCTTGAAGATATATCTTAAAAGCTTTGATATCTAAATCCAATTTGATATCTCTCTTGCGTAGTGTATCAATATTAAAAAACAAGCTATCCAAAGTATGTACTATATGATCATACAGATTTTCATCATCATTTTCAAAATCTCCCAGTACATATGATTGTTCACTGCTGTGTTCCATATTGTCTAGTATAGACAAGCACTTAAATATAAATGTTAAAGTCTTTATACTTATTAAATTCCCTCCCCTGGAGCCGTATATAATATGATCCTGATATACTGTGTGGCCAAATGAGAACTAGGATGTTAAGCGTTTCCAAAAACCAATCACACGCTATTTATATGTTAATGCTCAGTCTTTGTATTATAAATATAGCGATTTCATCCCCCAATGTCTTCCTGGCCTTTCACAGTTAAAACAGGACATATAAAATTAATGAACTTTGTAGCAATTATTCCTTACCCGAAATATGGCTATAGATGCAGCAGCTTAACTTTTAAATGTATGTTGTTGCTTCTTACCCGCTGTGCGGTGAAGCCAATGCTGCAGTCTCTGCGTGTGTTTTCTCCGGGTATAGTGAAGATCAGCAGTTGATTCAGCTATTACTCTTGATCGGCTGTCTGCATACGGTGGCTGGTTAGTTTTTTGTTCTCACACGTTATGCGCTGATACTGCTCCGTCCGGCGTCGTGTTCACACCTGAGATCCATCTGCGGGTAAAGTCCAGCGGCGGATGCGGCAGCTCCTAGGCAGGTAAAACAGAAAAATACAAGTCTCCACAGGGTACCTGCACAACGGAGCGCACTAACAGATCCTCCAATTTGAAAATAGTGTAATGACCGGCTCACTGGTAGGGGAGGGCGGGATATGCAAATCCCTAATCACTGACAATGGCAGCTAATGGTTCGGCGTGTCTGTTTCACACGCAAAAGAAATCCAGAATCCAGAAAGTTAAACCATAGAAGCGCTCAAAGTCCATGAGTGTAGAATAAAAGTTGAACTTTATTAGAACATTTAAAAACAAAAAGATGTCCTATGCAGGACTAATCCAAGTTGTGTATGCAGGTACACAGAGAGCATACATGTTTCGTGCTTAGGTAGCACTTGTTCACTGCTTACCTGTGCACCTGCAAGACCTGCCTTTTAATCACAAAATTTAAAGTGATACATCACAAAATGTTAAACAACCTGAAAACAGTGCTTGATATGCCTGCCTATATAGAAAAATCTCACAGCATATATCTGAACATTACATTCTGTAATAAAGCATACTTGTACATACATATTAAATTTAATTAAGTCTAAAAGGAATATTCAAATAGAAAAATAAACCTATTTTACTATTATATTGAAAAAATAGTAATAAATAATTGTATTACATTTTAAATTCTAAATTCTAGTTTATGCCTTATGCTAATAACTAGAGATGATGGAATACAAAAAATATTAAAATATTCTAATTATTACCATTTTGTTTTTTCAAAAAATAATACAATTTTCTCTACACTTGTAACATAGTGGAGAATTTATACAAATAGATCTAAATCTCTCCTTTTATTTATTCCTAATGGGTAGCTAGTTTGCAAGGTCAGGATCCAGAAGATTTCCCTCTTATCTAACATCATTTCCCTATTACCTCCTCTACTCCACACTGGCACAAAGTCTATGCCCTGTACCATTAAAGAATTATATATATATATATATATATATATATATATATATATATATATATATATATATATATAGAGAGAGAGAGAGAGAGAGAGAGAGAGAGAGAGAGCTCTATATCATTCTATATTTTCTTATTAATGTTTGTTCAAATTTTTTTTTTATTATTCTGATTTTATTCTTTAATGGAAATGTGATTACAGATACCAAAAGAAGAAAGGAAAAAAATAAGAGTGCTCCACGATACCTGAGACCAATAATGGCTTTTACCCCAAACAGTAATGCACAATCTCCTCCACTTCCTATAACTTTAATGGAAAATAATGATTTGAACACAGAAATTCAAGATCCATTAACAACTGATATGGACAATCAATACGAATGTGAAGTAACTTTGACAGCTGAAAATGATCAGAAAAATGTCATTGATGGAATTGGATCTAGTGAATGTGAGTGTCAATCTAATTATAATTTTTTTCACTGTATAAAAATAGAGTAAAGATAAATAATTTTCTTTTGTTGCTAAAGATCTTAGAAAATCGAAATACATCAAAATGTGTATATCTCTAAATTCTAATTACATTCATTTTCTTCAATATAAATTATTAAGTTTGTTTTTTTCATTTTTATCTTCCTTATATTACAGCCGTGCCTGAAAAAGAGCAAGATACAACAAGAAAAAATAGTTTTGTTAAAAAACTAAAAAAAATTAAGAAAAAATTATTGAAGATGAACAAGGAGATTGATAAAATGATTTCAATACTAGAAAAATGTTGATTGAAAAAATAATAATTGTACTTGATTATAATTTGTGAATGTTCTATTAATATTCTATGTCAAGACTAATATATATATCATATTTTTTTTAATATGTCTTATTGATGTTAAGTAATTTTGAATATTTTTATAAAAATTAGTGAGTAAAACTAATTATTAAAGAAAAACTAAATATTTTGTTTCAACCGTTCTTATCTTTTTTTTTTTAATAGCATTCACATATATTTTTTGGCTTAGCAGTTCCAAAGTTATAACTTCTACAACTTGTATTCAAACAACGATTATAATACATACTGATCAATATATACATTTTTTTTTTTTTTTTTTATTATTTCAAAACCAACATATATATTATTGATCACATTAGCATATATTTCGAAAATTTTATATATATATATATATATATATATATATATATGTATATATTGTTCTCTCTATATAGATATCTATATACACACACACTGAATAATATATATATTTATATTAATGAACTAAAAATATCTAAATAAAGATATATATATGTATAGTGACATAAATATATATATATATATATATATATATATATATTAATCACAGATCTCTTTATATATATATATATATATAAATATATATTTTATATATAAAATAAATCTTTGTAATAAGTCATAATTGTAATAGTTGTATATATTTATATATATATATATATATATATATATATATATATATATATATATATATATATATATATATATATAAAGATTATCCATGACTCCATCAATCAATACTATTAAAATATTAATAGTTTTGGTTGATTATGTAAAAATACAACATATACAAAACTTGCAATCTATGTTTATGTATATAAATCACTCTCTCTCTGTCTCACTATATATAAATATATATATATATATATATATATATATATATATATATACACAATTATAATTTATATATAGACATTGCGAAATTTGATATATTTATATATATAGACATACATATTTGGATTGTAAATTATATATAATTATTATTTAAAAATATAATTATAAATATATATGTAGAGAGATATAAATATATTTATATAAAGAAACATATGTATGTATGTATCAATATATATATATATTTTTATATAAATATATATATATTTGTTTGTTTTTTATTAAATATATTTCTATATTTAAATAAATAACTGTTTATAACAAATTAAATGAGAACAGAATAAACTATATTCAAACATTAGTATTATAAAATTTAAATATCAATTTAAAATTAAGGCTATTCTTGAAATTGTGGGTTTGGTGACGATGATGCGGAGAATAAGTGTGTTATTGATTCTACGCATTTACTTAAATTTTAAAAACCAGCTCTAAATATCTCATTTCTTTCCCTTTCTATTTCTATTTTTTGCTCCTCTATTCTTATCCTATCCTTTAAAAAATTTCCAAACATCTCAATTACTTTGTTTTGTTCATCCCTAAAATTCCGTGCTATTCCCACCATCTCCTGTAATGCGTCTGTCTCGGGGGCAGCTTCAATTGGATTATTAGCTATATTAGCAGCATTTTCAATTTCAGGTATTGGTGTAGACATTGTAGACTCTGGTTGTTGATGGGACCTTGATTGGGCAGATGTATTTGTCCCTGACAAGGACTCTTCAATCATAGTCATTTGGGAATCTTCGTCTAAAGGGTCTACAGTCCTTAGTATTATTTCCCCACTACTAATATCATCTTGTGTGTTTTCTTCTTCGTTACCTACAAATAAATATAGAAAATAAAGATATAAATAAAACATCAAATATGTATGTAATTTATGTTTTACATATAAATTTTACACTAATAACATTCTAAAATATTTAAAATTAAAAAAAAAAAGAAAAGAAAATATATATTCATTTTTATTAAAAGATAGCCAATACAGATCTTACTCAATTTCATTAGTAAACAAAAATTAATTATTGATTTTCTAATAAATTTCGAAAAATGTAAGATTTGTATATGATTATCATTTTATCTTAAAAATAATATTAGTACATCAATAATAATGGTGAATGTTCTGTGCCATTTCAGGAAAATCTATTACTGAAAATAAGATATTTGATATACAGATTGATTTACCATGGGACATATCTTTTTTCACATTACAAAACATGATTCTACATAAAAGAGAAATAAGGACAAATTTTTTTTTACATTTGGACAAGACTAGAATAAATGTATATAAAGCTACATAATTACCTTCTTCTATACCTCCGGACATAATTTGATTGAATATATTCATGACTTCTGAAAATAAAAAATGACATTTAATTTTTATGGTTCTTTTAATTAGTTAACAAGAAAAGAAATACAACAATACAATTTAAAAAAAAAAAATATTACCTCTTGAATTTCTGGCATTGTCAATGGGTGTACTGCAGGGAATATCAGGCAATATATCCGCTGATCCTAAACTATGTGTTGTTATCGAAGATGACAAAAGTGTTCTTTGACAAACATTTTCTGTAGGCCTCATTTGGCTTGTAGAAGCTAATTCCTCAATTGACTCCGTAGCTTGTAGAGAAGATTGGCTAGAAGGTTGTGCTATAATAGTTAAAAAGAATAAATATATGTGTTAAAGGGACATTTTACTAAAAAATAATATTTCATGATTCAGATTGAGAATTTAATTTCTGAAAACTTAACAATTTATTTTTTGTAAATTATTTATTAATTCTCTTGTTATTCTTATTTTAAAGATAAACCTAGGAGAATCTTAGGCTAATTTATAAGTCCTTGAAGACCTACCCTCTTCTATAAGGGCTTATTTTCAGTTTTTTAACAATATAGGTTGTTAGCTCATGAGTGTAATAAGTTTGATGCATTATCTTGGTATATTGATTAGAAAAGGAAGATTGTAATTTTAGAGACTGGAACATTTTTGTTGAAAAAGTAAACTTGTATTTACAGATTGGACAGCAACAATTTACAATTGCTGTCCATGGTCTGAAACAAAAATGGTCTGTCGGCTTGTCTTAGAGACCTTCATTTTAAAATCAAGATAGCAAGAGAATGAAGAAAAATTGATAATATTGGTAAATTATAAATTTGATTGTAATTACATAGTATATGAATCATAAAATACATTTTTAGGGTTGAATGTCTATTTATTTTCATCATAATATTTATTGCCTTTTTGGAACTTAAAAAGGCCTGCAACGTATGAAAGATGTATACTAGTGAATCCATGCTCATGATTTGAAGTGCACATGAATAAAAATAAATGTGATTTATCCAAATCTTACTTTAAAATAAGTAAGAAATTATAAACTAAAAAGGTCAATAATACAGTATCACATATCACTGTTGTGCGTCTATAGATACGCTGTTTGAACATGTAATTTGGATACAAACCTGGAAAATCATCGGAATCACAAGGGACATCAAGACCATCTACTATTTCGTTCCCCAATCGAGACAATACACGTCGTTCATAGTTGAGAAGATCGGATTCCATTGCTGGGCCACCGCCGGTAGCCCTAGCTGCTTTTTTTTCTTTGGCATATTTTGACTTTGTGATTCTTTTAATGTCAGAGAAACGCTTTTTGCAACTATCCACATTTTTGGGAAAACGTGATACTGCTGAAACAGCACGACTAATCTCTTCCCACAAAAACTTTTTTCTGCTATGTGTGGTAACACGCTGCTTATGGCCGAGAAGAACATCATAATGCTCTAGTACCCTCTCTACTAGAACTTCATTTTGTTCTAAAGTAAATTGGACATTACGTCCACTTTTGGTTCTTCCAGCTTCAATAGCTGCCATCTTGTCGCAATACAGATTAATCAGACTAATAAAGTAATAGGCGTATGCTAACATTCGCGCCGTAATGACGTCTTAGATTCATTTTAATATCACATGCAAGTAACGTACGCTAAGTAATTCGATTTATCATATTGAATGCTTCATAAATTGGAACAATTAGGGAATTATATTTATCATAGATACGATGATATTCGCTTCAAATATGACGTGAATAATTACGGATTGAAATTTGATAAATATGTACTAGTCAAGTTAATACGGAGTGTGCGAATAATGGCGTTATAATTGCCGATCGTAATTGCGTGATAATTCACATAGTAATAAATTTCGCCCTAAATGTTTTAGGATTGTAAAAAAATTGTTAATTTTGAATAACTTTTGGTATGTTTTATCAAATTTCCTGAAATTTTCAGAATATGTTTGAATAGATAGATTAATATATTGTGAGAAGTTTGGGGGAAATTGGTTAAGATCTAAGTTTAATTTTGTATGTTAAGCCACATTAAGCTCCCCAAAAAACAAGCTTAATGTCACTCATTTGCCTTGTGGAAACCAAATATCATGAAACATCTAGGATAGGTTTAGAAAGTGAAAAACTGAGTTTGTGCCAAGTTTCAAGGCAATTGATCGATGTTTAGGTGAATTTTGGTACATTAAGCTCTTTTTACATTAAGCTGCTCACATTAAATGTTTTAGGATTGTAAAAAAAAATAGTTAAATGTGAATAACTTTTGGTACATTTTATCAAATGTCCTGAAATTTTTAGAATATGTTTGAATAGATAGATTAATGTATTGTGATAAGTTTGGGGGAATTTGGTTAACATCTAAGTTCAATTTTGTACGTTAAGCCAAATTAAGCTCCCCAAAAAACAAGCTTAATGTCACTCATTTCCCTTGTGGAATTCCAAAATCCATGAAACTTCTAGGATAGGCTTGGATAGTGGAAATCTTGGGTTGTGCAAAATTATGCAGCAATTGATTAACATTTGGCCACTTTTTTACTCATTAAGCTACATTAAGCCATTTTCACATTAAATGTTTTAGGATGTCCCCTTTTAACCTGTAATACACACACTTTTGACTTATGCAAACAGCCGTGATAATTCCCTTTTCCCTTGCAAATAACATTTAGTGCGCCACTTGTAATCTAGCCAATACATTTTAACCCTTAATGACCGGACCATTTTTCAATTTTCTTACCCTTAATGACAATGGCTATTTTTACATTTCTGCAGTGTTTGTGTTTAGCTGTAATTTTCCTCTTACTCATTTACTGTACCCACACATATTATATACTGTTTTTCTCGCCATTAAATGGACTTTCTAAAGATACCATTATTTTCATCATATCTTATAATTTACTATAAAAAAAATTATAAAATATGAGGAAAAAATTGAAAAAAACACACTTTTTCTAACTTTGACCCCAAAAATCTGTTACACATCTAAGACCACCAAAAAACACCCATGCTAAATAGTTTCTAAATTTTGTCCTGAGTTTAGAAATACCCAATGTTTACATGATCTTTGCTTTTTTTGCAAGTTATAGGGCAATAAATACAAGTAGCACTTTGCTATTTCCAAACCACTTTTTTTCAAAATTAGCGCTAGTTACATTGGAACACTGATATCTGTCCGGAATCTCTGAATATCCCTTGACATGTATATATTTATTTTTAGAAGACAACCCAAAGTATTGATTTATACCCATTTTGGTATATTTCATGCCACCATTTCACTGCCAAATGCGAGCAAATAAAAAAAAATCGTTCACTTTTTCCCAAATTTTGTCACAAACTTTAGGTTTCTCACTGAAATTATTTACAAACAGTTTGTGAAATTATGGCACAAATGGTTGTAAATGCTTCTCTGGGATCCTCTTTGTTCAGAAATAGCAGACATATATGGCTTTGGCATTGCTTTTTGGTAATTAGAAGGCCGCTAAATGCCACTGCGCACCACACGTGTTTTATGCCCAGCAGTGAAGGGGTTAATTAGGGAGCTTGTAGAGACCTTGAAGGGTTAATTTTAGCTTTAGTGTAGTGTAGTAGACAACCCAAAGTATTGATCTAGGCCCATTTTGGTACATTTCATGCCACCATTTCACCGCCAAATGCGAGCAAATAAAACAAAAAGTTAAAATTTTCACAATTTTAGGTTTCTCACTGAAATTATTTACAAACAGCTTGTGCAATTATGTCACAAATGGTTGTAAATGCTTCTCTGGGATCTCCTTTGTTCAGAAATAGCAGACATATATGGCTTTGGCGTTGTTTTTTGGCAATTAGGAGGCCACTAAATGCTGCTGCGCACCACACTTGTATTATGCCCAGCAGTTAAGGGGTTAATTAGGTAGCTTGTAGAGAGGTTGCAGGGTTAATTTTAGCTTTAGTGTAGAGATCAGCCTCCCACCTGACACATCCCACCCCCTGATCCCTCCCAAACAGCTCTCTTCCCTCCCCCACCCCACAATTGCCCCCGCCATCTTAAGTACTGGCAGAAAGTCTGCCAGTACTAAAATAAAAGGTGTTTTTTTTTTTTTTTTATTTATTTTTTTATTATTATTCATCTGTGATGGACCCCTGCCTTAGCCCCCAACCTCCCTGATCCCCCCCCAAACAGCTCTCTAACCCTCCCAACCTACCTATTTGCCACCATCTTGGGTACTGGCAGCTATCTGCCAGTACCCAGTTTTCCCAAAAAAAGAGAGGTTCTTTTTTTTTTCTTTTTTTTCTTAAATACATAGTTTTCTGTAGTGTAGCTTCCCCCCCCCCAATAACCCCATCCCCCTACCCTAGCAGATCCTATTAGTATTTTTTTTTTTTTTTTAATGTTTTCTGCCGGCGTGCACAAAGCAAGTGTTTTTCTCATCCGGCGTGCACAAAGCATTTGCAGATACCGGATGCCGGGTAGCGATGGGCCGCCCACCCACCTCCCTTGAAAGCTCCCACCCACCAACGAACGGCACCATCGCTACCAGTGCAGAGAGGGCCACAGAGTGGCTCTCTCTGCATCGGATGCTTGTTAACGGGTATTGCAGGATGCCTCAATATCGAGGCATCACTGCAATACCCTGAGAGCTGCTGGAAGCGATTGCGATCGCTTCCAGCACTCTCTTAAACAACTGACGTACCAGGTACGTCCATTGTCACTAACTGCTAGTTTTTGCAGGACGTACCTGGTACGTCAGTTGTCATTAAGGGGTTAAAACTATAAAAAAAATTCTAAACAAATTTATTCAAAAACATATTTATATTACATTTTACATCTTAAATAAAATGTAACGATTAAGTAGGAATCATTTAAAATAAATAACAGTAACAGAACATAGTAACTCATTCACAGATTGTTTAATATAGCTACATTTTAGATGCATTTTTTTACACAGTGGATACATTTTTATTGGTAAACACAAAGCATACTGTATTAAATTAGTTTTTCCAACTTTGTTTCTATTGATGAATTTCATATCCCAGAGGGAAGACTGAAAATAATTATACAATTTTAGATGAAACATTGCAATAAGGATCTAAGAACATTTGCATCATTCTATTATAAAAAGTGAAAACTGATTTACTGACTTCTCTCATGTAAATCTAATTTACAAAATGCAATTTTGATTATGTTTTGCATATCCATATAAGAATATAATAAAAAATGTACTTAAACAATATGGTAATTAAGGAATTGTATTTAAATATATATATACACACACATGCACGCATACAGAAACACACAGAAACATGCACACAAACACACATTAAATTAAAATTTTCTGTATCATATAATAACTTCTAATAAAATAATCTTACGACGTAAACAACATTATTTATGTAGTCTTACAATCCAATAAAGTTTTTTTTCTGGATTTTGTAAAGCCTTACAATAATGTGAGTGTTATATAGTATCTCTCTCTTTGGTAATTTGTCCCAGGATCAGCTTAGACAGCCTTTATACAGCAGAAAACTATTCCACACACACGATGACCTAATCATATTGAAGCAGCAGTAGATGCACCTGTAAAGATTGGCGGGTGCATGTTCGAAAGGAGACGGAAAAGTTTCTGTGGCAGAGGCGTAAGAAATCAGCTTACCGACATACGGAGTTTCAAGTCTGACCTGTGTTCTCTGGAGCAAAGATACAGACCGTTACCTGTTGGGAGTGAAAGGACGTCAGAGGAGGAATCCCGGTCCACTTACCTGAATGCCTCTTTGCTCAGCATACCCGGATCACGCTGCAACAAACAAGGTCGTATGCATTTGTTACTATTACATGTGCTGCTCAAGGATAACGAGCTGAAAATTGCTGAGATTGGAGATATCAGGCGAAATGATATTTGAGGACGCTCTTACCTCGATAGTGTCAGTTTCGACCATCAGTGTTTAATGCCTTATCAGTGATTAAGAGACTATAAGCAATATACTACATCAAGTCTTTTCATCAGGACTTTGCATAATAAGATTGATATATCTTTCAGTGTTCTCAGTCACTATTTGTTGACATTATCCGCTAACCTTTGTATCTATGTATCTCTGTTATTTTATGGCTCATATTATGTCCTACGGTAATCTGTATACACATACAAACTGTGGTCTATTTATCCACTTTAGTGGGGCCCCACATGTGCTATGACATTTGCATGCTAGCTTTGTTTCTATAAGGAATAAATATTATGGCTTTTTAAATTAACCGAGGTGTGTCAGATGTTTTTTGTGCCTGGATACTAATGTTTCAGCCTTTAATCTGCATATCAGATCATTTAGGAGTATTTTGTGCTGAGTGCTGTATTCCCCGTCTTTACACATAGTATTCTCATACAGCTCTGCTATGTATAAATATTTTTCTTCTATAAAAATATACTGAATCTATCTATCTATCTATCTATCTATCTATCTATATATATATATATATATATATATACACACACATGCACACATACACAAACACACAGAAACATGCACACATACACACATTAAATTAAAATTTTCTGTATAATATAATAACTTCTAATAAAATAATCTTACGACGTAAACAACATTATTTATGTAGTCTTAAAATCCAATAATGTTTTTTTTTCTGGATTTTGTAAAGCCTTACAATAATGTGAGTGTTATATAGTGTCTCTCTCTTTGGTAATTTGTCCCAGGATCAGCTTAGACAGCCTTTATACAGCAGAAAACTATTCCACACACAGCAGGTTTAGATAGTATATGCCTTGGCCTCTTTATTTTCAGATAATTTTCAGCAGAAATTTTCAAACATTAAAGGGACACTGAACCCAAATTTTCTTTTGTGATTCAGATAGAGCATGCAATTTTAAACAACTTTATAATTTACTCCTATTATCAAGTTTTCTTCATTCTCTTGGTATCTTTTTTTTTTTTAAATAATTTTTTTATTGAGGTTATGCAACAATACAAAAAAAACCCATCATACATTGATATGCTTGCAATAGTAAATGCGCTTCAGTCAGTTGTGAATAAACATTTTCGATCATAAAAAGACAATAGAAATCACATCAAATAAGTTTCTCAAACCTCTCAATTTTTATATATATTTGCAAAACTGGCTGACTAGTGAGAAGGCCTCTCATGGACCCATTGGCTGCATTAAAATGAAATAATATATAAAATAGTCAGATCTGCGGCCACTATTGGGCCTAAGGATAGCTCATAGTAAAAATATTATGGGTGGGGGAGGAATTTCAGCGGATAAGCACTGCTTATTGAATAGGGGGGAGTGTGGAGGGGCGGAGCCATATAGGAAAGTTTCTTGAGTATCTAAGGGGCAGAATATCAGTGAGAATTCTATGGCATTGAAAAGATTAATGTTTGCTGGGGCTTAATTATCATCTTGAACATCCTGGTTAAGAGTGAGTTAACTTAACTAAATAAAGAGAACATTATTCGAGTGGGACCTACACAAAAGAGGGCAGACGTGCACTAATCCAAAATAGTAGCAGTCACTAAACATATAGGTAATAAAGAGTAATCAGATCGCTGTTAGGCCAGAGCATATATGAGTTTAGGTTATATAGTTACTGTGAGTGACTCAGCAGGCTCCATTAGCTGAGATAGTAAGTTCAAATGTGACCCTTAATATGGGAGGTAAAACAAAGCAACAGTTCAAAAGATAACTTTTGGAATAGATTGACACAGCTAAATATTAAATACACAGGCCTTAGAGCTTATTAGATAAGGATAGACATATCTTATTCCGACTGCAGATCTAGGAAAAGGAGGGGAACTCCAATGCAGTTGTAAGTACTAGCTAAGAGGTAAATAGGTGGCATGAAGCACAATTGGGTCAGCATAGTAATTTACAAAAGTCTCTGCAGAAAAATATGACTGCCATAATATAGAGTAGGGGATAGACACATTATCAAGCAATAAGTCATGCACTAAAATAACACATCAGTAATTGGTAGCTTAGCCATTTAGGGACCTAAAAGCTTATGAGACAACCCTTATAACAATAAATAATACCCTGAACCTGTGCCTAAAAAAAAATTATAAAAGTTTTCCTAAATTATACCTTAACATGAATAGCTTCATTAGGCATTAGTACAATTTAACAAGACCAGTAATTCTACACTTAGAAGTTTGTTACCTTCTCCTTAGGTTACTATCAGGCAAAATAAGTTGTAGCATGATAGATATGTTGGATAAAGTTTAGGTGTCTTGTCATCGTAGGTAGAGGGTATCAGTAAACAACTACTATAAAATGTGGTGCAGCGTATCAGAAGGTCTATTCCACATAACGCTGGGATGCTTAAAATCTGTCATGAACTCTCTGCGTAGGATCAAGTCTAATAGGCATGAACAAGTGATAATAACTCTATTGGGAGAGTACCCTGCCAATACATAAAAAGTATTGTCATAATAGAGATGAACCTCACATATAAATGTAGAATATAATAACAATTAATGTAACTGGTAAGGATATTTACCATTATGCATCTTTAGGATCTATATATCCAATTAAAATATATAATGGAAGTGGAACCAAAAAGAAACCTATAAACATCAGCAGTAATAAGCTTGCTCATAATAAGCAGCAATATAGGGTGGTTGCCTGCATCAAAATTGCTAAAACCAGATATTTCCATGAAGCTATCTATATAAACCTAATACACAAATAATGTCTGCAACCGGATTTTCAACATGTGTACATCAGGCATGAAACAAAATATTGGAATTTGCATAGTAATGTTCCAAATATGGTAAGGGTTGTATAGTTAATTATTCGCTTCTTAAGATAGGGAAGTTAAAAAAAAAAAAAGGGGGGGGGTTTCAGATTCTAAGCAACCTTGAAATGCTACTTACTGCCTATCCCCTATATCTAGTATAATGCAATATAATCAGGTAAACATAAACATCTCATGGTAGAATGAGCTATGAAAAGGTAGGTACATAATCATTTTATGCTATAATAGCTAGGTAATACCTAGCCTTTTACAAACTATGCAGGAATAGGCTATAAAGTACAAGTCGGTTTATATACCAGACATACAGTAATTATAAGTAAGAGAGTGTTACTATGTCAAGCAATGGGGTCATCATTTACATGCATATAATAGGGATTTATAATGTAGGCGAACTGAAAGTATATGACCCGTGGTAGAAAGGCAGAAATTTCAAAGCTTTAGTAGTTTAACTCAGATAAAGTTGCATGTACATAAGGCAAACAGGTAAAAAAAACAACAGAAACTATATAGAAATTGGGGCTAAGTGTATGTTCAAATATAAAAACACTGTGAGACATAGAACACCTGTAGCTTAAATTCGTACTGGTCCCCGTATCAATATTTACTTATATATGTTTTCTATGTACCTTTGTATAACGCTTGCATAAGCCTGCCTTGTACCCTAAGTATAATATGGGGACATGCTGTGTATAACACCTAGTATACTAATATGAAGAAGAGAAACCAACCCTCAGAAACTAATATATCATACTAAAATATCATCAGACTGGACTATGTACTGTGTACTTCTGTAAATTAAGTTTGGCATGTACAGACAAAGTATATACACAAAACAAGATTACCACGATATCCAAAACATGCTGAACAGTGTGTAATAAACAGGCAACTTGATGTAAGCTAGGTATAGTCCCAGAAACTTTTATAAAGTCTTGATCTTAACCTATCCCCTCGTTATCATGCATTCAAGGACTGCTAGGCCTAGGCGGCTAAAGAGGAGAGTGTGTGAGTTGGCAAGTCAAATAGGTATCGTGTAAAACTGACAGATCAATAGTAAAGTTGACAAGTGTCCATAAAATGTAATTTGGTAGGATGAAGTCTTCATTATATGGGGTGTGTGCTCCCTGCTCACTGCGAGATGTACTGCTGCTTCACCCGATCCCCTCGGCCCAGAAAAATCTCACCCTGAAGATGAATAACTGTTCCAGTGTTATGTAGTGAGCAGTGACCGAGGGGTTCAGATAAATCAGCACCTGTGCTATAACTTGCTGAGTTTCGGACAGTGACAGCAATCTGATAGTTGGATCAAATGAAGTTTGGGCTGCATATGCTCCTTTTTGGGCTACATTTGCACAGAGCCACACAGATGGAAGATCCACCATGTGACATCCCCTCTGAAGGCGCATTTCTTGCTCCGGATGGCCAGCAGTAATCACCGGATAGCTCGCAGGTAAGGAGCAGGGATGTCCCTTCTGATCAAACGGTTCCGGTAAGCAGACTGGGTGGCAGCTAGTCCCGCTCAGTGGGAGATCCTGACCTGTTGAAAGGCTCTGACGTGCGAGTTGGGCCGCATATTCTGGCTCCTCCGTGGGACTGAGAGCTTCTCGCTTGGTAGTCTCTCTAATACACATCACCAGGCTGTCGAATCCAGCCTGCATAGCCTCCTCGAATCCAGTCAGCAACTCTAACATTGTAGGATAGGAAATCTCCATTTTGCTGACACACGTGGTGTTGCTGACTGTACATAATATGATAGTAAGGTTGATTTTTCGTCCTCTTCAATGTTCCTTGATATAGTTTAGGATCTTGCAAGCATCTAAAGTGATAAATAGTCAATATACATCAGGTAGCCCCTTATATTAGGGTATAAAACTGGGAGCTCCCCAAGTACACGTCTTGCTGTGTTGGCAGTTGGCTCCGCCCCCTCCTCTTGGTATCTTTATTTGAAATGCAAGCATGTAAGTTTAGATGCCGGCCCATTTTTAGTGAACAACCTAGGTTGTTCTTGCTGATTGGTGGATAAATTCACCCACCAATAAACAAGTGCTGTCCAGAGGTCTGAACAAAAAATAGCTTAGATTCCTTCTTTTTCAAATAAAGATAGCAAGAGAACAAAGAAAATTGATAATAGGAGTAAATTAGAAAGTTGCTTAAAATTGCATGCTCTCTCTGAATCACAAAAGAAAAAAATTGGGTTCAGTGTCCCTTTAATAAAACAAAATAAACTTTGCTCCACAGAGCTTTCTATAAAATTAGAATATAAAGTTGTTTTTTTATAGTATCAGAAAATCCTAGAAGAAAGTTCCGTCTGTGAGGAAGCTGAAACTTGGGAGTCAATGGACCTTCCAACAGTACAATGATCCAAAGCATACATCAAATTCCACCAAGGCTTGGTAGCAGAAGAAGTCCTGGAAGATTCTACAGTGGCCACGACAGTCACCTGACTTGAAGCCATAGAAAATCTCTGGTGGGATTTGAAGAAGGCGGTTGCAACATGCAAACCTAAAAATATTACTGAACTGACGGCCATTGCTCATGAGGAATTGGCAAAGATTCCTCAGGAACGCTGCCAGAAAATGGTGTCTGGCTACACATCTCATTTGCAGCAGGTCATAACAGCAAAAGGGTGCTCTACTAAGTGCTAAAGATGCTTGCCATGAAGGTGTGCGAATAATTTTGAGACTGCAGAATTCATTAAAAGTTGCATTTTTAGTTGAATTTGGGGAAACCCTTTGAAGCATTCATTGTGTTGAGCTATTTCATTTGCTTTTGATTTATTAGTTCATTGCAAACAGCTTAAAGTCTGTAAATTTTGACAATAAACCTGATTTGCAATAGGGTGGAATCATTTTGATCACAACTGTATATATACGTTGCACAGTACGATAGCCAAAGTACCGCACAAGGTATTTAAATGTCACTTTTGGCGAAGGGGTTAACCTAATTTGCCAACTCTTAAGTTGTGTTTCTCAATCCCTCCAGACTTTTCTGATTAGGGTGATTGACAGGCCCTGCATTGCTTTTTGTAAAACTGCAACTTATAAATCCATTTTGTTTCACACTTTAATCAACCAATTACTGATGGCTATTTTTGTGGTATCTAGTCAGTGATTTTAGTATTAAGTTCCAAGGGATCCTTGTTGTGAAAATACATAAGGTGTTCAGAGACACTGTGTTTCTGAAATCACACTTTTATGTTTTCCTCATGTTAATAAAACTTTCTCTTCATTTTCGTTTGTGAATGACCTACATACATTTTCCTGCATTTCCAACTAAACACATTGACGCCTATTTATCAAATGTCTGTCGGACTTGATCCGACAGCGCGGATCATGTCCGACAGACATCGCTGAATGCGGAGAGCAATACACTCTCCGTATTCAGCATTGCACCAGCAGCTTTTGTGAGCTGCTGGTGCAACGCCGCCCCCAGACTCGTGGCCAATAAGGGATTGTCAATCAACCCAATTGTACTCAATTGGGTTGAATTGTGGCGATTCCTGTCCGCCTCATCAGAGCAGGCCGACAGGGTTATGGAGCACTGGCAGCAGTCTTTAGACCGCTGCTTCATAACTGCTCTTTCTGGCGAGCCTGCAGGCTCGCCAGAAACTCGGGCCTCAAGCTCCATTCTGAGCTTGATAGATAGGCCCCAATGAGTAAGCCAATGAAAACATACATATATGTGCAGCTACCAATCACAAGCTAGCTCCCAGTAGTGCATTACTATTCCTGAGCATACCTAGGTATGCTTTTCAATAAAGGCTACCAAAAGAACAAAGACATTTTGATTACCGAAGTAAATTGTAAAGTTGTTTAAAATGGTATGTTACATCTGAATAATGACAGAAAAAAAAAGAAAATGGGGTTCATGTCCCTTTAACAAGGGAACTCTTGGCACTGATATTAATTCTCAGTTTCCAGCAAATACAAATGAAACTAAAATGTTTTTTCGACATTTTAACTTGCATTTTCTTCTAGGTTAGTATAAAGTATTTTTCTGTCAACTAGCAAAATAACGGCTAGATTACGAGTTTTGCGGTATGAGTGAAAAAGCAGTGTTAAGGCTCATAACGCTGCTTTTTCACTACCGCTAGTATTCGAGTCTTGCAGATTTAGGGGCAAAGCACACTTTTTTGGCCTTAACGCAAATTAACTTATGCAATTTGCATAAAGTCTTTTTTCAATGGGACTTCCATAGCGCCAGTATTACAAGCTTTTTCTGGAAGGCCAAAAAGTGAGCGGTGCAGCCTATCCCGCAAGATTCGTAACGCAATCTAAAGTCAGTAGTTATCAGTTTTACGCTACAAAGCCAATCGTATTGCATCAGCCAATAAGATTGTTTCACCTTTAATTCTGATTGGCTGATCAGCCAATCATAATTCAAGGGACGCCATCTTGGATGACGTGATTTAAAGGAACCTTCATTCAGGAAGAAGACTTTGCTTGAAAAGGATGCTCCACGCCGGATGTCTTGAAGATGGACCCGCTCCGCTCTGGATGGATGAAGGTAGAAGATGCCGTCTGGATGAAGACTTCTGCTCGTCTGGAGGACCACTTCTGCCGGCTTGGATGAAGATTTCTCCCAGCTTCGTTGAGGATGGATGTCCGGTCTTCAAAACTGTAAGTGGATCTTCGGGGGTTAGTGTTTTTTTAAGGGTTTATTGGGTGGGTTTTATTTTTAGGTTAAGGTTTGGGCAAAAAAAAAGAGCTAAATGCCCTTTCAAATGCCCTTTTCAGGGCAATGGGGAGCTTAGGTTTTTTTTAGTTAGTATTTTATTTGGGGGGTTGGTTGTATGGGTGGTGGGTTTTACTGTTGGGGGGTGTTTGTATTTTTTTTACAGGTAAAAGAGCTGATTTCTTTGGGGCAATTCCCTGCAAAAGGCACTTTTAAGGGCTATTGGTAGTTTAGTTTAGGTTAGGGTTTTTTTATTTTGGGGGGGCTTTTTTATTTTGATAGGGCTATTAGATTAGGTGTAATTAGTTTAAATATCTGATAATTTATTTTTTTATTTTGTGTAATTTAGTGTTTGTTTGTTTTTTATAATTTAGGTAATTGTATTTAATTTATATAATTTATTTAATTGTAGTGTAATGTTAGGTGAGTGTAACTTAGGTTAGGTTTTATTTTACAGGTACATTTGTATTTATTTTAGCTAGGTAGTTAGTTAATAGTTAATAACTATTTAGTAACTATTCTACCTAGTTAAAATAAATACAAACTTGCCTGTAAATTAAAAATAAACCCTAAGCTAGCTACAATGTAACTATTAGTTATATTATAGCTAGCTTAGGGTTTATTTTATAGGTAAGTATTTAGTTTTAAATAGGAATAATGTAGTTAATAATAGTAATTTTATTTAGATTTATTTAAATTATATTTAAGTTAGTGTGTGTTAGGGTTAGGGATAGACTTAGGTTTAGGGGTTAATAAATTAAGTATAGTGGTGGCGATGTTGGGGGCGGCAGATTAGGGGTTAATAAATGTAAGATTAGGGGTGTTTAGACTCGGGGTTCATGTTAGGGTGTTAGGTGTAAACATAAATTTTGTTTCCCATAGGAATCAATGGTGCTGCGTTACGGAGCTTTACGCTGCTTTTTTGCAGGTGTTAGACCTTTTTTCAGCCGGCTCTCCCCTTTGATGTCTATGGAGAAATCATGCACGAGCACGTAAAACCAGCTCACCGCAGCTTTCAGCAGCACTGGTATTGGAGTACGGTAAGGAGTACAAATTTGCTCTATGCTCATTTCTTGCCTAATAACGCCGGGTTTATGAAAACCTGTAATACCAGTGCTGTAGGAAAGTGAGCAGTGACAATAACATGCAAGTTAGCACTGCACCCCTCTTACCACAAAACTCGTAATCTAGCCGTAAGTTAGTAAGACGGTGTTAAAGTCTTATAGAGTATATCATGAGAATTGTGACACATTTGGTAAGCCAATTAAAAAAATCACATATGTGCCACTACCAATCAGCAGGTAGCTCCCAGTAGTGCATTGTTACTCCTGAGCCTACCTCTATTGGATTTAGAGTATAGTGGAAGGAGAGCTGAGGTGAATTTAATTCCTAAACTCAGATAAAAATAGTCACATGAAAGTGTTTTGTGCTGTCCTCTAATTTAATTAAAATACAATTTTAGTTAAAGTGATGGTAAACTCTCCCGTTTTAAAATCAGATCTGGAATGTAAGCGTTATTTTAGATGGAGTTTAATTCATTAGCTGTAATGAAGATGCAGTATAACATGCTTTTTTATATAGATATGAAATTCAAATACTGCATGCTCCTCCGCCCACTTCAAAAGTAAAATTTTCTGTGAGCTAACAGATTGAATTGTTGTCCAATCAGCGCTCTCCCCATATGGCACTTTTGTTGTAGCTAGAGCATTGATTGGAGAGTAATTAAATCATTTAGCTGACAGGAAAATTGACTTTTGAAGTGGGTGGTGTAACGTGGGGCATTTGAATTTCATATCTATATTAATAACTAAGTTATAGCGCATCTTCATTGCACATGATGAATAAAACTCCATCTAAAATAACGCTTACATTCCAGATCTGATTTTAAAAAGGGGAGAGTTTACCATCACTTTAAATAAAAATTAAAGAAACACAAACTTTCATTTTACATATGCATTTTCTTGATAATTATTTTACTTGTATGGTTATTTGAAATGCATTTCAAAAACTGGTTCAGTCCCACTAGGGACAGATGTAACTTTTTTTTTAACGTTTGCAAAACATGGACAAATTATTTCACTTTATTGCAATTCCAATAAATGTTATTAAGACTGCGTTTTAAATTGTAGTAAATCAATTTAATTTAGTGAGTTCATGGCACTAGCAATAGCACACATTATGGTTTGGCATAACACATAAAGAGGTAATTTAAAGTGAATAACTAAATGAATAATAAAGTCCCCTATTGATAAAACCTTTTCTATTTCTAAATGTAAGTTTAAAGATCAAATCTATAATTTTGCAGAGATATACAAATGTTTTATAGTCTGATTTTAAAAGTATCTGCATTTTTGTGACATTTTATTTTATGTAAAGTTATTTGGCTTAAATGTATACAATTTAATCCAATTTAAATCTCTGCCATAAAATGACATTGCAACTACAGTATTAAGTATTATTTCTTATGCATTGTCTTGTTCTTAAAGGGACAAACAAGTATAACAAGAAAATGTGTTAGTACTTTTTTTTTAGTGCATTATCGCTTGTATACAACAATGGGCTAGATTACAAGTGACATACAATGATAGCGTGGGAGGCAATAATCAGTATTGTTTGATCGCCCTAACATTAGAGCAAAACTTAATATTGCAATTCATGGTAAATCCCATTTATCAGAGAGAGGTTAGCTTGGCCAACATCGTTCTAATGCAACCTATAGTTTCAATGGATGTTGCGACCACTCTAAATAGCGCTGATATTAAAAGTTGAAATTTATAGGTTGAGTTTGAGTGCAAGTTGAAATTGAGCTAGAATATTTTGCGTGTCTTGAGACCTGAAGTAAAGTGTGAGGGTTAAAAAAACCACAAAAAACACAATATATAAGAAAAACATATTAAAATAAAGTATTACGATTGTATATACACTTTTTAATAAAACCATGCTATAATATTGATAAAATGTTTTTAAAAGGATTTACAAAGAATATGGTATATGAAATAGTGTTTGATTGGAAAGGGCTTCAATGTATATATGTTGTGGGTAAACTCAGATATTGGGTAATCCTAGGATAACCCAGGTAAAACAGACATTACCCAAGCGGCTGTGGGTAAAGCTTGATACTGTCATTCTCCCATTACCCAAATTTCTTACTTTACCTGTAACATATATATACAGTTGTGCTCATAAGTTTACTTACCCTGGCAGAATTTATGATTTCTTGCCATTTTTCAGAGAATATGAATGATAACACAAAAACTTTTCTTTCACTCATGGTTAGTGTTTGGCTGAAGCCATTTATTATCAATCAACCGTGTTTACTCTTTTTAAATCATAATGACAACAGAAACTATCCAAATGACCCTGATCAAAAGTTTACATACCCTGGGGATTTTGGCCTGATAACATGCACACAAGTTGACACAAAGGGGTTTGAATGGCTATTAAAGGTGACCATCCTCACCTGTGATCTGTTTTCTTGTAATTAGTGTGTGTGTATAAAAGGTCAATGAGTTTCTGGACAGACCCTTGCATCTTTCATCCAGTGCTGCACTGATGATTCTGGATTCTGAGTCATGGGGAAAGCAAAAGAATTGTCAAAGGATCTGCGGGAAAAGGTAGTTGAACTGTATAAAAAAGGAAAGGGATATAAAAAGATATCCAAGGAATTGAGAATGCAAATCAGCAGTGTTCAAACTCTAATCAAGAAGTGGAAAATGCAAATAATTATATGCAGGTGTATACGTAATTAAATTTTTGGCTATTCAAGTGCCAAGTATATATAGAGACACCAGTAAGTCTATTGCTTGTACCACTCGGGTGCAAGACCAGTCCTGTAATGGTGGATATTAATAAGGCAGTCCACAATGTTGTCAGACTATAACAGCATGTGTGACAGTTCCCAAATGCCTCTAGTCTCGGCTGCTTCGTCCGGTAATGAGAGTTGCCTCTTCAAAAATAAGATCCTCCCCAAGTAGTTCTGAAAAAGATAGAGGGTTGACAAGCGCACAAGATGGCACTCCTAGGAAGCTTGTTTGTACCAGAGTTACTTGCTAAAATATGTGTATAAATGCCCACTCATGCGATTCAACCTCATCCAAATATGAGGTATTGATAAAACACTTGGTTAAAGGTGATGTCTGTTCCTGATATCCTTATATTGCTTCTTCTCCGGTCCTCTTTTTCCTTTTCCTGTTAATTTCCAGGAGTATGGTCTCAAAACACAGTGTAGGCTCAGATGAATGAGTCTCTTTATAACTAGTGATGTCCCGAACTGTTCGCCCGCGAACGGTTCACAGCAAACATAGCTTGTTCGCGTTCGCGTTTGTGGGTGAACACATGGCGATGTTCGATCTGCCCCTATGTGTCATCATTGTGGAAACTTTGACCCTTTATGTCACAGCCGCCTGACACATTAGAGCCAATCAACATCAGACATTCCCTCACAGACACTCCCATCTACTCGGAATCCGCCATTTTAGACTCATAACGACCTTGCTTTTTTAATGAGAGGACGTGTTGTGTTTTTGCTCCTGACATTAATAGGAAAAACATAGCTAGGCTAGTGTATTTACAGTCCAGAAGGACTCCACTCATCTCTGCTGCAAGCACAGCACCCCAAAAAGCCCTTTTTAGGGCTATATTTCGTGCCTTTTTTTTTTTCGTTTTTTTTTTTATTAGCATTTGCCTGGCTTTCAGCTGTGTGTTTAAGGCTCACAGCATATGCTGTGACTACTGCCACCACTGATATCTCCCTAACAACATTAGTTTAAATTTAACTAACCCAAAAATATAATTATTTTTCTAGTGTAATTTTTTTTCATGTTCTATTAGGCCAGTGTAACACAGCATATATTCTGGTTCATTGCTCTGTGCCAGCCAGCAGCCAGCAGTGTTAATATCCGTTTATAACATTATTTTAAATAAAAAAAATAAAAAAATATTTTGCTAGTGTAATCTAATTACATTTACTATCATGCCTGTGTCTGTCAGGCTCACTCAGCATTAATATACCTCTTTTTTTCAGTCTTTTGGTTAATTGGTCTGTGCCAGGCAGCCACCCAGCACTCATATCTATTTTTCTTTCACCTTAATTTTAATATATATAAAAAAAAAGTTTAAATTTGTTTGCTAGTGTAATCTAATATAATTTTCTATCCGGCCTGTGTGTTTTGCTGACATAGAGAGCCTGCTGTGTTTACTTGCTGCCCTCCCTAGTCTATGAGCCACGACTCATATGTGTTTAACCTTTTTTTAATTTCCCCCCAAAAAAATAATTTCAATCATTTTTCTAGTGTAATCTAATAGTATTTTCTATCAGGCGTGTGTGTATCCGACATACAGAGCCTACTGTTTTTAATAGCTGCCCTTCCAAGGCTATCAGCCACGACTCATATGTATGTGCTTAACCTTTTTCTTAAAATTTCCAAAAAAAAGTCTTGAAATCATTATGCTAGTGTAATCTAATTGTATTTTCTATCAGGCCTGTGTCTAACTGTCTATCTGACTTACACAGCATACTGTTGTTATAATTGCTGCCCTACGTAGCAGCCAGCCAGTGCGACCACTCATAGAGTCATATGTGCATTGCACTTCTTAACATAATTTTAATATTAAAATCTAAATTTTTCAAATATTTTGCTAGTGTAATGTAACTTAATTTTCTATCAGTCCTGTGTTTTTGTCACTTACACAGCATACTGTGTTAAATTGCTGCCCTACCTACCATCCACGACTCATATCTGCCAGCCTGTCTGCCAGGCCCAAGTAGCCAATTAGTGGCACCAATCACAATTCTTGTAACAGTAATAAAAAAAAAAAAATTTTGGACTGCAAATATTCAGTCTCCTAGTGCCATTGAAATTCATTTACCTCCTGCCTGCCACTGCCAGCCTTTTTTTTCCAGGCCGTCTAGCCAACTATTTACACCAATCATAATTGTTGTCACAGTCAGACAGTATAGTTATTCCTTTAAATAAAATTTTTTTTTAGTGTTGATCTTAATCCTCAGTTTGCTCGTGCCTTTGAATTGGACTTTTCTACAGCCTTCCAAGCCTGTGTGCCAGGCCTACTTAAAAAATATTTACACCAATCATATTTGTTGTGACAGTATTCTAATAATTAAAAATTATAATTTTTTGTAATAGTTGCTGTGATTTGAATCCTCAGTTTGCTGGTGCCATTGAATAGCACTTTCCTCCTGCCTTGCAGCCTGCTGTGAGCCAGGCCCCCACCTAGCCAATTGTTGTCAGCAATCATATTTCTGTTAACAGTATTGCAAAAATTGTCAATCATCACTGTTTAGACTGTCAGTAATCAGTATCCTAGTGTCCTTGAATTGCATCTACCTCCTGCCTGCCATCCTTTTGTGCCAGGCCGTCTTGCCAACTATTTACACCAATCCTAATTTTTTGTCACAGTATAGTTACTAATTAAAATAAAAAAAATCTTGATTGTTGATGATCTTAATCCTCAGTTTGCTTGTGCTTTTGAATTGCACTTTTCTACAGCCTTCCAAGCCTGTGTGCCAGGCCTACTTAAAACATATTTACACCAATCATATTTGTTGTGACAGTATTCTAATAATTAAAAATTATAATTTTTGGTAATAGTTGCTGTGATTTGAATCCTCAGTTTGCTGGTGCCATTGAATAGCACTTTCCTCCTGCCTTGCAGCCTGCTGTGAGCCAGGCCCACCTAGCCAATTGTTGTCAGCAATCATATTTCTGTTAACAGTATTGCAAAAATTGTCAATCATCACTGTTTAGACTGTCAGTAATCAGTCTCCTAGTGTCCTTGAATTGCATCTACCTCCTGCCTGCCATCCTTTTGTGCCAGGCTGTCTTGCCAACTATTTACACCAATCCTAATTTTTTGTCACAGTATAGTTACTAATTAAAATTAAAAAAATCTTGATTGTTGATGATCTTAATCCTCAGTTTGCTCGTGCCTTTAAATTGCACTTTTCTACAGCCTTCCAAGCCTGTGTGCCAGGCCTACTTAAAAAATTTTTTTTACACCAATCATATTTGTTGTGACAGTATTCTAATAATTAAAAATTATAATTTTTTGTAATAGTTGCTGTGATTTGAATCCTCAGTTTGCTGGTGCCATTGAATAGCACTTTCCTCCTGCCTTGCAGCCTGCTGTGAGCCAGGCCCACCTAGCCAATTGTTGTCAGCAATCATATTTCAGTTAACAGTATTGCAAAAATTGTCAATCATCACTGTTTAGACTGTCAGTAATCAGTCTCCTAGTTTCCTTGAATTGCATCTACCTCCTGCCTGCCATCCTTTTGTGCCAGGCCGTCTTGCCAACTATTTACACCAATCCTAATTTTTTGTCACAGTATAGTTACTAATTACAATTAAAAAAATCTTTATTGTTGATGATCTTAATCCTCAGTTTGCTCATGCCTTTGAATTGCACTTTTCTACAGCCTTCCAAGCCTGTGTGCCAGGCCTACTTAAAAAATATTTACACCAATCATATTTGTTGTGACAGTATTCTAATAATTAAAAATTATAATTTTTTTAATAGTTGCTGTGATTTGAATCCTCAGTTTGCTGGTGCCATTGAATAGCACTTTCCTCCTGCCTTGCAGCCTGCTGTGAGCCAGGCCCACCTAGCCAATTGTTGTCAGCAATCATATTTCTGTTAACAGTATTGCAAAAATTGTCAATCATCACTGTTTAGACTGTCAGTAACCAGTCTCCTAGTTTCCTTGAATTGCATCTACCTCCTGCCTGCCATTCTTTTGTGCCAGGCCGTCTTGCCAACTATTTACACCAATCCTAATTTTTTGTCACAGTATAGTTACTAATTACAATTAAAAAAATCTTTATTGTTGATGATCTTAATCCTCAGTTTGCTCGTGCCTTTGAATTGCACATTTCTACAGCCTTCCAAGCCTGTGTGCCAGGCCTACTTAAAAAATATTTACACCAATCATATTTGTTGTGACAGTATTCTAATAATTAAAAATTAAAATTTTTGGTAATAGTTGCTGTGATTTGAATCCTCAGTTTGCTGGTGCCATTGAATAGCACTTTCCCCCTGCCTTGCAGCCTTCTGTGAGCCAGGCCCACCTAGCCAATTGTTGTCAGCAATCATTTTTCTGTTAACAGTATTGCAAAAATTGTCAATCATCACTGTTTAGACTGTCAGTAATCAGTCTCCTAGTGTCCTTGAATTGCATCTACCTCCTGCCTGCCATCCTTTTGTGCCAGGCCGTCTTGCCAACTATTTACACCAATCCTATTTTTTGTCACAGTATAGTTACTAATTAAAATTAAAAAAATCTTGATTGTTGATGATCTTAATCCTCAGTTTGCTCGTGCCCTAGAATAGCACTTTTCTACAGCCTTCCAAGCCTGTGTGCCAGGCCTACTTAAAAAATATTTACACCAATCATATTTGTTGTGACAGTATTCTAATAATTAAAAATTAAAATTTTTGGTAATAGTTGCTGTGATTTGAATCCTCAGTTTGCTGGTGCCATTGAATAGTACTTTCCTCCTGCCTTGCAGCCTGCTGTGAGCCAGGCACATCTAGCCAATTGTTGTCATCAATCATATTTCTGTTAACAGTATTGCAAAAATTGTCAATCATCACTGTTTAGACTGTCAGTAATCAGTCTCCTAGTGCCCTTGAATTGCATCTACCTCCTGCCTGCCATCCTTTTGTGCCAGGCCGTCTTGCCAACTATTTACACCAATCCTAATTTTTTGTCACAGTATAGTTACTAATTACAATTAAAAAAATCTTTATTGTTGATCTTAATCCTCAGTTTGCTCGTGCCCTAGAATAGCACTTTTCTACAGCCTTCCAAGCCTGTGTGCCAGCTCTACTTAAAAAATATTTACACCAATCATATTTGTTGTGACAGTATTCTAATAATTAAAAATTAAAATGTTTGGTAATAGTTGCTGTGATTTGAATCCTCAGTTTGCTGGTGCTATTGAATAGTACTTTCCTCCTGCCTTGCAGCCTGCTGTGAGCCAGGCCCACCTAGCCAATTGTTGTCATCAATCATATTTCTGTTAACAGTATTGCAAAAATTGTCAATCATCACTGTTTAGACTGTCAGTAATCAGTCTCCTAGTGTCCTTGAATTGCATCTACCTCCTGCCTGCCATCCTTTTGTGCCAGGCCGTCTTGCCAACTATTTACACCAATCCTAATTTTTTGTCACAGTATAGTTACTAATTACAATTAAAAAAATCTTTATTGTTAATGATCTTAATCCTCAGTTTGCTCGTGCCCTAGAATAGCACTTTTCTACAGCCTTCCAAGCCTGTGTGCCAGGCCTACTTAAAAAATATTTACACCAATCATATTTGTTGTGACAGTATTCTAATAATTAAAAATTAATATTTTTGGTAATAGTTGCTGTGATTTGAATCCTCATTTTGCTGGTGCCATTGAATAGCACTTTCCTCCTGCCTTGCAGCCTGCTGTGAGTCAGGCCCACCTAGCCAATTGTTGTCAGCAATCATATCTCTTTTAACAGTATTGCAAAAATTGTCAATCATCACTGTTTTGACTGTCATTAATCAGTCTCCTAGTGTCCTTGAATTGCATCTACCTCCTGCCTGCCATCCTTTTGTGCCAGGCCGTCTTGCCAACTATTTACACCAATCCTAATTGTTGTCACAGTATAGTTACTAATTAAAATTAAAAAAATCTTGATTGTTGATCTTAATCCTCATTTTGCTTGTGCCATTGAATTGCACTTTTCTACTGCCTGCCAGCCTGTGTGCCAGGCCCAACTATCCAATTAGTGCTAGCAATCATATTTCTTTTAACAGTATTGCAAAATTTGTCAATCAACACTGTTTTGACTTCCAATCTGCAGTCTACTAGTGCCCTTGAATTGCATTTTCCTCCTGCCTGCCTGCCTGTGTGCCAGTCCCAACTAGCCAATTAGTGCCACCACTCATATTTATTGTAACAGGATTGGAATTTTTGTTAATCATAACTGTTTTGACTGTGATTCTTCAGTCTCCTAGTGCCATTGAATTGCAGTTTCCTTTCTCCCAGCGTGTGTGCCAGACAGGCCCATTTGCCAAATAGTGCCAAACAATCATATTTGTTGCCACAGTACTAGTAATATTTAAAAAAATTAACAATTTGTGATTTTTAAAACATCTGTCTTTTTTGTTGTTGTCAGTCTCACAGCGTATACTGTGCCCACTTTCACAGTGCCACCACTCAATTGGTGTAATAGTATTGTTAGTTTCCATTTAAAAAAAATGACAGGCAGAGGCAGGCCACCCCACAGGTTCCGTGGTCATGGTCGTGGTGCTGTGATTCCTTTAGACCCTACAAATATGCACATTGTTCAGACGCCGGGTGCCAGGGGGGATGCAAAAACTTCTGAGGAGGACCTAGTTGAATGGCTAACACAGGAAACCCAATCTTCTTCAGCTTCCGCTGCTAGTCCTCCTAACCTTGACGCACCATCTAAGTCCAGCTGTGCTTTGGGCAGGTCTCAAGTGACCAGTGCCACTCTGCCGCCTGTCACCACCACCAACACTAGCACCAGAGCCGCTTCACTTGATCTGTCACAGGAGTTATTGACACATCATTTGGAAGAAATGAGTGATGCGCAACCATCATTGACAGAGGATGTAGATAATAGTGATCAGTCTCAGTCAGGCAGCATTACCAACATGGAGGTACGGTGTGATGATGATGATGATGATGATGATGTTGTACCCGCTGCTGCTTCCTTTCTTGATGTTTCAGATACAAGTGAAGCGGTTGATGATGATGTGTCGGTGGATGTCACGTGGGTGCCTGCTAGAAGAGAAGAAGAAGAGGGGGAATGTTCAGATGGGGAGACAGAGAGGAGGAGGAGGAGGAGGAGACGATTTGGAAGCACGGGGAGGTCGTCTCAAGGAGCTAGTGGCACAGTCAGACAGCATGCATCGTCACCAGGGGTCAGCCAGACAGCCCGCCGACGCCCATCAATGCATGCTGTTGCCACCACCAGAATGCCGTCATCGCAGAGCTCAGCAGTGTGGCATTTTTTTGTGTGTCTGCCTCTGACAACAGCGATGCCATTTGCAACCTGTGCCAAAAGAAACTGAGTCGTGGGAAGTCCAACAGCCACCTAGGTACAACTGCTTTGCGAAGGCACATGGTCTCCCATCACAAAGGTCGATGGGAAGAACACATGAGTAGAAGCAGCACACAAAGTGAAAGCCGCCCTCCTCCTCCTGCTCCAGCATCTTCAGCCACGTCAACCAGTGCTGTCCTCCTTGCCCCCTCTCAACCATCCTCCACTCAGTCTCTCTTACGTAGCAGTTCCTGGTCATCTGCCCACAGTCAGGTGTCTGTCAAGGACATGTTTGAGCGTAAGAAGCCAATTTCTCAAAGTCACCCCCTTGCCCGGCGTCTGATAGCTGGCTTGTCTGAACTCTTAGCCCGCCAGCTTTTACCATACAAGCTGGTGGAGTCTGATGCTTTCAAAAAAATTGTATCTATTGGGACACCGCAGTGGAAGGTACCTGGCAGAAATTTATTTTCACAAAAGGCAATCCCAAACCTGTACTCTGTTGTGAGAAAGGAAGTAATGGCATGTCTGGCACACAGTGTTGGGGCAAGGGTCCATATGACCACGGATAGCTGGTCTGCAAAGCATGGTCAGGGCAGGTATATCACCTACACTGCGCATTGGGTAAACCTGCTGACTTCTGACAAGCATGGAATGCGTGGCTCTGCAGAAGAGTTGGTGACACCGCCACGACTTGCAGGCAGGCCTGCTGCTACCTCCTCTACTCCTCCTAATCCATCCTCTTCCATAACCTCTTCGCAGCTGAGTCCTCTTCAACTTCTGCGTCTTGCTCCACATCTATGGCACCCCCCCAGCTCCCCAGGTACTATGCTACATCCCGGGTATGGCAGTGTCACGCCGTCTTGGGGTTGACTTGCCTGAAAGCGGAGAGTCACACCGCACCAGCACTCCTGACCGCCCTGAATGCACAGGTGGATCAGTGGCTGACTCAGCACCAACTGGAGATTGGCAAGGTTGTTTCTGACAATGGAAGTAATTTGGTGGTGGCATTGAAATTGGGCAAGTTGACACATGTGCCGTGCATGGCACATGTGTGTAATCTAATTGTACAACGATTTGTCCATAAGTACCCAGGCTTACAGGACATCCTGAAGCAGGCCAGGAAGGTGTGTGGCCATTTCAGGCGTTCCTACACGGCCATGGCGCACTTGTCTGATATCCAGCGTCTAAACAACCTGCCAGTAAGGCGCTTGATTTGCGACAGCCTGACACGGTGGAATTCAACACTCCTAATGTTTGACCGCCTGCTCCAACAAGAAAAAGCTGTTAATGAGTATTTGTATGACTGGGGTGCTAGGACAGCCTCTGGGGAGCTGGGGATATTTTGCCAAATAACTGGACGCTCATGCGCAATGCCTGTAGGCTCATGCATCCTTTTGAGGAGGTGACAAACCTTGTCAGTCGCACCGAAGGCACCATCAGCTACATCATACCATTTGTTTTCTTCCTGGAGCGTGCCCTGCGAAGAGTGCTGGATCAGGCAGTAGATGAGCGTGAAGAGGAAGCGGGAGAGTTGTGGTGTCCATCACCCCCGCAAACAGCCGAATCAGCATTGCTTGCTGGACCTGCGGCAACGCAGGAAGAGGATTGTGAGGAAGAGGAGTCAGAGGAGGAATGTGGCTTTGGGGAGGATGAGGAGGAGGAAGACCGAGCACAACAGTCATCCCAGGGTGCTCGTTGTTGTCACCTCTCTGGTACCCGTGGTGTTGTACGTGGCTGGGGGGAAGAAGATACCATCAGTGAGATCAGTGAGGAGGAGGAACGCGACATGATTAGCTCAGCATCCAACCTTGTTCAAATGGGTTCTTTCATGCTGTCGTGCCTGTTGAGGGACCCTCGTATAAAAAAGCTGAAGGAGAACGACCTGTACTGGGTGTCCACGCTCCTCGACCCCTGGTATAAGCATAAAGTGCCTGAAATGTTACCAAATTCCCGCAAGTCGGAAAGGATGGAGCATTTTCATGATAAATTAAAAACTATGCTTTACACAGCGTATAAGGGTGATGTCACAGCACCACGGGAATGTAACAGGGGAAGAGATGAAATTAATCCTCCTCCTCCTCCCATGACCACGGCGGCAAGGAACGGGCACTTTCCTGACGTCTTGTTGATGGAGGACATGCGTACCTTTTTAACTCCCATGCACCATCAGAGCTTTTCGCGATCCAGCCTTAGAGAAAGACTCAACCGACAGGTAGCAGACTACCTAGCTTTAACTGCGGATCTCGACACTCTCAGGAGCGATGGACCCCTTGACTACTGGGTGTGCAGGCTGGACTTGTGGCCTGAGCTATCCCAATTTGCAATGGAACTTCTGGCCTGCCCCGCTTCAAGTGTCCTGTCCGAAAGGACTTTTAGTGCAGCAGGAGGTTTTGTCACTGAGAAGAGAAGTTTCCTAGGTCAAAAAAGCCTTGACTATCTCACTTTTATAAAAATGAATGAGGGCTGGATCCTGAAGGGACTGACATTGGGCGATACATTTGAATAAAAAACTACTGATGATGATATGAGCTGGCTTGGGCTACAACTGGTACACAGGCTGGCCTTTTTTTTTTGGTTATAAAGACGGAGGACTTGCTTGACTTATCCGCCAACAACTAGTGTTCAAGCCACAAGCTTTTAGGGCACTTTATAAATGTTTTACAAACATTGATTTTTCTGGCCGCTGCTACAGCAGTTGCTACAACAATACCCCAATTTTTCAGTCATTTGTACATTCCTAATTTTTCTGACCTCTGCTGCATCTCTGTGGGTACAAAACTCAAATAAAATAAATAAGGCACATAACACTAGTGATTAAACTGTTACAAATTGTACAACTTTACACATCACTCATATCCGGTGGACCATTCAATTGAACGCAAAATGCAACAAATTTGAAAGAGTAGGACCGACCAAGCATCTTTATCCGTCTCTTGGTTGCTCTAAATTATCTCCGTGTTCCATCTATGCCATACCTGTACTCTATTGTGCAAAAGGGTGGCATATGTTGTGTTTCATGCTGTTGTGCCTGTTGCGGGTCGTGGCCCATGATATAAAAAGGCTGAAGGAGAACGACCTGTAGTAATGGGTGCCCCATCCAGCTTTTAGAAAAATGTTCCTGGTTCCTGGCAAGGGTCCATATGACCACGGATAGCTGGTCTGCAAAGCATGGTCAGGGCAGGTATATCACCTACACTGCGCATTGGGTAAACCTGCTGACTTCTGACAAGCATGGAATGCGTGGCTCTGCAGAAGAGTTGGTGACACCGCCACGACTTGCAGGCAGGCCTGCTGCTACCTCCTCTACTCCTCCTAATCCATCCTCTTCCATAACCTCTTCCTCAGCTGAGTCCTCTTCAACTTCTGCGTCTTGCTCCACATCTATGGCACCCCCCCAGCTCCCCAGGTACTATGCTACATCCCGGGTATGGCAGTGTCACGCCGTCTTGGGGTTGACTTGCCTGAAAGCGGAGAGTCACACCGCACCAGCACTCCTGACCGCCCTGAATGCACAGGTGGATCAGTGGCTGACTCAGCACCAACTGGAGATTGGCAAGGTTGTTTCTGACAATGGAAGTAATTTGGTGGTGGCATTGAAATTGGGCAAGTTGACACATGTGCCGTGCATGGCACATGTGTGTAATCTAATTGTACAACGATTTGTCCATAAGTACCCAGGCTTACAGGACATCCTGAAGCAGGCCAGGAAGGTGTGTGGCCATTTCAGGCGTTCCTACACGGCCATGGCGCACTTGTCTGATATCCAGCGTCTAAACAACCTGCCAGTAAGGCGCTTGATTTGCGACAGCCTGACACGGTGGAATTCAACACTCCTAATGTTTGACCGCCTGCTCCAACAAGAAAAAGCTGTTAATGAGTATTTGTATGACTGGGGTGCTAGGACAGCCTCTGGGGAGCTGGGTATATTGTGCCAAATAACTGGACACTCATGCGCAATGCCTGTAGGCTCATGCATCCTTTTGAGGAGGTGACAAACCTTGTCAGTCGCACCGAAGGCACCATCAGCTACATCATACCATTTGTTTTCTTCCTGGAGCGTGCCCTGCGAAGAGTGCTGGATCAGGCAGTAGATGAGCGTGAAGAGGAAGCGGGAGAGTTGTGGTGTCCATCACCCCCGCAAACAGCCGAATCAGCATTGCTTGCTGGACCTGCGGCAACGCAGGAAGAGGATTGTGAGGAGTCAGAGGAGGAATGTGGCTTTGGGGAGGATGAGGAGGAGGAAGACCGAGCACAACAGTCATCCCAGGGTGCTCGTTGTTGTCACCTCTCTGGTACCCGTGGTGTTGTACGTGGCTGGGGGGAAGAAGATACCATCAGTGAGATCAGTGAGGAGGAGGAACGCGACATGATTGGCTCAGCATCCAACCTTGTTCAAATGGGTTCTTTCATGCTGTCGTGCCTGTTGAGGGACCCTCGTATAAAAAAGCTGAAGGAGAACGACCTGTACTGGGTGTCCACTCTCCTCGACCCCTGGTATAAGCATAAAGTGCCTGAAATGTTACCAAATTCCCGCAAGTCGGAAAGGATGGAGCATTTTCATGATAAATTAAAAACTATGCTTTACACAGCGTATAAGGGTGATGTCACAGCACCACGGGAATGTAACAGGGGAAGAGATGAAATTAATCCTCCTCCTCCCATGACCACGGCGGCAAGGAACGGGCACTTTCCTGACGTCTTGTTGATGGAGGACATGCGTACCTTTTTAACTCCCATGCACCATCAGAGCTTTTCGCGATCCAGCCTTAGAGAAAGACTCAACCGACAGGTAGCAGACTACCTAGCTTTAACTGCGGATCTCGACACTCTCAGGAGCGATGGACCCCTTGACTACTGGGTGTGCAGGCTGGACTTGTGGCCTGAGCTATCCCAATTTGCAATGGAACTTCTGGCCTGCCCCGCTTCAAGTGTCCTGTCCGAAAGGACTTTTAGTGCAGCAGGAGGTTTTGTCACTGAGAAGAGAAGTTTCCTAGGTCAAAAAAGCCTTGACTATCTCACTTTTATAAAAATGAATGAGGGCTGGATCCTGAAGGGACTGACATTGGGCGATACATTTGAATAAAAAACTACTGATGATGATATGAGCTGGCTTGGGCTACAACTGGTACACAGGCTGGCCTTTTTTTTTTGGTTATAAAGACGGAGGACTTGCTTGACTTATCCGCCAACAACTAGTGTTCAAGCCACAAGCTTTTAGGTCACTTTATAAATGTTTTACAAACATTGATTTTTCTGGCCGCTGCTACAGCAGTTGCTACAACAATACCCCAATTTTTCAGTCATTTGTACATTCCTAATTTTTCTGACCTCTGCTGCATCTCTGTGGGTACAAAACTCAAATAAAATAAATAAGGCACATAACACTAGTGATTAAACTGTTACGAATTGTACAACTTTACACACCACTCATATCCGGTGGACCATTCAATTGAACGCAAAATGCAACAAATTTGAAAGAGTAGGACCGACCAAGCATCTTTATCCGTCTCTTGGTTGCTCTAAATTATCTCCGTGTTCCATCTATGCCATACCTGTACTCTATTGTGCAAAAGGGTGGCATATGTTGTGTTTCATGCTGTTGTGCCTGTTGCGGGTCGTGGCCCATGATATAAAAAGGCTGAAGGAGAACGACCTGTAGTAATGGGTGCCCCATCCAGCTTTTAGAAAAATGTTCCTGGTTCCTCTCAATTATCTTTGGGTTTCTAAAATGGATGCCATACATGTACTCGCTTGTGCAAAAGGATGGCATATGTGGTGGTGTTTCCTGCAGTTGTTTCTGTTGAGGGTGCTGGACCCTCTTATAAAAAAGCTGAAGGAGAACGACCTGGAGTGGGAGTCCAAGCATGGTTTTTGGGGCTATTTCCCTTTTACAAACAATTATCTGTGGGTTTCACAAATCAATGCCGTACCAGTACTCTATTGTTCCAAAGTATGCCATATGTTCTCTTTCCTGCTGGTATTTTGTTTGAGGGTTCTGGACACTCTTATAAAAAGGCCTAAGGTGAAAGAGGTGTACTGGGTGTCCACTCATTTTTATTTTCTATTTCTCATTTGACCAAAATTATCTCTGGTTTTGTAAAATCAATGCCGTACCTGTACTCTATTGTTCAAAAGGATGCCATACGTCCTCTTTCCTGCTGGTGTTTTTTTTGAGTGTCCAGGACCCTCTTATAAAAAGGCCTAAGGAGAAAGAGGTGTACTGGTTGGCCACTCATTTTTATTTTTCTATTTAACAATTGACCAAAATGATCTCTGGGTTTGTAAAATCAATGCTGTACCAGTACTCTATTGTTCAAAAGGATGCCATACGTCCTCTTTCCTGCTGGTGTTTTTTTGAGGGTCCAGGACCCTCTTATAAAAAGGCCTAAGGAGAAAGAGGTGTACTGGTTGGCCACTCATTTTTATTTTTCTATTTAACAATTGACCAAAATGATCTCTGGGTTTGTAAAATCAACGCTGTACCTGTACTCTATTGTTCAAAAGGATGCCCTACGTCCTCTTTCCTGCTGGTGTTTTTTTTGAGGGTCCAGGACCCTCTTATAAAAAGGCCTAAGGAGAAAAAGGTGTACTGGGTGTCCATCGAATCATTTTTTTGATTCAAATTTCCATTTTAAAAAAAATTTCTATGGGTCTGTAAAATCAATGCCTTTACTGTAATCTTTTATTCAAAAGGATGACATATCTCCTCTTTCATGCTGTTGTTTCGGTTGAGGCTCCGGGACCCTCGTATTAAAAAAGCCTGAGCATAAATAAGTGTCACGGGTGTCTAATCAATGTTTTTTTCTAATTTCACGGTTGCAAATAATGATCTGTGGGTTTCTAAAATCAATGCCTTTCCTGTAATCTATTATTCAAAAGGATGACATATCTCCTCTTTCATGCTGTTGTTTCGTTTGAGGCTCCAGGACCCTAGTATTAAAAAGGCCTGAGGATAAATAATTGTGTAACAGGTATCTAATGAATTTTTTTTTTTATTTCACGGGTCATATAAATGATCTCTGGGATTCTAAAATCAATGCCTTTCCTGTAATCTATTATTCAAAAGGATGACAGTACTACCAAAATACAGCCAATAAAGGGCCTTAGGAAGACTGAGCCAAGGTTGGATTGTAGTATTTGGTTAGGCTAATCATGATGGCCATGTAGACCACCACCACCGAGAGTCCTGGAAGTAACAGGGATGATGAGATGAAAGAGCTAAGAATAGTAGAACTTGAAACAACAGAGTTAGCCATGGGTGTTAGTGCAAAACCGCTTGGCTTTTTTTTGGCTTTGGGTGCGGCTATTCATGCAGGCCATATAGAGCTGACAACATTCGGTGTTGTATCAGCTATTAAACTAATAAGAACAGTACTACCAAAATACAGCCAATGAAGGGCCTTAGGAAGACTGAGCCAAGGTTGGATTGTAGTATTTGGTTATGCTAATCATGATGGCCATGTAGACCACCACCACAGAGAGTCCTGGAAGTAACAGGGATGATGAGATGAAAGTGCTAAGAATAGTACTACTTGAAACAACAGAGTTAGCCATGGGTGTTAATCCAAGACCGCTTGGATTTATTTTTGTATTGGGTGTGGCTAATCATGCAGGCCATATAGAGCTGCCACCATTCGGTGTTGTATCAGCTATAAAAATAATAAGAACTGTACTATCAAAATACAGACAATGAAGGGCCTATGAAGACTGAGCAAAGGTTGGATTGTAGTATTTTGTTCGGCTAATCATGATGGCCATGTAGACCGCCCGTAACAGGGATGAAAGTGCTAAGAATAGTACTAATTGAAACAACCGAGTTAGCCATGGGTGTTAGTCTAAGACCACTCAGCTTTTTTTTGGTTTTTGTGCAGCTAATCATGAAGGCCAGATAGACCTGCCACCATTTGATGTTGTAACAGGTATGAAAATGCAAAGAACAGTACTACTTAACACAACCTACTTACCATGGATCCCAGAGCATATGTTTGGTTGTTATATTTTGTAAGGGTAATCATGCATGCCATATAGACCTCCACCGATAGGGTGAGTATGAGTAACAGCTATTAAAATGTGAAGGACATTACTAATTAACACAACATAGTTACCATGGGTCGCAGACCAAGAGCAGATGTCTTATTATTATATTTTGTATGGGTAATCATCCAGGCCGTATAGACCTCACCAAATAGGGGGAGTTACAGAGATTAAAGTGCTAAGAATGGTAGTACTTAAAACACAACCTCGTTAAAATAGGTAGCAGACCACATGTCTTATTATTATAATTTTTCAGGGTAATCTGGCAGGCCATATAGAACTCCCCCGATAGGGGGGGGGGGGACAGGGATTAAAGTGCTAAGAAAAGTACTAATTGACACAAGCTAGTTGGGTCCAAGAACGCATGTTTGATTATTAGAATTTATTAGGGTAATTATATATCTAACAAATCTATCTATTTCTCTTCTATCGATTCTATCTAACTATCAATCTATGTATATCTATCTATCCTATCTATCACTATCAATCTATCTTCTGTCCGGGATTATTTGAGACAGCCACTTTGGGAATGTTAGTTGATTTAGACCCATTATGGCTTAAAAGCAGACTCTGCATCAACTATGTAATTTTCCATGGGAGTTTTGCCAGGGATCCCCCTCCAGCATGCAACAGTCCAGGTGTTAGTACCCTTGAAACAACTTTTCCATCACTATTGTGGCCAGAAAGAGTCCTTATAGGTTTTAAAGTTCGCCTGCCTATTGAATTCAATGGCGGTTTGCGCGGTTCACGCGTTCGCGAACAATACCGGAAGTTCGAGTCCGCCATTCGCAAACCGAAAATTTTAGGTTCGCGACATCACTATTTATAACCAGAGGGGCTATGGGTGAGTGAGGCTATGCAGGTGAAGTGTAGAAAATATTACAATTTTAGTGAGTAACTCTGGTACAAACGAGCTTCACTAGGAGAACCTTCTTGTGCGCTTGTCCACCCTCTATCTTTTTCATATATATAAATATATACTTACAGTATATATATATATATATATATATATATATATATATATATACATATATATATATATATGTGTGTGTCTAAGTATGTCTATGTGTGTATATATATATATATATATATATATATATATAAAGGGCTCCAAATGCACATATATATATATATATATATATATATGTATCTCTACAGCCCTTTTTTTCTAACACTCGAGACCTTATATCTTGAGCACTTCTAACATTTTTATGCAATTTTTTTTTAAGATTTTTATTAGACAGTGTTATTATGAGTGTAACTGTACTTTTAAAAATAATTTTCATGTGTTTTATGCAACTTTTTTGTTGAGTGTAACAGTTAACCAGAGCTCTGTGGTTGCGCTTTCCTGACGCGTGTTAAATTCAATTGCGCTCAAGCAAACACATTTACTTTTTAACCTTTAATAAACATGATATTTCCAATGAGTGCAAAGAGCCACAATAAACCCCTTTTGGGTTGCATGCAACAGTAAGCGTGCCTCTTATAATCTAGCCTGAATATTTCTGCAAAAGTGTAAAATCTGAGAAACTTGAAAAGAACTAAAGAAAAATCTGAATAACCTCACTCCAATGAAAAATAAAGTAAATAACATGAAAAAACAAAATTGGAATGGGAAATATTTACAGTAAATACATACACCGAGATTACGAGTTTTGCGTTAGATAAAAAGCAGCGTTGGGACCTCTCAACGCTGCTTTTTAAGGCTAACGCTTATATTACGAGTCTGACAGGTAGAGGCTCACCGCTCACTTTTCTTCCACGACTCAAGGCTACCACAAATCCTCTTACGTCAATTGCGTATCCTATCTTTTTAATGGGATTTGCCTAACGCTGGTAGACCCTCTCCTGTCAAGACTTCGACCGCATTTAAAAATAAGTAGTTAAGAGTTTTATGGACTAACGCCAGAACATAAAACTCTTAACTAAAGTGCTAAAAAGTACACTAACACCCATAAACTACCTATTAACCCCTAAACCGAGGCCCCCCACATCGTAAACACTATAATAAAAAAAATGTAACCCCTAATCTGCCGACCGGACATTGCCGCCACCTACATTATACTTATGAACCCTTAATCTGCTGCCCACAATGTCGCCGCCACCTACCTACAATTATTAACCCCTAATCTGCCGTTCGGACATCGCCGCCACTTTAATAAATGTATTAACCCCTAAACTGCCACACTCCCACCTCGCAAACACTAGTTACATTTTATTAACCCTTAATCTGCTTTCCCTAACATCGCCGACACCTACTTATATTTATTAACCCCTAATCTGCCACCCCCCAAAGTCGCCCCTACTATATTACATTTATTGACCCCTAAACCTAAGTCTAAACCTAACCCCCCCTAACTTAAATATAATTTAAATTAAACAAAATTTATTTAAAATAATTAAATAAATTATTCCTATTTAAAACTAAATACTTACCTATAAAATAAATCCTAAAATAGCTACAATATAACTAATAGTTACATGGTAGATAGCTTAGGATTTATATATATTTTACAGGCACCTTTGCATTTATTTTAACTAGGTACAATAGTTATTAAAAAGTTATTAACTATTTAATAACTACATAGCTAAAATAAGTACAAAATTACCTGTAAAATAAATCCTAACCTAAGTTACAATTACATCTTACACTACACTATCCTTAAATAAATTACCTAAACTACCTACAATTAATTACAATTAAATTCAATAAACTAAATAACTAAAAACAAAACACTAAATTACAGAAAAAAAAAAGAATTGCAATAATTGTAAACTAATTACACCTAATCTAATCCCCCTAATAAAATAAAAAAGCCCCCCAAAATAATAAAATTTCCCTACCCTATACTAAATTACAAATAGCCCTTAAAAGGGCCTTTTTCGGGGCATTGCCCCAAAGTAATCAGCTCTTTTACCTGAAAAAGAAAAATACAATACCCCCCCAACATTAAAACCCACCACCTACTCACCCCTACTCTAAAACCCACCCAGCCTTCTACCATCTGGAGGACCTCTTCTGCCCCGATCGGATGAAAACTTCTGCCGTATGGAGGACCACTTGTGCCCGGCTGGGTGAAGATGGCTCAAGGTAGGGAGATCTTCAGGGGGTTAGAGTTTGTTTTTTTTAAGGGGGGATTGGGTGGGTTTTAGAGTAGGGGTGTGTGGGTGGTGGGTTTTAATGTTGGGGGGGTATTGTATTTTTTTTTTCAGGTAAAAGAGCTGATTACTTTGGGGCAATGCCCCGCAAAAGGCCCTTTTAAGGGCTATTTGTAATTTAGTATAGGGTAGGGAAATTTTATTATTTTGGGGGGCTTTTTTATTTTATTAGGGGATTAAATTAGGTGTAATTAGTTTAAAATTATTGTAATTCTTTTTTTATTTTCTGTAATTTAGTGTTTTGTTGTTTTTGTACTTTAGTTTATTGAATTTAATTGTAATTAATTGTAGGTAGTTTAGGTAATTTATTTAATGATAGTGTAGTGTTAGGTGTAATTGTAACTTAGGTTAGGATTTAGTTTACAGGTAATTTTGTACTTATTTTAGCTAGGTAGTTATTAAATAGTTAATAACTATTTAATAACTATTGTACCTAGTTAAAATAAATGCAAAGTTGCCTGTAAAATAAATATAAATCCTAAACTAGCTACAATATAACTAATAGTTACATTTATAGGTAAGTATTTAGTTTTAAATAGGAATAATTTATTTAATTATGTTAAATTAATTTAGTTTAATTTAAATTATATTTAAGTTAGGGGGGTTAGACTTAGGGTTAGACAGGTTTAGGGGTTAATAAATTTATTATAGTAGCGGCGATGTTGGGGGTGGCAGATTAGGGGTTAATAAATGTAAGTAGGTGTCTGCGATGTTATGGACGGCAGATTAGGGGTTAATAAAATTTAACTAGTGTTTGCGAGGCGGGAGTGCAGCGGTTTAGGGGTTAATACATTTATTAAAGTGTCGGCGATGTCCGGTCGGCAGATTAGGGGTTAATAAGTGTAGGTAGGTGGCGGTGATGTTGGGGCAGCAGATTAGGGGTTTATAACTATAATATAGGTGTCGGGGATGTTGGGGACAGTGGATTAGGGGTTCATAGGGATAATGTAGGTGGCGGCGGTGTCCGGAGCGGCAGATTAGGGGTTAATAATATAATGTAGGTGTCAGCGATAGCAGGGGCGGCAGATTAGGGGTTAATAAGTGTAAGATTAGGGGTGTTTAGACTCGGGGTTCATGTTAGGGTGTTAGGTGCAGACATATTTTTTATTTTCCCATAGGAAACAATGGGGCTGCATTAGAAGCTGGACGCTGCTTTTTTGCAGGTGTTAGGTTTTTTTCCAGCCAGCTCAGCCCCATTGTTCCCTATGGGGAAATCGTGCACAAGCACGTTTAGCCAGCCTACCGCTACCGTAAGCAACGCTGGTATTGAGGTGAGATGTGGAGCTAAATTCGGCTCTACTCTCACCTTTTTGCGGCTAACGCTAGGTTTAAAAAGACCTGTAATACCAGTGTTGGCTTAAGGTAGCATTAGAAAAAAAAGCCTCGTTAGCCCCGCACCCCTGTTAACCAAACTCGTAATCTTGCCGATAGTTTATTAAATATAAATATTGCATAAATAGGATTTTTCATATTTTCAAAGGGCTCCAAATGCATATATATATATATATATATAGATTGAAGGGAAACGACCCACACCATCTGTCCAACCACCTGGTGCTCTGCAATAAATGCGCATACAACAATAGCAGATAATCCCCACGGCTGGCATCTGTATCTCCCGGGTTATCCAATTAGCAGGCATAGACAGGATTTTCCAAAAGAGCCTTTGATAGACAAGCAATATAACAAGGGCCTGAACCCTAACGTCTCAGCTCTCACAAGAGCCTTTGTCAATGGAGACCGTGCAGACATAGTGAATAACTCCAATCAGAAGGACAGGACCACGCACACCCACTCTCCACCTATAAACATACACCACACCCAGCCAGAGCAGGCAGCGGAAGATGACGTCATCTTCCGCAACCGATCCAGCACTGACGCGACCGGTTACCATAGTGATGACCCATAACAGTAAACATCAGCAATTGATACGATGCAGAGAGTAGGCATGACCACGGATCTCTGTCAGACAGGAATGAAAGCTGTTTAGAAACATTCAAAAAGTGCTACTAAGTGACCATGCCAATTGCACAGTAACCAAAACATAAATTATATAGAACGAACAGCAAAATTAAATAAATATACAGCGTAACCAATCAGGACTATACTGTTGTATGCACAGAGTTACCATCTATTCCCCCACGGTATCAAGGTAACCTATGCGTCAATCTATTAGCTATAACCTATTAGCTATAGACTAAGGTGCACACCCTCCAAGAGGGACTATGTGCTCAAACTGCATGTCGCAAGGAGTAAGTAGAAACTCAGGTAGACAACTCCCATTGCACATCACTTCGATTTATAGCAACAACCAAAGTCAATATCTGAATTGAGTCCTCGAGGGGTAACTGTGTAAAGATTGAATATCCAGCGGACTGGATGTAGTAGGGCTTGTGCTCTATTACCACCACTTCTGGGCTGAGGAACATGATCAATGAGCATTGTTCTGAGTTATGAAACCGCATGTCCCGTGGCTAAAAAGTGCAGAGCCACTGGCTGTTCAGTGTGACCCTTTTCCAGCTTGCCGTATAGATGTTTTATGATTGGCTAGCCATTCCCTACAAGACGTCACTGTCTTGTCAATGTAACAAAGGGAACATGGGCAAATTATGACATATACAACAAATTCAGAGGTGCATGTCAGTCTATGCTTAATGTTAAAGCGCTTATTTGTTTGCGAATGATGGAAAGTATTGCCAGTGATTAATCTGTTACAGGTCACACAATTCCCACAACAAAAACACCCTTGCTTGCCTTTTGGTAGCAACATTCGCTGCTGTAGTTCCTTCAGATTGCTCACTCTCTTTTACACCATTCGTGGTGGGGGAGAATCATAGAACGGAAGACTGGTGATATCATTATCCAATTCTTTTTAACGGCTTAAGCCAGAACCTCAGACCCCGGAGTATAGGTGGTAATAAAATTCAACTGGTTAGTGTCCGTACTAGGTGGTTTCCTTGTCGTTAGTGCCTCCATTCTACAGCTTTAATACATTGTTGTTCAATCAATAATGGCGGATACCCCCATTGTAGAAATCTTTGAGACATCTCATGTAATTGGTTGCTCTTACGGGAGTCATCTGTATTGTTACGTACGACCCGCAGGAGCTGCGAGGAGCTGACCCCATCTTTTTGGAATTTAGGATGAGAACTACTATAGTGTAGTATTGAATTCTTATGAGTAGCTTTTTATTATAACGTGGTCTGCAAGCTGCAGCTGTTATTAGTGGAAATCTTAAAAATGTCTATATCCAGAAAGCGGTTCTTGCACAGATCAGATTCCAATTTGAATCTGATAGTAGAGTCAAGTCTGTTTAGAGTGTTAACCCACTCCAAAAGAGCTTCTGGGGTACCACTCCAGATCATAAACACATTGTCTATGTACCAATGATAATATTTTATAGAATTCTGCTTAGAGAAAATGTTGTACTGTTCATACATAGCCATATAAATATTGGCGTATGATGGCTCCATATTTGACCCCATTGTAGTTCCCATGGTTTGCAGAAAGTAATCATTTTCAAGCCGAAAAAAAGTTTTTCTCCAAGCAGAATTCCACAAGATGAAGCAAAAACTCTATAGGAGGTCCCGTATAGTGTACATTATCAATCAACATTTGTCTAACCATCTCAATGCCATGTGTGTGAGGTATGACAGTGTACAGACTTACAACATCAATAGTGACAAGGATGCCTGTGTCCAGAACCTGTTCCATACTCTTCAACAAGTTGATTAGCTCAAAGGAATCTTTTAGATGAGATTTGGTATTTTGAAACACCGGTTGCAAGGCTGTAGGAGCGACCCCCTGCCAGGTGGATTCTCCAAAGACTTATGAATCTTTGGTAAAAGATACAAAATAGGGCATACCGGATGGTCCACAGTCAAGTACCCAAGTTCATCATCATCAATAACATGTGCCACATGAGCCAACCCTAAGAACTCATCAACTTGTTTTTTGAAACTCCAAGTCGGATTGGTTGACAGTTTCCGATAAGTACTCTCATCCAAGTGTTGTCTATGAGCTTCAAGTTTATATTGGGTGTAATTCCTAACTACCGTTGCCCCACCCTTATCCGCAGGCCTGATGACTATATCCCTGTCGGTAGCAAGAGATTTAATAGCCTGTCTCTTGGCCTTGCTCAAATTATCCCTACTTTTAGGAATCACCCTATGTATCTCAGTAAGGGATGAGGTACACATTTGATGGAATGCCTTAATAGATGTATGTGTATTGGTAGGTTCAAAGACACTGAGAGGCTTGAAGGGTTTAGAGATATAATCCCCTTTATCCTTAAAAACATCTTTAAGTTTCAGTTGTCTCTGAAACCTACCCATATCCACATGTAGATCAAATAAGTCACATTTCGGTTTAGGAACAAATGACAAACCTCTGTTGAGTACCTTAAGATAATCAGTCGTCAAAGGGCGTGAACTTAGATTATACACTATTGTTTGTTCTTTTTCTGTGCATTCTTCCTTTTTGTTCCTCCCACTCCTGAGGTGTTTGTATCCAGACCCTGGGATAAAGGGGGCTTTTGTGCAGATCTTGTGTTCATACCACTTTAGCATTGTACTTGTACCACTGTCTGAACGTCACCATCGGAGGAATCCCCTCCTCTACTATCAACAGTAGAAAAAATTACCTGTCTAGATCTGTTGAAGGGTTTTTTATGACCCACCCATGGGTTATTATCTTTTCCATACAGCCATCTGTAGACTTTTTTATCTCTAGTCGTTTTTAACAGTTGCAATTTTTTTATTCTTAAACGCCAATAAGTCATGTTTATATTTGTCAACTTGAGTTTTAAGTTTTGAAATCCAGTCAGTAGTCGAGTCAGAGGTAAGCACAGTCATTAAAATCTCTTTAACAGTATAATTTTCCTTCTTTACTGATGTCTTTGACCTAGAGACGTCTTCTATTACAAGGAGCATGAGGTCATGAGAGCATTTGCTCAAAATGCCACACCACCTCCTACAAAAATCAATATTATTACGTCCCAAGGTAGGGATATTCTTGACTCAAAACCCCCTAGGAATAAACTTAAGCTTATGGTACGTGGACAAATGCGATGCAGAATTCCATAAAATGTTATCGTCAGTACATAGACGATGTGTTTATGATCTGGAGTGGTACCCCAGAAGTTCTTTTGGAGTGGGTTAACACTCTAAACAGACTTGACTCTTCTATTAGATTCAAAATGGAATCTGATCTGTGCAAGATCTACTTTATGGATTTAGAAATGTTTAAGATTTCCACTAATAATAGCTGCAGCTTGCAGACCACGTTATATCAAAACGCTACTGATAAGAATTTGATACTACACTATAGTAGTTTTCATCCTAAATTCCAAAAAGATGGGGTCAGCTCCTCGCAGCTTCTGCGGGTCATACGTAACAATACAGATGACTCCCATAAGAACAATCAATTACATGAGATGTCTCAAAAATTTCTACAATGGGGGTATCCGCAATCATTGATTGAACAAAAATGTATTAAAGCTGTAGAATGGACACAGGAAGCACTAATGACTAGGAAACCACCTACTACGGACTCTAACCGGTTGAATTGTATTACCACCTATACTCTGGGGTTTGAGGTTCTGGCTTAAGAGGTTAAAAAAAATTGGATGGTGATATTAAAGGACACCAGTCTTCCATTGTATGACTCTCCCCCACCACGGATGGTGTATAAGAGAGCAAGCAATACTATCCATCATCCGCACACAAATAAGTGCTTTAACATTAAGCATAGACGGACATGCACCTCTGAATTTGTTGTATATGCCATAATTTGCCCATGTTCCCTTTATTACATTGGCAAGACGGTGACGTCCTTTAGGGAATGGCTGGCCAATCATAAAACAGCTATACGGCAAGCGCTGGATAAGGGTTTCTCTGAACAGCCGGTGGCTCTGCACTTTTTAGCCGCTGGACATGCGGTTTTCATCCCTCAGAACATTGATCATGTTCCTTGGCCCAGACATGGTGGTAATAGAACACAAGCCCTACTACGTCTGGAAGCCTGCTGGATATTCAATCTTGACACAGTTACTCCTTGAGGACTCAATTCAAATATTGACTTTGGTTGTTGCTATAAATCAAAGTGATGTGCAATGGGAGTTGTCTACCTGAGTTTCTACTTACTCCTTAAGACATGTAGTTTGAGCACATAGTCCCTCTTGGAAGGTGTGCACCTTAGTCTATAGCTAATAGATTATAGCTAATAGATTGACACATAGGTTACCTTGATACCGTGGGGCTATAGATGGTAACTCTGTGCATACATTAGTATAGTCCTGATTGGTTACGCTGTATATAGATTCGTTCGTTCTATATAATATATGTTTTGTATACTGTGCAATCAGCATGGTCACTTAGTAGCAGTAGTGTGAATGTTTTCAACTGCTGATGTTTGCTGTTATGGGTTATCACTACCGATCGCATCAGTGCCGGATCGGTTGTGGACAGATGACGTCATCTTCCGCTGACTGCTCCGGCTGCGGGTGGTGTATGCTTATAGGTGAAGAGTGGGTGTGCACGGTCCTGGCCATCTGATTGGATATAGCTGATTGGTAAGATGGTATTTAGGTGTGGGCCCTGGGGTTATTCACTATGTCTGCACGGCCTCCATTGACAAAGGCTCCTGCGAGAGCCGAAACGTTTGGGCTCCAGTGTACTCATAAATATGTCTATGTATGAATACATATGTATTTATGTATTTACATGTGTATATGTGTCTTTAAACACATCTATACACATATAAATACATAAATACATATGTACACACACACATATATATATTTATACGTATTCACATTTAGACATGTATATGTATGTATCTCTAAGTTAAAGCCCTTTGCTGCCCCTTTTATTCTAATACCTTAGACCTCATATCTTTTAGCACCTATAATATTTTTATGCAATTTAAAAAATAAAAAATATTAGACAGTGTTATTAAGAGCGTAACTGTATTTTTAAATGTAATTTTGATGTGTTTTTTGTAACCTTCTTTGTGTTGCGTAACAGTTATCCAGAGCTCTGTAGTTGTGATATCCCGGTCTGCGTTAAATTCAATTGCACTTAAGCGTACATTCAACCTGTAAGAGCTGATAAACCCCTTTTTGTTTGCACACAACAGTTAGCATGACACTCATAATCTAGCACTGAAGGTTCTCACAAAAGGGTCAAATCTGAGATACTTGAAAAAGAATTAAGGAAAAATCAGAACAACCTCACTCCAATGGAAAAAGAATACATACCCTGAAAAACAACCCACATATTACCATTATAATTAATAGAACATGGAGGAGCAGTTGTAATTATGAACACTGACGACTACATCAGTGAAGTAGACAACTTTTGGATGAAAATGATTACAATAAACTTCCATCAAACACCTTGGTGGATTACAAAACAGCACTGATAAAAATTATCAACAGCTTACCAAAACACATCTAAGAACTACTCCTCACACTAATAACAGATTCCCCATCCCAGGCAATTTTTAGAGGCACCCAGAAATACACAAACCAGGTAACCAAAGCTGTCCTATAATCTCTGCCATCAGCAAACTTAAAGAAAACATATCAGGACTCATTGAGCGCATACTGAAGTCACTAGTACTTGCTACAAATAGCTTCCTACACATCATTAACTTTCTTAATAAACTCAACACCATGAAAAAAATATCAATAAACTAAATTTGGGTCTCTATGAATGTCAGTGCCCTCTATATAAACATCCCCCATGAAAATGGTTTATCAGCCTGTAAGAAATGTCTCTCCATAAGGGAGGATGCAGAGAATATTCCTAGCTCCACTATACTACAACTGCCAGAAATCATCCTTAAGCAAAACAACTTCTGCTTTAATGAAAAACACTTTCCACAAACCATGGGAACATAGGAACATGGATGCCCCCCAATATGCCTATCTTTTATTTTGAAAGAGGAATTTCTCAATTAACAACAAATAAAACCACTGTTATTTCTTCACTTCCTTGATGACATCTTCCTTATTTGGACTGAAAGGGAAATAACTAGACAGGTGCGTTTCGTTTCAGGCAAATTCGGAATTCGGCTGAATTTTGGCCAATTTGGAGATTCGGATACATTTGAATTTCCGAATCGGCACATCTCGAAAAACTCGGAAAATGAATAAATTAGTTTCAGAATTTTCGGATCCATTATTCATATTTAGAATTTTTTATTGCTCTATGAAGTAAACCACAGTTCCCTGACACTAACTCTAAGTCTCTAAATCATTAAATAAAGCTATTAACCCCTAAACTGTCGTTCCCCGACATCGCAGACACTAACTAAACCTATTAACCCTTAAACTGCCGTTCCCAAACATCGCCGACACAAACTAAACCTATTAACCTCTGAACCGCACCCCCCCACATAGCCAACACTACCTAACCTATTAACCTCTATACCTCAGCCCCCCCACATCCCCAACACTAACTAAACCTATTATTCCCTAAACCAACATCCCGAAACATCTCCGTCACAAACTAAACATATTAACCTCTAAAACGCTCTTCCCAAACATCCCCAAAACAAACTAAACCTATTAACCCCTAAACTGCCGTTCCCTGACATTGCAGACTCTAACTAAACCTATTAACCCCTAAACTGCTGTTCCCAAACATCGCAGACACAAACTAAACCTATTAACCTCTAAACCGCACCCCCCCACATAGCCAACACTACCTAACATATTAACCCCTATATCTCAGCCCCCCCCACATAGCCAACACTACCTAACATACTAACCCCTATATCTCAGCCCCCCCCCCCCACATTGCCAACACTAACTAAACCTATTATCCCCTAAACCACAGTTCTCTGACATCGCCGACACTAAATGACTAAATAAACCTATTAACCCCTAAACCGCCTTCCTGAAACATCACCGACACAAACTAAACCTATTAACCCCTAAACCGCCATTCCCAAACATCCCCAAAACTAACTAAATCTATTAACCCCTAAACCGCCATTCCCAAATATCCCCAAAATGAAGTAAACCTATTAACCCCTAAACTGCCGTTCCCAAACATTGCCAACACTAACTAAACCTAATTACCCCAAAACCGCCGTTCCGAAACATCGCCGTCATGAACTAAACCTATTAACCCATAAACCACAGTTCCCAAACATCCCCAAAATGAACTAAACCTATTAACCCCTAAACCGCCATTCCCAAATATCCCCAAAATGAACTAAACCTATTAACCCCCAAAACGCCATTCCCAAACATCGCCAACACTAACTAAGCCTATTAACACCTAAACCGCCGTTCCCAAACATCACTGACACAAACTAAGCCTATTAACCTCTAAACTGCCGTTCCCAAACATCGCCAACACTAACTAAACCTATTAAACCCTAAACCGCTGCCCTCCACATCGCAACAACCTAAATTAAACTATATTAACCCCTTAACCTAACGCCCGCTAACTTTAACATAATTAAAAAACACCTAAATTAAAGTTACAAATTATTTACTAACTACCTAGTTAAAATAAATACAAACTTACCTTTGAAATAAAAGTAAAACCTAAGCTGCCTTACACTAAAACAAAAATAAATTACAAAAATAAAAAATTCTACCACTACAAAAAATAACAAAGGAAATTATCCAAAACAATAAAAATTATTCTTATTCTAATACCCTGTTAAAAAAAAAAAAAAAAAAAAAAAACACACCCCAAAATAAAAAAACCTTAATCTATAATAAACTACCAAGGAGGGCATTGCCCTAAAGAAATCAGTTCTTTTGCTAAAAAATAAAAACAAATACCCCTAACATTTCAAACCCCCACCCCCCAAACCCACAAAATAAAAGAAACATTATAAAAAAAACTAATCTACCCATCTACCTATTGCCCTTAAAAGGTCATTCAGATTTGAACAGCCAATAGGATTTAAGCAGCTCTCATTCCCATTGGCTGATTCATTTTTTTCAGCCAATATGAATGCAATGGTACCTCCAGTATAAAAGGGGTACCTTGCATTTAAATCCTCAGTGTGCTGCATGAAGAGGAACTCCACATCAGATCCATGGACCTCTGCCTCCATGCATGCCTGCGCAGGGATGAAGAAGATGGCGGCCCCCTGATGGATAAAGATGAAGCTGCCTGGAGGAAGATGGAGTCACTGGGATGAAGATCGTTCAAACCGGACTTCAGCAACTGTGAGTACCTAAAGAGGGTTTAGTATTAGTATTTTTTTGGAGGTGTTTTTTTTTAGATTAGGGCTAATGGGCAATCTTAAAAGAGCTGAATGCCCTTTTAAGGGTAGCTAAAGAGCTGAATGCCCTTTTAAGGGCAATGCCCATGCAAATGCACTATTTAAAAGTTTAAATTAGCACTTAGTTTAAAAGTTTAAGCACTTAGAGTTAAAGAGGCACATGGGGAACAGTTACTTAAAGGTGGAGTCGTAGACTCACAACCATACTGGAGCCATATGCTCAAAGAGTTATAACTAGACTGCATATAAAAAAAGAGGAGAAATCAATGTACTTTTTTTTGGAATGGAATTTGTGGACTCTCAATCATTATGATGGTATCTTAATAGCGATTCACAGGGGGACGTCCCCCTGGGTATCACCTCATTCAATAGAGGTGGACTCACATAACTGATCCATAATATAAAATTGATCATTTATAAGTAACACTGCCAACCAGTGTGTACATTTAAGCCTCTGGGTGTTAGGGTCCCAAGTTCATAGATCCATCTTGACTCCTTTTGTAGGAGGATCCTGGCTCTGTTTCCACCTCTTCTCAGACTTGGTACGTGGTCAATTATCCAGAACCTTAGATCTTTTATGATGTGACCTGCCTCTAGAAAGTGGCGGGCCACTGGCTGGTCAGATTTTCCTTTCAGAATGGCTGTCCAGATACTGGACCGATGGTTGGCCATCCTTGTTCTTGCGTCATTGCTTGTTTTACCTTTATAGTATTTGCCACATGGGAAGGTCAGTAGATAAATAATGTACTGGGTAATGCATGTCACAAAGAATTTGATCTCGTACTTCTTTTTGCAATCAGTATGATGGATTGTGTGCCAGTCAACATGCTATTACAAGTCACACAACTGGTACACCTGAAACATGCCTTCTTCTTTTTCAGCCAAGATTGCTGGAGTGTATCAGGTATGATGTCCGTCTTCATTAGTGAATCTCTTCTGCCTCTCCTATATGCTATTCTTGGGGCATCCAACTGGCTGAATGGTAATGAGGGGTCAGTCTGTCATGAATTCCACCTTATCATTGTATCAATATCATCATACCAACTTAACACTCAATTACCTGTATCACCTTCAGATATAAGGGCACGCCTACAGTGCTTCATTGCTGGTTTATTGAAGCATAATACTTCTCATGCCTCTCCAGCTCTGAAGCTACCTATAGTTAAAACAAATCTACAGCTCCAGTTTGTTGAGCTACAGAACTTTTATTCGTCTGTTTAAATCTACCTGCAAACTGGCTCTGACGTCATTGCAGCGTCTGTACACGCTACTCCGGATTGACAGCTGCTGCTTCCACTCTCACAGTTAGTTTATGGAGCACCACTACAGCTTTGGCCACTTTCATCTTTTCATCTGTATTTCAACACCTTGCTCCTTCCGGAGGTTCCTGGGTTCTATTACACTAGGAGTGGCTGCAGGCTTTAAGTGTTAATCCCTCCTCACTACACATTCTGAATTGTTTGTTTCATATACCCATTGACTGCCTAACTTTGTAGTTCAGTTTCAAAGTAGCAACTCGATCATATGCTAATCTCTCCCTTAAAGAGACAAGCTACATTATATGTGCCTATGTATTTCCTTAAGCCTCACCTAACTTGTTGATATATTAAATAAATTGTATATTACATATAGGTTAAGAGGCAATACTATATCTTCAATTCTGTTCAGAGTTGCTCAGCCAATAAAACACTCTAACAGAATAGATACAAAAAAACTATTTTATCCATTTTATGGGAGATAGTTTGTAAGTTCATGACATAATAAACCAGCCCTAAAAAAATACTGCCATATAAATAAACGTTTTACCATTTTCTATGGAAGCCTCTGATGTGGTTGCACAAATACACACCCTTAATCTCTGCCTTGATAATGTAACACAGGAATTCAGAGAATTACAAATTGAGAATCAGAGTTTAAATGTACTTTCTGCTAAAGGATCTGGTAATGGACACATCTCAGAACCACAGGTCTCTCTGCCAGACATTTTCTGGAGACAGATCATCCTTTAAACAGTTCAGAAATGCATGTTTGTTGTTATTTGAATTAAGACCCATAACTTATCCCACAGAAAGAGCTAAGGTCCTTACTATTCTCTCATATTTGAGAGGAGAACCATGTAATGCAGTACAGCTTCTCTGATTGGATTAAAATATAAAATACTCTTGCTGGGATTTTTTAGAATACAGCTGAAGTATAAAAATATGTTTTGTCACACCCTTCCTTTGTTAGTACTATATGGAAGTATTAACCAAATGGAGAAGTGTTTTTATATATTGAAAAATCCAACAAGCCAGAACAGGGTAAATCTCTTATAGAGAGAGGAAATGAATCAAATGAAAAAACAGATCTTCCGGAAACTGAAAGGCAGAGTAACTTAACTTGAGCGTATAGATATATAAGTTAACTCAATATAATATTAACGAAATTCAACATAAACATGAATTATTGGATCAGGAATGGCAAAAGATAGAGTTACCTAGAGTCCGGAAAGTAGAGAATCCTCCTCTGAGTATAGGGAGCTGTAAGCGGCTGTTTAGTTGTAGTCAGCGCTATGTTTCAGTGGCGTGTGACGTCAGACAAGGTGAGACGGCTGAATGCCGTGACGAGTTCCAGCTATCCGGAGGAGAGATGATGAGAGGTATTTACATGAGGTTTATATTTATCAGGTTAGTACTCACAGACTTATGAGATGGATAATCAGTAGAGGGTTTAGTAAATCTGGTTGCAATTGCTGCAGAAAATCCTGTAAACACACTGAGAGGTATAACAGCAGTGAACTTGAAAGGAAATGTCAGACAGGCTGCAAAAAATAATATCCGGAGGAGAGATGAGAGGAATTCACGTAGAAACTGGATACAAGTTGTTCTTGAACAGTGAAGTAGAATTTACACACGGAGTGTAGGAGCTTAGATAGAAGTAACACCTATGGAGTCAAACAAAATACTAAGCACTGAATGAAAGGTGTGCAGGTGTTTTGTTAGGGGCGTATGCATTTGATTGGTACATAAATCCTTAAAGGAGTATGCTCATTTGCAATATCCTGACAGGACCCCCTCTTCAGGCAAGCTGTCCCACAGCTTGTGGACGCGGACTATCAGGAAATTTCCGATGGAACTGAGCCACCAAACGAGGAGCGTTAAGATTGAACGAAGGCTCCCAACTGTCTTCCTCAGCAGAACAGTTCTTCCAACGAACTAAGTACTGTAAGACACCTCTGCAGAATCTGGAATCCAAGAGGCCTAGATTTAGAGTTCGGCGGTAGCCGTCAAAACCAGCGTTAGAGGCTCCTAACGCTGGTTTTGGCCGCCCGCTGGTATTTGGAGTCAGTGATTAAAGGGTCTAACGCTCACTTTGCAGCCGCGACTTTTCCATACCGCAGATCCCCCTACGCCATTTGCGTATCCTATCTTTTCAATGGGATCTTTCTAACGCCGGTATTTAGAGTCGTTTCTGCAGTGAGCGTTAGAGCTCTAACGACAAGATTCCAGCCGCCTGAAAATAGCAGGAGTTAAGAGCTTTCTGGCTAACGCCGGTTCATAAAGCTCTTAACTACTGTACCCTAAAGTACACTAACACCCATAAACTACCTATGTACCCCTAAACCGAGCTCCCCCCACATCGCCGCCACTCGATTAAAAATTTTAACCCCTAATCTTCCGACCGCCACCTACGTTATACTTATGTACCCCTAATATGCTGCCCCTAACCCCGCCGACCCCTATATTACATTTATTAACCCCTAATCTGCCCCCCACAACATCGCCGCCAGCTACTTAAAATAATTAACCCCTAATCTTCCGACCGCAAAGCGCCGCCACCTACGTTATCCCTATGTACCCCTAATCTGCTACCCCTAACACCGCCGACCCCTATATTATATTTATTAACCCCTAATCTGCCCCCCACAACGTCGCCGACACCTGCCTACACTTATTAACCCCTAATCTGCCGAGCGGACCGCACCGCTACTATAATAAAGTTATTAACCCCTAACCCGCCTCACTAACCCTATCATAAATAGTATTAACCCCTAATCTGCCCTCCCTAACATCGCCGACACCTACCTTCAATTATTAACCCCTAATCTTCCGATCGGAGCTCACCGCTATTCTAATAAATGTATTAACCCCTAAAGCTAAGTCTAACCCTAACCCTAACACCCCCCTAACTTAAATATAATTTTAATCTAACGAAATAAATTAACTCTTATTAAATAAATTAATCCTATTTAAAGCTAAATACTTACCTGTAAAATAAATCCTAATATAGCTACAATATAAATTATAATTATATTTTAGCTATTTTAGGATTAATATTTATTTTACAGGCAACTTGGTATTTATTTTAACTAGGTACAATAGCTATTAAATAGTTAAGAACTATTTAATAGTTACCTAGTTAAAATAATTACAAAATTACCTGTAAAATAAATCCTAACCTAAGATATAATTAAACCTAACACTACCCTATCAATAAAATAATTAAATAAACTACCTACAATTACCTACAATTAACCTAACACTACACTATCAATAAATTAATTAAATACAATTGCTACAAATAAATACAATTAAATAAACTAGCTAAAGTACAAAAAATAAAAAAGAACTAAGTTACAGAAAATAAAAAAATATTTACAAACATAAGAAAAATATTACAACAATTTTAAACTAATTACACCTACTCTAAGCCCCCTAATAAAATAACAAAGCCCCCCAAAATAAAAAATTCCCTACCCTATTCTAAATTAAAAAAGTTACAAGCTCTTTTACCTTACCAGCCCTGAACAGGGCCCTTTGCGGGGCATGCCCCAAGAAGTTCAGCTCTTTTGCCTGTAAAAAAAACATACAATACCCCCCCCCCCAACATTACAACCCACCACCCACATACCCCTAATCTAACCCAAACCACCCTTAAATAAACCTAACACTAAGCCCCTGAAGATCTTCCTACCTTGTCTTCACCATACCAGGTTCACCGATCCGTCCTGGCTCCAAGATCTTCATCCAACCCAAGCGGGGGTTGGCGATCCATAATCCGGTGCTGAAGAGGTCCAGAAGAGGCTCCAAAGTCTTCATCCTATCCGGCAAGAAGAGGACATCCGGACCGGCAAACATCTTCTCCAAGCCGCATCTTCTATCTTCTTCCATCCGGTGCGGAGCGGGTCCATCTTGAAGCAGGCGACGCGGATCCATCCTCTTCTTCCGATGTCTCCCGACGAATGACGGTTCCTTTAAGGGACGTCATCCAAGATGGCGTCCCTCGAATTCCGATTGGCTGATAGGATTCTATCAGCCAATCGGAATTAAGGTAGGAATTTTCTGATTGGCTGATGGAATCAGCCAATCAGAATCAAGTTCAATCCGATTGGCTGATCCAATCAGCCAATCAGATTGAGCTCGCATTCTATTGGCTGTTCCGATCAGCCAATAGAATGCGAGCTCAATCTGATTGGCTGATTGGATCGGCCAATCGGATTGAACTAGATTCTGATTGGCTGATTCCATCAGCCAATCAGAAAATTCCTACCTTAATTCCGATTGGCTGATAGAATCCTATCAGCCAATCGGAATTCGAGGGACGCCATCTTGGATGACGTCCCTTAAAGGAACCGTCATTCGTCGGGAGACATCGGAAGAAGAGGATGGATCCGCGTCGCCTGCTTCAAGATGGACCCGCTCCGCACCGGATGGAAGAAGATAGAAGATGCGGCTTGGAGAAGATGTTTGCCGGTCCGGATGTCCTCTTCTTGCCGGATAGGATGAAGACTTTGGAGCCTCTTCTGGACCTCTTCAGCACCGGATTATGGATCGCCAACCCCCGCTTGGGTTGGATGAAGATCTTGGAGCCAGGACGGATCGGTGAACCTGGTATGGTGAAGACAAGGTAGGAAGATCTTCAGGGGCTTAGTGTTAGGTTTATTTAAGGGTGGTTTGGGTTAGATTAGGGGTATGTGGGTGGTGGGTTGTAATGTTGGGGGGGGGGTATTGTATGTTTTTTTTACAGGCAAAAGAGCTGAACTTCTTGGGGCATGCCCCGCAAAGGGCCCTGTTCAGGGCTGGTAAGGTAAAAGAGCTTGTAACTTTTTTAATTTAGAATAGGGTAGGGAATTTTTTATTTTGGGGGGCTTTGTTATTTTATTAGGGGGCTTAGAGTAGGTGTAATTAGTTTAAAATTGTTGTAATATTTTTCTTATGTTTGTAAATATTTTTTTATTTTCTGTAACTTAGTTCTTTTTTATTTTTTGTACTTTAGCTAGTTTATTTAATTGTATTTATTTGTAGCAATTGTATTTAATTAATTTATTGATAGTGTAGTGTTAGGTTAATTGTAGGTAATTGTAGGTAGTTTATTTAATTATTTTATTGATAGGGTAGTGTTAGGTTTAATTATATCTTAGGTTAGGATTTATTTTACAGGTAATTTTGTAATTATTTTAACTAGGTAACTATTAAATAGTTCTTAACTATTTAATAGCTATTGTACCTAGTTAAAATAAATACCAAGTTGCCTGTAAAATAAATATTAATCCTAAAATAGCTAAAATATAATTATAATTTATATTGTAGCTATATTAGGATTTATTTTACAGGTAAGTATTTAGCTTTAAATAGGATTAATTTATTTAATAAGAGTTAATTTATTTCGTTAGATTAAAATTATATTTAAGTTAGGGGGGTGTTAGGGTTAGGGTTAGACTTAGCTTTAGGGGTTAATACATTTATTATAGTAGCGATGAGCTCCGGTCGTCAGATTAGGGGTTAATAATTGAAGGTAGGTGTCGGCGATGTTAGGGAGGGCAGATTAGGGGTTAATACTATTTATGATAGGGTTAGTGAGGCGGGTTAGGGGTTAATAACTTTATTATAGTAGCGCTCAGGTCCGCTCGGCAGATTAGGGGTTAATAAGTGTAGGTAGGTGTCGGCGACGTTGTGGGGGGCAGATTAGGGGTTAATAAATATAACATAGGGGTCGGCGATGTTATGGCAGCAGATTAGGGGTACATAGGGATAACGTAGGTTGCGGCGGTTTACGGAGCGGAAGATTAGGGGTTAAAACTGTAATGCAGGGGTCAGCGATAGCGGGGGCGGCAGATTAGGGGTTAATAAGTGTAAGGTTAGGGGTGTTTAGACTCGGGGTACATGTTAGAGTGTTAGGTGCAGACGTAGGAAGTGTTTCCCCATAGGAAACAATGGGGCTGCGTTAGGAGCTGAACGCTGCTTTTTTGCAGGTGTTAGGTTTTTTTTCAGCTCAAACAGTCCCATTGTTTCCTATGGGGGAATCGTGCACGAGCACGTTTTTGATGCCGGCCGCGTCCGTAAGCAACTCTGGTATCGAGAGTTGCATTTGCGGTAAAAATGCTCTACGCTCCTTTTTTAGAGCCTAACGCAGCATTTGTTTTAACTCTCGATACCAGAGTTAAATTTATGGTGCGGCCAGAAAAAAGCCCGCGGAGCGTTAACAGCCCTTTTACCGCCGAACTCCAAATCTAGGCCAGAGTGTTTGAACCTCATAAACATCAGGATCGTGGGTGTCCAAAACTGGAGGTAATGCTGGTACAGTACTCCTAGTAGGAAGATAGGGTTTGATCAATGAAACATGGAACGTCGGGTGGATTTTTAAGTTAGGAGGTAAATGAAGGGTGACAGCGTTATCATTGACAATTCTTTGAATCTGAAAAGGTCTGCAGAATTTCTGTGTTAGCTTCCTAGATGGAACTTGTATCCTCAGATTCCTGGTTGACAACCATACCTTGTCTCCAACTTTGTAAGATGGAGGTTTCCTTCGACGTAGGTCGTAGTAATATTTTTGTGATGTTTGTGCTTTTTCTATGTTCTCCTTAATGAATCTGAAATTATCCAAAATGTTATTGCATAAATCATCCACTATAGGTGAACTAGAGGCAGTCGAGGAAACAGAATCAAAACTGGGATGGAATCCATAGTTGGCATAAAACGGTGTGAGTTTAGTCGATGAGTTAGTTAGATTATTATATGCAAATTCAGCTGTAGATAAGTAAGAAGACCAATTGTTTTGTTGATAGGAACAGAAGCAACGAAGGTATTCATCCAACCATTGATTAAGTCTTTCAGCCTGTCCATTAGCTTGTGGGTGATATGAAGTTGTGTAGTGGTGATCAATTTTAAGTGAGGTACATAAACTTTTCCAGAAGTGTGATGTAAATTGTGACCCTCTATCTGATATTATTGTCTTAGGTACTCCATGGAGCTTGATGATATTATCCAGAATTAAGGTGGCTGTCTCAGAAGAAGTGGGTAATTTATGAAATGGTAGGAAATGCGCCATTTTTGTAAATGTGTCGATAACAACTAGAATAGTAGTGTAAGTCTTGGATGGAGGAAGTTCAACAATAAAATCCAAAGCAACTTGTTGCCAGGGTTTTGTGGAGGTAGGTAAAGGCATAAGTAAGCCGTATGGGGATTTCCTTTCAGTTTTAGAAACTTGACAGATAACACAGGTTTTTATATAGTCGTGAGTAGTTTGAAACATATTAGGCCACCAGTATTTCCTTGTGAGTAAGTCTACAGTACGTTTGACACCTGGATGACCAGCCATAGGGGAGTCATGATTTTGTTCTAGTAGTTGAATTCTAAGTTGTTCGGGAATGTAGATTTTATCCTTGTAGTAGTATATCCCATCTTTGCATATTAGGTCTTTATACAAGCTTGGAGGTGACAGGTCAGTATATTTTTGGACCTCTTTCAGAAAGATGGATGTGAATCCTATGAAACGTTCAGTAGGTATAATGCGATCTGGTTTTTGAGTTTCGCAATGATTTGTGACTTGTCTTGAGAGGGCATCTGCTTTTCCATTCTTGTATGCAGGTCTGTAGATTATTTGGAAATCAAACCTGGAAAAATATAAACTCCAACGTACTTGTCTACTTGAAAGAGTCTTATTGTTTTGCAGATATTGTAAGTTTTTATGGTCTGTGAAGATTAGAATCGGATGTGAAGCTCCTTCTAATAGATGTCTCCAAAATTCTAGCGACTTGAGAATAGCAAGCAACTCCTTGTCTCCGATAGCATAGTTTTTCTCCGCTGTAGACATCGTTTTAGAGAAGAAGGATATTGGGTGTAACGGATCTGTAGGTGAGTCCTGTTGTGAAAGAACTGCTCCTATCGAATGATCGGAAGAATCAACCTCAAGGATGTATTGTAGGTTAACATTGGGAAATCTGAGAATTGGAGCAGTAGTGAATAATGTCTTTAACAAATGGAAAACACTGGTATGAGTTGAAGTCCATTTAAACGGAACCGTGGAACCAGTAAGCTGAGTGAGTGGACGAACTACCTTGGAGAAATCCTTTATACATTTTAGATAATAATTCGAAAATCCCAAGAATCTTTGTAATTCTTTTCTGGTTGTGGGAGTGGACCAATCCTTTACTGCCTCTACTTTTTCAGTCTGCATTTGTATACCAGATGGTGAAATGGTATAACCCAGGAATGATATTGTAGTATTATGAAAAGAGCATTTTTCCGGCTTGGCATACAATTTGTGAACTCTTAAACGTGCTAAGACCCATCTGACATGTTTGATGTGTTCTTCCAAGTTGACTGAGTATATAAGTATATCATCAAGATAGACCACCATGCACACGTCCAGCAAGTCTCGAAAGATGTCATTAATGAAATGCTGAAACGTGGCAGGGGCATTGCATAAGCCGAATGGCATCACTAGATATTCAAAAAGCCCGTAACGGGTCCTAAATGCAGTGAGCCATTCGTCGCCCTCACGTATCCGTATCAAATTATATGCGCCGCGGAGGTCAAGTTTAGAAAAAATGGTAGCTTCAGTCAGTCTTTCTATCAACTCAGGTATGAGAGGTAGTGGATAGCGGTTTTTCACTGTACATTTCTTTAATTCTCTGTAGTCTATGATGGGTCTTAATGTCTTGTCTTTATTCGTAACGAAAAACATACCAGCAGCTGTAGGAGAAGTGGAGGGTCTTATAAAACCCTTACGTATATTCTCTTGTAAATATTCTTTAAGATGTGTAAGTTCTGGTTGGTTCAAAGGGTACAAGTGTCCAACTGGTAAGATGGATCCTGGTATTAATTCAATTGGACAGTCGTATACGCGGTGGGGTGGTAAGGTCTCAGCTTCAACCTTACTGAAGACATCTTCGAAATCATTGTAACAGGAAGGCAGATTCAGTGTATCCTTGGAAGTTTGAAGTATTTCTTGGTGAGGAAAAAATGTATTTTTACAATATGGTGACGTAAATGCAGGTTCTAAAGTTTTCCAATTGATAGAAGGATTATGCAGCTGCAACCATTGAAGACCTAAAACAACAGGGAAATGAGGTGATGGGATTATATCAAATGTTAAAATTTCGGTATGACCTGATGCAGTTGTAGTAAAAAGAGGAACCGTGTGATGAGTAATGGGTCCAGTATCTAGTGTGGAACCATCAATAACTCGGAGAGAAACAGGCATAGACTTTTTAACAACAGGAATTTTATTGTTAGTAACATAAGTAGCATCTATAAAGTTGCCGAAGTCTCCGGAATCAATTATGGCGTTGGTCATCAGTCTGTTAAGGTCCCACTGTAGTGAAAGAGACAGATTGCAGTAAGTTTGGGATAACTCAGAATTGTGTGACTTATATATATATGTAGACTTACTCTTTTTATTCTTGCGGAGAGTCGGGCAGTCCGAAACTGTATGGTTGGGGTTGGCACAATACATGCACAGTCTCTGCAATCTACGTCGTGTTCTTTCTTCTGATGTTAGTGGTCCTCTTAACATGCCTATCTCCATTGGAGTGCTTCGTTCAGTTGTAGAATTATGATCTGAAGATCTAGTAAAGGGTTGTGGTTTTTGCTGTACCTCAGTGTGTTGCCGCTCAGCCTTCCTTTCACGCAACCTGCGATCAATTTGTGTAGCTAATTTCATTAACCCATCTAAAGTGTCTGGCATTTCTGTGCATGCAAGTTCATCTTTTAAGTTGTCTGAAAGTCCAAGTCTGAATTGATTCCTAAGAGAGACTAAACTCCAAGATGAATATGTTGCATACAATTTAAATTCACTTATATAGTCTTCCACCGGTTTTTTCCCTTGTTTCAATAGCCTCATTTTTGTCTCTGCTGATAACTGAATATCAGTGTCAGAATAAAGCTCATCCATAGCATGGAAAAAATCAGTGAGTGAATTCAGTACAGGTGAATTTAATTCACAGAGCTGATCTGCCCATATTCTAGGTTCAGCCTTTAAGTAAGAAATAGTAGTTAAGACTTTCACCCGGTCAGTAGGGTATGTTTTAGGTTTTAGGTTATACAAAAGACCACAGGCATTTTTAAATTGCCTGTAATGTTTTCTATCACCAGAAAATATTTCTGGTAAACAGACTTGTGGTTCAGGAGAAGTGCTGTGCTGCTCTTTAGAGTCTTTGATTAATTCTCTTAACACTTGATTTTCAATTTGCAGATCTAAAATGGCTTGTCCCATCTGGTCCACCTTTTGGGACAAATTATACACAACCTGGGGTAGGTCTGGTTGTTCCATGCTGTGTATAATCTCTTTTCAGGCTTAGTATTATGTAATGCAGTACAGCTTCTCTGATTGGATTAAAATATAAAATACTCTTGCTGGGATTTTTTAGAATACAGCTGAAGTATAAAAATATGTTTTGTCACACCCTTCCTTTGTTAGTACTATATGGAAGTATTAACCAAATGGAGAAGTGTTTTTATATATTGAAAAATCCAACAAGCCAGAACAGGGTAAATCTCTTATAGAGAGAGGAAATGAATCAAATGAAAAAACAGATCTTCCGGAAACTGAAAGGCAGAGTAACTTAACTTGAGCGTATAGATATATAAGTTAACTCAATATAATATTAACGAAATTCAACATAAACATGAATTATTGGATCAGGAATGGCAAAAGATAGAGTTACCTAGAGTCCGGAAAGTAGAGAATCCTCCTCTGAGTATAGGGAGCTGTAAGCGGCTGTTTGGTTGTAGTCAGCGCTATGTTTCAGTGGCGTGTGACGTGAGACGGCTGAATGCCGTGACGAGTTCCAGCTATCCGGAGGAGAGATGATGAGAGGTATTTACATGAGGTTTATATTTATCAGGTTAGTACTCACAGACTTATGAGATGGATAATCAGTAGAGGGTTTAGTAAATCCGGTTGCAATTGCTGCAGAAAATCCTGTAAACACACTGAGAGGTATAACAGCAGTGAACTTGAAAGGAAATGTCAGACAGGCTGCAAAAAATAATATCCGGAGGAGAGATGAGAGGAATTCACGTAGAAACTGGATACAAGTTGTTCTTGAACAGTGAAGTAGAATTTACACACGGAGTGTAGGAGCTTAGATAGAAGTAACACCTATGGAGTCAAACAAAATACTAAGCACTGAATGAAAGGTGTGCAGGTGTTTTGTTAGGGGCGTATGCATTTGATTGGTACATAAATCCTTAAAGGAGTATGCTCATTTGCAATATCCTGACAAACCACATGCTTGGGCTGACTGTTTGTATGAATCACAGGACTCAATACTTAATTCCCTTGAAAACTTCATCAAGGCTATGGCCTCTAGTTATCAAAGCTTCTAATATGATGCATTCGCAATGTCAAATACGCTCGCCAGACTTCGGCATACATCGCCGTCGCGGACCATAATACGTTCGCCATAGTTATAAAAAAAAACGTCCAAAACATGCGCATCAAGTACGGTGCGAAGAGGAGCGGACTGTTGTTAACTAACAGTCATCGACATCTCAGCGATTCGGGCTTTTCCCAACTTTATTTATATCTAACCTATTAACCTATCCAATCAGCCAATCAGATTGAGCTCGCATTCTATTGGCTGATCGGAACAGCCAATAGAATGCGAGCTCAATCTGATTGGCTGATTGGATCAGCCAATAGGATTGAACTTGATTCTGATTGGCTGATTCCATCAGCCAATCAGAATATTCCTACCTTAATTCCGATTGGCTGATAGAATTCTATCAGCCAATTGGAATTTGAGGGACGCCATCTTGGATGACGTCATTTAAAGGAACCGTCATTCGTCGTTCAGTCTTCGGCCAGGATGGATGTTCCGCATCGGAGGTCTTCAGGATGCTGCCGCTCCGCTCCGGATGGATGACGATAGAAGATTCCGCTTGGATGAAGACTTCAATCGGACCTCTTCTGCCCCGCTTGAATGAAGACTTCTACCGGATGGAGGACCTCTTCTTGCTCCGCTTGGATGAAGAATTTGGCTCGGCTGGGTGAAGACGACTCAAGGTAGGGAGATCTTCAGGGGCTTAGTGTTAGGTTTATTTATTAGGGGGCTTAGAGTAGGTGTAATTAGTTTAAAATTGTTGTAATATATTTCTAATGTTTGTAAATATTTTTTTATTTTTTGTAACAGTTCTTTTTTATTTTTTGTACTTTAGTTAGTTTATTTCATTGTATTTATTTGTAGGAATTGTATTTAATTTATTTATTGATAGTGTAGTGTTAGGTTTAATTGTAGATAATTATAGGTATTTTATTTAATTTATTTATTGATAGTGTAGTGTTAGGTTTAATTGTAACTTAGGTTAGGATTTATTTTACAGGTAAATTTGTAATTATTTTAACTATTTTAGCTATTAAATAGTTCTTAACTATTTAATAGCTATTGTACCTGGTTAAAATAAGTACAAAGTTACCTGTAAAATAAATATAAATCCTAAAATAGCTATAATATAAATATAATTTATATTGTAGCTATATTAGGATTTATTTTACAGGTAAGTATTTAGCTTTAAATAGGAATAATTTATTTAATAAGAGTTAATTAATTTTGTTAGATTAAAATTATATTTAATTTAGGGGGGTGTTAGTGTTAGGGTTAGACTTAGCTTTAGGGGTTAATACATTTATTAGAATATCGGTGAGCTCCAGTCGGCAGATTAGGGGTTAATAATTGAAGTTAGGTGTCTGCGATGTTAGGGAGGGCAGATTAGGGGTTAATACTATTTATTATAGGGTTAGTGAGGCGGATTAGGGGTTAATAACTTTATTATAGTAGCGGTGCGGTCCACTCAGCAGATTAGGGGTTAATAAGTGTAGGCAGGTGGAGGCGACGTTGAGGGGGGCAGATTAGGGGTTAATAAATATAATATAGGGGTCGGCAATGTTAGGGCAGCAGATTATGGGTATATAGCTATAATATAGCTGGCGGCGGCGTGTGGACGGCAGATTAGGGGTTAATAAGTGTAGGTCGCTGGCGGCGACGTTGTGGGGGGCAGATTAGGGGTTAATAAATATAATATAGGGGTCGGCGGTGTTAGGGGCAGCAGATTAGGGGTACATAAGTATAACGTAGGTGGCGGTCGGCAGATTAGGGGTTAAAAAAATGTAATCGAGTGTTGGCGATGTGGGGGGGCCTCGGTTTAGGGGTACATAGGTAGTTTATGGGTGTTAGTGTACTTTATTTTTTTTTTTTTTTTTTTTTTTTAATTTTTATTGAGATAATTCCAAAATATACATAGAAAAGCATTTGGAAAAAAGACAAGAAAAGGAAAAAACAAAAAAAAAGAAAAAAAAAACAAATAGAAAAACTGTTACATTAACATCAATTGTTACAATGGATGATTGTTTGTTACAATTAGGCAATTAACTTTATAATCAGTAGGACTCGAGGTTGGGCATTTTTGATGGGTTGGACAACCAGTACCAATTGGCCGACACTCAAGAGTGATATTATACAATAGATATGTTTATGGTGGAAGTGACCTTTGTGGGAATGTACGTGACCCTGTTCTGACTGTCATGAAGTAGCTCTGTGTTGTAAGTATGTTTCGGCTCTAAACGTAGGGATGTTTTATGCTAGATTTTAGTTTCATAGTGTACTAATTAATAGGATTGGGCAAGTGGATGGGTTGCTGTTGGCTGTTGATGTATTCTTCCCATAGAAATGATATGTTATGGAATTCTTCTACCCGTCTAGTGCTGGTGTAATGATATTTCTCCAGTTGGAGATAGTGTGTCACCTTGGACCTCCAGACCGCGGGGGATAGCAGGTCAGGTCTTTTCCAATTAAGAGGGATTAGTCTCTTAGCAGAATTGACCAGAATTGTAAGGAGGGATCTTTTTAGTTTGCATGAAGTTTTGGGAAATTTATTGAAAAGAAAAACCCACGGGGTTAACGGAAGTGGTGCACCCATAGCTTTTTCAATCTCTGGTCTGAGGGAGTACCAGAAGGATGATGCTGTCGGGCATGTCCACCAGATATGTGCAAAAGTGGCTGGCTCTCCGCAGTTCCTCCAACACATGGAGGTTGTGTTGGGGAATAGGTGGTGTAAACGGACTGGTGTGTAGTACCATCTGCTTAGCAGTTTGATATTCATTTCTAGTATCGAAATGGATGATGAAGCTTTTGTCATCTGGTGAAAGATTATATTCCAATCTGATGGGTCCAGGGCTACCTCCAAGTCCTTTTCCCATTTAGCTACATATGTAGGGGGTGTCGAGTGGGATACTCGTGATAATATTTGGTATGTTAAAGATAAGATTCCTTTCTGTGGGTGAGAATGAAAGCATATGGCCTCGAATTGAGAGAGTTGCCTCTTAAATTGAAGTCTGGAAGCGTGTGTTGTTAAGTAGTGTTTCAGTTGTGTGAAAGTGTACCAGTTTTGGAAGTTGGCCCCGAGGATGTCGCATAAGGTCTGTTGCGATTGAATTTCCTCTTTGTTATATAGAAGATGATGTGGGATAGAGCTTTGTAAAAAAGGGGTGGTTTGGGTTAGGTCCGGGTTTTTTTTCAAGAATGGAAAAGGTGTGTTCTTGCTTGTCGGGGTCAAAGGGGAATATGTGGTGGAGACTGTGGGGTATTTCTGAAGTATTTTGTCCCATTGTTTAAAGGTTTCGTGTACTAGTCTAGGGGTTGTATGAAATAGTTTACGTTGGGCGTTAGGGATCCAGCAGTTCCCGCACAAGTAATGACAGTCCGAAAGTGATTGCTCTAGCTGTACCCATTCCTTATTCATGTTATGTTTACACCAGTCAACTATTCGCGTTAGGAAAACTGCCTGTCTGTAGCGCAATAAATTTGGGGTTCCAATCCCCCCTAACTCCTTCGGGCGGTATAGAGTGGAAGTAGCGATGCGAGGCCTTTTGTGGGACCATATAAAACTGTTTATTTGTTTCTGTAGGGAGAACAATAGGCGATCAGGGAGGGGAACTGGGAGAGTTTGTAAATAATACAAGATTTTGGGCAGGATAATCATTTTGATCGCATTGATTTTCCCTAGCCAGGAGAGGGGTTTACATTTCCATGAGTTGAGGATTGTTTGGGTTGTTGAAATAAGGGTTTTATAGTTTAGGGAGACTATGGTTTCTATAGACGGTGAGATAAATACCCCTAAGTATTTTATTGCCTTAGGTTGTATGCGAAAGTGGTAAGTTTGTTGTATTTTCTCTGTTATATTAGGGTGTAGGTTTATGGTCAATAGTTCGGATTTTGAGATATTTATTTTGAAGTTGGAGTACGATCCGTACGTTTGTAGCGTTCGTAATAATGGGGGCAGTGATGTTTCAGGGTCCTTCAGCGTTAAAAAAATATCATCGGCATAAAGGGTTATTTTATATGTGTTAGGTCCGATCTCCATGCCAAGGATGTTAGTATTGTGTCTGATGTGGGAAGCAAGTACTTCCATCGCCAGTATAAATAAAAGTGGAGAGAGCGGGCAGCCCTGACGTGTTCCATTTTTAATGTTAAAAGGGGGAGAAATAGAATCATTAAGTTTAATTTTAGCCCGAGGGTTATTATAAAGTGCAAATATTTTTCCAATAATTTGTTGAGGGAAGCCAAATGTGTGCAAAGTTTGTTTTAGGAAAGACCAATCTAGCCTATCAAAGGCCTTTTCTGCATCCATGGCCAAGAATGCTGATGGTATCTTTTGGGTGGTGGCATATTCCATAAGGTTTAGTATTTTGGTGGTGTTATCCCTGGCCTCTCTAGAGGGCGTGAAACCTGCTTGGTTAATATGTATGATTGAGGGTAGGATAAAATTTATTCTGGTAGCTATAATTTTTGCAAACAATTTTACATCAAAATTCAGGAGGGAAATGGGACGGAAATTCATAGGTGTGTTTGGAGGTTTACCTGGTTTCGGAAGCACCACGACCTGAGCCTCTAGCATTGTAGATGGGAAGGGGTTATTGTCTGTTACTTCATTGAATATCGTAGTGAGGTGAGGTATCAATGTATCTGAAAAGGTTTTGTAGTATTTGGCTGTGAAACCATCAGGCCCTGGGCTTTTCCCATTTTTAAGGGACTTGATGGCTGTTTGGACTTCTTGAGGGGTAATTGGGTTGTCAAGTAGATTTTTTTGGTCTTCTGTCAGTGTGGGTGTCGGGAATTGTGCGATATATTCTTTAAGTTTAGTAAAATGATCTGTTGTATGACTGTCACTTTGGAGATTGTATAACGATGTATAGTATGCGTGGAAGGCCTGTAAGATGTCAGGGGTTGTCTGAAATGGGTTTCCTTTGGGATTTTATATTTCATAAATGTGTGATTTGAGTCTCTTTTTCTTTAACGCTCTGGCTAAAAGTTTACCTGATCTATTGTTTTCGAAATAAAACAAACTATTAGTTTTTTTGCGTTGGAGCTGGTATTCTAGATCTAGAAAATTGTCTAATTCTGTTCGAATAGACTGAAGCTCAGTTAGAATATTGGTGTTTTCTGGAGATCTTTTATGTGCGTGCTCTAACTGTGCATATCTTGTTGTTAGGTCTTGATAAAGTTTGCGATGGGTCTTTGTGTGGTGGGCCTTTATCTTGATCAACTCTCCACGGAGTACACATTTATGTGCCTCCCAAATTGCAAAGTTATTTTTTATCGACCGAGAGTTGATGGTAAAATATTCTGTTATAGACTTGGCGAGCTTAGGAGCCAAATCTGGGTGGTCCAAAAGGCTATCGTCTAGTTTCCATTGGTATGAGGTATGGGGGGTGTTGGGCCAGGTGAATTTGAGCTGGACAGACGAGTGGTCTGACCAGAATGTTGGTAGTATTTCGCACTTGTTTATGTGGGAAAGACCGCTTTGGTTAGTAAGGATGTAATCTAGCCTGCTATAGGATTTGTTGGGGTGGGAGAAGAAGGTGTAGTCTCTTTTCTCTTTGTGTAAGAATCTCCAAGTGTCATAGAGTTTTATGTCTCTCATTCCCTGCCAAATGAATTTGGAAAGTTTTTTGGGAATTTGTATGTTCACATTGGTGCTATCAATAGTGGGTTGCAGCGGCACGTTGAAGTCCCCTGATAAGAAGATCGGGCCTTTTGCCAGATCAACTATCCTAGTGAACAAATTGCGGAAGAAGGGTAGTTGATGGGTATTGGGGGCATATACATTTATGAGTGTTATAGGTCTTCCATACAATAGACCTGTCAGGCCCAGGTAACGACCTTCTTTGTCTGCTGTCTTTTGGATCATGGTAAACGGGACAGATTTATGTATCAGGATGCTCACTCCATTTTTCTTTTGCGGGCCTGTGTTATGGAAGTGTGTGGTGAAGTGTTTCCCAAAGTATTGTGGTATGTGGTGTGATTTAAAATGCGTTTCTTGGAGGAAGAGGATATCTATATGTCTTTTTGATAAGTCAGACATGGCCTTCAATCTTTTTATTGGTGAATTAAAGCCTTTGACGTTTTGAGTCAGTAGGGTCAATTGAGGTGGTGTGTTAGAGGTCATTAATGGTAGTGGGGGATTGTATATTGCTGTGGATTAATTGAGTGTTAAGGCATGTATTGGTACAAGGCTCGAGAATAAGACTGTTGTTTTTGAGTATTGCAACAAGTGATAGGATTACATTAAACTGGGTGCACATCAAGTAACAATATGTCACATCAAACAAAACACACAAAAAAAAACATTTCAAACAGAATAAACAGGAAAAAGGCTCTCTGCCTAACATAGGTCATTTCTGAGAGCGCTTATGAAGGGGAAAACTGTTGACTAGCCCTTTGGATGTGTTTAAAGAAAAAAAGCTATTATCCCTTAGATTGGGGGTGTCCAAAGCCATTAGCAGCTCGGAGAGATAAGTAATATTACCTTTGGCGGAGCACACTTAAACTTGGTGTTGCCCGGCTTGACTTACACAGTATAAAATTTACTATCAATGTCTGACATGTGCCCTTTAGTGGCAGTTAGAACATTTGGGCAGGACATTATATTTAACCTGACTCTGCTCTATGCATAAGCTTTATGCCTATCAAGGGGGTGCATTTTCTATTTGCCAGAAGTATGATATGCATATGTTTCTAGCAGCGACCGCCATGCGCACGCCCATATCTGTGGTTTTCATAGAGTGTGAAGGTCAATAGCGCCCTCACGAATTTCATGCGCTACATGGCTGCCACCGCCAATCACAGACCCACCTCATGGGACCAGCTAAGACCAACTAGAACATAAAGTCTTTCAATGTAGTAAACACTCACTGAAGCTGAGGCATACTTATCTTAACCTTAGGTTTAGAAAAAATGGAATCACTCTCAAGTTCAATGAGTTGAGTCCTTGTAAGCCTCGTGATGTTGTGATGAAATGGGTGGTGAGTCTGGATGCAGGTGGGAAAATTGGGCTTGATTATGGCCCTGGTTTCGTTTAATAGCATCCATCTGTTCCGATATAGATCTGTCTCTGTTATTTCTTGAAGTTGAGGGTCCAGGCTTGTGTTGGACAGTGGAGTCGGATGGGGGGTCTATCCCAAGTGATTTGCAGAAGGAGTCTGTTTCTTCGGGAGATCTGCATGTCAATCTGGTGTTGTTTCTAAGCACCCAGACCTGAGTTGGAAAGCCCCATCTGTATGGGATCTTCTTGTTACGTAAGAGTGTTGTTAAGGGGCTGAACTCCTTTCTGCGCTGTAGAGTTTGTGAAGCCAGGTCTTGGTAGAATTGAAGGACATTGCCCCTGAATCTGATTGGTTGTAGTTTTCTTGATTGATTCAGGAGCATTTCTTTTTCAAGAAAGTTTTTAAAGCGAATAATAAAGCTAGTTTATTTAATTGTATTTATTTGTAGCAATTGTGTTTAATTAATTTATTGATAGTGTAGTGTTAGGTTAATTGTAGGTAATTGTAGGTAGTTTATTTAATTAATTTATTGATAGGGTAGTGTTAGGTTTAATTATATCTTAGGTTAGGATTTATTTTACAGGTAAATTTGTTATTATTTTAACTAGGTAGCTATTAAATAGTTCTTAACTATTTAATAGCTATTGTACCTAGTTAAAATAATTACCAAGTTGCCTGTAAAATAAATATTAATCCTAAAATAGCTATAATATAATTATAATTTATATTGTAGCTATATTAGGATTTATTTTACAGGTAAGTATTTAGCTTTAAATAGGAATAAGTTATTTAATAAGAGTTAATTTATTTCGTTAGATTAAAATTATATTTAATTTAGGGGGGGTGTTAGTGTTAGGGTTAGACTTAGCTTTAGGGGTTAATACATTTATTAGAATAGCGGTGAGCTCCGGTCGGCAGATTAGGGGTTAATAATTGAAGTTAGGTGTCGGCGATGTTAGGGAGGGCAGATTAGGGGTTAATACTATTTATGATAGGGTTAGTGAGGCGGATTAGGGGTTAATAACTTTATTATAGTAGCGCTCAGGTCCGCTCGGCAGATTAGGAGTTAATAAGTGTAGGCAGGTGTCGGCGACGTTGAGGGGGGCAGATTAGGGGTTAATAAATATAATATAGGGGTCGGCGATGTTAGGGCAGCAGATTAGGGGTACATAGGGATAACGTAGGTTGCGGCGGTTTACGGAGCGGCAGATTAGGGGTTAAAAAAAATATGCAGGTGTCAGCGATAGCGGGGGCGGCAGATTAGGGGTTAATAAGTGTAAGGTTAGGGGTGTTTAGACTCGGGGTACATGTTAGAGTGTTAGGTGCAGACGTAGGAAGTGTTTCCCCATAGGAAACAATGGGGCTGCGTTAGGAGCTGAACGCTGCTTTTTTGCAGGTGTTAGGTTTTTTTTTCAGCTCAAACAGCCCCATTGTTTCCTATGGGAGAATCGTGCACGAGCACGTTTTTGAGGCCGGCCGCGTCCGTAAGCAACTCTGGTATCGAGAGTTGCATTTGCGGTAAAAATGCTCTACGCTCCTTTTTTGGAGCCTAACGCAGCATTTGTTTAAACTCTCGATACCAGAGTTAAATTTATGGTGCGGCCAGAAAAAAGCCCGCGGAGCGTTAACAGCCCTTTTACCGCCGAACTCCAAATCTAGGCCTAAGATAGCTACAATATAACTAATAGTTACATTGCAGCTAGCTTAGGGTTTATTTTTATTTTACAGGCAAGTTTGTATTTATTTTAACTAGGTAGAATAGTTATTAAATAGTAGATAACTATTTAATAACTACCTAGCTAAAATAAATACAAAACTAACTGTAAAATAAAACCTAACACTACGCTATAATTAAATAAATTAACTAAATTAAATTAACACCTAACACTACGCTATAATTAAATAAATTAACTAAATTAAATACAATTACCTAAATTAAATTAAATTAGCTAAAGTACAACCCCCCCACTAAATTACATAAAATAATAAACAAATTACAGATATTTAAACTAATTACACCTAATCTAATAGCCCAATTAAAATAAAAAAGCCCCCTCAAAATAAAATAAAACCCTAGCCTAAACTAAACTACCAATAGCCCCTGTAAAAAAAATACAAACAACCCCCCAACAATAAAACCCACCACCCACACAACCAACCCCCCAAATAAAATACTATCTAAAAAAAAAACTAAGCTCCCCATTGCCCTGAAAAAGGCATTTGGATGGGCATTGCCCTTAAAAGAGCTCTTTTGCAGCCCAAAGTCCCTAACCTAAAAATAAAACCCACCCAATACACCCTTAAAAAAAAAACTAACACTAACCCCCTGAAGTCTTCATCCAAGCCGGGCCGAAGTCCTCAACGAAGCTGGGAGAAGTCTTCATCCAAGCCGGGCAAAGTGGTCCTCCAGACGGGCAGAAGTCTTCTTCCAGACGGCATCTTCTATTTTCATTCATCCGGCGCGAAGCGGGTCCATCTTCAAGGCATCCGACGCAGAGCATCCTCTTCATCCGATGACTAAAGCTGAATGAAGGTACCATTAAGTGATGTCATCCAAGATGGCATCCCTTAGATTCTGATTGGCTGATAGAATTCTATCAGCCAATAGGAATTAAGGTAGAAAAAATCATATTGGCTGATGCAATCAGCCAGTAGGATTGAACTTCAATTCTATTGGCTGATCCAATCAGCCAATAGGATTGAGTTTTAATTCTATTGGCTGTTCCAATCAGCCAATAGAATGCAACCTCAATCCTATTGGCTGATTGGATCAGCCAATAGGATTTTTCCTACCTTAATTCCGATTGGTTAATCGGAATTCAAGGAACGCCATATTGGATGACGTCATTTAAACGAACCTTCATTCTTCGCTTGGACTTCGTTTGAAGAGGATGCTCTGTGTCAGCTGGATTGAAGATGGACCCGCTCCACGCAGGATGGATGAAGATAGAAGATGCCGTCTGGATGAAGACTTCTGCCGCTTGGAGGACCTCTTCTGCCCGGATCGGATGAAGACTTCTGCCCCTCTGGAGGTCCACTTGTGCCCGGCTGGGTGAATATGTCTCAAGGTAGGGTGATCTTCAAGGGGGTAGTGTTAGGTTTTATTAAGGGGGGATTGGGTGGGTTTTAGAGTAGGGTTGGGTGTGTGGGTGGTGGGTTTTAATGTTGGGGGGGTATTGTATTTTTTAAGGGCTATTTGTAATTTAGTATAGGGTAGGGAATTCTATTATTTTGGGGGGCTTTTTTATTTTATTAGGGGGATTAGATTAGGTGTAATTAGTTTAAAAAAATTGTAATTATTTTTTTATTTTCTGTAATTTAGTATTTGTTGTTTTTCGTACTTTAGTTTATTTAATTTAATTGTAGTTAGTTTATGTAATTAATTTAATGATAGTGCAGTGTTAGGTGTAATTGTAATTTAGGTTAGGATTTATTTTACAGGTAAAGTTGTACTTATTTTTTTTTTTAATTAAATCTTTATTAATATATTGAAAAAGACAGTAAGGTAACACATCTAATAAAACATAATGCGGAACATGGATTGTAACTTATACAGAGCTTACAAGGCTAGGAGATCAACAAAGCCATGTTTTAGACTTTACAACCCAAAATTGTCTAATCCACTATGAAATATATTGGCATGAGAAAACATGTGAGCAATTGCAATGTTAAGAATATAACCAAACTTTTCTCATAGTGCTCGTTCCAAACAAAAGGTGCCAAAAGTCACACAATTTTCAAGGGAAAAGAAAGAAAAGGGATTAGTGTGTGAAGAAAGAAGAAGAAGAGAAAAAGAGACCGGTATGCAAAAGGGGGGAGGAGAAAAAAAAATAAAAAATTAAAAGTTCAGCAATGTAAGAATTATATTTTCCCCTGCCACAACGCCAACATCAGTTCGTAAGTTTCCAATTGGTGCATTTTTAGAAAATGATATCTCTCCAGTGAGAGGAGATCGGAAAGTGTAGATATCCATACTTCACGAGTGGGAACTGTCTGGGATTTCCAATACTTTGGAATTAATTTTTTAGCAGCAGAAATCATAATTAGGAGTAGTGGTCGTTTGCCTAACCCTTCTACCTTGGGGAGATCAAGGAACAAAAGAACTTTAGGGTTATGAGGGATCTCAACTCCAAGAATCTCTGACATCTCTGTCAAGATGTCTGGCCAGAATCTAAGAAGCCGGGTGCATGACCACCAAATGTGGAGAATAGATCCCTCCTCCCCGCAGCCCCTCCAGCAAGTGTTATTAAGGCCAGGGAAAATCCTATGGAGGCGCGTCAGGGTTAAGTACCACCTGCATAAAAACTTTAGGTGAATTTCTTGAATTGTTGCTGAAACTGAGGATTTTTTAATTAATTTAAAGGCTCGATGCCAGGTTTCTGTGTCTGGTTCACAGTTAAGGTCTCTGTTCCAAGAGTTCGTGTATGAAGGGAGGTCTGCGGTCTCGAAATTGGATATTATCTTGTAAAGTTTAGAAATTAAGTGTGTCGAGGCTGATATAGAAATACAAAGTGTCTCAAAGGGTGTAAGTCTCCTACCTAGCACCTCCTTACATTTATGATGGGAGATAAAGTGAATCAGTTGATGGTAATGAAGCCATGAGGAGAATATCTCCCCGTGGGTTTCTTCCAATTCGGATTGTGTCTTGGTTCTGCCATTTTCTGAAAGAAAATAAACTGACCCCAGTCTAAGATTGTACGGTTGTAGTTTGGTAAAGCCTAAACGACAGTATGGGAGATCGATGTGTTCTAGAATCGGTGTTAGAGGGCCGTCTTTTGAGGAAATGTGAGTACTAGTGGATATTAGTTTATCCTAGTCTGATAAGACCCCTAATGTAACATGATAATTTTCAATTAACTTAGGTCTTTGTTGACGAGGTATCCAAGCTAACGTTGCTAATTTTATTAATTTTAAAAGTTTGTCTGTCTATATGTATCTAGGCTTTGTCATGTAAATTATGTCCCCATTCTACTATGTGTTGGAGGGATATTGCATATTTATATGTTTGTAGACAAGGAACTCCTAGGCCCCCATTATCCCTAGAGAGATACATGGTTTTCTTGGGGACCCTAGGTCTAGCGCCATTCCAAATGTACTGTTCAAAGGCTTTTTGTAATTGACTTATATATCCTACAGGGAGTAGTATTGGGAGGGACTGGAAGAGATATAAAATGCGGGGAGGGACGTTCATTTTCAGAACTCCTATTCTCCCCAACCACGAAAGTTTTTTATTTTTCCAAACCGAAAGGTCTCTAATTATTTCTTTCTTTATTTTGATATAGTTTAGCTTGTATAAATCCTGATTGGTGGGAGTGAGATCAATCCCCAAATATTTCAGTTTATGTTGGGCAATAGGAATGTTATAATTATTGCTTAAGTGTTGTACGTGAGTTGGGTTGGTGTTAATGTTGAGAATTTCCGATTTGGAGATATTTAGTTGAAAATTGGAGACCTTACTATAGTTAGCTATCTCTGTTAACAGTGCTGGGATAGCTGTCTCCGCTCCCGTCAAAGGGAATAGCGCATCATCAGCATAGAGGGCTTGCTTGTATTCCTTCTCTCCCACCACTATTCCCGTGATCTCTTTGTTTTCTCTTACTTTCTGGGCTAATACTTCGATAGATATGGCAAAGAGAAGAGGGGATAAGGGACAGCCCTGCCTAGTGCCATTATTGATTTCAAAAGACTCAGAGAGAGTGCCATTTATTCTAACCTTTGCGTTTGGGGAGGAGTATAAAGCCATAGCAGAGTTTAGGAAGGGTTCTGGGATTCCCATCTTAGTCATTGACTTGCGCAGAAAAGACCATCGCACCCTATCGAAGGCCTTCTCCGCGTTGGTTGCAAAAAGGACCATTGGAGTCCGCAACAATTTAGCATAGTTAATCAATTGCAATATCTTAATAGTGTTGTCGCCGGCTTCTCGGCCTGGAATGAAGCCAGATTGGTCCGAGGAGATCAATTTAGGTAAATATTTATTCAATCTGTTAGCAAGGACCTTAGCCAAAAGTTTCATGTCCGAATTCATAAGGGAGATGGGTCTGAAGTTCTCTGGACAATTGGCTGGTTTCCCTGGCTTGGGGATAACTGTAATATGCGCCTCGAGCAGTGATTTGGACAATGTGGGCCTGTCCCTAAGGGAGTGAAAAAGTTTTAGTAAATGAGGAGATAATGTTTTACTAAGCAATTTGTAGTATCTAGGGGTGAAACCGCCTGGGCCCGGGCTCTTGCCTGTCGGCATATCTTTGATAGCTAATTGTAGTTCTTCATCAGAGAAGGGGGAGGCTAGGTCAAGTTTTTCCTCCTCAGTAAGAGAAGGGAGGGTGAGGTCTTCAAAGTATTTATTTGTTTTCTATGTTGTATAATGATCTATAATAGTCTCTAAAGGAAGAGGCAATAAGTTTGCTGCTAGTGACTGGGGTACCATTTTTTGACTTGATAGAATGTATGTAAGAGGATAACTGTTTCCTACGAAGGGTTCTTGCTAAAAAATTTCCCGGTTTATTTCCCCCTTCATAATAATATTGTTTTAAGTGTAGTGCGTTACGTTGGTATGTTTTGGTGAGGAGTTCTTTAAGTTCTGTTCTGGCTAAAGTTAGGTCCTGTAAGACAGAGTCAGTAGAAGGGTTCTGCTTGTGAGCTTTTTCTAGGGTGTTAATTCTTTCTAGCAGAGAGGCATGATAAACCCTAGATTCTTTAGCTAATTTCGAACTCTGTTTGATAAAGAGACCACGAATAACTGATTTGTGAGCCTCCCATTCCATCATAGAAGACGAGGCTGTGCTTTCATTTAATGAGAAATATTCTGTAAGAGATTTCTCAATTTCTCCCAAAAATGAAGGGTTGTCCAGTAACGTATCATCTAGTTTCCATGTCCTATTGATGATTGGCAAATCTGGCCATAGAATGGAGCAAGTGATAGGAGCGTCATCAGACCATGTTATATTACCAATGTTGTACTGTGAAGCAAGGGAGAGGCCATGAGAGTCTATCATGATGTAGTCAATTCTTGTGTAGCAGCTGTGTGGGGAAGAGTAGAAGGTGTAATCTTTTTCATTTATGTGTAGGGACCTCCATAGATCATGTAGATCCAGATTAGTAAAGGAGCCCTTAACTGTTCGCAGAGTAGATTTTAGGACTGTAGAGACTCCTCTTGAAGAGTCTAATTTTGGGTCGAAGATAATATTGAAATCTCCTGCCAAGAAAACCACTCCTTTAGCGTGGTCCAATAATAAATTCGAGATATTTTTTTTAAAATTTGGTTTGGGCTTGGTTGGGGGCATATATATTTAGAATAGTGAGTTGTTGGCCATAAAGAGAGCCCACTAGCAGAATGAACCTCCCCTCTGTGTCTTTGACAATGCGATTTACCTGTACAGGAAGGGATTTGTGTATGAGGATACCCACTCCCCCTTTTTTGTCTGGGCCAGAGGCAAAGTGCGTTATAGGAAAATGGGGGGGGGGGTCCACCGTGGTTCTTTGCCCCTCTGAAAGTGGGTTTGTTGTAATAGGATAATTTGGCTTTTCAGTTTATTCAGCTCCCTAATAGCAATAGATCTTTTACCCGGATTATTCAAACCCTTACCGTTTATAGACGTCATTTGGAAGGAGTGTTCTTTAAATTTACTATGATGTACCGGCATGATGGCAAGAGAAAAAAAAAAAAGGGGAGGGGGTGGAAGGGGAGAAGGTGGTTAGGAAGCTCAGAAGGTGTTATCAAACAAATTGAGTTATGTAGATAAACCGCAAACCAGCCCTCAAGGAGGGGCAATTCACAGGGTATCAGTACTCAGGGGAAGTATCTCCACCTCCGACTAGGTGGAATGTATATCTGAAACCTAAATTGTTTGCTGGCATAAGGGTTATTGGGAGGGAAGGGGTGGGAAGTGGAAATAAAAGTTGCAGTTAGGGATTCAAGGGGGGTATTAAAGGGGGGATGGGGGGTGAGGGAGAGGGGGGAATGATGGAAGAGAGGGATGAGGTTGTATTTTGGTGAAGTGGAGGTTGAGATGACCGCATAGTTTGGGCCGTAACCCAGTATGTAGATAATGTACTAGGCCTCTCGGGAGCAGCAAAGTTCTTTTGGACATAAACATAACAATAAACCTTAAACATTTCTAACAAAAATTTAACTGGTAAAGGAGTAAGTTCTAAGTAACATAAGAAAAACATTTAGTCTATTCACACATTAATGAAAGGCGTGAACCTATAATTGAGACATTTTTTGCTTTATATCATTTTCCCGTGGGGATATTAAATCATACTACAATGATCCTGATAAGAACTATCATTTGCATGTTGAATTACCTCCGAGTGGCATATAACTTTGTCACGTATAACATTCTGATTTAACTGGAAATAATGAATGGAGGGAATTGCTCATACCATGCTATGCATAATAAAAATTAAAGAAACTTTAGACGTAAAACAAACATGCACTGTCCTTTCCTAAAGGAAACTGCGGACACTTCGTGCAATTTCAGAGTCATTATGAGGGGAGGCAGTTTAAATGTTCCTCAGTAAACAATATTAGAAAAAGTATATACGTGTGTTACAAACTAAGCTTTCACAATTAACACTCACCCTCTGTTTCTTGTGGATCACTAACATGGAGCACTTACTTGACTACAGTCCTGTGTTAAGATTGACCAGCAATCTGTAGTAGAGCTAATAGACATGTTTCACTGTTGAGTGGAGCTAGAGTTTGCTGGGGCTCTATCCTCCTGACGGACCCTGGTGGGTCTTGGAGACCCGTCCTCATCTTGATTTATAGGCAGCGAGAGTTCCTTGTAAAAGGTATTTGGATCCGATCCTGGTCTGAAAATAGCGGTTCTGTTGTTGGCTGTAGAAATGAGGGAGACAGGAAACCCCCATCTATAGGGGACCCCATGTCTCCTCAAAGTTGAATCGGGTGTTTTTCTCTTGCGCATTTGAGGAGGTCTTCTTTATCCTTAAATTTAAGGAATTTGACGATTATATCCCTCGGGGGGGGCTTTAGGAGGAGGTTTAGGGCGTAACGCTCTGTGAGCATGCTCTATCTGGACTCCCTCAGCAGATGAATCGTCTTTAATGACTCTGAATAAAGCTTGCAAATAACCCTCAATTGCAGGAGGGAAGATAGCTTTAGAGACGCCCCTTATACGCAGATTATTGCGCCATGTCCTATTCTCCAAATCCTCCAATTTTTCTGATAAAATGTGCAGTTTGGTGTCGTGATCTTGAATACTAGATGAATTAGAGCGCACCTCCTCTGCAATGGACTCTTGATGCCTTTCTAAAGAGACTACTCTTTTTTCCATAGCCCCCAGGTCTTTGCGTAGGTCTCCAAATAGAGTCCTCATCTCATGGAGGACTACCTTTATGTCATCTTTAGAAGATAGGTTTATAATATCTTTCTTTGTGATAAAAGAGCCATGATCATGGTCCCCTACTGGGGGAGAGGGTATCATAGATGATTGCATTTCTACTGATTCCTCTGTGTCTGAGGGGGGAGTTGGTTCCTTGGGCTTCAGGAAATGGCTTAAGGATTTTTATGCAGGGATTTTGTCACTTTTTAGATGTTTTTTGCAAGGCATCCCCCTCACAGACAAATGATATGGCTGAGTGTGTAATAAAAATTCTTCCACCTTGTAGTGTAATCAGGAGATCTCTTTTGGCCCTTGGTAACTGAAAGTTTATTACAGAAAAGGGGGGGGGGAGGGACATAAACCTTGTAGCTGATGCGCTTTTTATAAAGGTCTGCTACGTGTATGATCCTTATAGACAGCGCAGTAATGACTTATAGAGAGGTTAAGTGAGTGAGCGTCAAATAAGCTGAATGACCAGCTCCCTTTGGATTTACTTTTAAATATGTGCACTTATTACTAGTATGCGAGTTGCCCCAGGTTCGTGATCTCAAGACAAGATGTGATGCCAGCTGAGGAGGCAGCTCCGTGTAGTCAGATCTGCGGTAGTGAGCTTTAGTGTGTTTAGGCTGTAAATGTACTAGCCGCGCTGCCCCCATGGACCTGCTTCCAGCTGTGTGAGTAAGCGGGGTGTTTATGTGAGGCGACCGAGGGCGCCTCCAACTCACGGATCAGCAGGTGACTCCTCAGTGATTACTGATGCTGTGTCCACAGTAGCTCCGGTGCCGAGATCAAGCCTCCTCACTTCTCGCTCTGATCCGGTTCTCCTCCGGGCTGATACTATGTGAAGTAGCGCTCAAACAGCAGGCCTCCTGTCAGCGCTGGGTCTTTTGATGCCTCTGCTGCCACGTGGGTTGTGCAGCAAGAAGGCCGCAGTCCATAGCTCCTCAGCAGATGATATGAAGTTAGCCGGAGGTTTCTTCATACAGTGCTAATTATGATCGCAAGTGCACAGCAGGGTATAGGGAAGGGAAAAGTGGGGATATGCCAGCAAATTAGTGCCTATAGTCGGATTAGGAGATAGGAGCCCTCCTAAGAAGCAGCTATCTTCTTGCGTGGCTAGACTCTGCCCCCAAAGTTGTACTTATTTTAACTAGGTAGCTATTAAATCGTTAATAACTATTTAATAACTATTCTACCTAGTTAAAATAAATACAAAGTTGCCTGTAAAATAAATATAAATCCTAAGATATCTGCAATGTAACTATAATTTATATTGTAGCTAGCTTGGGGTTTATTTTATAGGTAAGTATTTAGTTTTAAATAGGAATAATTTATTTAATTGTAGTTATTTTATTTAGATTTATTTAAATTATATTTAAATTAGGGGGGTGTTAGGGTTAGACTTAGGTTTAGGGTTTAATAACTTTATTATAGTGGCGGCGACGTTGGCTGCGGCAGATTAGGGGTTAATAAATGTAGGTAGGTTGTGGCAACGTTGGGGGGGCAGATTAGGGGTTAATAAATATAATGTAGGGTTCGGCGATGTTGAGGGCAGCAGATAAGGGGTTAATAAGTATAATGTAGGGTTCGGTGACGATGGGGGTGGCAGATTAGGGGTTAATAATTCTAGTTAGGTTGCAGCGACGTTGGGGGTGGCAGAATAGGGGTTAATAACTATAATGTTGGTGTCGGCGATGTTGGGGGCAGCAGATTAGGAGTTCATAGGGATAATGTAGGTGGCGGTGTCCGGAGCGGCAGATTAGGGGTTAATAAGATAATGCAGGTGGCGACGATGTCGGGGACGGCAGATTAGGGGTTAATAAGTGTAAGATTAGGGGTGTTTAGACTCGGGGTTCATGTTAGGGTGTTAGGTGTAGACATAAAATTAATTTCCCCATAGGAATCAATGGGGCTGCGTTATAAGCAGAACGCTGCTTTTTTGCAGGTGTTAGGTTTTTTTCAGCCGGCTCAGTCCAATTTTTTCCTATGGGGAAATCATGCATGAGCACGTTTAGCCAGCTTACTGCTACCGTAAGCAACGCTGGTATTGAGGTGAGATGTGGAGCTAAATTTTGCTCTACGCTCACCTTTTTGCAGCTAACGCCGGGTTTAAAAAAACCTGTAATACCATTGTTGTCTTAAGGTAGCGTTAAAAAAAAAAAAAGGCTTGTTAGCAACGCACCCCTGTTACCACAAAACTCATAATCTTGCTGAATATTTAGGACAAATAGGACAACCCCTCCGGGATAGAATAAGATACACCTATTAAATATAGAATAGGGATATGAAGATCACCTCCTTTCAAAAACATTTTAAAGAATGTAATAATCAAAAAACAGATGGTCTGCTGTACTGGGGGGTTAAAAAAGAAACACTAAGAAGAGGTGGTAACATAACTAGACAACTACTACTCACAGAAGCTGAATTGATTTTCAATTGTGCAACCCTAACTGCAGGGGGACTTAACGTAGAGTTGGACCTCAACCCTTTCAATTAAAGATGTTTGTATATATATATTCCAGTTTTCTAATACATTCACAGACACTGATATCCATACAGGTGTGAATATATACCTATTAGAGGTTTGTGTGTCGACTACATTATATCCTCCCTAATTGGAATTTTTGAGTAATCAAATGATCGTAATATACCCTGAAAAACTGCCTTTAATAGAACAAAATTTTAAAATACACTGCAGAGGAGTTTTGGAGAATAATTACAACACTACACCTTAAAACACATCAACTAGATTAGAAATTATTTTCAGAATATCTAAATATGCCTGTTGAAACTAAAATTAACTTTGGATGTCTAGTAGATATCCGAAGGAACTTTAAATAAGACATTAAATTAAGGATATGAGAATGTACAGTATGTTCTCTAATGGAATTGGTCTTCAAATATGATCATAGAGAATATACAGATAACCTGTCAAAACATACAGTGTGTATATATATATATATATATATATATATATATATATATATATATATATGATAATGGAAATGAAAGAATGTGTATGAAAGAACATAATGAGTATAATATTTTGGGATAATATAGACCAAGAGAATTCTTGTTAATGACTAAACAAATTCTTTATTTTACAACATGATAATTGACCATAGTGAATAGAATCTATATGCTACTCTGAAGGGGTGAAGAAGTAATGTTCCCTTTAAGAAGTGACTATAAGCATCATGAGTAAGAGTATAAATGCTCTGAGATCAAGACCACAAGTCATCTTGATAAAGGCAGACCCTGCCAAAATGCGTTGAAGTGACTTGTTGGAACCTAGCTCTGAGAGCTCTGCAGTACTACATCTGATAAACCATAAGAAAACAAACTATCTAACCTGTCTGTGGAGCAGAAGGAGTTACAGACTACCGGCCTACTGATTGGTCTGAAAGAACCAGATGATCACACTACATCACTAGCGACAGTGAAGACGCTGGAACTCCCGCTATAGACACAAGCGTGGATGAAAAAAACGGCTGACCGAGTCTGTCAGGTAATGTGACTTCTAGGAGTTTAACCAGATCCGAGGTCGGGTAAGATAAATACATCTCTATTCATCAGCATCACACTGACCGGTCAGTAGGACTCTAACCTCACCTAAGTTTGGATATCCAATATTCTATTGATATATGACCTGTGATTCCGACTGTAAAACTACTTTGGGAGTCTGAAATATAAGCAACAATGCTACAGGAAACAATCTCTAAGACTGTTTAGGAAACACTGATGTTTTTTAGATTTTAACAAAGGACAGAACTAATATCTTGGCACTATTCGAGTCCTAGACTCCCCTCACAGGTGTCAGTGAGATTTGAGAACCCTCAACTTTCTATAAAACAGAAGTTTTATGAATTAGAAGTTTTATATTTACATAAGTATATTTGAACAACTGTATTAGATGATAGACTGTTTGTCTATATTAACATATACAAAGGATCAACTTGCAATCCTGTATATATTTTCTAACTTACGTTATCTAGTAAGTGTTTGAGAAATGTTCTAAATAATATATGGTTCTTTTTTCATTGCTTTACACAAAGGATTCATTTTTGTGTTCAGTCAAATATTATTTCTTTTACGTAGCCTTGTTGAGATACTGTATGAATTAAAGTTTTCTAAGGCCTAGATTTAGAGTTTGGCGGTAGCCGTGAAAACCAGTGTTAGAGGCTCCTAATGCTGGTTTTAGGCTACCTCCGGTATTTGGAGTCACTCAAAAAACGGTCTAAAGATCACTTTTCAGCCGCGACTTTTCCATACCGCAGATCCCCTTACATCAATTGCGTATCCTATCTTTTCAATGGGATTTTTCTAACTCCGGTATTTAGAGTCGTGTCTGAAGTGAGCGTTAGAACTCTAACGACAAAACTCCAGCCGCAGAAAAAAGTCAGTAGTTAAGAGCTTTCTGGGCTAACGCTGGTTCATAAAGCTCTTAACTACTGTGCTCTAAAGTACACTAACACCCATAAACTACCTATGTACCCCTAAACCGAGGCCCCCCCCCACATCGCCGCCACTCGATTAAAATTTTTTAACCCCTAATCTGCTGACCGCCACCTACGTTATCCTTATGTACCCCTAATCTGCTGCCCCTAACACCGCCGACCCCTATATTATATTTATTAACCCCTAACCTGCCCCCCACAACGTCGCAGCCAGCTACCTACAATAATTAACCCCTAATCTGCCGACCGCAAAGTGCCGCTACTTAAGTTATCCTTATGTACCCCTAATCTGCTGCCCCTAACACCGCCGACCCCTATATTATATTTATTAACCCCTAATCTGCCCCCCCTCAACGTCGCCTCCACCTGCCTACACTTATTAACCCCTAATCGGCCGAGCGGACTGCACCGCTACTATAATAAAGTTATTAACCCCTAATCCGCCTCACTAACCCTATAATAAATAGTATTAACCCCTAATCTGCCCTCCCTAACATCGCCAACACCTAACTTCAATTATTAACCCCTAATCTGCCGACCGGAGCTCACCGCTATTCTAATAAATGTATTAACCCCTAAAGCTAAGTCTAACCCTAACACTAACACCCCCTAAGTTAAATTTAATTTAAATCTAACTAAATAAATTAACTCTTCTTAAATAAATTATTCCTATTTAAAGCTAAATACTAACCTGTAAAATAAATCATAATATAGCTACAATATAAATTATAATTATATTATAGCTATTTTAGGATTAATATTTATTTTACAGGTAACTTTGTATTTATTTTAACCAGGTACAATAGCTATTAAATAGTTAAGAACTATTTAATAGCTAAAATAGTTAAAATAATTACAACATTACCTGTAAAATAAATCCTAACCTAAGTTACAATTAAACCTAACACTATACTATCATTAAATTAATTAAATAAAATACCTACAATTACCTACAATTAAACCTAACACTACACTATCAATACATTAATTAAATACAATACCTACAAATAACTACAATGAAATAAACTAACTAAAGTACAAAAAATAAAAAATAACTAAGTTACAAAAAATAAAAAAATATTTACAAACATAAGAAAAATATTACAACAATTTTAAACTAATTACACCTACTCTAAGCCCCCTAATAAAATAACAAAGACCCCCAAAATAAAAAATGCCCTACCCTATTCTAAATTACTAAAGTTCAAAGCTCTTTTACCTTACCAGCCCTGAACAGGGCCCTTTGCGGGGCATGCCCCAAGAAGTTCAGCTCTTTTGCCTGTAAAAAAAAATATACAATACCCCCCCCCCCCAACATTACAACCCACCACCCACATACCCCTAATCTAACCCAAACCCCCCTTAAATAAACCTAACACTAAGCCCCTGAAGATCATCCTACCTTGTCTTCACCTCACCGGGTATCACCGATCGGTCCTGGCTCCAAAATCTTCATCCAACCCAAGCGGGGGCTGGCGATCCATCATCCGGTGGCTGAAGAGGTCCAGAAGAGGCTCCAAAGTCTTCATCCTATCCGAGAAGAAGAGTAGATCCGGACCGGCAACCATCATCTTCCAAGCAGCATCTTCTATCTTCATCCGATGAGGACCGGCTCCATCCTGAAGACCTCCACCGTGGACCCATCTTCATCCGGCGACGTCCAACTGAAGAATGACGGTTCCTTTAAGGGACGTCATCCAAGATGGCGTCCCTCGAATTCCGATTGGCTGATAGGATTCTATCAGCCAATCGGAATTAAGGTAGGAATATTCTGATTGGCTGATGGAATCAGCCAATAAGAATCAAGTTCAATCCGATTGGCTGATCCAATCAGCCAATCAGATTGAGTTCACATTCTATTGGCTGTTCCTATCAGCCAATCAGAATATTCCTACCTTAATTCCGATTGGCTGATAGAATCCTATCAGCCAATCGGAATTCGAGGGATGCCATCTTGGATGACGTCCCTTAAAGGAACCGTTATTCTTCAGTTGGACGTCGCCGGATGAAGATGGGTCCGCTGTGGAGGTCTTCAGGATGGAGCCGGTCCTCATCGGATGAAGATAGAAGATGCCGCTTGGAAGATGATGGTTGCTGGTCCGGATCTACTCTTCTTCCCGGATAGGATGAAGACTTTGGAGCCTCTTCTGGACCTCTTCAGCCACCGGATGATGGATCGCCAGCCCCCGCTTGGGTTGGATGAAGATTTTGGACCCAGGACCGATCGGTGATACCCGGTGAGGTGAAGACAAGGTAGGATGATCTTCAGGGGCTTAGTGTTAGGTTTATTTAAGGGGGGTTTGGGTTAGATTAGGGGTATGTGGGTGGTGGGTTGTAATGTTGGGAGGGTATTGTATGTGGTTTTTTTTTACAGGCAAAAGAGCTGAACTTCTTGGGGCATGCCCCGCAAAGGGCCCTGTTCAGGGCTGGTAAGGTAAAAGAGCTTTGAACTTTAGTAATTTAGAATAGGGTAGGGCATTTTTTATTTTGGGGGTCTTTGTTATTTTATTAGGGGGCTTAGAGTAGGTGTAATTAGTTTAAAATTGTTGTAATATTTTTCTTATGTTTGTAATTATTTTTTGTAACTTAGTTCTTTTTTATTTTTTGTAATTTAGTTAGTTTATTTCATTGTAGTTATTTGTAGGTATTGTATTTAATTAATGTATTGATAGTGTAGTGTTAGGTTTAATTGTAGGTAATTGTAGGTATTTTATTTAATTAATTTAATGATAGTATAGTGTTAGGTTTAATTGTAACTTAGGTTAGGATTTATTTTACAGGTAAGTATTTAGCTTTAAATAGGAATAATTTATTTAATAAGAGTTAATTAATTTCGTTAGATTTAAATTATATTTAAGTTAGGGGGGTGTTAGTGTTAGGGTTAGACTTAGCTTTAGGGGTTAATACATTTATTAGAATAGCGGTGAGCTCCGGTCGGCAGATTAGGGGTTAATAATTGAAGTTAGGTGTCGGCGATGTTCGGGAGGGCAGATTAGGGGTTAATACTATTTATTATAGGGTTAGTGAGGCGGATTAGGGGTTAATAACTTTATTATGATAGCGGTGCGGTCCGCTCGGCAGATTAGGGGTTAATAAGTGTAGGCAGGTGGAGGCGACGTTGTGGGGGGCATATTAAGGGTTAATAAATATAATATAGGGGTCGGCGGTGTTAGGGGCAGCAGATTAGGGGTACATAAGGATAATGTAAGTAGCGGCGGTTTACGGAGCGGCAGATTAGGGGTTAAAAATAATATGCAGGCGTCAGCGATAGGGGGGCGGCAGATTAGGGGTTAATAAGTGTAAGGTTAGGGGTGTTTAGACTCGGGGTACATGTTAGGGTGTTAGGTGCAGACGTAGGAAGTGTTTCCCCATAGCAAACAATAGGGCTGCGTTAGGAGCTGAACGCGGCTTTTTTGCAGGTGTTAGGTTTTTTTTTCAGCTCAAACAGCCCCATTGTTTCCTATGGGGGAATCGTGCACGAGCACGTTTTTGAGGCTGGCCGCGTCCGTAAGCAACTCTGGTATCGAGAGTTGAAGCTGTGTTAAATATGCTCTACGCTCCTTTTTTGGAGCCTAACGCAGCCTTTATGTGGACTCTCAATACCAGAGTTATTTTTATGGTGCGGCCAGAAAAAAGCTGGCGTTAGCTACGCGGGTGCTTACCGACAAAACTCTAAATCTAGCCGTAAGTGTTCTAAGGATACATTTTAGTTGTGGCCACACCAATTCATTTTTACTACTTTTATTACGTAGATAATTATTATTTTAACGTAGTTTTTTTTGTGTATTTTATGTTATGTGAATTAAATTACCATATATTAAAAATATTTTTCTATTAATACATTGATCTGTCAGATTTTTTGTTAAAATACCACAGAGAATAATATAGCATCTTCCATATAGATAGATAGATAAGCTCATACCTCCTCAGCTTCCTTTCGAGCGCCACTCTTATACATGTTTTGACTACAGTATCCTCAGACTCGTCTCAGGCATATTTTCTGTAATGTTACTGAGTACTTCCTGAGAGTCCGAGACATTATTTGCAGGCAGGGCTGGTGTGTCAAGGGCTTCCTTCATCACTTGCCAATTTGCCTTAATAAATATAATTTATTTATTTTAATAAATATAATGTTATATTCATCATGTCTGGTCATGTTGTAGTACTAACCGAATGCAGCACTTATCCTCTGCAATCATTGTACTGGGAGTCCGGAGCCAGCCAAAGAAATCTACAGATTTTTCCCCACCTCCTCCGCCTCTTCTTCATTCTGCTCTGTTCTTTCCTTCACTTTGCATTCTGCCTTCCATTGTTGTCTAACAAACAGACATTGCTGCCTTCTAGAAAGTCCTGTGGTGTATTGTGTAACCTCGCCCCCATTGCTGTCAGCCAATAGGAGGATTATGACTACTTTTTTTTCAGGGACATCTATGCTTAAATGTCCCTCATAGAAATAAAAGAGGTTACAAAAGAAATAAAGCAACTCACTGGGAATGTGTAAAATGCTCTCAAACTGAGCAGATTTAAAAAAAGTCCCTCCTATAGATATTAATGCTCTTTTTATTTCAAATTATCAATTACATTTATTTTTCATGCTCCCTCCCCCTGGACCAAACTTTAAACCAACTGTACCAGTGCCACTGATTTTAAAATGCTTTTTTTTTTTTATTATAACTTTTTTTCTCTTAAATCTGATAACTGGTGGGGCACTACCCCTATTGCCCCTACTGCATCTATGTAGGAGCCTAAGCTGTTTTTGAATACAATTTAAAACCATAGTCTAGTATAATTTTCACAGTCCTAAGTAAAATAGAGTTCTAGGGAAGAGGTTTCTTTCAGTATAAAAAGTGTTGAATGGGGGGGAGTAATATTGGGGGGGAGTAATTGAAAATGTTAAAAAAATGGAAGTTAATACTAGTATTAGTTACTTGTAATATGCATTTGATTTTTAACATTGTTTTTCTGGTGTATAAATAAAATTACAAAGCAGAAAAATTAGATATGTTCTGTTAAGGGGCAATTCCAGGGATGCATCCTTTTAGAAAAATAAGAAAATGAGGTTAAAATGCATTACAAAAACATAAGAAAATAACAACTAACTGACTAATTAAAATACTAAGGAAAATTATGGATTTATGGATAGCCATTATATATATATATATATATATATATATATATATATATATATATATATATATATATATATATATTGTATATATATATATATATATATATATATATTGTATATAAGAAGCCATATATTTTACATACATAAAAATGTCAAAAAAATACATGCAAAAAAGCTTACATGATAAGTTTTAAAATATATTATATTTTTTTAATTTACTCATAAGTTCTTGTCCTTACAAAAAAAAAGCATGAGAGCTGTTCTTGTCAGTCAGTGAACCCAGGAATATAAGTTGCATATAAAGTTGTAGATTCAGTATCAATCTAAGAAGTTTTTAACTGCTAAAATTTTATAGCAAAAATTTAGAGGTCAGTTTAATTTAAACATACTACTTCTTTTAACAATACTATTGTGGGCAATAATAGCATTGAACTTCAAAATCAATTAGATCCATAAGTACAACCCAAACAAAGTCACTGGAATTTCACCAGTCCACAAGCCCCGAATGAGTAAAAAATTGCAGAGAACAAGAAAGACATTTGCATTTGTCCCATCTTTAACTTTGAGTGGACTAGTAACTTCTCTCCCATTGCTAGTAAAATACATTCTTTAATTAAGGAATTGCAAATGCAATTGGCAGATAGAGACCTGCAAAGAGTTAAAAACTCTTATGCTAGATTCAAGAAGCTGATGTATTGCCAAGGTAATAAGGCCTCAACCCTCCTTGCCCATAAATTAAGGAGCAGGACAGCGGCGGCTAGGATCTTATCTCTCCAGAGAGGTAACATTTCGGTCTACTCCCCTAAGGAAATTGGAGAGACGTTCGCGGAATATTACTCAAATTTGTACCACCTTAAGCCCTTGATGACTACTAAAGAGTCCTCCTTGTGTGAAATAGTACATTTCTTACAGACGCTGGGCCTGCCATCCCTCACAGACGGGGATGGAGAGGCACTTAAAGCTCCATTTAGCCTAAATGAGCTTAGTTTAGCCATTAAACACTCCCAAAATAACAAGGCTCCAGGCCCAGATGGGTACCCAACAGCCTTCTATAAATTGTTTAAACCGGAACTCCATGGGATCCTCCTCAAGGTCTTTTCGGAAGCCCGAGAGGCAGGCTCATTCCATAAAGAATTTTTACAAGCAGTAATTCTGCCCATACCGAAACCAAACAAAGACCCCTCACAATGTACGAGCTACATACCAATATCCTTGATAAATGGTGATGTAAAGCTATATGCAAAGCTATGGGCTAACCGCCTTAATAGCCTGCTCCCGAAGGTGATTCATACAGACCAGGTTGGTTTCACGTTTGGTAGAGAAGGCCCAGACAATTCCCGAAAAACACTAAACATACTCACAGAAGCCTCCCGACTGAGGACACCCATGCTGGCCTTGTCGCTAGACGCAGAAAAAGCGTTTGACAGGGTCAGATGGGAATACCTATGGCATACGCTTGCTCAATTTGGCATACCAGAGACCGTGATTAAAGCAATTCGTGCCCTGTATTCTTTTCCCTCAGCAGTAGTTAAGGGTATGGGGTTTGCCTCCCCGGAAATATGTATCACCAACGGCACCAGACAAGGATGCCCCCTGTCACCTTTAATTTTTTCCATGGCCATTGAACCTTTAGCTCAGGCTATTAGACAATCACCTGCAGTAAGAGGGGTCCAGCTTGGAGGCGCTACTGCGAAGATCGCACTGTACGCGGACTATGTTACGCTCTTCTTAACAAACCCAATAGGCTCCCTGCCAGTACTCTTTGATACTATCTCTGAGTTCGGAGCTCACAGCTACTACAAAGTAAATGTCACCAAAACAGAGGCTTTACCAGTATGCATGCCAGCATTTGAATTGGATATACTACAAATATTGTACTCCTTCCAATGGTCACGAACCTACATTCGGCACTTAGGGGTACAGCTAGGTCCGGACCCAAAATTGGTTATTTCCATTAACTATACAAACCTCATTAAAGAGGTCACTGAGCTTACATCCTCGTGGAGTCTTAAAGAAATTTCATGGCTGGGCCGCATCGCCTCCTTCAAAATGATGATCTTGCCAAAAATTCTGTACTATTTCCGCTGTATTCCTCTTAATATACCTACCGCTCTAATAGACAAGCTCCAATCTCTTGGGCAACACTATATCTGGAATAAGTCCAGGCCCCGGATAGCGGCGAAGATACTCCAAAAAAGATATGAATTTGGAGGAGTTACAATGCCTAGCATACGTGGTTATTATGAGGCAGCCAGGCTTTCTCATATCACAGCGTGGGCGGATAAGGGGGAACAGCAGGGCTGGAAAAGCATAGAAACATCGGTCCTTCCCCTAGGCCTAAAGTTGGCAGACTTACCCTGGATCCCTAAGCATTGTGTTGACAGCTTGGGATTACAAAATGTCATTATCAGAGATAATAATAATCACCCGTCTCCCATTCATTCTATACCAGCCTTACTGGCGGCTCTCCCTGATACACACATACAGCAGTGGAGTGACTTGGACCTGAAAGTGGTCTCCCGTGTATACCTCTCGGACACCTTAATCTCACCCCATAATATCAGTACCATTAACCCAGAGCCCCCCCCCATGGGCCTCTTTTGAATATTCGAGGCTCTATGCCTTTATGACATCTTGGGGATTCCCCAAAGCCCTAAACAGGCCCCTGACTAACTGGGAAAAGCTATGGCAACTCCCTATTAAGACTCCTAGGCTCATATCGTTCCACTATGATCTTCTACAGTCGTCCACTAACAAAGACAGACCATGGCAGCTAAGGGCTTGGGAGGGAGATTTATCCAGACCTATTTCAGATAAGGACCTATCCACAGCCATGACGTTAACTAAAAAGACGGTACACTGTGCAAACACATTAGAAGCTTACATGAAATTATTCCTAAAATGGTACTATACTCCCACGAGGCTGTCACAGATGTTCCCCACAACGCCCCCTTTGTGTTGGAGAGAGTGCATGCAAAGAGGCTCAGATATGCATATTTGGTGGGACTGCCCAAAACTGGCACCTCTCTGGACACAGGTAAAAACCCTCTGTGCTAACCTGGGGCTATCTATCCCACTCACTCCTGCAATCGCTCTTCTACACATTTTCCCGAGGAGCGTTCCAACCCACGTCTCTAAATTGGTCATCTTTGTCCTAGCGGCCACAAAACTGGCGATAGCAAGGGCCTGGAAACAAACCCATCCCCCAGATGTAACGGTTGTTACATCTATAATGCAGGTGTACGCCACAATGGAACAAAGTTTCTATTCCCATATGGACAAGGAAGAGCTTTACTGGCAGATTTGGGAGTCCTGGTTTAACTACCAGGGAGCTCAAAGATAAATGCCTAGTCGAATTCAAGGTTCCAGTCACCCCTACCACCATATTCTTGTCCCTCCCCCTGTCCCCCTTCTTTCCCTTCCCCCCTCATGTAGTATTAAAGCTCATACTCCCCCTCCCCCTGCCTCTTCTCAACCTGGACCCCCCCCGCCTGGAGATGCGCACTATAATTACCAGCTGCAGTACACGGAGAGGCACTCCTAAGCTGACTTCACAAAACTCCTAGAAAGTTGAGTTACTGTGTAGGACTGAGGTACTACCCGGTCCTTGTATCCTAAGTTTGTTCATACTGTTCGTAAACGAGGTTTTCATAATGGATATATTTCTTAGTTCACATTAATCGAAAATGAGGTTTATATGGTAGATATCTTATTTCATACTTGACATGCTTGACCCATATGCGCAGTATTTTCATTAATAGCTATGCCTACTCTGTCATTACAACGGCACAATGTTTATGTATGTGTTCACCTGTTGGTCACCTGCGCTGTGACATCTGTTGTAATGTTTAATCCTCAATAAAAAACTTTTTGGAAAAAAAAAAAAAAATACATTCTTTATCCATTCCTATATTTAGGAATTCCGAAAAAAGTTGGGACAGTATGGAAAATGCAAAAAAAAAAATTATTATTTGAAAATTCAATTCACCCTGTTCTATATTGGAAACACATTATAAAACCATTATTTGATGTTTTAATTTGTGAATTTAATGCATTTTTAAAAATATACACTAAGTTCATATCTGATGACTGCAATACATTCCAAAAAAAGTTGGGACAGGGGCAATTTAGGAATTTAGGATTTTTTTGTTAAACTCTGCTCTCATGGATAGCAAACAATTGCAAACACAGCACAGGTGTATAAAATAAAATAAAAAAAACAAACAATTTTTGATAAATATATGTATGGCACAATTATTGGCACCCTTTAAATAAATACTTTGTGCTACCTCCCTTTGCCAAAATAACAGATGCGAGATGAGGTTGGAGAATATATGTTAAGGGATCTGAGACCATTTCTCCATACAGAATCTCTCCAGATCCTTCAAATTTCAAGGATGATTCTTGTGGACTCTCCTCTTCAGTTTACCCAACAGGTTTTCTATGGGGGTTAAAGTCAGGGGACTGGGATGGCCATGGCAGGATCTTGATTTTGTGGTCAGTAAACCATGTATGTGTTGATTTTGATGTATGTTTTGGATCATTGTCCTACTGGAAGTTCCAACCACAGCTCATTTTAAGCTTTAAGGCAGAGGCAGTCAGGTGTTCATTTAATATCTGTTGATATTTCATAGAGTCCATGATGCCATGTATTCTTACAAAATGTTCAGGTCCTTTGGCAGAAAAACAGCCCCAAAACATTAAAGAGCCACCACCATATTTACCCGTGGGCATGAGTTACTTTTCCACATGGCTACCTCTCTGTGTGCGCCAAATTCACCTCTGATGTTTATTGCCAAAAAGCTCTATTTTATTTTCATCTGACCATAGAACCTGATCCCATTTGAAGTTCCAGTAGTGTCTGGAAAACTGAAGATGATTGAGATTGTTTTTGGATGAGAGTAGAATGTTTTTTCTTGAAACCCTTCCAAACAACTTGTGGTGATTTAGATGATGTTGGGTTGTAGTTTTCAAGAATTTTTTATCCCAAGACACAATGAACTTCTGCAATTCTCCAGCTGTGATCCTTGGAGATATTTTGGCCAATTGAACCATCCTCTTCACGGTGCGTTGAGACAATATAGATAAACATCCTCTTCTAGACTGGTTCATAACATTTCCAGTTGACTGGAACATCTTAATTATTGCCCTGATGGTGGAAATGGGCATTTTCAATGATTTTGCTATTTTCTAATAGCCACTTCACATTTTGTCAAGCTCAACAACCTTTTGCCACACAACACAGCTATATTCCTTGGTCTTACCCATTGTGATGAATGACTAAGGGAATTTTGCCTATGTCTTACCTCAAATAAGTCATGGTTGAACAATTTCCTGCCCTATTCATCCAGGTGTACTAACAAAATTAAAATATCAATGGGAATAGACTTCAAATATATTTTTCTCATAGGAAAATCATAGGAGTGTCAGTAATTGTGCCACACAGATATATTTAACAAATTATTTTTTGGGGGGATAAACCTGTGTTGTGTTTGCAATTGTTTGATACCCATACAAGCAGAGTGTTATTGAGTATTTTTGAACAAGAGATTAAATAATAAAGACAATTTGTTATATAAATGTGTATATATAGTATATAGGCACACAGTACTCAAAAATTAAGAGACCACTGCAAATGTATCAGCTTCTCTGGTTTTACTATTTAAAGGTATGTGTTTGAGTAAGATTAACATTGTTGTTTTATTATTTAAACTACTAACATTTTCCCATATTCCAATTAAAAATATTGTCAGTTAGCATTTAGAGTATTTGCAGAAATGAACAACTGATAAAGATAACAAAAACAATTTAATCCATTGACAACAGAGATAGCCACTGTGATTAACTTAGTATAAAATACTTTGTTTTGAAGGTGTTATCAGATAAATAAAACCAAGCTAATCCACCTGGGCGCCCTATTATAGCAGGTATAGGCAATCTCACCTATAACCTATCTTTTTATATAGACCAATTTCTACAAAAATACGTGGTCAATTTACCTTCTTATATCAAAGACAGTACTCACCTTTTATACCAACTCAGAAATGTTTGCAATAACAATAACCTAATATGGATCACTTGTGATGTTGGTTCCCTCTATTCCAATATTTGTCACAACATGGGAATCAATGCGATTTCAGTTTTCCTAGAGAAAGATCTATACATGCCAGATCTTCAAAAGGAATTCATTTTGGAAGGGATAGAGTATATACTCAAACATAATTATTTTATCTTTCAGGACAAATTTTTTCTGCAAGTCAAGGGTACGGCCATGGGTACCAGGTTCGCCCCAAGTTTTGCCAATCTCTTTATGGGAATTTTTGAAGATCAATACATTTACTCTGCAAACTTTTGGGCGAACCTGGTATTCTATGGCCGTTACATTGACGATCTCATTTTTATTTTAAAAGGGGATATTGCTCTAGCCAATTCAATAGTAGAACATTTAAATAACAACCATATGGGTCTTACTTTCACAGCTAATATCCAAAATTCCTCAATAGAATACTTGGATTTATTGTTGAGCTAGGGTAGTACAGGGAATGTTGTCTCCAAAACCTTTTTCAAAACGGTGGATAGCAACAGTTACCTTGATTATTCCAGTAACCACCACATTGGGTGGAAAAGAAATATCCCTTTTAGTCAATTCCAAAGAATTCGTCGGAATTGTTCAGAGTTAGATACCTTTGACTCACAAAGCATGATTTTGTATCAACGTTTTTTGGACAAAGGTTACCCAGCTGATTTACTTGATCGATGTTTAAAAAAAGCACGAGACTCGGATAGAGATCTCTTTTTTGAAAAGTTTGAAAATAACACAACCAATTCAAACAAAACAATTAATAGGGATGCCAATAGTGAACCTCTCTTTATAACACAATACAACAGCAATCATAAAAAAATTTGCAATATACTCAACAAACATTGGAACATTATTCAAAAGGATCCTTTTTTAAAAAATATAGTTAAGGAGAGACCTAAAATTGTTTACAGACGGGCACCAACCCTTAGGAACAAACTAGCACCTAGCAAAAGGGTAAAACACAGCCAATCATCTATAAGTAATTTTAAAAAAACACAGAGTTTTTTGAGATTATATGGTTCATATAAATGTGGCAAAAGAGGATGTAATATGTGTAAATTTATATGTTCTCAAAAAACATTTAAATCTAACACTACTGGTTTGTCTTATCAGATATCACATCGCCTCAATTGCGAATCTAAGTATATTATATATCTTTTAAATTGTGTTTGTGGGGTCCAATACATTGGGCGTACCATTAGGAACGTACGCACCCGTTGGGGTGAACACTATCGGAATTGTAAAAACTGTAAAAAAAGTAAGATTAATCACAGTGTTCCAAATCACTGTGAAACAATACATGATGGTAGAGCAGATATCTTTAAAATAATTCCGATAGACCATGTACCTCCATCCACTGATTATGATCGTCTAATTAAACTTAGACAATTAGAAACTTACTGGATACATAAACTCAAAACTTTGTATCCACTGGGTTTGAATGCCAATGTTGATTTGGCTGCTTTCATATAAGTCCGTCCTTTGCAGAGATCACATTACATACTACATTCAGTTTACAACAGATTTCCAACAATATTTTTCATACATTCATTATTACGACATTTTCTCAGATACATACATCATATTTAGATCTCATATACATATCCAGTTTACATCAATAGATTCTCTACAACACTTTCTAATACATTTATTAATCAAGACATCACCATCAGAGATACACACAAACACTAAGAATCAATGAGTTGAATCACTCCTATTAGTGTACAGCATTTTTAATGTTATATCGATTAGTTTAGAGTCAACCACACTAAGATTCCTAAATACTTTGCTATTTCCAGATAGCTCATCGGACTAAACATAGGGTCCTTACATATATAGACACGGGTTCGTATCCCACCCAAAATATTTCAAACAATTTATTATCAATATGAGTTTAGAAAAAGAATATCATGAGCAGTATCACTAGAACCTTCACAGCTAGCATTTAGTAAAAATATATGCTTTAAACGAAGGTTCTTTTTATATATACACACTTTTTAGCAGTATATCATTAGTTTTTTTAATATATACAATTTTCTAATATTTCTCAATAGGTTTTTTCCATGAACCATTTTTTACCATTTTTACATCACTTTTTTACCAGTATTACAACAGCTAGCATATAGCGTATTTATATCTCTCCAAACAAGGATTGCTATATTCTTTCATTTAATCTTCATCCAGCACCTTCAACATTTACATAGACATTTAATTTATATTTGGGACCGCTAGTTTGAGATAGCGTTCCTTAAATCATTATCTAGATACATAAAAGACCATTTTTCTTGTTCTATCTAGAATCTATCGACCATAACCATCTTATTTTTGTTTCTAGAATATAAGATATGAGGGCTCTTTACAAGAACAATGTTTTCTGCAAACTCATATTTCTAATACATCCATATTATCTACTATTGTTTGGTATATTACGAGTGATATCAATCTCATTTGTTGTCATATCTGAATAGCTCTTTTAGATCAGTAAAAGCCTAGCATACACAAGGTCAAGGGTTCGAGCCCAACCCAGAGGAAAACATATATATATTTTTTCTAGTTTATATATATTCTTTATTGATTATATACAGATTTGTTTTGCACACTAAACAATAGTCACCATTGGGATCTTATTTTCATATAACCCAATAGTCTTTTGAGGTGACAACACGTTTATCTATAAGATAGGATACATACACAGGTTTAGCTTTTTTTTTTTTTTTTTTTTTTTTCTTTTTCAGAAACACTATCACAGGTGTTACTCATCAATGCAAATACATGCTGTTTTTATGTTTGTTCTTTTTGTTTTTTGTTTTTTCATGATATGAATATATTATCTGATTGCTGCTCAAACACAATTTTGATACATGTTCCATTTTTTATTGTATTTTTGTTTTTTAACATTTTATTGTCAATTCTTTGGAGATGACCTCCACATTTTGATTCCGGGTCACTGTCAGGTATAAATGGTAGCCTGTTGAACACCTTTGTATATGCCTGAGGAAACGGTCCTTTACGGACTGAGAAACGCGTAGCAATTAAATACTTGTTTTTAGACAGACCCGGTTTTCTGTGCCTTTTTAATATTACCACAGTTTGCAGTGGTTATACCCAGTTTGGTTTTTATCCCTTTGTTCCATACACTGACATTGGAAACTCGTTTGGAAACAAGGCTGATCGTGTGAGCAGCTACCCTTTTGGGATAAACAACACAGCCCTTTGGACTTCCACAGTGGCGATCCGGCTCACCAGACGATACACAGCCGACTCCATCTACCTCATTTGACCTACCCACAGGTCTCCCGGGTGAGACCCCCAGCGTACTGACTGCTGGTCCTGAATGTCAGCCTGCCTGTATGCACCCAGTTGGTTCTAGGTGCCACTCCACTTGTGAGTAGATTTTATTATAACTACTGTTTTCCAGTTTTCCAAACTGATTCACACTATGTTGGCGCCCCTTGTTTTTCTATCCTCATATATAGTATATAGGCACACAGTACTCAAAAATTAAGAGACCACTGCAAATGTATCAGCTTCTCTGGTTTTACTATTTAAAGGTATGTGTTTGAGTAAGATTAACATTGTTGTTTTATTATTTAAACTACTAACATTTTCCCATATTCCAATTAAAAATATTGTCAGTTAGCATTTAGAGTATTTGCAGAAATGAACAACTGATAAAGATAACAAAAACAATTTAATCCATTGACAACAGAGATAGCCACTGTGATTAACTTAGTATAAAATACTTTGTTTTGAAGGTGTTATCAGATAAATAAAACTAGTGACAGATATGTAGAAGATTTAGCATTAAAGATTTAGCCTTGGGAAGCCAGCAGGGTGCATTTAAAGTTCTGAGAATTAGAAATTGCTCAATTTTCAGATCTAAATTACATGAAAAAAGGGTAAAAAATTATAAAAATATGCTGCAAAGTTGTTTTATTACAAATAACTAAACTTTTTAGGTAAAAATCACAGTGTTTAGTGTGCCTTTAACTCACCAGCTGTATGCAGGTGAAGTTTATTCAAAGTTCACAATACACTTATTAACCTAATAGAAAAGTAATACTACTAAATTAGCAGCGAATACAAGTTAAATTATAAAGAAAACATTTCAGTTCAATTGGTATTTGCTGCAAACTGAGCATTTATATCCAGTGATATTTACTTTCACAGAGAGCTTCATTAATTTCTATGCTGAAAACGCTGACTAGAAAATATTACATGAACAGTTCCATGTAAAAAGGAAGATATTTTACCTCAAAATGTCCTCAGTAGCAACATTTCTTTGTAATGGGACTTTAAGCAATCAGGAAGCACACCCTAAAGCTTGAAAGGAAGTTTACACCTCGCAAGTTAAATAACAGTCATTAAATTTCCCTCTTTAGTTTAAAGGCACAGTCTAGTCAAAATTAGATAGAGCATACAATTTTAGATAACTTCTCAATACACTTTTATCATCAAATTTGATTTGTTCTCTTGGTATTCTTTTTTGAAAGCTAAACATAGTTAGGCTCAAACTGATTTATAAAACTGTTGCTAACTGCCTCTTATCTCAGTGCATTACAGTTTTTCACTGTTAGACAGTGCTAGCTCATGTGTATCATGTCAGCATTGATTGGCTAAATTGCATGTCTGTCAAAAGCACTGAGATAAGGGGGAATGTCAGAGGTAATACGTGTATTATTATCACAATGTTGGTTATGCAAAACTAGGGAATGGGTAATAAAGGGATTACCTATCTTTTTAATCAATACAAATTAAGTAGACTGTCCCTTTAAGGAAGTTTACTATGAAATCTTGTGAGATTTCAGTGAACTCCATGAGATCGGAGGAAAGTGTAAAATTAGCACTGATGAAACTGATTGTAGACTCCCCCTGTTGACAGACTTCTGCAACAAATATACTGGAATGTGGACTGTAAAAATCAATAAAATAGACCGCTGCTCCATAACCTGTCCGCCTGCTCTGAGCAGGCGGACAGACATAGCCGGAAATCAACCTGATCGAGTAAGATCGGGTTGATTGACACCCCCTGCTGGCGGCCTATTGGCCGAGAGTCTGCAGGGTTCGGCGTTGCACCAGCAGCTCTTGTGAGCTGCTGGTGCAATGCTGAATACGGCGAGCGTATTGCTCGCTGTATTCAGCGAGGTCTGTCGGACCTGATCCGCACTGTCGGATCAGGTCCAACAGACTTTGATATATATGGGCCATTGTATGAAATAGCTTAAAAAATAAAACTTATAAGCTTCAAACTACCAGAGGGTATTCAATAAAGTCAAAAGCTATCAGCATTTTAAGTTTCATGAAAATACATTCTGCCATTTCAGCTGTAGAACTTACCACAAATCACAATTATAAGTCAATGGAATTTTTCTAAAAAAAGCTAATTTTTCTGCATTAAATAACTTCAGAATTGCTTGGCCAATTTATAATTAAAATTTGGCAGTTTTGTCAGGTATTTGTTTGTGAAAATACATTAAGCAGAATACAAAATCCACTTCCCCCAAAATACCAGAAATAGAATCTGGGCATAAAAATATTTATTTTAATTCTTCAAGTATGCTGCACAAATTGTTAAATTCTAATAAAAAGTCTAAAAAGACTATCTGCTAGATTACAAGTCTGGCGTTAGCTTTAAAAAGCAGCGTTGAGAGGTCCCAATGCTGCTTTTTTAACGCCTGCTGGTATTACGAGTCTTACAGGTACAGGTGTACCGCTCACTTTTCTTCCGTGACTCGAGCTTACCGCAAATCCCCTTACGTCAAATGCATATCCTATCTTTTCTATGGGATTTTTCTAATGCCGATATTACGAGTCTTGGAGAAAGTGAGCGGTACACCCTCTCCTGTCAAGACTCATAACGCATTTAAAAGTCAGTAGTTAAGAGTTGTATGGACTAATGCCGTAACATAAAACTCTTAAGTGCTCAAAAGTACACTAAAAGTACACTAACACCCATAAACTACCTATTAACTCCTAAACCGAGGCCCCCCCACACATCGCAAACACTAAAATTAAATTTTTAACCCCTTATCTGCCAACCGTACATCGCCGCCACTTAAATAAATGTATTAACCCCTAAACCACTGCACTCCCACTTCGCAAACACTAGTTAAATTTTATTAACCTCTAATCTGCCGTCTTATATAGAATCCTATCAGCCAATCGGAATTGAAGGAATGCCATCTTGGATGATGTCATTTAAAGGAAACTTTATTCTTCAGTTGGACTTCGTTTGAAGAGGATGCTCCGCGTCGGCTGGATTGAAGATGGACCCGCTCCGCTCCGAATGGATGAAGATAGAAGATGCCATCTGGAGGTCCACTTGTGCCCGGCTGGGTGAAGTCGTCTCAAGGTAGGGTGATCTTCAAGGGGTTAGTGTTAGGTTTTATTAAGGGGGTATTGGGTGGGTTTTAGAGTAGGGTTGGGTGTGTGGGTTTTAATGTTGGGGGGGTATTGTATTTTTTTTACAGGTAAAAGAGCTGATTACTTTGGGGCAATGCCCCGCAAAAGGCCCTTTTAAGGGCTATTTGTAATTTATTATAGGGTAGGGATTTTTATTATTTTGGGGGGGCTTTTTTATTTTATTAGGGGGATTAGAGTAGGTGTAATTAGTTTAAAAATTTGTAAAAAAATTTTCCTGTAATTTAGTGTTTGTTGTTTTTCGTACTTTATTTTATTTAATTGTAATTAATTGTAGTTAGTTTAGGGATTTAATTTAATTATAGTGTAATGTTAGGTGTAATTGTAACTTAGGTTAGGATTTATTTTACAGGTAAATTTGTATTTATTTTAGCTAGGTAGTTATTAAATAGTTAATAACTATTTAAAGGGACAGTCAACCATAGAATTGTTAATGTTTTAAAAGATAGATAATCCCTTTATTACCCATTCCCCAGTGTTGCATAACCAACACAGTTATATTAATATACTGTTTACCTCTGTGATTACCTTGTATCTAGCAAAATTCTTCCAGCCCCCTGATCACATGACTGTGACTGTTTATTATCTATTGTCTTAGCCCATGTGTACTTTCTGTCTCTTTGTGTTGAAAAGAGATTTAAAAAGCCTGTGATAAGAGGCAGCCCTCAAAGGCTTAGAAATTAGCATATGAGCCTACCTAGGTTTAGTTTAAACTAAGAATACCAAGAGAAAAAAGCAAATTTGATGATAAAAGTAAATTGGAAAGTCGATTAAAATTAAAAGTCCTATCTGAATAATGAAAGTTTAATTTATACTTGACTGTCCCTTTAATAACTATTGTACCTAGTTAAAATAAATACAAAGTTGCCTGTAAAATAAAAATAAATCCAGAGATAGCTACAATGTAATTATTAGTTATATTGTAGCTATCTTAGGGTTTATTTTATAGGTAAGTATTTAGTTTTAAATAGGAATAATTTATTTAATTGTAGTAATTTTATTAAGAATATTTTAAATTATATTTAAATTAGGGGGGTGTTAGGGTTAGGGTTAGACTTAGGTTTAGGGGTTAATATATGTATTATAGTGGCAACGACGTTGGGGTGGCAGAGTAGGGGTTAATAAATGTAGGTAGGTTGTGACGATGTTGGGGGCGGCAGAGTAGGGGTTAATAAATATAATGTGGGTTTCGGCGATGTTGGGGTCAGCAGATTAGGGGTTCATAGGTATAATATAGGTGGTGGCGGTGTCCAGAGCGGCAGATTAGGGGTTAATAATATAATGCAGGTGCCGGCAATGTTGGGGTCGGCAGATTTGGGGTTAATAAGTATAAGATTAGGGGTGTTTAGACTCGGGGTTCATGTTAGGGTGTTAGGTGTAGACATAAAATGTATTTCCCCATAGGAAACAATGGGGCTGCGTTAGGAGCTGAACACTGCTTTTTTGCAAGTGTTAGTTTTTTTTTCAGCCAGCTCAGCCCCATTGTTTCCTATGGGGAAATCGTGCACGAGCACGTTTAGCCAGCTTACCACTACCGTAAGCAGCGCTGGTATTACAGTGAGATGTGGAGCTAAATTTTGCTCTCCGCTCACTTTTTTGAGGCTAATGCCGGGTTGAAAAAAACCTGTAATACCAGTGTTGTTTAAAGTGAGCGGTAAGAAAAAACTGAGCGTTAGCACCACACCCCGTTAACGCAAAACTCGTAATCTAGGTGTATGCTTTTTCAATTATTTTTTTTTCTTCTTCTTTTTTCTCCTTTTTTTGTCACTGAGGTTCGCCTGACTTTCCTTAGCTATTCAAACATGTTTTACAGCCTATGTGTAAAATACATCTACCCATTGTACAAAGAACTACTGGAAATCTATACCTGTTAAATATTTATAAGAGCCCTGGAAAGATTTAGGTCAAAATATATTTAGGATAGATTTTATACATTGTAATAGAATGCAAAATGAATATTAAAATAGAAGAAAATGAATATATGAGAATATATTTTTGTAGCAATGACTATTAAATTGCGAAATAGAATATATTTTATTAGTTTATTATTTTTTTGTAGCAGTCTTCAAAGTTACTGCAGTTTCTTCTCATTTCTTAAAGAAAATAACAGTTTTATCAAACTCGCAGTTTAAAGGATCAGTGTCCGAAAAAATATTGTTGTTTGGTTATCTAGATACACATATTACATAACATTTTGCAAGCAAACTCTTTTCTTTTCTGATAAAATGTAATTGTGTTTTTTTCTTTCCAAATAGAATAATTAGTTTATACATTCAAAAACAGTTGTACCTTTAAATTCCTTAACACAGTCAAATAATTATTTCACCCATGTTACATTAAGTACAAAATGGTTCTACTACATATTTTCAAGTGATATTATCACCATTACATATAAGCTGGGCTTATTTGAAATGTACTTTTATCCTAACACAACTAATTATTTCATAGGGGCCCATTTATCAAAGGGCTTGCGGACCTGATCCGACACTGCGGATCAGGTCCGCAAGACCTCGCTAAATGCGGAGAGCAATACGCTCTCCGCATTTAACATTGCACCAGCAGCTCACAAGAGCTGCTGGTGCAACGCCGCCCCCTGCTGACTCGCGGCCAATCGGCCGCCAGCAGGGAGCTGTCAATCAACCCGATCGTATTCGATCGGGTTGATTTCCGGCGATTCCTGTCCGCCTGCTCAGAGCAGGCGGACAGGGTTATGAAGCAGTGGTCTTTAGACCGCTGCTTCATAAGTTGTGTTTCTGGCGAGTCTGAAGTCTCGCCAGAAACACGGCCCTTCAAGCTCCGTACGGAGCTTGATAAATGGGCCTGATAGTCTTCTTTAGCGTTTGTTTTCTAGATTTTTATTTTTATTATTATGTATAGTATATAATATAGTATAACACTTGAATTAATTTTAAATTCAATTAACCTAATTGTTGTTATCTTCATACCATCACAATATCTGTGAATATAGTTACAGGTAGCTAACTTGAGGCTCTGACCATGCAAATTTGGTGTGTTTTGTATTGTATGCCAGCTCTTAATTGTATGTCAGCACTCTTTTTTTACCCGCCAGACAAACATGTATAGTAATATGATTGGAGAGAAAAAAAGAAATGTGGTGAAATGTACAGAAAAAGAAACAAATTACATTTTCTTTAAAGTTAACAAAATAAAATCATCTGGTAAAATGTTGTGGGATAGCTCTAAGTTAAAAATAAAAAATGTTTTAATAGGGTGTTCATTTCTGCAGCTGTGTCAAGTTAAATAATTATTGATATAGCATATTATTTGTCAGTAAATTATAGCTTCTTGACCTGCCCAAAGTAACCACTAACACCTAAGTTCAATATCTAGGGAACCCTCCAACATGACCCTAATGCAAACTCCTCTTAAAGCCTAAGGGGATACCCAAACACATTAGGCACCCCCCTCTCTAACTGCAAGATTTAGCATCCTAAACTAAAAAGAAAACAACAAAGTTATTTCCAAATCTTAATCCACATTCTAGTGTTTTCTGTTTGTAGACTCTTCCAGCTGCAGCAATAAACTGTCTTAATTAATTTCTCTTGTTTGGGCATTATCTGGTGTTTTAAGCAATACTGATTGGTTAAGACATTGGGACAAATTTATGATGTCCCAAATGGGGCCATATCGCCCTGTTTCCACGCAAGCCTTTAGACTCGCCAGAAACCGCAGTTAAAAAGCATTGGTCTTAAGGCCGATGCTCCTTAACTGTTTCTGCCACCTCTGAGTGGCATGCAGCAATGAACCCGATCCTATACGATCAGGTTGACATCCCCTGCTAGTGGCCGACTGGCCACGAAGCTGCAGGGGGCAGCATTGCACAAGCAGTGCACTAAAACTGTTGTGCAATGCTGAAGGCGGACAGCGTATGCTGTCCTCATTCAGCGATGCCTGTCAGACATGATACACAGCAGTATATTATGTCGGACAGACATTAATAAATCGGCCCCATTAACTAATGAAGCTTGCAGATGAATGGCTCAGTAACAAAACACAACCATCCCACTCTTCTGATTCACTAAATATTCAGGTGTGTTGGAGGAGTTAACTTTGGATGGGACATATACGCTTATGGGGTTTCTATTGGGTCTGGGGTTAATAGGAAGGATGGTGCTAATTAAGGACTTTTGATGTAGGATACAGTTATCTGATGTGAGTTATGTCATAAACATGGATACTTGCAGAGAGGGATGCCAAGGTTATAGTTAATTGTCATGAGTGCCATTATGGTATTGTACTTCATGGTATCTCCTATATGGCATGATTGACCACTAAACAGAGTAGAATTGCATAATCAATAAATGCATAATAAAAAGACAATGCAAAAGTACTTTTAAATTGTTTGCTTTGCTTTAAAAAAAAAGAAAAATAACTTTTTATTTATACCATTCCAATTTATTTTTTCTTTTGTTTCCTGTGTGGGTCATTAGGGGTGGGGTTATCATCACCTGTGTGGGCCTAGCAAGCCTATACATTTAGCACAGTAACTCTTTGGAGCCTGCTCGGAGTAGGTATACTGTATTGATTATCTGTAAAAGTAAGATTGTCTGTTTAAGTATAGCAGTTAGCTAACCAACGGCTAGATTACGAGTTCTGGGTTAGCCTTAAAAAGCAGCGTTGAGAGGTCCCAACGCTGCTTTTAACGCCCGCTGGTATTACGAGTATGACAGGTATAGGTGTACCGCTCACTTTTCTTCCGTGACTTTTGGCTACCACAAATCCCCTTACGTCAATTGCGTATCCTATCTATTTAATGGGATTTGCCTAACACTGGTATTATGAGTCTTGGAAGAAGTGAGCGGTACAGCCTCTACCTCCAAGACTCCTACCGCATAAAAAAGTCAGTAGTTAAGAGTTTTATGGGCTAACGTCGGAACATAAAGCTCTTAACTAAAGTGCTACAAAGTACACTAACACCCATAAACTACCTATGAACCCCTAAACCGAGCCCCCCCCCGCACATCGCAAACACTATAATAAAATTATTTAACCCCTAATCTGCCGACTGGACACCGCCGCCACCTACATTATAGCTATGAACCCCTAATCTGCTGTCCCTAACATCGCCGACACCTATATTATATTTATTAACCCCTAATCTGTCCCCCCCTACCTACACTTATTAACCCCTAATCTGCCGACCGGACATCGCCGCCACTATAATAAATGTATTAACCCCTAAACCACCGCACTCCCGCCTCGCAAACACTATAATACATTTTATTAACCCCTAATCTGCCCTCCCTAACATCACCGCAACCTACCTACAATTATTAACCCCTAATCTCCTGCCCCCAATGTCGCCACTACTATAATAAAGTTATTAACCCCTAAACCTAAGTCTAAACCTAACCCTAACACCCCCTAAGTTAAATATAATTAAAATAAAACAAAATAAATTTACTTTAATTAAATAAATGATTCCTATTTAAAAATAAATACTTACCTATAAAATAAACCATAAGATAGCTACAATATAACTAATAATTACATTGTAGCTATTTTATGATTTATATTTATTTTACAAGCAACTTTGTATTTATTTTAACTAGGTACAATAGCTATTAAATAGTTAATAACTATTTAATAGCTACCTAGTTAAAATAATTACAAAATGACCTGTAAAATAAATCCTAACCTAAGTTACAAATACCCCTAACACTACATTATCAATAAATTAATTAAATAAATTAACTACAATTATCTAAACTAAAATACAATTAAATAAACTAAACTAGATTACAAAAAGAATTATTACAAGAATTTTAATCTAATTACACCTAATCTAAGCCCCCTAATAAAATAAAAAAGCCCCCCAAAATAATAAAATTCCCTACCCTATACTAAATTACAAAAGTAATCAGCTCTTTTACCAGCCCTTAAAAGGGCTTTTTGTGGGGCATTGCCCCAAAGTAATCATCTCTTTTACCTGTAAAATAAAATACAAGACCCCCCCAACATTACAACCCACCACCCACACACCCCTACTCTAAAACCCACCCGATCCCCCCTTAAAAATAACTAACACTACCTATATCAGCCAATCAGATTTTTCCTACCTTAATGCCGCTTGGCTGATAGAATCCGATCAGCCAATCAGAATTCGAGGGACACCATCTTGGATGACGTCATTTAAAGGAACCTTCATTCGTCGTTAGTTGTCGGAAAGAAGAGGATGCTTCGCGTCGGATGTCTTGAAGATGGACCCGCTCCGTGCTGGATGGATGAAGATAGAAGATGCCGCTTGTATGAAGACTTCTGCTGGATGGAGGACCTCTTCTGCCCTGATCGGATGAAGACTTCTGCCGCTCCGGATGTCCTCTTTTGGCCCATCGGTGCCCGGCTGGGTGAACACGGCTCAAGGTAGGGTGATCTTCAATGGGGTAGTGTTAGGTTTTTTTAAGGGGGGATCGGGTGGGTTTTAGAGTAGGGGGTGTGTGGGTGGTGGGTTGTAATGTTGGGGGGGTCTTGTATTTTATTTTACAGGTAAAAGAGCTGATTACTTTGGGGCAATGCCCCGCAAAAAGCCCTTTTAAGGGCTGGTAAGAGAGCTGATTACTTTTGTAATTTAGTATAGGGTAGGGAATTTTATTATTTTTGGGGGGGGGGTTTATTTTATTAGGGGGCTTAGATTAGGTGTAATTAGATTAAAATTCTTATCATTTTTTTTTCGTAATTTAGTGTTTGTTTTTTTGTAATATAGTTTAGTTTATTTAATTGTATTTTAGTTTAGATCATTGTAGATAATTTATTTAATTAATTTATTGATAGTTTAGTGTTTGGAGTATTTGTAACTTAGGTTAGGATTTATTTTACAGGTAATTTTGTAATTATTTTAACTAGGTAGCTATTAAATAGTTATTAACTATTTAATAGCTATTGTACCTAGTTAAAATAAATACAAAGTTGCCTGTAAAATAAAGATACATCCTAAAATAGCTACAATGTAACTCTTAGTTATATTGTAGCTATCTTATGGTTTATTTTATAGGTAAGAATTTAGTTTTAAATAGGAATAATTTATTTAATTATAGTACATTTATTTCGTTTTATTTAAATTATATTTAACTTAGGGGGTGTTAGGGTTAGGGTTAGACTTATGTTTAGGGGTTAATAACTTTATTATAGTAGCGGCGACGTTGGGGGCGGGAGATTAGGGGTTAATAATTGTAGGTAGGTGGCAGCGATGTTAGGGAGGGCAGATTAGGGGTTAATAAAATGTATTATAATGTTTGCGAGGCGGGAGTGCGGCGGTTAGGGGTTAATACATTTATTATAGTGGCGGCGATGTCCATTCGGCAGATTAGGGGTTAATAGGTGTAGGTAGGTGGCCGCGACATTGGGTGCGGCAGATTAGGGGTTAATAAATATAATATAGGTGTCGGCGATGTTGGGGGCAACAGATTAGGGGTTCATAGGGATAATTTAGGTGGTGGCGGTGTCCGGAGCGGCAGATTAGGGCTTAATAGTATAATGCTGGTGTCAGCAATAACGGGGGCGGCAGATTAGGGATTAATAAGTGTAAGATTAGGGGTGTTTAGACTCGGGGTTCATGTTAGGGTGTTAGGTGTAGACTTAGAAAGTGTTTCCCCATAGGAAACAATGGGGCTGCCCCATTGAGCTGGCTGTTTTTTTTTCAGCCAGCTCAGCCCCATTGTTTCCTATGGGGAAATCGTGCACAAGTGCATTTTTCGATCTTACCGCTACCGTTAGCAACGCTGGTATTGAGGGTTGAAGTGGAGCTAGATATGGCTCAATGCTCACTATTCTGAGGCTTACGCAGCCATTCAGAAAACTCGTAATACTAGCGTTGGCTTAAGGGAGCGCTGGAAAAAAAAGGCTTGTTAGCCTCGCAAGTTTTTACTGACAAAACTCGTAATCTAAGTACAAGGTAGTTAGGCAAACAAGGGTTTGGAGTAAGCAAGGGGAAATATAATTATCTAATATTTTTAAGTTAAACCTTTTATTAAGAATGTGTGAGAATCTCATTCAGTGTACAGCTTGCCACATGTTTGCATCACTGGAGCAGCCGTGGCAAGTGTGAGCATATTGTCTCTTTAGAAACCCGTATTGTAGCTCTGGAGGAACGAATTGCAACACTGCATGAAATTCAGACACTTGAAAGGGAAATGGATAGGACTGAGCTGGTTGTTAATGGTTCTAGCAGTGGGAATGGGGAGGATTCAGATGAGGAGACTCCAGGATGTAGCTGGGTCACAGTTAGAGGTCGAAGTAAAGGTAAGCGGAAGAGACGGGCCAGTTCTGAGCTGGTACACCCCAACATATTTGCCAGATTAAGTGAAGATGTTGGGGATATCAATTCAGGGGTGGCAGTGTCAGAGAGGGCTATTTTGCCTAGTATAGTGAACAGTCCTTTAGTCGTGGAAGAGGAGCATACTATGGTGGGCAGTCCTTCAGTCATGGAAGAGGGGCATACAAGTCAGGAACTGAGGCAGATGTTGGTGGTAAGATACTCTATTATTAGGAAGGTTGATAGGGTAATTTGTCATCCAGACTTTTCTAAATAGAACAGTTTGCTGTCTTCCAGGGGCACGTGTTAGGCATATTGTGGAGCATATTGATAGATTGTTAGAGGGATGTGGGTCTGATCCTGCAGTCATCATACATATTGATACTAATGAAGGAATCAGCAGAAGATGGAGAGTCCTAAAAAATGTCTTCAGGGAGATAGGACCTCCAATGTAATATTTTCAGAGATATTACCAGTGCAGTGTGCTAACTCAGTAAGGCAGAAGGAGCTAAGGTCTGTAAATTCATGGTTAAAAACATGGTGTAAAAATGAGGGGTTTGACTTTTTAGAGCACTGGGCTGACATTTCACTTGGGTACAATTTGTACAGTAAGGATGGATTGTACCTGAATGACATGGGTGCATGTGTGTTGGGGAGGGCAGGGTCAGTTAGAGCACAATAGAACAGAGAGATCAGTCTGTGAATATGTCACTCCCTTAATAACTCAAGGAAGGGATGACTTAAGAAATGTCACATTAGAAAGTATAGAGGAAAGCACACCAAGTAGCAGCAGAAAGCACATGACAAATGTATGACATCAAATGCAAGAAGCATGACAGGTAAAATAGGGAGTTGGAGCTCTTGGTTGCAGAAGAGGACTATGATGTTATCAGTATAACTGAAACTTGGCGGGATGATTCACATGACTGGGCAGTTAACTTAGAGGGGTATACTTTATTTAGGAGGGACAGGAATAATAAAAGGGGTGGAGGAATCTGCATGTATATTAAACCTAACCTTAAACCTACAAAAAGGGAAGATATTTATGACACAAGTGACAATGTAGAGACCCTGTTGGTTGAAATAAGGAGTGGGGGGGGGGGGGAATCCTAAAAAAATATTACTAGGAACATGCTACAAGCCCCACAACATTAGTGACCCGGAGGAAACTCAACTACTAATCCAAATAGGTAAGGCTGCTAATAACAGTGCTGTAATTATGGGAGATTTTAACTACGCTGATGTAAACTGGGCCAATGAAACTAGTAATTCAGCTAAGGGGGATAGATTTTTAAATGTTCTCAGGGATAACTTCTTGACACAATTAATAGAGAAGCCAACTAGGAGTAAAGCTATATTGGATTTAGTGCTATCAAACAATACAGATATAATATCAAATATAGAAGTCAAAGAACATTTGGGTAACAGTGATCATAACATGGTCACATTTGAAATCTCTTTGCATATGCAGTGTCTTAAAGGTTTAACTAAGACTTTTAATTCTAAGAAAGCAAAATTCAATGATTTAAGGAAATCATTAAATAATATAAATTGGAACAATGTATTCTCTAATAAAAATACAGAGGATAAATTGATAATATTTAAAACTTTATTAAATAAATATACATATCAACAAATACCATATGGTTATAAAAATAAAAATAAAAAATCCAAGCTAATGTGGCTGAATTAAAATGTGTTAAGAGAAATTAGGAAAAAATGTAGGGCATTTAAATTATTCAAACGGCTAGATTTAGAGTTTGGCGTTAGCCGTCAAAACCAACGTTAGAGGCACCTAACGCTGGTTTTGGGCTACCGCTGGTATTTAGAGTCAGTCAAGAAAGGGTTTAACGCTCACTTTGCAGCCGTGACTTTTCCATACCGCAGATCCCCTTACATCAATTGCGTATCCTATCTTTTCAATGGGATCATTCTAACGTCGGTATTTAGAGTAGTGGCTGAAGTGAGCGTTAGAAATCTAACGACAAAACTCCAGCCGCAGAAAAAAAAAAGGAGTTAAGAGCTTTCTGGGCTAACGCCGGTTCATAGAGCTCTTAACTACTGTGCTCTAAAGTACACTAACACCCATAAACTACCTATGTACCCCTAAACTGAGGCCCCCACACATCGCCGCCACTCTATTAAAATTTTTTAACCCCTAATCTGCCGACCGCACACTGCCGCCACCTACGTTATCCCTATGTACCCCTAATCTGCTGCCCCTAATACCGCCGATACCTACATAATATTTATTAACCCCTAATCTGCCGCCCCCGCTATCGCTGACACCTGCATATTTTTTTAACCCCTAATCTGCCACTCCGTACACCGCCGCAACCTACATTATACCTATGTACCCCTAATCTGCTGCCCCTAACACAGCCGACCCCTATATTATATTTATTAACCCCTAATCTGCCGCCCCCAACGTCGCCTCCACCTACCTTCAATTATTAACCCCTAATCTGCCGACCGGACCACACCGCTACTATAATAAATGTATTAACCCCTAAAGCTAAGTCTAACCCTAACACTAACACCCCCCTAATTAAATATAATTTAAATCTAACGAAATAAATTAACTCTGATTAAATAAATTATTCCTATTTAAAGCTCAATACTTACCTGTAAAATAAACCCTAATATAGCTACAATATAAATTATAATTATATTGTAGCTATTTTAGGATTAATATTTATTTTACAGGCAACTTTCTAATTATTTTAACCAGGTACAATAGCTATTAAATAGTTAATAACTATTTAATAGCTACCTAGTTAAATTAATTACAAAATTACCTGTAAAATAAATCCTAACCTAAGTTACAATTAAACTTAACACTACATTATCAATAAATAAATTAAATAAACTACCTACAATTATCTACAATTAAACCTAACACTACACTATCAATAAATTAATTAAATACAATACCTACAAATAAATACAATGAAATAAACTAACTAAAGTACAAAAAATAAAAAAGAACTAAGTTACAAAAAATAAAAAAATATTTACAAACATTAGAAAAATATTACAACAATTTTAAACTAATTACACCTACTCTAAGCCCCCTAATAAAATAACAAAGACCCCCAAAATAAAAAATTTCCCTACCCTATTCTAAAATTAAAATAGAAAAGCTCTTTTACCTTACCAGCCCTGAAAAGGGCCCTTTGCGGGGCATGCCCCAAAGAATTCCGCTCTTTTGCCTGTAAAAAGCAAACATACAATACCCCCCCCAACATTACAACCCACCACCCACATACCCCTAATCTAACCCAAACCCCCCTTAAATAAACCTAACACTAAGCCCCTGAAGATCTCCCTACCTTGTCTTCACCACGCCGGGTTCACCGATCGATCCAGAAGAGCCTCCGATGTCTTGATCCAAGCCCAAGCAGGGGGCTGAAGATGTCCATGATTCGACTGAAGTCTTCATCCAAGCGGGAGCTGAAGAGGTCCATGATCGGGCTGAAGTCTTCTATCAATCGGCATCTTCAATCTTCTTTCTTCCGGATCCATGGTCATCCCGCCGACGCGGAACATCCATCTTCACCGACGACTTCCCAACAAATGACGGTTCCTTTAAGGGACGTCATCCAAGATGGCGTCCCTCGAAATCCGATTGGCTGATAGGATTCTATCAGCCAATCGGAATTAAGGTAGGAAAATTCTGATTGGCTGATGGAATCAGCCAATCAGATTCAAGTTCAATCCGATTGACTGATCCGATCAGCCAATCAGATTGAGCTTGCATTCTATTGGCTGATCGGAACAGCCAATCGGATTGAACTTGAATCTGATTGGCTGATTCCATCAGCCAATCAGAATTTTCCTACCTTAATTCCGATTGGCTGATCCTATCGGAGCCAATCGGAATTTGAGGGACGCCATCTTGGATGACGTCCCTTAAAGGAACCGTCATTCGTCGGGAAAGTCGTCGGTGAAGATGGATGATCCGTGTCGGCGGGATGAACTACATGGATCCGGAAGAAAGAAGATTGAAGATGCCGCTTGATAGAAGACTTCAGTTGAATCATGGACCTCTTCAGCTCCCGCTTGGATGAAGACTTCAGCCGGATCATGGACATCTTCAGCCCCCCGCTTGGGCTTGGATCAAGACATCGGAGGCTCTTCTGGATCGATCGGTGAACCCGACGTGGTGAAGACAAGGTAGGGAGATCTTCAGGGGCTTAGTGTTAGGTTTATTTAAGGGGGGGTTTGGGTTAGATTAGGGGTATTTGGGTGGTGGGTTGTAATGTTGGGGGGGTATTGTATGTTTTTTTTTATACAGAATTCTTTACAGCTGAATTCTTTGGGGCATGCCCCACAAAGGGCCCTTTTCAGGGCTGGTAAGGTAAAAGAGCTTTTCTATTTTAATTTTAGAATAGGGTAGGGCATTTTTTTATTTTGGGGGTCTTTGTTATTTTTTTAGGGGGCTTAGAGTAGGTGTAATTAGTTTAAAATTGTTGTAATATTTTTCTAATGTTTGTAAATATTTTTTTATTTTTTGTAACTTAGTTCTTTTTTATTTTTTGTACTTTAGTTAGTTTATTTCATTGTATTTATTTGTAGGTATTGTATTTAATTAATTTATTGATAGTGTAGTGTTAGGTTTATTTGTAACTTAGGTTAGGATTTATTTTACAGGTAATTTTGTAATTATTTTAACTAGGTAACTATTAAATAGTTATTAACTATTTAATAGCTGTTGTATCTGGTTAAAATAAATACAAAGTTCCCTGTAAAATAAATATTAATCCTAAAATAGCTACAATATAATTATAATTTATATTGTAGCTATATTAGGGTTTATTTTACAGGTAAGTATTTAGCTTTAAATAGGAATAATTTATTTAATAAGAGTTAATTTATTTCGTTAGCTTTAAATTATATTTAACTTAGGGGGGTGTTAGTGTTAGGGTTAGACTTAGCTTTAGGGATTAATACATTTATTAGAGTAGCAGTGAGATCCGGTCTGCAGATTAGGGGTTAATTATTGTAGGTAGGTGGAGGTGACGTTGGGGGCGGCAGATTAGGGGTTAATAAATATAATATAGGGGTCGGCGGTGTTAGGGGCAGCAGATTAGGGGTACATAGGGATAACATAGGTTGCGGCGGTGTACGGAGCGGCAGATTAGGGGTTAATAAATATAATATAGGGGTCGGAGGTGTTAGTGGCAGGAAATTAGGGGTACATAGGTATAATGTAGGTTGCGGCGGTGTACGGAGCGGCAGATTAGGGGTTAATAATAATATGCAGGGGTCAGCGATAGCGGGGTCAGCAGATTAGGGGTTAATAAGCGTAAGGTTAGGGGTGTTTAGACTCGGGGTACGTTAGGGTGTTAGGTGCAGACTTAGGAAGTGTTTCCCCATAGGAAACAATGGGGCTGCGTTAGGAGCATAACGCTGCTTTTTTGCAGGTGTTAGGTTTTTTTTCAGCTCAAACGGCCCCATTGTTTCCTATGGGGGAATCGTGCACAAGCAAATTTTTGAAGCTGGCCGCGTCCGTAAGCACCGCTGGTATCAAGAGTTGCAGTGGCGGTAAATATGCTCTACGCTCCCTTTTTAGGAGCCTAACGCAGCCATTCTGTGAACTCTAAATTCCAGCGGTATTTAAAAGGTGCGGGGGGAAAAAAGCATGCGTAGCTAACGCACACCTTTGGCCGCAGAAATCTAGCCGAAAGAAAATAGTACAGACTCAACATTCCATATTTATAAAGAATGTAGCAAAGCATGCAAAAAAGCAATCAAGTTAGCCAAAATTGAAAATGAAAAATTAATTGCAAAGGATTCTTAGTCTAACCGTAAAAGGTTCTTTAAGTACATAAATAGCAAAAAATCTAAGAAGGACAATATAGGTACATTAAAATGCGTGGAGGGTAGCATGATAAATAATGGCAGTGAGAAGGCTGTGGTACTAAACCAGTTTTTTTCTTCAGTATACACAAGAGAGGAACCATTGGATGATACTTTCGAACAAAATAGAACATGCCAGTCCATACCATTAACTGGGTTATGTTTAGAAGATATCAGGAAAAAAAATAATAATATTAAGATAAATAAAAATCCAGGCCCAGATGGAATACACCCAAGGGTGTTATGGGAACTTAGCACTGTTATAGACAAACCACTACTCTTAGTAGTGGTCATTATCCTCAGGCATGGTACCCCAGGATTGGCGTAAAGCTGATATGGTACCACTCTTCAAAAGGGAAGCAGGGATGATCCAGGAAGCTATAGACCAGTTAGTCTGACATCAATAGTGGGGAAGATATTTGAAGGGATTATAAGGGATTATATTGAGGAGCATATTCATGTAAACAAGATTATGAGTTCAAATCAGCATGGTTTTAGGAGAAATAGATCATGTCAAACTAATCTAATTAGATTCTACGAGGAAGTAAGTAAAAATATAGATAAAGGGTAATCAGTTAATGTGATATACTTAGATTTTGCAAAGACATTTGATACAGTGCCACATGAGAGTTTAATGCACAAAATTAAGGGACTGGGAATAGCTGAAAATGTTAGCTCATGGATAAATAACTGGATAAAAGATAGGGAGCAACGAGTAGTAGTAAATGGATCATACTCAGATTGGACAAAGGTAATCAGTGGAGTCCCCCAGAGATCAGTACTGGGCCCTGTTCTTTTTAAGATTTTTTATAAATGACTTAGAGCAAGGATTAAATAGTGACATCTCTATTTTTGCAGATGATACTAAGTTAAGTAAGGTCATTAGGTCAGAGCAGGATTAACTTTCATTACACAGGGATCTGCAAAAATTAGAAGTATGGGCAAGTAAATGAAAAATGAGATTTAATATGGGAAAATGCAAGGTTCTACATTTTGGAAGTAAAAATAAGCAGGCAACGTATTTTTTAAATGGGACAAGACTTAGCCAAACAGAGGAGGAAAGGGATTTGGAAGTAGTAATAGATAACAAGCTAAAGATGGGTGCACAATGCAGGACAGTGGCTTCAAAGGCTAATAAGATACTAGCATGTATTAAAAGAGGCATTGATTTAAGGGAGGAAAGCATAATTCTGTCACATTATAAAGCCCTGGTAAGACCTCACCTTGAGTATGGAGTGCAGTCTGGGGACCGATCACAAAAAAAAGATATTGCAGAACTAGAAAAAGTTCAGAGAAGGGCCACAAAGCTAATAAGGGGATTGGAGAATTTAACCTATGAGGAGAGGCTAGTCAAACTGGGTCTGTTTTCTTTAGAAAAAAGGCGATTGAGAGGTGACATGATTACTTTATATAAATATATTCAAGGCCCATATACAGAGATGGCAGAAGCTCTGTTCATTCCAAGAAATTGTTTGTGACAAGAGGTCACAATTTAAGGTTGGAGGAAAGGAGATTTAGCGGCCTATTTATCAAGCCGTCAACTGCAAATACGCTGGAATTCCACAGCGTAATTGTGGAGAGGCTGATTCGCCTTATTTATCAAAACCTACAGACTGGCAAAAGTTGAATTTTGTGACGTAACATATGATCCATAAAGAAACAGTTAAGTCTGGCACTGTGAAAAATAATATAGTAGGAAAAAAGGGATATAATATTCCCTGGTGCTAACCCTTGGAAGAATTACTTGGTTAAGGATAGGGGGAAGAGACTGGACAAGAAGGGGTTAAATAGCACTCATTCCTATAATTATTAGTAAGTATGTTGAGATATTCAACTATTCAGAAGTATAAAGTTAAGTTAAAACTTAATATTTATTTAACCACGATTAAAAAGAGTGTAAATGAACAAGACACTCTCACCAATTACATAAAGTCCCACAATTCCCTCTACACTCACACCAGTGAAAATCACCCTGCAATATACCCAGACAGTGAACACAGATTCCACCACCCCCCTGTATTCCTGGCCAGTAACAGGATACGCTGGCTTCAGGTGACAGGGATGGCTTCTATTCTGTGTGCACACGTCCCTTGCAGTGGATTGTGGTGTGAGGAATTAAATTATTAAAAACACTTATGCTTGAATAAGCATACTGTTAGGTTTGGCACAAATGCGTTTCGGCCGAGTAGCGGCCTTTCTCAATGTGCAATCTGAATTTGACAAGACGAGTGACTCGCTTACAGCACCTTTTAAACCAAACCCCTATTCTATCCACCCAATCATAGTGTGCGTTTGCATCACGCCCACCTTTCAGCGAATCACAAGCGATTCAGAGTAGCGTGCTGTGGGGTTGGAAGTCAATGACCGATTGGTTGTGATAACTTACTACAGGCCCAATCAGAGATAGCCTATTGTTATCTGCGGTCATAGCAGGATTGGCTATAACTTATGCTGTTGTTGCGATCACTATGAATATTCCGATTCTATGTGCACCCAAAATGGTTCCATGAGCTTGTTATTACTTAGGTACAATAGTCATTGCAGTAAGCAATTATCATATACCTAGTATACCAATAAGTCCGGATTTTTTAACTGCACAGTTCATATTCATCTCTTGCAAATATATCAACCATAATTGATGATCATTAGCAAACCGAATTCTAATGTGCACCCAGAAAAATCTTCGCAGAGGACATCTTTTTTTTTTTTTATGTGCTTAACGTATCACTGTATTATTTCACTTATGAAGATACAATGATATAATGGATATGTTACTTTATATGTTTGGGATTCTCGAATGATCATATAATGTCTAAGTTGGTTTAGACTTAGAATAAATATATCCAATTTATTATAACTTATTAAGCACCATATGTCTTTTACATACTAACTTTTAATGCTTACAGCTATAATAAACTTATCAAATGAGCTACAGTTCATAATCCGGACTTATTGGTATACTAGGTATATGATAATTGCTTACTGCAATGACTATTGTACCTAAGTAATAACAAGCTCATGGAACCATTTTGGGTGCACATAGAATCAGAATATTCATAGTGATCGCAGCAACAGCATAAGTTATAGCCAATCCTGCTATGACCGCAGATAACAATAGGCTATCTCTGATTGGGCCTGTAGTAAGTTATCACAACCAATCGGTCATTGACTTCCAACCCCACAGCACGCTACTCTGAATCGCTTGTGATTCGCTGAAAGGTGGGCGTGATGCAAACACACGCTATGATTGGGTGGATAGAATAGGGGTTTGGTTTAAAAGGTGCTGTAAGCGAGTCACTCGTCTTGTCAAAATTCAGATTGCACGTTGAGAAAGGCCGCTACTCGGCCGAAACGCGTTTGTGCCTAACCTAACAGTATGCTTATTCAAGCATAAGTGTTTTTTTTTTTTTTTTTTTAAATAGTTTTTTTATTGAGGTAAAAGGAAAAACTTAACATACAGGAATCCATCTGCACAGGTGAGGTATACAATGTAATGCCATTACAGGAGTCAACAACATTAGATATGTAGCGATACATGTATGAATAAACATAAATTGACCAATTCAAAAACAAATGGCTACAAGTGATAAAAAAAAATAATGATGTTATTGAAATGCAATCTGTGCAGAGGTGTAAAGGACCTCTTTTTTTTTTTTTTTTTTTTGTAATCCAGACACAAACTAATAAAACACTAAATGTCAGAACAGGCAACTGTGTGGATTAAAGGGGGGTAGGGAAATCAGTGGGCCAAAGCCACTCTTGATGAGGGAAGGAGGGGGGGGGCGGGCTAGTATAGTGGAAATTGACTTGAAATAAAGAGCTGTCAGCAATAAGATTCAGTACATAGGGTAATTAAAGAGAAAGGCACTCATCTGATAATACTGAATCAGGGAACCTGCACATGCTAAGGATATGTCATAGCTAGTTTAATTGAGTGCCCTACCTAGGGATCCCACAGGTTTTTATAAATAAAGCCTCAACCTGTAGTTAGTCTGGAGTCGCACTTCTGATACGATAATAGTAAGGGTGGTAGAGATAACAAGGGTTTACTATAAGAGCATGCTGGTCAGTGAAGCAGGAATATAATTGAGGAACAATCAAGGTACATTTTGAGGAGCATCAGACTCTATTGGACAGTTATAAGCCTGAGAGGTTTAATGTAATGTACAGGGTTAAAGGATTACAGATAGGGTAATGGCAATTCCTCGCTGAGGCTACTATGCTGATCTACATATAGTCTTGGGGTATTGATAGATAGGAGTGGGCTTACTAAATATGTAACCTAAAGTCTCGTAACATGGCTGAAGTACCCATTATATATTAATATAGGTAAATAGAGGCATAGAGAGAGTGGTTATTGCACTACCTATACAATGTGGATATACACTATGTAGGGTGAAGGAGAGTTCTCTTCTACTAAAGTGTTTCCTTATGGAGTAGGAGTCACTGTAATGTATATACATTACAAAGGTAGGTGATATCTAAATATGAGTGGCTGTAAATTGGTGGGGGTAGTGTTGAATCACCTGGAGGAGCGTGTGTCAAATACAGTACTAGTATTGTCCACTTGAGGTAGGCAGGAAAGTGGTGGTTTATTTATGCTAAGCATGGGGAAGACATAAGTTTAGACCCCTACGTTCTGACTGGTGGGGGTAAGGATGCAGTATGGAATGGGATGTAATATGGCAGAGAATATCAAACTATCAGCAGTGATCTCTAATACAAAGTTTGAAAGTTACATGTACATTTATGAAGTCTTAAAAAGACCCCCAGGCCTTGTTAGATTAGTAGCTAAGAAGAGTGAATAGGGCTATATATACCTTAATATCTTCAGAGGAATGCACTGTTTAACCATATGGGTATGAGAATGTTATAGGCTATGCACTTTACTAGTTAGAGTGAGATGGGAAGATTGAGACATACAAACAACATCACCCAGCACATGGCACCAGAATGTATAGACAAATTAGATACTAAGCTAAGGGAAACAAACCTAGTGTATTACTGATAGGATATTTAAGCTATGAGAAACTGTTGAACTAGGGAGGAAAGCCTCCCTAATACGCTTATCAAATAATGCGTGTATGGATGATTAAGGCGAGTATCCGAGCCCTGCAGCTATCAGACCTGAGTAAGCTATGATGTGTGGATACTGGTAAATAAGCTTTAATGTATATTTTAGGTGCGTCATGTGTTAATGGTTGTCCATGGATAGACTTTGTACTATGGTGCAGAGTGTAGGGGCCTATAGGATAGCTTAGGAGCAACATGGCTGCAATGATGTGATCCAAGGGATCTTAATGTGACATTGTAAATGGATATGTCTTTTGAAGCTCAGCACATAATCTGGATAAGCAGACCCTCTGTAATAAACAAGGTGCATAGGTAGGCTGGTGATCTGTATCAGATAAAGTACAAGCATCAGGTCAGGCCATCCCCTAATAGAGAAAACCAGCCTTAACCCGAAGATGGCTTAAAAAAAAAAAAGGCCAAGTTATTTAGACATATGGTAGGATCCATGATAAATGTATATCTTGGTAGGTAATATTTATCTGTACTAGCTGTAAAGTCCAAGTATACACAAATGCTTAAATAAAGGACAGCTAAGGTAGCAAGCAACTTAGTCATATGGTTTACATACAGAGGTGTGATACAACAGGCATCATAAATGGATTAATAACAAAGGGGGTTAATATTGAACCAGGCTGCTTGCTGAAATATAGCAAGAGAAAAGTCATCTGTAATGTAGAGCCTTACAAATTAAGCCCTCAGTCCCAAATTTTCAAGCTTATGGGCCGTCATTAAGGTATAAGAGAACAAATATGGAGGGCATTATCATGGTAATAACACGGCTCTAGTGTTAGAGCAGTATTGCAGAGTGTCAAGCATTTGTGAGAGTCATCTCTCACAGCAAGTTCCTGGTGTATTCAGCCGATTCCTGCTTTGTCTGTGCTAAGGGCCCCTTGAATACCGAAGTTGCTGTGAGTTATTGTATAAGATTGACCCCTTAGTCATCGCCGGGCGGGTGGATTAAGTTGTGACTGCGGCCCGCTACTTAGCTGAGAGAGCTGGTAGGTCAAAGTACCTAGTGTGGAGCTAGACTGAAATGGCAGCGGAACCACTCCGGGAGGAGAGCACAGGGGAGAATGGTCTGTTTCAGGTACGGGCTGTTCAGATGAGAAGTCTTCCCCCATGTCAGTCATACTGACCGTAGCAGCGGGCAACAGAGGAAGAAGAGGTCTGGACGTGTGCGGAGGTCCGTGTAACAATGCGGTAGCATATTTCTGCGTGCACGTTTGAGGATCGAAGTGTTGTTCCTCATGGCAGTGCTCCTCTGCTGTCTCTTCCAATATGGCGTGGGTACCAAGGCGGTCCCTCCCGGAGCCCAGTGAGCGGATGTCAGAGGTAAGTTGGGTATAATGAAAATCCATCCGTTGTCCTAGGTCCCCGAGGAGGGCCACCACTGCATCCATCTCTCTCATCATAGTGCACTGTGGGTTTAGCTCTTTTGACCGGATCTGCGTGGAAGCTATATAAAGATCTGTGCGGCAGGCCTCCGTATCATATCAGTCCACTTATATTAGCAATCGCTATGTTCAAGGTGGCAAAATGAGCGTCTGTTTCGAATGTGGGCATTGTCAGAGAGCCACATATATGGTTAATCTGGTCAGGCTGTAGGTTTCTCAGTATAAAATCTTTAATTTAGATTGCCAGGCTGCAGAGCTGTAAGATTTTCCGACCGCCATGATTGCCTCTTGGCCACGCCCCCCAAGCATAAGTGTTTTTAATAATTTAATTCCTCACACCACAATCCACTGCAAGGGACGTGTGCACACAGAATAGAAGCCATCCCTGTCACCTGAAGCCAGCGTATCCTGTTACTGGCCAGGAATACAGGGGGGTGGTGGAATCTGTGTTCACTGTCTGGGTATATTGCAGGGTGATTTTCACTGGTGTGAGTGTAGAGGGAATTGTAGGGCTTTATGTAATTGGTGAGAGTGTCTTGTTCATTTACACTCTTTTTAATCGTGGTTAAATAAATATTAAGTTTTAACTTAACTTTATACTTCTGAATAGTTGAATATCTCAACATACTTACTAATAATTATAGGAATGAGTGCTATTTAACCCCGTCTTGTCCAGTCTCTTCCCCCTATCCTTAACCAAGTAACATATTATCCGCCAGTCTCAGTCCGACACAGATCGATGCTTACATCATTACAGATGTTCCGAATGCAAATTCGGCACTATCTGACTAAATTTGTTAGTTAACAAATAACTACCAGGTACGCTCGCCACTATTCCGGCCCAGTGTACCTGGTTTTCAATATGCCGCCCTGGAGGCGGCGGATGCCATAGGAATCAATAGGAGTCTGAAAGCAGAGAGAGCTATGTTCGCTGTTCCCCGATATCCCATTGATTCCTACGGGAGATTATAAGTAACGCTTACACCTAACACCCTAACATGTACCCCAAGTCTAAACACCCTAATCTGCCGCCCCCTACACCGCCGCCACCTACATTATACTTATTTACCCCTATTCTGCCATCACGACACCGCCGCCACCTACATAAAGTTATTAACCCCTATCCCGCCGCTCCCGGAGCCCACCGCAAATAAATAAAGTTATTAACCCCTAAACCACCAGCCCCCCACATCGCCATAAACTAAATTGATCTATTAACGCCTAAACCTAACAACCGCTAACTTAATATTAAATATTAACTCATCCCTATCTTATTATAAATTTAAACTTACCTTTAAAATTAAATTAAACTATATTAAACTATTAATTGATCTACCCTAAATATTATACTAAAATTACTTTAAACTATATTAAATTACTAATTAATCTACACTAACTATTATAATAAAATTACATTAAACTATGTTAAAATAAAAATGAATCTACCCTAACTATTATAATAAAATACATTAAACTACAAATTAAAATAACTATATTCTATATTTAAACACCTAACCCTATTTAAATAATTTAAATCTACACTAAAAACTTACTTAGTTACAAAAAACTTACAACTAAGTTACAAAAAATAAAAAAGAAATTATCAAAGATTCTATTGGCTGATTGTAATAGCCAATAGAATGCAAGCTCAATTCTATTGGCTGATTCAATCAGCCAATAGGATTGAAGTTCAATCTTATTGGCTGATTGCAACAGCCAATAGGATTTTTACTACCTTAATTTTGATTGGCTGATAGAATTCTATCAGCCAATCGGAATCTAAGGGACGCCATCTTGTATGACGTCATTTAAAGGAACATTCGTCGTTAGTCTGTCAGAAGAAGAAGATGCTCCGTGTCGGATGTCTTGAAGATGGACCCGCTCCGCGCTGGATGGATGAAGATAGAAGATGCCGTATGGGTGAAGACTTCTGCAGGCTTCGGCCAGCTTCTTGGAGGACTTCTTGCCGCTTGGATGAAGACTTCTCCCGGCTTCTTGGAGGATGGATGTCGGATCTTCAAAACTGTAAGTCGATCTTCAGGGGTTAGTGTTAGGATTTTTAAGGGTTTATTGGTGGGTTTTATTTTTAGATTTGGGTTTGGGCTGCAAAAGAGCTAAATGCCCTTTTAAGGGCAATGCCCATCCAAATGCCCTTTTCAGGGCAATGGGGAGCTTAGGTTTTTTTAGTTAGCTTTTTATTTGGGGGGGTTGGTTGTGTGGGTGGTGTGTTTTACTGTTGGGGGGTATTTGTATTTATTTTTTACAGGTAAAAAAAGGGCTATTTGTAGTTTATTGTAGGTTAGGGTTTTTTTTATTTTGGCGGGGCTTTTTTATTTTCATAGGGCCCTTAGATTAGGTGTAATTAGTTTAAATCTTTGATCATTTATTTTTTATTTTTTGAAGCTTAGTGTTTATTTTTTTGTGTAACTTAGGCCTAGATTTGGAGTTCGGCGGTAGCCGTCAAAACCAGCGTTAGAGGCTCCTAACGCTGGTTTTGGCCGCCCGCTGGTATTTGGAGTCAGTGATTAAAGGGTCTAACGCTCACTTTTCAGCCGCGACTTTTCCATACCGCAGATCCCCCTATGCCATTTGCGTATCCTATCTTTTCAATGGGATCTTTCTAACGCCGGTATTTAGAGTCGTTTCTGAAGTGAGCGTTAGAGCTCTAACGACAAAATTCCAGCCGCCTGAAAATAGCAGGAGTTAAGAGCTTTCTGGCTAACGCCGGTTCATAAAGCTCTTAACTACTGTACTCTAAAGTACACTAACACCCATAAACTACCTATGTACCCCTAAACCGAGGTCCCCCCACATCACCGCCACTCGATTAAAATTTTTAACCCCTAATCTGCCGCCCGCCACCTACGTTATACTTATGTACCCCTAATCTGCTGCCCCTAACCCCGCCGACCCCTGTATTACATTTATTAACCCCTAACCTGCCCCCCACAACGTCGCCGCCAGCTACTTAAAATAATTAACCCCTAATCTTCCGACCGCAAAGCGCCGCCACCTACGTTATCCCTATGTACCCCTAATCTGCTACCCCTAACACCGCCGACCCCTATATTATATTTATTAACCCCTAATCTGCCCCCCTCAACGTCGCCGACACCTGCCTACACTTATTAACCCCTAATCTGCCGAGCGGACCTGAGCGGTACTATAATAAAGTTATTAACCCCTAACCCGCCTCACTAACCCTATCATAAATAGTATTAACCCCTAATCTGCCCTCCCTAACATCGCCGACACCTAACTTCAATTATTAACCCCTAATCTGACGACCGGAGCTCACCGCTATTCTAATAAATTGATTAACCCCTAAAGCTAAGTCTAACCCTAACACTAACACCCCCCTAACTTAAATATAATTTACATCTAACGAAATTAATTAACTCTTATTAAATAAATGATTCCTATTTAAAGCTAAATACTTACCTGTAAAATAAATCCCAATATAGCTACAATATAAATTTAATATTATATTATAGCTATTTTAGGATTAATATTTATTTTACAGGTAACTTTTTAATTATTTTAACCAGGTACAATAGCTATTAAATAGTTAAGAACTATTTAATAGTTACCTAGTTAAAATAATAACAAATTTACCTGTAAAATAAATCCTAACCTAAGATATAATTAAATCTAACACTACCCTATCAATAAAATAATTAAATAAACTACCTACAATTACCTACAATTAACCTAACACTACACTATCAATAAATTAATTAAACACAATTGCTACAAATAAATACAATTAAATAAACTAGCTAAAGTACAAAAAATAAAAAAGAACTAAGTTACAAAAAATAATAAAATATTTACAAACATAAGAAAAATATTACAACAATTTTAAACTAATTACACCTACTCTAAGCCCCCTAATAAAATAACAAAGACCCCCAAAATAAAAAATTCCCTACCCTATTCTAAATTAAAAAAGTTACAAGCTCTTTTACCTTACCAGCCCTGAACAGGGCCCTTTGCGGGGCATGCCCCAAGGATTTCAGCTCTTTTGCCTGTAAAAAAAAACATACCATACCCCCCCCCCAACATTACAACCCACCACCCACATACCCCTAATCTAACCCAAACCCCCCTTAAATAAACCTAACACTAAGCCCCTGAAGATCTTCCTACCTTGTCTTCACCATACCAGGTTCACCGATCCGTCCTGGCTCCAACATCTTCATCCAACCCAAGCGGGGGTTGGCGATCCATCATCCGGTGCTGAAGAGGTCCAGAAGAGGCTCCAAAGTCTTCCTCCTATCCGGCAAGAAGAGGACATCCGGACCGGCAAACATCTTCTCCAAGCGGCATCTTCAATCTTCTTCCATCCGGTGCGGAACAGCCAATAGAATGCAAGCTCAATCTGATTGGTTGATTGGATCAGCCAATCGGATTGAACTTGATTCTGATTGGCTAATTCCATCAGCCAATCAGAAAATTCCTACCTTAATTCCGATTGGCTGATAGAATCCTATCAGCCAATCGGAATTCGAGGGACGCCATCTTGGATGACGTCCCTTAAAGGAACCGTCATTCGTCGGGAGACAACGGAAGAAGAGGATGGATCCGCGTCGCCTGCTTCAAGATGGACCCGCTCCGCACCGGATGGAAGAAGATTGAAGATGCCGCTTGGAGAAGATGTTTGCCGGTCCGGATGTCCTCTTCTTGCCGGATAGGAGGAAGACTTTGGAGCCTCTTCTGGACCTCTTCAGCACCGGATGATGGATCGCCAACCCCCGCTTGGGTTGGATGAAGATGTTGAAGCCAGGACGGATCGGTGAACCTGGTATGGTGAAGACAAGGTAGGAAGATCTTCAGGGGCTTAGTGTTAGGTTTATTTAAGGGGGGTTTGGGTTAGATTAGGGGTATGTGGGTGGTGGGTTGTAATGTTGGGGGGGGGTATGGTATGTTTTTTTTTACAGGCAAAAGAGCTGAAATCCTTGGGGCATGCCCCGCAAAGGGCCCTGTTCAGGGCTGGTAAGGTAAAAGAGCTTGTAACTTTTTTAATTTAGAATAGGGTAGGGAATTTTTTATTTTGGGGGTCTTTGTTATTTTATTAGGGGGCTTAGAGTAGGTGTAATTATTTTAAAATTGTTGTAATATTTTTCTTATGTTTGTAAATATTTTATTATTTTTTGTAACTTAGTTCTTTTTTATTTTTTGTACTTTAGCTAGTTTATTTAATTGTATTTATTTGTAGGAATTGTGTTTAATTAATTTATTGATAGTGTAGTGTTAGGTTAATTGTAGGTAATTGTAGGTAGTTTATTTAATTAATTTATTGATAGGGTAGTGTTAGGTTTAATTATATCTTAGGTTAGGATTTATTTTACAGGTAAATTTGTTATTATTTTAACTAGGTAACTATTAAATAGTTCTTAAATATTTAATAGCTATTGTACCTGGTTAAAATAATTAAAAAGTTGCCTGTAAAATAAATATTAATCCTAAAATAGCTATAATATAATTATAATTTATATTGTAGCTATATTAGGATTTATTTTACAGGTAAGTATTTAGCTTTAAATAGGAATAAGTTATTTAATAAGAGTTAATTTATTTTGTTAGATGTAAATTATATTTAAGTTAGGGGGGTGTTAGTATTAGGGTTAGACTTAGCTTTAGGGGTTAATACATTTATTATAGTAGCGGTGAGGTCCGCTCGGCAGATTAGGGGTTAATAATTGAAGGTAGGTGTCGGCGATGTTAGGGAGGGCAGATTAGGGGTTAATACTATTTATGATAGGGTTAGTGAGGCGGATTAGGGGTTAATAACTTTATTATAGTAGCGCTCAGGTCCGCTCGGCAGATTAGGAGTTAATAAGTGTAGGCAGGTGTCGGCGACGTTGAGGGGGGCAGATTAGGGGTTAATAAATATATATATAGGGGTCGGCGATGTTAGGGCAGCAGATTAGGGGTACATAGGGATAATGTAAGTTGCGGCGGTTTACGGAGCGGAAGATTAGGGGTTAATAATATAATGCAGGGGTCAGCGATAGCGGGGGCGGAAGATTAGGGGTTAATAAGTGTAAGGTTAGGGGTGTTTAGACTCGGGGTACATGTTAGAGTGTTAGGTGCAGACGTAGGAAGTGTTTCCCCATAGGAAACAATGGGGCTGCGTTAGGAGCTGAACGCTGCTTTTTTGCAGGTGTTAGGTTTTTTTTCAGCTCAAACAGCCCCATTGTTTCCTATGGGAGAATCGTGCACGAGCACGTTTTTGAGGCCGGCCGCGTCCGTAAGCAACTCTGGTATCGAGAGTTGCATTTGCGGTAAAAATGCTCTACGCTCCTTTTTTGGAGCCTAACGCAGCATTTGTTTAAACTCTCGATACCAGAGTTAAATTTATGGTGCGGCCAGAAAAAAGCCCGCGGAGCGTTAACAGCCCTTTTACCGCCAAACTCCAAATCTAGGCCTTAGTGTTTGTTATTTTTGGTAACTTAGTTGTTTTTTTGTAACTTAGTAATTTTTTAGTGTAGATTTAAATTATTTAAATAGGGTTAAGTGTTTAAATATAGAATATAGTTATTTTAATTTGTAGTTTAATGTAATTTTAGTTTAAAAGTTAGGGTAGATTAATTTTTATTTTAACATAGTTTAATTTAATTTTATTATAATAGCATAGATTAATTAGTAATTTAATATAGTTTAATGTAATTTTAGTATAATATTTAGGGTAGATTAATTAATAGTTTAATATAGTTTAATTTGATTTTAAAGCTAAGTTTAAATTTATAATAAGATAGGGATGGCTGTTAGGTTTTGGGGTTAATAGGTTAATTTAGTTTATGGCGATGCGGGGGGCTGGCGGTTTAGGGGTTAAAAACTTTAGTTGCGGTTGTAGGGGGCGACAGATTAACCATCAGATAAATATAATGTAGGTGGTGGTGGGCTCCGGGAGTGGAGGGATAGGGATTAATACATTTCTTAGAGTGGCGGTGGGCTACGGGAGCTTTTTGTAAGTATTTTAGATTTGTATAGGTTGAACTTGATGGACTTCTGTCTTTTTTCAACCTTATCTACTTTGTTACTATGTTATGTTTAAATTTCAAATGAGTAGTAGATTTTTTTTTTTGACAAATGTCAAGCAGGTAGATTAGGAGTTTTGCGTTACGATTTTAACGCTGAAAAATGTCAATTTCAGCGTAATGGCAGTAACGCACTATTACGAGTCGTGACGGTATTGCTATACCACAAGCCTGTAATGCAACATCCATTCCAAACTCAAAAAAATTATGTTTTTGTGTGGAATTATATAGCGCCGGTATTACAGGTTGTGTGGTGAGGCTAAAAAGCTTGTATTACAGCTTATACCGACACAATCCATACTGCCACTTGAGACCAGTAGTTATGAGTTTTGTGTAACAAAAATGTTTCACAAAACTCCTAACAAAAATGTTGTAAAGTACACTAACACCCATAAACTACCTATTAACCCCTAAACCACTGCCCTCCTGCATCACAAATACTATATTTAACCAATTAAGCCCTTATCCGCCGCCCATCCACATCACAAATAATAAATAATTTATTAACCCATAATCCACCCTGTACGACGCTGGTCGTTATGCCCTTAATGACCAGCGACGTACCCTGTACGTCACTGCAGTCCTGGGCTTTTCTCTGCTGCAATCTCATTTAAAATATCGAGATTCCGCCATTTCTGCAGAGTTACCGATGCAGAGGGGGCCACTCTGCGACCCTCTCTGCATCGGACAGCGGTGGTGCCGATCGTTGGTGGGTGGGAGTGTAAGGAAGGAGGCGGGTGGGTGGCCCATCGCTGGAGGATACAGGAGGAGGGCGGGAGTGGGTGGGACCGCTCAGCCACGCTACAGGGTATAGGGGAAAAAAAAAGCCGGGAAATGAGGTGGAAGGAGAGAGGAGGGAGGAAGGGCAATAAGGGGATCCTATGTGTGATCCATCGTGGGAAAGGGATCTGGTAGGGGGAGGGTAATGAGGGGGGGCAGCTACACTACAGAAAAAATGGTTAATTTTTTTTTTTATATATATATATGCATAAATTGAGGCAAACTTGGAACTAGCAGACAGCTGCCAGTACCTAAGATGGTGACAAATAGGTAGAGGGGGAGGGTTAGAGAGCTGTTTGGGTGGGATCCAGGAGGTTAGGGGTAAAAGAGGATCCTACACTGCAAGAAATATTTAAAAAAAATTAAATATATGAAAAGAAAAGCATCCTTTTATTTTAGTACTGGCAGACTTTCTGCCAGTACTTAAGATGGGGGTGACAATTGTGGGGTGGGGGAGTGAAGAGAGCTGTTTGAGAAGGGTCAGAGAGGGATCAGGGGGAGGGATGTGTCAGGTGGGAGGCTAATGTGTCAGGTGGGAGGCTGATCTCTACACTAAAGATAAAATTAACCTTACAAACTACCTAATTAACCCCTTTACTGCTGGGCATAATACAAGTGTGGTGCACAGCGGCATTTAGTGGCCTTATAATTACCAAAAAGCAATGCCAAAGCCATATATGTCTGCTATTTCTGAGCAAAGGGGATCCCAGAGAAGAATTTACAACAATTTGTGCTATGATTACACAAGCTGTTTGTACATAATTTCAGTGAGAAAGCTAAAATTGTGAAAAAGCGAACTTTTTTTTATTTGATTGCATTTGGCGTTGAAATGGTGACATGAAATATACCAAATTGGGCCTAGATTAATACTTTGGGTTGTCTACTAAAAAAAATATATAGTTTTGATAGGTAAATATATATATAAAAAAAGGCTCTATTTATGTTTAAATGTAATGATGGAAAAAATGCTAAAAATGCTCTGGTCTGCACTATGAGAAAAAAATTAAAAAATCTAAAATTACAAAAATAATAAACACTAAGCTTACAAAAAATAATAAACAAAATGATCAAAAATAAAAACAATAACGCCTATTCTAATAGCCCTATAAAAATAAAAAGCCCCCCCCCCAATTAAAAACACCCCCTAGCCTACAATAAACTAGAAATAGCCCTTAAAAGGGCCTTTTGTAGGGCAATGCATGAACTTATACCTGTAAAAAAAAAAAAAAAAAAAAAAAATACAAAGTCCCCCCAACAGTAAAACCCACCAAACGACCAAAATAAAAAAAAAACTAACTCTTAAAAAAACCTAAGCTACCCATTGCCCCTAAAGGGGCATTTGTATGGGCATTGCCCTTAAAAGGGCATTCAGCTCTTTTTCATTGCCCTTAAAAGGGCATTTAGCTATTTTTCAAATTGTCCAAACCCTAATCTGAAAAAAAAACACCCCAAAAAATAAAAAAATATCAAAAACTAACCCCAGAATATCTACTCATGGTTCTTGAAGTCCGGACATCCATCTCCATCCAGTCGTCAAGAAGTCTTCATCAAGGCGGCGACATCTTCATCCATGGCAGGGGCATCTTCTATGTTCATCTCGACGGCACGGAGCGGAGCAGAGAAGACATCCAGCGTGGAGCGTCCTCTTCATATGGTCCCCGCCGTACACTGAAGCTTCAATGCAATGTAGCCGTTTCAAAATGGCGTACCTTGCATTCCTATTGGCTGATTTTATTCTTCAAATTTAAATCCGCCAATAGGATGAGAGCTTCTGAAATCCTACCGGCTGTTCAAAACAGCCAATAGAATGAGAGCTACTGAAATCCTATTGGCTGATTTGAACTGCCAATAGGATTTTAGTAGCTCTCATCCTATTGGCTGTTTTTAACAGCCAATAGGATATCAGTAGATTTCAAAAGTAGGTATCATAGTTTGAATTATAGCCTTGTCTACAAATTCTGATATTTCCATATAGGAAAATGTAACTCTTTAACATCTTAAAAACTCAAAAAGTTCTGAAAGAGTGACACCAAAGTCAAAATTAAACATTCATGCCTACAGGGATATGACTGAACCTTACTTACGAGGCCCACACTAGGCTGAAATGTACGTCTGGGGATTGCAGATTGTAGATACAGCATACTAGTAGGAATGTCCCAGAAAGCTGTCAGCCAAGTCAAGGCTATACACAGGGGTAAGACCAGATCAAGCAACGAACATAAGGGCAAGAAAGAAGCAACAACAGTTTAGACAAAGGGTCAGGTTTTAGCAAATCAGTCTGAATCTCAGGGCAAAGACAGGGCTAAGTTTGGCAACAATAAAAAAAGCCACAAGCGTAATCAGCAGATTAAGACAGGTTGGGTAAAAAAGCCAAATTCAGTAATGGTAGACAAGACACAAATAGAAAGGATACCAGAGATACTTTATGCAGAGACTCAAGCACAGACATTGGAAAGGGTGTAACATCTTAAATAGCATTGAATTGGCTTGAAATAGTGTGTTATTAAAGTGATGGTAAACTCTCCCCTTTTTAAAATCAGATCTGGAATGTAAGTGCTATTTTAGATGGAGTTTAATTCATTAGCTGTAATGAAGATGCAGTATAACATACTTTTTAATATAGATATGAAATTCAAATACTGCATGCTCCTCCGCCCACTTCACAAGTAAAATTTTCTGTGAGCTAACATTAAATTGTTGTCCAATCAGCGCTCTCCCCATATGGCACTTTTGTTGTAGCTAGAGCATTGATTGGAGAGTAATTCAATCATTTAGCTGACAGGAAAATTGACTTTTGAAGTGGGATGTGTAACGTGGGGTATTTGAATTTCATATCTATATTAATAACTAAGTTATAGCGCATCTTCATTACACATGATGAATAAAACTCCATCTAAAATAGCGCTTACACTCCAGATCTGATTTGAAAAAGGGGAGAGTTTACTATCACTTTAAGGATGCAGATTTGCATGTTAATCTACAAGTGAAATGGCATTTGCTTCATACAATTTCATAAATAGACAGCAAATCTGTGTGTGAAGCATCAATTGCATTATACAAAAGTGGAATAACTATCACCTAGATTACGAGTTTTGAGCGCTATAGAGAAATTAATGAACGCAACAAAAGTTACGTTATTTAATTTCCTATAGCACTGCTATTACAAGTTTGCAAACATACGCCTTTTGCGTGCAATATGGTTGCGTTGAGCTCCATACTGCACACAATCAGAGCGCTGCTGAGACATGCTCATGCACGGATTGCCCATAGACATCAATGGGGAGAGACGGAAAAAAAAAAACCTAACACCTGCGATCGCGGAAACAAAAGTTCTGTAACGCAGCCCCATTGATGTCTATGGGGAAATAAAAATACAGTTTTAACCTAAAACCCTGACATAAACCCCAAGTCTAAACACCCCTAATCTGCTGCCCCCAACATCGCTGATGTCTGCCTACAGTTATTAACCCCTAATCTGCCACTCCCGATATCACCGCTACCTAAATAAAATTAACCCCTAATCTGCTGCACCCGATATCGCCACCACTATACTACATTAATTAACCCCTAAACCGCCAGCCCCCCACATCACAACAAGTTAAATTAAACTATATTAACCCCTAAGCCTAATCCTAACGTAACCCTAACACCCCCTAACTTTAACATAATTACAGTAGAGCTAAATTAAACTATATTAACATCTAAACCTAACCCTAAACCTAACTCCTCCAACTTTAACATAATTAAATTAGATCTAAATTAAATTTACAATTATTAACTAAATTATTCCTATTTAAAACTAAATACATACTTACCTGTAAAAAAAACCTAAGCTAACTACAAAAAAACAATAGTTATATTGTAGCTATCTTAGGTTTTATTTTTATTTTACAGGTAAGTTTGTATTTATTTTAACTTGGTAGACTGGTTAGTAAATAGTTACTAACTATTTACTAACTACCTAGTTAAAATAAATACAAACTTACCTGTGAAATAAAACCTAACCTGCCTTACACCAAAACCTACCATTATAAAATATAATAAAAACTACTATTACAAAAAAATAAAAAAAACCTACCATTTAAAAAAAAAAAAGAAATTCTCCAAAAAAATAAAGATTAATCCTATTCTAATACCCTTAAAAAAATACCCCCCCCCCAAATTTAAAACCCTACTCTAGAATAAACTACCAAGTGCCCTTACCCTTGAGTGCTAATGACAGCTCAGAGCACTCAATACCTTTTTTGCAATCTGGGGACCCCCACCCACTCCTACCCCAGCAATCGGGCCTGCATAGTGACAGGCATCTCGGGGGCTTCCTGTTACATGTGGTGACATCATGCGCAATGACGTGATCACGTCACTACGCAACTTTATTTAAAATTTTTAATACAAAGTATATGGAAAGGGGGCATGATGCTTAGAAACCTGTATCTCAGGGATCTAAGCAGCTACAGACCCCCAAGACCCACCACTGGAAAGTTACTTGCCTAACCTAAGTCTTGGGGATCTGGGGAAAAAATAAAAAAGTTAAAAAAAATGTTTTTAGAAAATAGTAAAAAACAGAAAAATATTAAATTCAGCTTAGCACTCAAAGGGTTAAAAGGGCCTCTTAGAAGGACCTTTTGTAGGGCATTGCCCTGAAATAACCAGCTTTTTAACTAAAAAAAAAAATACAAACACCCCCTAACACTATACAAACCCCCACCCCCCCAAACTACCAGGAGCCCTTAAAAGGGCCTTTGGGGGGCCCTTAAAAGGGCCTTTTGTATGGCATTGCCCTGAGATAAACAGCTCTGTTACTCCAAACAAATACAAACACTCCCTAGCACTATACAAACCCCCACCCCCCAAACTACCAGGGGCCCTTAAAAGGGCCTTTTGTAGGGCATTGCCCTGAGATAAACAGATATTTTACTAAAGAGAAAAATACAAACACCCCCTAACACTATACATTACACAAAATAACAAACAATTTATCCAAAATAAAAAAAGAATTACACCTAATCTAATAGTCCTATCAAAATAAAAAAGCCCACCCAAAATAAAACTAAAAAACTAAAATAAACTACCAATGGCCCTTAAAAGGGCCTTTTGTGGGGCATTGTCACAAAGATATCAGCTCTTTTACCTGTAAAATAAATACAAACACCACCCAACCAACCCCCTCAAATAAAAAAAAAAACTATCTAAAAGAACCTAAGCTACCCATTGCCCTGAAAAGGGCATTTGTATGGGCATTGCCCTTAAAAGGGCATTTAGCTCTTTTACTGCCCAGACCCTAACCTAAAAAATAAAACCCACCCAATAAACCCTTAAAGAAGCCTAACACTAACCCCCTGACGATCCACTTACAGTTTTTGAAGTCCTGCTTGAACGATCTTCATCCCTGCAAAGTCTTCATCCAGGCGGCCTCTTCAATCTTCATCCCGGGGGCGACGTCCTGATCCAATCGGAGAGAAGTCTTCATCCAGGCGCCCTCTTTAATCTTCATGTGAATTAGCCAATAGAATGAGAGCTGCTTAAATCCTATTGGATGATTTGAACAGCCAATAGGATTTTAGCAACCTTAATTCCTATTGGCTGATTCAAATTTTTCAGCCAATAGGAATGCAAGAGATGCCATCTTGAATCGCGTCCCTTGCATTGAAGATTCGTGTGTACGGCGGCGACCGTATAAAGAGGATGCTCTGCGCCGGATGTCTTCAGGATGGACCCTCTCCGTGCCTCCGGGATCAAGATAGAAGATGCTGCCTGAATGAAGATTGACGAGACCGACTGGATGAAGACTTCTCTCCACTTGGATCAGGATGTTGCTGCCAGGATGAAGATTGAAGAGGCCACCTGGATGAAGACTTCGCCGGGATGAAGATCGTTCAAGCAGGACTTTAATAACTGTAAGTGGATCGTCAGGGGGTTAGTGATAGGCTTTTTTTAAAAAAAATTGGGTGGGTTTTATTTTTTAGGTTAGGGTCTGGGCAGTAAAAGAGCTAAATGCCCTTTTAAGGGCAATGCCCAAGAAATGCCCTATTCAGGGTAATGGTTAGCTTAGGTTATTTTATATAGTTTTTTTTATTTGGGGGGTTAGTTGGGTGGTGGGTTTTACTGTTGGGGAGGTGTTTGTATTTATTTAACAGGTAAAATAGCTGATATCTTTGGGGCAATGCCCCACAAAAGGCCCTTTTAAGGGCTATTGGTAGTTTATTGTAGGCTAGGGTTTTTTTTATTTTGGGGGGGCTTTTTTTTATTTTGATAGGGCTATTAGATTAGGTGTAATTCTGTTTTATTTTTGATAATTTGTTGGGGTTTTTTCGGAATTTATTTTTTATTTTTTTAAATTAGATACTTTTTGTAATTTTTAGAGTAGTATTAGGATTTTTTTATTGGTAGTTTAGTTTTATTTAATTGGTAGTTTAATTTTAGCTATATCAACAAGACTTGCAATACCTGCGGTGCTGTTTTAACACTGAAAATGCCATATTTTCAGCGTAACGAGCCGCAACGCAAAACTTGTAATCTAGCTGTATGATTGCATTCATCTTCTATTGACACTTGTATTATGGGCATTAGTGTTAGCACACAAATATTTAAAAAATCAAATGAATGAAATACGATAGGTGCTAGATGTAGTACTAGCAATTTAATTCAAAGAGTGCAGTAGATCAACTGCATTATCCTCATTTGTGTTGTGTACTTTTTTAATTATTGTTTTATTAAATAGAGTGCTGTATTGTTTATTTGCTTCCCTTGTACTATAAAATAAAATTGCGGATTGGAAAATGAAACACATGAATTTTGCAACAAAATGAATCCAAATTCTTTTTGGTCTTTACTACTTGTAGCTCCTACTAGTATAAAAGTTTTGTAAACAGGTAATGAGGGAAAATATGAAATAATTCAACAGGAGCGTTTTCTTATACCTGAGATTGCTTGCTGCGCATGCTATTAAACAAACTGTTTAATACAGAGGGGGAACAACCATTGGTGAAACAAGTGCAGTTGCACCGGGGCACAAGTGCAAGGGAGGCCCATAGCAGCCAGTCTATGCACAAGCGTGTTCAGAATGTGTACAATCCTAATGTAGGAGGGCATTTTATTAGTGCAGGTTTGTCAATCCATTCATCCATCCCCCAAATCATTATACAAAGCACCATTTATAGTATTGCTATTACTACTAAGTTACCTTTGGAGCCCTATTATTTGCACCAGGGCCCCCTATTGAGTTGGTCTCCTACTGGCCCAATAACAATGTAGGCATAACATAATTACCACACTGTTTACACATTCATTTAAAAGAATAAGAAGCCAAATTAAAGAAATGTTGAAGAAAGCAACAAGCACAATGTAGTTCAGCTGCACCAAATCCATATATTGCAGTCAAAGATACAGTGAAACAGCAAGTGGAAGAGAAAAAAAGCAGAGGGTAGCAGAATGTAGCACTGTAAACCTCAGGGGCACCACAGCAGTGCAGTTCACTAGAAGGACACAGACAGCATACAACTCTGAGCAGTAAGAAAGCACTCATGCACCCAGCTATGGGATAAAGACTGACAGTCTACTGACCCTGGCTATTGAAGGGAAGCTGAAGTGCACCGTGCACCCCTCCCTTTAATGTAGTATTTCCTAGACTATGCTAGCTGCCCTCGAGTAGCAAGGTCATGCTTTTTTAAGATTTTGGGTTCTCTATTCATGGCCAGGAGAGTAATATAACAGAGAAGAGGAAACATGAGGCACCACCTGTTACCCCCCACCCTTGATATTTAGCATTGTGGCTTGCACCTTCAGGTTTATGGTCCTGGTGCCACTGAGAACAGGAGAAAACAAAACAATAAGCATTGCAACGATCAGCTAATCTACACAAACAGAAGTGCAGCACAGAAAGAATAAGAATATGCCAGTTATCCTAGATTTTTCAGTACATCTGCCTTCTGCAACACTGATGGATCATCTGATACACACAACCTTACTTTGTTAAAAGAACAGTAAACTAAAAAAAACAAAAAACAAAAAAAGCAAACATTATTGCAGAGTTGTTCTTTGCACAGTTCATATGCACATATGCTTCATGTATCCTTATCCAAATACCATTCATGTGTTAAGAACTGGCAGTGACACATATTCTCCAGCAAAATATATTGTCTCCTAATATTAATAGTATTTAAATTGAGGTGCAGGTGGCATATGTACATAACCAGACAAAGTGTGAAGAAAAAGATTTTTCTTCACTAGAGGGCGCTGTATACAGAGATCAATATGTAAGTCATACTTGGTATATCAATCAATTGCAAAAAAATAATAATAATTTGCTAAATAATTGTAAAATAGATTGTGACTAAAAATAAAACAATAGCAATTGGCACATCTGATCTGTGATGTATAAAAAACAAATATAAAGTCTTTTAAAAGTCTTAATAAAGTCCAAAACTGCAAGCAGACTTTTCACCAAGGATACCAAGATCTCCAAATTCAAATTGTACTTTATCCCAACGATCTTAATGATACACCAATTTTCAGGCTGCACTCTCCCTTCCTCCACTGCAGGGTAGTAGATCTGTAAATATGCAAACGCAAGAGAGGCGCCCAAATGTGTGTATCTGTAATGGATAATGGCGTAAGCAGCAACAATTCTTTGTACAGGGTACTCACAATTTTATACAGCACACCAATGTGCTTGTAGACGCAGGCTGGTTATTAGAGCTAACCAGCTGGCTCCCTCCAGTCTCTGCTTCCTTCAAGGCAGGTGCATGGTAGTAGTCAGCTCACTCAAAAACAAGGATCAAGGCCACAAAATAAAATCAAAGTTCTTTATTCCTTTTACATGTAGCTTTATATAGAAAACAATCCTCAAGGTGAGCATATAGCACTATGGTATGCGTTTCTCGGCTCTAACGGCTGTTTCATCAGGCATATTTGACTATATACATTGACCGGCTTATATTGCCGTTTACTACCATGCATTAACACGAATTGGCCCTCCCACAAGGGGTGTGTGTCTCCTAACCAATCATTGACTACTAAAATTAGAGGTGTGTATACAATATTGCCGCCGGACAGATTATCTTTTTAACTCTTGCGGTACTCGCAGGGCGGGCTAGTCACCAAAAATAGAGTTGCTTACCTCCTGGCGTATGAACCCGATAGCTATCTGATGGCAATATCTATTACGATGTATAGGCATATGTCGTCGTTGTTACGGTGATTATACATCTACTAAAACATTGAGAGGCTAATAAAATAAACACTCTAAACCAGTCTATTGAAGGATATTAACATTTCATATCGGGACTGCACCTTCATAAGTAATACCGTAATATCGATCCCTGCAGCCCTAAAGATCAACAGAAGACATTGTGAATTGTTCTTTGAATGTTGGATCTTTATCCATCTAAAACATAATAATGACCTGGTATTCAGAATCTTATATTAACCATGCATAGTTACATTATATAATACCTTTGAAACAACAACATTAAAAAAATACATGATTATATCTTTGTACATAAAATCGCAGCCTGTCTAAAATGTTGACAGATTTAATGAATACATAACAACGCAAATAAAATTTGCCAAAACTCTGAATAATATTCCAATTGATACATTTTAAACACGATAAATTATTTGTGTGAAAACCGAAATTTAAAATACTTGTATAGTATACTGTTCTATAGCTGATAATCGCCCTAAAATTAATATTGTGACTATATACAAAATTAATAGTAACCATCTTTTAGTGAATAATTGATATTTTATAACTAAAAAACACCCTAAATTTTGATACTGTGACAATATAAAAATTGGAAGTGAACAAAAATACATATAATGAAGTGTATGTCGTGAATCTAGAGAGAAGTTAATACAAATGTATCATATTTAAATAAATATATATACATATTTCTAATCTATTATCTAAAACTAGGGATGGTATTGGTGATAATAAAGTGCTATTCTGTAATCAATTGCCAACACCTATATGAATATGGATTAAGACAATTTAGTATATATATATATATATATATATAAAACTATTATTTGTGAACTCAAAAGGGTATCGTTATGTTAAGTGCTGACCCTAATCGTGAATCTGCTATCTGGTATACTAAACTGTGTGGTGATGATATAAATATATGAAATAAATATAAAAAAATAAATATAATGTTGATAAATTAGTGCCATATATCTCAATGTGTATATAAGTATTAGTGTGTATCTATAAATCTCTGTGTGTATAAAAGTATTAGTATGTATACAATATAATATAAACGTGTCTCTATACTATATCAAGTGTAGTATGAACTATCTGTAAGTAATACAAGATATATAGTCTATGTGGTGACTAAGATTGTGCTATTAATATCTATTGCTGGGGTAATAACTCCAATGTGATATTGGGTTATGTGCCTATCTATAAATGGCAAAAAATAGGACAGTATAACGTTAAGTGGATCTATTCTCATATAAATGACTAAAGAGGGTGATATAATATGCTATGGAGTGGAATTAAAATGCTGCGGAGTCTATAACTTTGTTGAGACCACTGGGGAACAAGGTGCCAAACTTGTATATCCAAAATGTTTCACGTTGGCGCAGCTTAGTAAATCTATTGTACTTATTCGACCCCGGGATACTTTCTATTGGTGTAATGGTGAAAGGGCATTTCTCCCCTTTATGTTCATGGAAGTAGTGTCTAGACACACTATGTTTGTCTGACTGCTTTCTAATGTTACGAAAATGATCGCCCCACCTTGTGCGTATATTTCTTGTCGTACGCCCTAAGTTTTGCAAACCACACTTGCAGGACAGCACATAAATTACAAAAGAGGAGCTGCAATTCAAGTGTTCTCCAATCTGAAACGTTTCTCCAGTGGTATGGGAATTTATGCTTTTAGCACCATGTGTTATGAATTTGCACATAAAACATCTTGTTTTCCCGTATCTAAAAGTGCCTTTGCGACTCATATTTCTATTTTGAGGTGTGCTGGTGATAGCCTTTTTCGAGATCACCACTTTACTGGGAGGAAGGGTCTGTTTTATTGTGGGTGCCCTTCTAAAGATGGTCGGCTAGATTTAGAGTTTTGTCGGTAACGACCCGCGTAGCTAACGCTGGCTTTTTTTTCCCCGCACCTTTTAAATACCGCTGGAATTTAGAGTTCACAGAAGGGCTGCGTTAGGCTCCAAAAAGGGAGCGTAGAGCATAATTTACCGCCACTGAAACTCTCAATACCAGCGGTGCTTACGGACGCGGCCAGCTTCAAAAAGGTGCTCGTGCACGATTTCCCAATAGGAAACAATGGGGCAGTTTGAGCTGAAAAAAAACCTAACACCTGAAAAAAAGCAGCGTTCAGCTCCTAACGCAGCCCCATTGTTTCCTATGGGGAAACATTTCCTAAGTATGCACCTAACACCGTAACATTTACCCCGAGTCTAAATACCCCTAACCTTACACTTATTAACCCCTAATCTGCCGCCCCCGCTATCGCTGACCCTTGCATATTTTTTTTAACCCCTAATCTGCCGCTCCGTACACAGCCGCAACCTACATTATCCCTATGTACCCCTAATCTGCTGCCCCTAACACCGCTGACCCCTATATTATATTTATTAACCCCTAATCTGCCGCCCCCAATGTCGCCTCCACCTACCTACAATTATTAACCCCTAATCTGCCGACCGGACCTTGCCGCTACTCTAATAAATGTATTAACCCCTAAAGAAAAGTCTAACCCTAACACCCCCCTGAGTTAAATATAATTTAAATCTAACTAAATAAATTAACTCTTATTAAATAAATTATTCCTATTTAAAGCTAAATACTTACCTGTAAAATAAATCCTAATATAGCTACAACATAAATTATAATTATATTGTAGCTATTTTAGGATTAATATTTATTTTACAGGGAACGTTGTATTTATTTTAACCAGGTACAATAGCTATTAAATAGTTAATAACTATTTAATAGCTACCTAGTTAAAATAATTACAAAATTACCTGTAAAATAAATCCTAACCTAAGTTACAATTAAACCTAACACTACACTGTCAATAAATTAATTAAATAAAATACCTACAATTATCTACAATTAAACCTAACACTACACTATCAATAAATTAATTAAATACAATACCTACAAATAAATACAATTAAATAAACTAACTAAAGTACAAAAAATAAAAAAGAACTAAGTTACAAAACATAATTTTTTTTTACAAACATTAGAAAAATATTACAACAATTTTAAGCTAATTATTTTTTTTTCGCTCCCCTTTTTTTTTTTTTTTTTTTTTTCTCCCTCTCTCTCTCTCTTTCTCTCCCTTTTTGCTCTTATTTTAGACTAAAATGGTAGAACCGCTAAAGATAGTGTCATGGAATGTGGGGGGCATAACCTCCCCCATTAAAAGGAAAAATGTTTTAAGAATGCTAAAGGGGGAGAAGGCGGACATTATTTTTTTGCAGGAACTGCATCTGAAGGATCATGAAATAGTAAAATTAAAAGCCAACTGGGTGGCAGATATTATAGCTACCTCATGTAACAAGCGCAAGTGTGGGGTGGCCATTATCATAAACAAAAAGGTTAACTATAAAATACTTAAACAAGAGTGCGACCAGCAGGGTAGGTACATGATACTCCAGATGCGGATAGAGGACGTCTGCTGGACCTTTTGCAACATCTATGCTCCAAATAAACTGGAGAAAAACTTTTGGCAAAGGATCCAACAGAAAATAACACCACACTTAGAACAGAATTTGATAATAGCGGGAGATATGAATCTCACGTTGTTCCCTGAGATGGACAGGTCCAGAATTAGCAGCCGCCAAGCAAATAATAGAGAGGCCAAATTTTTTAGGAATTACATTAAGACATTAAAGCTGAATGATATCTGGTGACAGCAGCACCCGGATGAGCGGGTATATACATGCGAATCTAAAGCACACAGGAGCTTTTCTCTTATCGATCTATTTTTGATAAGTCAGCAAATAGCTAAGCTTGAAGTTGAAACCCAAATAGCAGAGATATTGTTATCCGATCATGCCATTATAAGTATGCGGGTTTGGCCAGACAAGAGGGTTAGAAGACCGGGGAATTCGTTTCATTTTCCTGCCTATATGTGTCATAATATTCAGTTCACTAATTGGTTAAAATTAAAATGGTCAGATTACTGTGATCTGAATAAAGAATTTATTAACAAAACTGAAACCTTTTGGGAGGCAGGGAAAGCGGTCATGCGCGGAGAAATTAAGGGATACATGGTTAAGTTAACACGCAAATTGAAAGCAAGAGAGTTACAACTGGCCAACCAGCTTAGGAATGCATACAACAGATACCTCCAATCACCGAATCAAGATAGATGGAACAGATATATTACCGCTAAAAATGAAAGAGAGGATTTTTTCAGAGAGAAATGGGCTGGGGAAGATCTTAAGTCGAGGTCCAAATTTCAAGGATACCAGGGGGTTTCAGCTAAACATTTGGTTAAAATAGTCAAGTTTAGACAAAAGAAAAACACCATAGTAACAATAAAAGATGGCAATAAGGTAATAACGCAGCCCGCAGAGATCAGGGACGCATTTTATAAGTATTTTCACAACATATACTCTAGTAGCGGAATAGATGAAAGCGCTAAGGCAAAATTTTGGGAAAAAAATCGAACTACCCAAAATAACATCAGTAGATCTAGAACATATTAATACGGCCATAACAGAGCTAGAAATAGATAAAGTAATACAAAGGACAAAAGCAGGAAAAGCAGCAGGCCCTGATGGTCTCCCGATCGAATTCTACAAAACTCTAGCAGCCAATATTGGCACCACTTTAAAGAATTTATATAACGATTATTTCCTATCACAAGCTTTAAAATCCCCATATTTCTCAGACTCAATCGTCACCCTGATATATAAGAAGGGTAAAAACCCAGAGGAGTTATCAGCCTACCGTCCAATCTCCCTGTTAAACCAGGACTATAAAATATTGATGGCAATTATTGCTGATAGATTGAAGAATGTTATAGGTAAACTGATACATACAGACCAGGCAGGTTTCATCCCGCATAGGAACTCGGTTCGGAACATGAGAAGAGTATTGACAGTGGTGGACCATTTTCACCAGATCGGCCAGCAGCGCAATAGGGAGTCTCATAATATTCTTAATAAAGATTTTGCGTTAATTACCATTGATGCTGAAAAAGCCTTTGATTCCATTGAATGGAATCATCTCATAACCTCTCTTGAAAACTTTGGGTTCTCGGGCCGGCTGGTCGATCTGGTGAGAATGGTTTACAGTAAACCAAGGTCACAGCTGCTAGTGAACGGGGAATTAACACAACACATTACTTTAGAGAAAGGAACTCGGCAGGGCTGCCCATTATCTCCTCTTTTATTTGATCTCGCTTTAGAACCCTTGGCAGCATACCTGCGGCAAGCTATACAACCAGTCAAGATTGGCAGGGAGACGTTACTCATTTCTCTATATGCGGACGACATACTTTTATTCCTGCAAGATACAGTTAACTCTATTCCATGTGTCCTGGAAATTATCACAGAGTATAGTACCTTCTCGGGGTATAAAATTAACCCTAAAAAATCAGAGCTATTATGGGTTAACAAAACAAGGCAAAGCTGTAACCATATCTTTAGAGAAGTGAAGGCCATTAACTACCTAGGAATTAAGATTACAAGGAACCCTAGGGAATGGTACCAACTAAATTTCAAGGAATTCTTTGATAATATTCAAATTAACTTTAATAAGTGGAACCTATTCTTTCTGTCTATATCGGCCAGATGTATGATTATCAAAACAATTATTTTCCCTAAAATCCTATTTTTGCTGCAAAACCTACCCCTCCTTGTTACAAGGAAAGATATATCTAGATACAATAAAGCTTGCTCCTCCTTTATTTGGGGGAAAAAGAGACCAAGAATTTCTATGGATAAAATGAGCAACTCCAAAATATATGCAGGGTTCGCCATCCCAAATATCAGACATTACAATTTAATTGCCCTGGCCAAATTCGGATTAGATTGGCTGACGAGATCAGAATATGTTACATACTACAATTTAGATGTGGAGCTGATCAGACCTTTCAGCCCGCTAGCCATGCTACATTGCCCATACAGGAAGCTGCCCCAGAACGTGGACGGAATGTTAACATTTGTTAATATTATTAGAGGGTGGCAGCAATACTGCTCTCTAGTGGGACAGGAATATCGGGTGTCTCCATATTTACCGATCATCGGTTGTGTGGATTTCCCATCAGGTCTCAACCAAAAAGTATTTTTTGATTGGAGGGAGAAAGGCCTAAGCTATTTTGCGCAGTTAAAAAATGATAGGGACGGCCAGACCTGTACCTTTCAGAGCCTCGTAGAACAATATCACCTCCCAAGCAATAATTTTTATGCATACCTACAGGTACGCCATTATATTGAAAGAGCCAACAGAGAAGTGGCAACTGATTGGGGATGGTCTCAAATAGCTCCGGGCCTAAAACTCTACCATGCAGGGAAACGGTCGATTGCCTGGTGGTATCAAAAAGTTCTGACAAACAAGGGTTTGGAACATATCAACCTGGCCAAAGAAAAATTTATTAAATATTTTGAAAGGCTACAAGGAGAAGATATATTAGAAAGTATTAAACTTGCGGCCGAGGCGACTTCAAGTATCAGTTGGAGAGAGTCACAGTGCAAAATCATAAACAATTTTTACTTGACTCCAGCTAGAATAGCAAAATGGACGGAGCCAAAGACAGCGAGCTGTTTTAAATGCACAAAGGCAGGGGCAGACCTTTTACACTGCATCTGGAGTTGCCCAAAAGTAAGGCAATACTGGGCTAAAGCTCAGTACTGGTTAAACTGTCATCTTCAGGGTAAAATAGAGCTACAGGCAGTACATATATTTTTTCTAAAAAAATCGGCCATTACGGGGGACAGACAGTTGGTCAATTTAGTTATACTGATAGCACGTAGTTTACTTTTCAAAAAATGGAGACAAAGAGAAACTCCCTGTTTGAGGGAAGTTACCAACATCATTAAAACACAGATGCTGGTAGAGAGGCAGAACCTCAAGGCTGATTCAGAAAAACAGTTTAAGAATTATTTTAAAAAATGGGGAAGCCTGATCAGCTCATGGTCACCAGAGCAGCAGGGTTATTTTCTAAAGCCTTTTCAGAATGCAGTACCATTTTTAAATCTGACGGTATCCGGCATATTGCCTAGGTCATGGCTAACAGAGAGGGTCTGCTGATTCAGGGTAATGTAAGCAGGGGGTGCATTGATCAGAAACTTTTTTTTTTTTTCTTTTTTTTTTTTTTTTTTTTTTTTTTTCTTTTTCTCCTCTCTCTTTCCCCCCTCTTTCCCTGCCGCCCTTCTCCCCTTCCCCCGCAGCACTGCATTTTCTGGCAGTCGAGGTACATAGATTGATTGTTGGTTTTCTTTTTGTTCTTTTGTTCTTCTTTTTTAATCTATGTCAAAATCAAGTGTACGCAAAGTAGATTTTTTGCCTTTCCCTTTGGAAGGATTATTTCAAGTATGGAAAAGGTGAAGTCAGAAAAACTGTCTTATCTCATGTTTTTGTATATATAGTCACTCCCGGCACGGGAGGAATCTAAGATAATTAGGACATAAGATATGTTTCGTCAACGTACATGTGTGTATAAACAAAGTTATATATTTTCTGAATCAAGTTTATTGTATAATACGATGAATCTCAATAAAAAAAATAAAAAAATTTTTTAAGCTAATTATACCTATTCTAAGCCCCCTAATAAAATAACAAAGCCCCCCAAAATAAAAAAATGCCCTACCCTATTCTAAAATTAAAATAGAAAAGCTCTTTTACCTTACCAGCCCTTAAAAGGGCCTTTTGCGGGTCATGCCCCAAAGAATTCAGCTCTTTTGCCTGGAAAAAAACAAACATACAATACCCCCCCAACATTACAACCCACCACCCACATACCCCTAATCTAACCCAAGCCCCCCTTAAATAAACCTAACGCTAAGCCCCTGAAGATCTTCCTACCTTATCTTCACCACGCCGGGTATCACCGATCGGTCCAGGCTCCGATGTCTTGATCCAAGCCCAAGCAGGGGCTGAAGACGTCCATCCTCCAGCTGAAGTCTTGATCCAAGACCAATCGGAATTAAGGTAGGAAAATTCTGATTGACTGATGGAATCAGAAAAAGAAAAGAGAAAAAGAAAAGAGAAATCCCAGGCGCCTACCCTAAGGAGGCTAGGTTTGAGTAAAAATGGACGATCAGGTACCCACACACCTATAAACAGGACTATTAACACAGCCCGATTATATACCTATTAGAAAGCAGGATAACTGACACACACCTTTAAAGATCCAATCAACATAGCCTTATTATACACCTATCAGAGAGTATGTTAACTGACACACAACTTTCTACACCCAATCCAAGGCGCTAAACTCGAGGCCGTGACGTCACGACCAATCAGGTCGGTCTGTTTACGGACCTAGCAAAAAATATTGAGATAATAGAAAAAATTAAGATAATAGATATAGAAATGCACCAAGCAGCAATATGTGGGACAAATATCCGCCCTAACTTTTAAACCACCACCTGATTTTAGATTATAAAATTTGATCCCCAGATCGTGACCCTCCGATCGCATAAATTACCTAGACCGGAAGTGACGTCACGGAACTTATGGAGATACTAGGAAGGAGAAATATAGGCCAAAATTGAAAACAGAAAAATATTTAAGTCTAAGTATTAGTTTGGGGAAACACCCCACCCAACTATACATAATGAGACTAAGATTCAAACTATTTTGGCTAAAGTAACTAATTTCGCCAAACCGGAAGTAGGTACTAAACCACATCCGGTCAAACATCTTATATAAGGCTACCATTTGCCATCTTAAACCAGTCTTGATAAAGGCCTGATACAGGCCGAAACGCGTTGACCAGCACTGGTAAGCCTTATTCTATTATTTGCTACAATTCTAGGACCATCTACACTATATTGTGTTTTTTGTTTTTTCCACAGGTTACTGTTCGTGGGTTTTTTGTTTTATTTTCAAGTATTTTTATATTTTTTATACTTTTTATATTTTTTACATCTGATCTGAAGACCGTTTTTGAAGTTACACACGTTTGAAGAGTATTAGGAGTACTATCACCAGAATTTTTTCCATTTATACTTGCTTCACCTATTTTTTCTAAACGAACTTTTTTTCTTCTTTTTTTCTTTTAACACTTCTTGCTGGATATTTCTTTCTTTTAACACTTTTTGCTGGATTTTTTTGTACCGCTGCAACACTATTGCCTTTTTTTTGTGTGAAATTTCCCACATTCATATTTGCAGCATTTGCACAAGTTTCGTCATTTTATCACCAACCTTTTTTTCTCAGACACTTGAATATATTTTTATAGGACTAGAGACTTCTTTCATCCCCCTCATTGGAAAGTTATTATTCACATTTTTTTGGATTTTCCACTATAAGTTTATTACTGTTTTATCTTGATTTTGACACCGCTTCAGCTTGAAATGTTTCATTAGGATTGTCTGCAATTGTTGTTTTTTGGTTTTATATGTGGAACATCTTGATGCAATACCGCACATAACTACCTAAGATTTACCTAAAATTTTATCGATTACTTATTCTTGATTTTTAACCTTTTTATATAGTTTTTTTATGCAATTTATGTAATTTATCATGGATCCATGAAGTTCTTGTATTTAATGTGTTTAAATCTGTTTTAATTCGTTGTTTTAATAATCTAATCTATTATTAAAATACATTTTTGACCAATTTATTTCTCCATCCATTTTTACTCAAACCTAGCCTCCTTAGGGTAGGCGCCTGGGATTTCTCTTTTCTTTTTCTATCTCCAATATTGGGCACTTGCTAGGAGTCCCCCTTCCTAGGCTTAGAGGTTTACCATTAGGCGCTGAGGTTTCACTTTTAATCTGACTGATGGAATCAGCCAATCAGATTCAAGTTCAATCCGATTGGCTGATCCAATCAGCCAATCAGATTGAGCTTGCATTCTATTGGCTGTTCCGATCAGCCAATAGAATGCAAGCTCAATCTGATTGGCTGATCCAATCAGCCAATCGGGTTGAACTTGAATCTGATTGGCTGATTCCATCAGCCAATCAGAATTTTCCTACCTTAATTCCGATTAACTGATAGAATCCTATCAGCCAATCGGAATTCGAGGGACGCCATCTTGGATGACGTCCCTTAAAGGAACCTTCATTCTGTTTTAGGACGTCAGAAGAAGAGGATGGATCCGCGCCGGAGGTCTTGAAGATGGAGCCGCTCGTCATCGGATGGAAGAAGATAGAAGATGCCTCTTGGATGAAGATGTCTACCGGTCCGGATCTCCTCTTCTGCCCGGATAGGATGAATACTTCTGCCCGATGATGGACTTCTTCAGCCGCCGCTTGGATCAAGACTTCAGCCGGAGGATGGACATCTTCAGCCCCCGCTTAGGCTTGGATCAAGACTTCAGCCGGAGGATGGACGTCTTCAGCCCCCGCTTGGGCTTGGATCAAGACATCGGAGCCTGGACCGATCGGTGATACCCGGCGTGGTGAAGATAATGTAGGAAGATCTTCAGGGGCTTAGTGTTAGGTTTATTTAAGGGGGGTTTGGGTTAGATTAGGGGTATGTGGGTGGTGGGTTGTAATGTTGGGGGGGGGGTATTGTATGTTTTTTTTCCAGGCAAAAGAGCTGAATTCTTTGGGGCATGCCCCGAAAAAGGCCCTTTTAAGGGCTGGTAAGGTAAAAGAGCTTTTCTATTTTAATTTTAGAATAGGGTAGGGCATTTTTTTTATTTTGGGGGGGCTTTGTTATTTTATTAGGGGGCTTAGAGTATGTGTAATTAGTATAAAATTGTTGTAATATTTTTCTAATGTTTGTAAATATTTTTTTATTTTTTGTAACTTAGTTCTTTTTTTATTTTTTGTACTTTAGTTAGTTTATTTAATTGTATTTATTTGTAGGTATTGTATTTAATTAATTTATTGATAGTGTAGTGTTAGGTTTAATTGTAGATAATTGTAGGTATTTTATTTAATTAATTTATTGATAGTGTAGTGTTAGGTTTAATTGTAACTTAGGTTAGGATTTATTTTACAGGTAATTTTGTAATTATTTTTAACTAGGTAACTATTAAATAGTTATTAACTATTTAATAGCTATTGTACCTGGTTAAAATAAATACAAAGTTGCCTGTAAAATAAATATTAATCCTAAAATAGCTACAATATAATTATAATTTATATTGTAGCTATATTAGGATTTATTTTACAGGTAAGTATTTAGCTTTAAATAGGAATAATTTATTTAATAAGAGTTAATTTATTTTGTTAGATTTAAATTATATTTATGGTAGGGGGGTGTTAGGGTTAGGGTTAGACTTAGCTTTAGGGGTTAATACATTTATTAGAGTAGCAGCGAGGTCCCGGTCGGCAGATTAGGGGTTAATAATTGTAGGTAGGTGGTGGCGACATTGGGGGCGGCAGATTAGGGGTTAATAAATATAATATAGGGGTCGGCGGTGTTAGGGTCGGCGGCGTTAGGGGCAGCAGATTAGGGGTACATAGGGATAATGTAGGTGGCGGCGGTGTGCGGTCGGCAGATTAGGGGTTAAAAAAATTTAATAGAGTGGCGGCGATCTGCGGGGACTTTGGTTTAGGGGTACATAGGTAGTTTATGGGTGTTAGTGTACTTTACAGCACAGTAGTTAAGAGCTTTATTAACCGGCGTTAGCCCAGAAAGCTCTTAACTCCTGTTTTTTTTCTGCAGCTGGAGTTTTGTCGTTAGATTTCTAACGCTCACTTCAGCCACTACTCTAAATACCGGCGTTAGAAAGATCCCATTGAAAAGATAGGATACGCAAATGGCGTAGGGGGATCTGCGGTATGGAAAAGTCGTGGCTGCAAAGTCAGCGTTAGACCCTTTCCTGACTGACTCTAAATACCAGCGGTAGCCCAAAACCAGCGTTAGGAGCCTCTAACGCTGGTTTTGACGGCTAATGCCAAACTATAAATCTAGCCGTATATTAGGTGAGGCATTTAAATTCTTTTTAAAAATCGGGTCTTTAAGTAAGATAGGCCAATGTTTCTGCAACACTTTCTTAATGGATTTATAGTTTGAATTGTATTGAGTTACAAAGCATGGTTGGTTGCTATTAATCTGACCACTTTTTAGTTTCTCAGACTTCTTTTTGGTTTGAAGCAAAGGAGGATCTATCAATTGTACATGCTTTCTCATAACCATTGGTAATAATTTCCAAAGGATATCCTTTCTCTTTAAACCTTTCTATTAAAGTGTAAGATTGTTCATGGAATTCTTTTTCTAAACTACAGTTCCTTTTTATTCTACAAAATTGATTGAATGGTATATTATTCTTCCATTGTCTATGGTGATTGCTTGTGTAGTGTAGGAAGTTATTGCAGTCAACCGTTTTAAAAAATGTTGATGTACAAATATTAAAATCTTTATCTCTAGTTAAAATTAAGTCTAAAAATTCTATAATGTCTGTTTGTATGTTAGAAGTAAACTGAATACCCATTGAGTTATCATTAAGGTATGAACAAAAAAGCTTGGCCTCATCTTGTGTACCTTTAAAAATAAATAGCAAATCATCTATATAACGGCCATAGAACACCAGGTTGCCCCTCCAGCTTGAATTGAATATGTACTAATTTTCAAAATATCCCATAAATAATTTTGCAAAGCTTGGGGCAAACCTGGTGCCCATGGCCGTCCCTTTAATTTGTAGATAAAAGTTGTCAAAAAATGTAAAATAATTATGTTTTAAAATAAACTCAATTAGCATCAAAATATATTCTTTTTGTGCAGAGGGCATAAATATGTCCTCCTCCAAATAATGTTTAGCAGTAAAAAGCCCTAATTCATGAGATATATTTGAGTAAAGGGCACTCACATCGGCTGAGACACATGTAACATCTCTTTCACATCTGACCTCTTTAAGTTTGTACAAAAGGTCTGTAGTATCCCGAATAAAGGAGGGTATATTTAGGACATATTTTTGCAGGAAACTGTCTATGTACTCTGACAGTTTATCTGTGAGGCTATTGATACCCGCGATAATGGGCCTACTTGGGTGTTTTGAAGGGTTCTTGTGTATTTTAGGAAGATGGTAGTAGTAGGGGATAGAAGGATGAACTGGAGTTAAATAATTATTTTCCTTTTTGTTCAAAACCCCCTCACTACTACCATAATCCAAGATCTGTAATAGCTTTTTTTGAAATATTTGTGTAGGGTCTGAATCTAACCTTCTATAGTATTCACTGTTGTGAAGGATATTTTTGGCCTCCCCTATATAGTCCTCATAATCTTGAAGGACTATCCCACCCCCCTTGTCCGCCTGTCTGATGACTAATGATTTGTTGTTGGCTAAAGATTTAAGAGCTTTCTCTTCATTAGGCCACATTTTTTTGTAACTCTTGGGGAGGGAATCGCGGTAATTTGTCTAAATCCTCCATCACCAATTGTTGGTATAAATCAATGTATGTCACATCGTTTTTTGGGGGATTAAAATTGGAGGGTAATGCTAAAGATGTGTGTGGTCAGATTAATAGCAACCAACCATGTTTTGTAACTCAATACAATTCAAACCATAATCCATTAAGAAAGTGTTGCAGAAACATTGGCCTATCTTATTTAAAGACCCAATTTTAAAAAAGAATTTAAATGCCTCACCTAATATAGGCCTAGATTTGGAGTTTGGCGGTAGCCGTGAAAACCAGAGTTAGAGGCTCCTAACGCTGGTTTTAGGCTACCGCCGGTATTTGGAGTCAGTCAAAAAAGGGTCTATCGCTCACTTTTCTGCCGCGACTTTTCCTTACCGCAGATCCCCTTACGTCAATTGCGTATCCTATCTTTTCAATGGGATCTTTCTAACTCCGGTTATTTAGAGTCGTGTCTGAAGTGAGCGTTAGAAATCTAACGACAAAACTCCAGCCGCAGAAAAATGTCAGGAGTTAAGAGCTTTCTGGGCTAACGCCGGTTCATAAAGCTCTTAACTACTGTGCTCTAAAGTACACTAACACCCATAAACTACCTATGTACCCCTAAACCGAGGTCCCCCCCACATCGCAAACACTCGATTAAATTTTTTCTAACCCCTAATCTGCCGACCGCCACCTACGTTAATACTTATGTACCCCCTAATCTGCTGCCCCTCAACACCGCCGACCCCTATATTATATTTATAACCCCTAACCTGCTCCCCACAACGTCGCAGCCCAGCTACCTACAATAATTAACCCCTAATCTGCCGACCGCAAAGAGCCGCCACCAACATTATAGCTATGTAACCCTAATCTGCTGCCCCTAACACCGCCGACCCCTATATTATATTTATTAACCCCTAATCAGCCCCCCTCAATGTCGCCTCCACCTGCCTACACTTATTAACCCCTAATCTGCCGAGCGGACCACACCGCTACTATAATAAAGTTATTAACCCCTAATCCGCCTCACTAACCCTATAATAAATAGTATTAACCTAACATCGCCGACACCTAACTTCAATTATTAACCCCTAATCTGCCGACTGGAGATCACCGCTATTCTAATAAATGTATTAACCCCTAAAGCTAAGTCTAACCCTAACACTAACACCCCCCTAAGTTAAATGTATTTAACCAGGTACAATAGCTATTAAATAGTTAAGAACTATTTAACAGCTAAAATAGTTAAAATAATTACAAATTTACCTGTAAAATCAATCCTAACCTAAGTTTCAATTAAACCTAACACTACACTATCAATAAATAAATTAAATAAAATACCTATAATTATCTACAATTAAACCTAACACTACACTATCAATAAATAAATTAAATACAATTCTACAAATAAATACAATGAAATAAACTAACTAAAGTACAAAAAATAAAAAAGAACTAAGTTACAAAAAATAAAAAAATATTACAAACATTAGAAATATATTACAACAATTTTAAACTAATTACACCTACTCTAAGCCCCCTAATAAAATAACAAAGCCCCCCCAAAATAAAAAAATGCCCTACCCCTATTCTAAATTACTAAAGTTCAAAGCTCTTTTACCTTACCAGCCCTGAACAGGGCCCTTTGCGGGGCATGCCCCAAGAAGTTCAGCTCTTTTGCCTGTAAAAAATAATATACAATACCCCCCCCCCCAACATTACAACCCACCACCCCACATACCCCTAATCTAACCCAAACCCCCCTAACATAAACCTAACACTAAGCCCCTGAAGATCTTCCTACCTTGAGTCGTCTTCACCCAGCCGAGCCAAATTCTTCATCCAAGCGGAGCAAGAAGAGGTCCTCCATCCGGTAGAAGTCTTCATCCAAGCGGGGCAGAAGAGGTCTTCCATCCGATTGAAGTCTTCATCCAAGCGGAATCTTCTATCGTCATCCAATCCGGAGCGGAGCGGCAGCACTCCTGAAGACCTCCAACGCGGAACATCCATCCTGGCAGACGACTGAACGACGAATGACGGTTCCTTTAAATGACATCATCCAAGATGGCGTCCCCCTCGAATTCGATTGGCTGACTAGATTCCCATCAGCCAATCAGAATATTCCTACCTTAATTCCGATTGGCTGATAGAATCCTATCAGGCCAATCGGAATTCGAGGGACGCCATCTTGGATACGTCATTTAAAGGACCGTCATTTCGTCGTTCAGTCGTCTGCCAGGGATTGGATGTTCTGCGTCGGAGGTCTTCAGGGATGCTGCCGCTCCGCTCTGATGGATGATGATAGAAGATTCCGCTTGGATGAAGACTTCAATTGGATGGAAGACCTCTTCTGCCCCGCTTGGATGAAGACTTTACCGGATGGAGGACCTCTTTTTGCTCCGCTTGAATGAAGAATTTGGCTCGGCTGGGTGAAGACGACTCAAGGTAGGAAGATCTTCAGGGGCTTAGTGTTAGGTTTATTTAAGGGGGGTTTGGGTTAGATTAGGCGGTATGTGGGTGGTGTGTTGTAATGTTGGGGGGGGATATTGTATGTTTTTTTTTTAGAGGCAAAAGAGCTGAACTTCTGGGGCATGCCCCGCAAAGGGCCCTGTTCAGGGCTGGTAAGGTAAAAGAGCTTTGAACTTTAGTAATTTAGAATGGGTAGCGCATTTTTTTTATTTTGGGGGCTTGTTATTTTATTAGGGGACTTAGAGTAGGTGTAATTAGTTTAAAATTGTTGTAATATATTTCTAATGTTTATAAATATTGTTTTTATTTTTTGTACTTTAGTTAGTTTATTTCATTGTATTAATTTGTAGGAATTGTATTTAATTTATTTATTGATAGTGTAGTGGTTAGGTTAATTGTAGATACTTATAGGTATTTTATTTAATTTATTTATTGATAGTGTAGTGTTAGGTTTAATTGTAACTTAGGTTAGGATTTATTTTACAGGTAAAGTTGTAATTATTTTAAACTATTTTAGCTATTAAATAGTTCTTAACTATTTAATAGCTATTGTACTGGTTAAAATAAATACAAAGTTACCTGTAAAATAAATATTAATCCTAAAATAGCTATAATATAAATATAATTTATATTGTAGCTATATTAGGATTTATTTTACAGGTAAGTATTTAGCTTCTAAATAGGAATAATTTATTTAATAAGAGTGTTTAGGGGTTAATACTATTTATTATAGGGTTAGTGAGGCGGATTAGGGGTTAATAACTTTTATAATAATAGCGGTGCGGTCGCTCGGCAGATTAGGGGTTAATAAGTGTAGGCAGGAGGAGGCGTAGGTTGAGGTGGGGCAGATTAGGGGTTAATAAATATAAATATAGGGGTCGGGCGGTGTAAGGGGCAGCAGATTAGGGGTACATAGGGATAATTAAAAGTAGCGAGGGTTTACGGAGCGGCAGATTAGGGGTTAATAATAATATGCAAGGGTCAGCGATAGCGGGGGGCGGCAGAATAGGGGTTAATAAGTGTAAGGTTAGGGGTGTTTAGACTCGGAGTACATGTTAGAGTGTTAGGTGCAGACGTAGGAAGTGTTTCCCCATAGCCAAACAATGGGTGGGGTTGCGTTAGGAGCTGAACGCGGCTTTTTTTTGCAGGTGTTAGGTTTTTTTTTCAGCTCAAACAGCCCCATTGTTTCCTATGGGGAATCGTGCACGAGCATGTTTTTGAGGCTGGCCGCGTCCGTAAGCAACCTCTGTATCGAGAGTTGCAGTTGCGTTAAATATGCTATACGCTCCTTTTTTGGAGCCTAACGCAGCCATTCTGTGGGACTCTCAATACCAGAGTTATTTTAAAGGTGCGGCCCAGAAAAAAGCCAGCGTAGACTACGCCGGGTTGTTACTGACAAAACTCTAAATCTAGCCGATAGTCTTTAGAAGGGCACCCCACATAAAACCAGACCCTTGCTCCCAGTAAAGTGGTGATCTCGAAAAAGGCTATCACCAACACACCTCAAAAATAGAAATATGAAGTCGCAAAGGCACTTTTAGATGCGGGAAAACAGGATGTTTTATGTGCAAATTCATAACACATGGTGCTAAAAGCATAAATTCCCATACCACTGGAGAAACGTTTCAGATTGGAGAAACACTTGAATTGCAGCTCTCTTTTGTATTTTATTGTGCTGTCCTGCAAGTGTGGTTTGCAATACTTAGGCGTACGACAAGAAATATACGCACAAGGTGGGGCGATCATTTTCGTAACATTAGAAAGCAGTCAGACAAACATAGTGTGTCTAGACACTACTTCCATGAACATAAGGGGAGACATCGCCCTTTCACCACCTTACACCAATAGAAAGTATCCCGGGGTCGAATAAGTACAATAGATTTACTAAGCTGCGCCAACGCTGAAAACATTTTGGATATACAAGTTTGGCACCTTGTTCCCCAGTGGTCTCAACAAAGTTATAGACTTCCGCAGCATTTTTAATTCCACTCCATAGCATATTATATCACCCTCTTTAGTCATTTATATGAGAATAGATCCACTTAACATATATACTGTCCTATTTTTTGCCATTTATAGATAGGCACATAACCCAATATCACATTAGAGTTATTACCCCCAGCAATAGATATTAATAGCACAATCTTAGTCACCACATAGACTATATATCTTTTATTACTTACAGATAGTTCATACCTACACATTGATAATAGTATAGAGACACGTTTATATTATAATTGTATACATACTAATACTTTTATACACACAGAAGATTTATATATACACACTAATACTTATATTACACACTGAGATATATATCACATATATGGTACTAATTTATCAACATGTATATTTATTTTTTTTTATTTTTATATTATATTTCATATATTTATATTATCATAGTTTAGTAATACCAGATAGCAGATTAACGATTAGGGTCAGCACTTAACATAACGATACCCCTTTTGAGTTCACAAATAATAGTTTTATATATATATAAATATATATATATATACTAAATTGTCTTAATCCATATTCATATAGGTGTTGGTAATTGATTACAGAATAGCACTTTATTATCACCAATACCATCCCTAGTTTTAGATAATAGATTAGAAATATGAAGATATATTTATTTAAATATGATACATTTGTATTAACTTCTCTCTAGATTCACAACACACACTTCATTATATGTATTCTTGTTCACTTCCAATTTTTTATATTGTCACAGAATCAACATTTAGGGTGTTTTTTAGTTATAAAATAACAATTATTCACTCAAACATGGTTACTATTAATTTTGTATATAGTCACAATATTAATTTTAGGGTCGATTATCAGCTATAGAACAGTATACTTTACAAGTAGTTTAAATTTCGGTTTTCCCACACAAATAATTTAATCGTGTTTAAAATGTATCAATTGGAATATTATTCAGAGTTTTGGCAAATTTTATTTGCGCTGTTATGTATTCATTATATCTGTCAACATTTTAGACAGGCTGCGATTTTATGTACAAAGATATAATCATGTATTTTTTTAATGTTGTTGTTTCAAAGGTATTATATAATGTAACTATGCATGATTAATATAAGATTCTGAATACCAGGTCATTATTATGTTTTAGATGGATAAAGATCCAACATACAAAGAACAATTCACAATGTCTTCTGTTGATCTTTAGGGCTGCAGGTATCGATATTACGGTATTACTTATGAAGGTGCAGTCCCGATATGAAATGTTAATATCCTTCAATAGACTGGTTTAGAGTGTTTATTTTATTAGCCTCTCAATGTTTTAGTAGATGTATAATCACCGTAACAACAACGACATATGCCTATACATCGTAATAGATATTGCCATCAGATAGATATCGGGTTCATACGCCAGGAGGTAAGCAACTCTATTTTTGGTGACTGTGAGTACCACAAGAGTTAATAAGATAATCTGTCCGGCGGCAATATTGTATACACACCTCTAATTTTAGTAGTCAATGATTGGTTAGGAGACACACACCCCTTGTGGGAGGCCCAATTCGCGTTAATGCATGGTAGTAAACGGCAATATAAGCCGGTCAATGTGTATGGTCAAATATGCCTGATCAAACGGCCGTTAGAGCCGAGAAACGCATAGCATATTGCTATATGCTCACCTTGAGGATTGTTTTCTATATAAAGCTACATGTAAAAGGAATAAAGAACTTTGATTTTATGTTGTGGCCTTGATCCTTGTTTTTGAGTGAGCTGACTACTACCATGCACCTGCCTTGAAGGAAGCAGAGACCGGAGGGAGCCAGCTGGTTAGCTCTAATATCCAGCCTGCGTCTACAAGCACATTGGTGTGCTGTATAAAATTGTGAGTACCCTGTACAAAGAATTGTTGCTGCTTACGCCATTATCCATTACAGATACACACATTTGGGCGCCTCTCTTGTGTTTGCATATTGACATATGTACATACAGGGAGTGCAGAATTATTAGGCAAATGAGTATTTTGACCACATCATCCTCTTTATGCATGTTGTCTTACTCCAAGCTGTATAGGCTCAAAAGCCTACTACCAATTAAGCATATTAGGTGATGTGCATCTCTGTAATGAGAAGGGGTGTGGTCTAATGACATCAACACCCTATATAAGGTGTGCATAATTATTAGGCAACTTCCTTTCCTTTGGCAAAATGGGTCAAAAGAAGGACTTGACAGGCTCAGAAAAGTCAAAAATAGTGAGATATCTTGCAGAGGGATGCAGCACTCTTAAAATTGCAAAGCTTCTGAAGCATGATCATCGAACAATCAAGCGTTTCATTCAAAATAGTCAACAGGGTCGCAAGAAGCGTGTGGAAAAACCAAGGCGCAAAATAACTGCCCATGAACTGAGAAAAGTCAAGCGTGCAGCTGCCAAGATGCCCCTTGCCACCAGTTTGGCCATATTTCAGAGCTGCAACATCACTGGAGTGTCCAAAAGCACAAGGTGTGCAATACTCAGAGACATAGCCAAGGTAAGAAAGGCTGAAAGATGACCACCACTGAAAAAGACACACAAGCTGAAATGTCAAGACTGAGCCAAGAAATATCTCAAGACTGATTTTTCTAAGGTTTTATGGACTGATGAAATGAGAGTGAGTCTTGATGGGCCAGATGGATGGGCCCATGGCTGGATTGGTAAAGGGCAGAGAGCTCCAGTCCGACTCAGACGCCAGCAAGGTGGAGGTGGAGCACTGGTTTGGGCTGGTATCATCAAAGATGAGCTTGTGGGGCCTTTTCGGGTTGAGGATGGAGTCAAGCTCAACTCCCAGTCCTACTGCCAGTTTCTGGAAGACACCTTCTTCAAGCAGTGGTACAGGAAGAAGTCTGCATCCTTCAAGAAAAACATGATTTTCATGCAGGACAATGCTCCATCACACGCGTCCAAGTACTCCACAGCGTGGCTGGCAAGAAAGGGTATAAAAGAAGAAAATCTAATGACATGGCCTCCTTGTTCACCTGATCTGAACCCCATTGAGAACCTGTGGTCCATCATCAAATGTGAGATTTACAAGGAGGGAAAACAGTACACCTCTCTGAACAGTGTCTGGGAGGCTGTGGTTGCTGCTGCATGCAATGTTGATGGTGAAAAGATCAAAACACTGACAGAATCCATGGATGGCAGGCTTTTGAGTGTCCTTGCAAAGAAAGGTGGCTATATTGGTCACTGATTTGTTTTTGTTTTGTTTTTGAATGTCAGAAATGTATATTTGTGAATGTTGAGATGTTATATTGGTTTCACTGGTAAAAATAAATAATTGAAATGGGTATATATTTGTTTTTTGTTAAGTTGCCTAATAATTATGCACAGTAATAGTCACCTGCACACACAGATATCCCCCTAAAATAGCTATAACTAAAAACAAACTAAAAACTACTTCCAAAACTATTCAGCTTTGATATTAATGAGTTTTTTTGGGTTCATTGAGAACATGGTTGTTGTTCAATAATAAAATTAATCCTCAAAAATACAACTTGCCTAATAATTCTGCACTCCCTGTATGCTACATTCACAATTTAAGCTTTCACTGAAACTGATAATTTGTTGAAGTTTTTGTTGTTGTTGCTAATACATGTGAAGTTCCAAAATTCTTCTATACAGTACTGAAAATCATTCATGTGTTTTTCAATTTTGTGATTAGTGTCTCTTTAAACAAAATATGTAATAGTATGCAGTAAAACAATAAATCTAATAAACATAAGTGATTCTACAAAGTAGTTTCTATAACAAACGTTACCAGCTTGAAAATTAAATTAATTTTAGCACCATCAACTGAAATACTAATCAGTCTATGACATAAGTAAAAAAAAAAAAAAATATGCAAGGCCATAAGAGAATTGTTAATGTGAACTATTAAATATAATTAGAACATTGGGATTACAGTGAAAGAGTTTTGCATTAGGCATCCCATATTCAAAAGGCCATTTAAGTTGTGTTCTGTTTCTTAAGAGAACTTAAAGGAGATACTGATAAAATGAAGAATTTAGCAAATATACATGATTAGCTTTATTGATGTAATATTAGTTGTATGAAGAAGCAAAATCTGATATTTAATAAACATCTAAAAAAATATGAATGTAATGTTGTATTTTATATTTGTTCAAAGGATATAAAATAGTGAATACAGTCCTGGCGAAAAGTTTTGAGAATGACACAAATATTCACTTTTAAAAAGTCTGCTGCCTCAGTTTTTATGATGGCAATTTGCATATACTCCAGAATGTTATGAATAGGGATCAGATCAATTGCAATTAATTGCAAAGTCCCTCTTCACCATGAAAATTAACTTAATCCCCCAAAAAACATTTCCACTGCATTTCAGCCCTGCCACAAAAGTTCCAGCTGACATCATGTCAGTGATTCTCTCGTTAACACAGATGTCAGTTTTGATGAGGACCACGCTGTCATGCTGGTTGAGTTAGAATAACAGACTGGAAGCTTTAACCCCTTAACGACCGACGACGTATGCCATACGTCCTCAAAAAAAAGCACTTAACGACCGAGGACGTATGGCATACGTCCTCAAAAAAAAAGCACTTAACGACCGAGGACGTATGGCATACGTCGTCGGTTTAACAGAGCACTGGAAGCGATCGAAATCGCTTCCAGCTGCTCTAACAGTATTGCAGGCTTGCCTTGATGTCTAGGCATCCTGCAATACTGTTCCCGAGTGCCGGGACCGGATTGATCACTCCCCCACGAGTGATCACTTCCGGTTTCGCTCCACGTGGAGCCCGGCAGTGTTTCAGAGCATCGGAAGCGATCGGACACGCTTCCGATGCTCTGCTTGTGTGCTAAGTGCCTCGGTGGGTCGAGGCACTTAGTTGGTTATTAAATAATAAATTAAAAATTAAAAAAAAAAAAGATAAAATTAAAAAAAAGCCCAAATAGCCCCCCCCCCCCTTCACTAGGCATCCAAGATGGCGATGCCCAGTGCATCATGGGGCCTCTGGGGGTGTCCCTAGCCTGCATCATCATAGGGGCAAGCTAGGGTCACCCAATCTGAGCCTCCCACCCTAAAAAAAATAATAATAATAAAATACCCCATTTGTCTGATCATGTCAATATTTGTAAATATTGACTATGATCAGTGTGGATCTCCCTCCCTCTCCTCACTTGCCATTTTGTTGGAGAGAGAGAGAGACCTGTATTTAGCAGAGAGAGAGATTTATTTCTTTTATTTGTTAAAAAATATAGAACCAAAGGCTCTTTTTAGAGCCATTAACCCCTAGCTTGCCAGTGATCACTATATATCACTGGCAGTAGCATAGGTGCACTTTTTTTGCTGCATTTTGCTGTCTGTGCATTTTTTTAGGGGTTAGTTTTGTTGTTGTAAATTTTAAAAAACCCAAAGGCTCTTTTCAGAAACATTTAGTTAATTTAATTTAATTTTCAGAGCCATTAACCCCTAGCTTGCCAGTGATCGCTATAAATCACTGGCAGTTGCATAGCTGTACTTTTTTGCTGTCTGTGCATTTTTTTAGGGGTTAATTTTGTTGTTGTAATTTTTTAAAAACCCAAAGGCTCTTTTCAGAAACATTTAGTTAATTTAATTTAATTTAATTTTCAGAGCCATTAACCCCTAGCTTGCCAGTGATCGCTATAAATCACTGGCAGTAGCATAGCTGTACTTTTTTGCTTGTTAATTTAGTTAATTAATTTATTTAATTTAATTTTCAGAGCCATTAACCCCTAGCTTGCCAGTGATCGCTATAAATCACTGGCAGTAGCATAGCTGTACTTTTTTGCTAGTTAATTTAGTTAATTAATTTAGTTAATTTAAATTAATTTTCAGAGCCATTAACCCCTAGCTTGCCAGTGATCGCTATAAATCACTGGCAGTTGCATAGCTGTACTTTTTTGCTGTCTGTGCATTTTTTTAGGGGTTAATTTTGTTGTTTTAATTTTTTAAAAACCCAAAGGCTCTTTTCAGAAACATTTAGTTAATTTAATTTAATTTTCAGAGCCATTAACCCCTAGCTTGCCAGTGATCACTATAAATCACTGGCAGTTGCATAGCTGTACTTTTTTGCTGTCTGTGCATTTTTTTAGGGGTTAATTTTGTTGTTGTAATTTTTTAAAAACCCAAAGGCTCTTTTCAGAAACATTTAGTTAATTTAATTTAATTTTCAGAGCCATTAACCCCTAGCTTGCCAGTGATCGCTATAAATCACTGGCAGTTGCATAGCTGTACTTTTTTGCTGTCTGTGCATTTTTTTAGGGGTTAATTTTGTTGTTGTAATTTTTTAAAAACCCAAAGGCTCTTTTCAGAAACATTTAGTTAATTTAATTTAATTTTCAGAGCCATTAACCCCTAGCTTGCCAGTGATCACTATAAATCACTGGCAGTAGCATAGCTGTACTTTTTTGCTAGTTAATTTAGTTAATTAATTTAGTTAATTTAATTTTTTTTAGTAATTGTTTTCTGTGACAGATACAAAAATGTCACAGAAAAGATATAGTGCTGAGGAGGCGTATGCCATCCTTGCGTCAGAGTCAGATGCCTCTATTTCTGACTCAGACCCCAATTTTGACCCTGCCATGTGCTCAGATACATCACTAGATGCAGTCTCAACTGATAGTGATGTATCTGTGGCTGCTAGCCCCCCTGCCAGCCCCCCTGCTACCCCCCCTGCCAGCCCCCCTGCTAGCCCCCCTGCCAGAAGGAGGCATGTTGCTGCCATTGCTGCTGAAGAGTGGGTAACGCCTCATCTCCAGAGGCCAGATATCCCACCCTTCACAGCAAATGCTGGCATAAATATAGATGTGAATGTTTGGTAGGTTTAGACTATCCAGCTGGTGGGGAATCTAGCACACCTGAAGTAAACTTTATCCCAAAGTTTAAAGAGTTATAGTTAGTTGTAGTAGGTGGCGCAAAACAAGTTGCTGTTCCCAATGTGTCTTACTGTAAATATGTGTGATAATATGTGGGCTCAATATATGTTAATGTTTTGATGAGTCCTAATTTTATATTCTCTTTTGGAAAAAATGGATGTCGAAACTATTTAAGAAATAAATATGATCCTTTATTTGATTATGGTAAATTTACCCAATAGTAGTGATGCTAAAAGAACAGTTAAACAAAAATTATTACAATTCCTTCAAAGTTTAAAAAATGACACCGGTGTCTCTATGTATAAAAATGTACATAATATATAAAAAATAAATTAAATTAAAATAATAACGTTGAAATCTTATAATTTATACAGTTTTGGGTTTATCACAAGTTGTAACAGAATGTTTGTAGATACAGTTTTATAGTGGATAAAACAATAGTTGCTGTATAGTTCATATAGGATACTTTGTTTCAAGTTCAGATATGCAATTGAGATCTTATCTTAGGCAACTATATATCAAATGTAGAGGTATGTTGGTGCGATTTTTATCACACTATAATATAAGTATACAAATTAGTACCTTGAAGTGTATCTGTTTGATATCACTTTTGTGAGATAATTGCGGTTAAATAAACGCTGCTATGCCAGTGTTTTGATTTAAGTTTCAAGATCAAGCTGGTGGCAGTTCTATATGAGCTGCTGGCGGTTAAATAAATGCCGCTTTGGTTTCCTCTTATTAGGTGGGCTTATCTGTTTGCTGCGAGAACATTCACTTTTATATAAGTGTTTGGGTAGTTGTCGTGGCCGCTCAGTTACCTTATCCTTTGTCGGTCAGTGACCGATCGCACTCTTAAGGGTTTCTTGGTGGGATCTTCGTTGCGGTTAAGTGCTAACCGTTTGCTGATGTTTTTTAAGTATCTCCGGTTTTTCTATTCTGTGGCTTGTCTGTCGGTCAGTGACCGATCACGATGGTATGGTTGTTGGATAACCTCCTGATGTGGAATTTTTACGTGCCTTTCCGGTCTGTTGTTCCCAGGTTTCTTAGATGTCGGTCAGTGACCGATCTGGGTGCTGAAATGTGGTTGTTGGGATAAGTAGAAAGTTTGTAGGATAAGTAGAAAAAGGATTTCTAGTTATCAATGTGATCTTTGCGGTTAAATATATGCCGCTCAGTGGGAACTTGAATATTCAACTGGGTATAGCTGGTATTCACTTTGTCTTCTCAAATCCTGTGCAGGTGTGCTCTGGTATCAACATGTTTCGGCTGGACAGCCTTTTTCAAGATACCAGATGTGGGGATTCAAAGGTTATTTAAAGCCTCTCTAATTTAGCAATAAATCACTAATTGATGATATACATAAAATTAAAAAAAATCAGGAACAATTATAAAATGCTGTTTTATTATATAACATAGGTATCCTTGGGTCTTAATTATAATATAGTTGGGTGTTTTTATGTAGCGATAAACATTTTATATGATTACTTTTAAAATAGAGAAAGATATTATATATCTTAATGTCAATTACTTTTAGAGTGTATATTTTAGTCACTTTATGAAACCATGGATATTTTTAAAAGGTTTCTGTAATTAGAGCGTAATATTAGAGTGAAATAATTTGTCTATACTTATCGTTGTATGGATATTTTAATCATAAAATATAGTTAAAACGGGGCCAATGGTGAAATTAGAATTTAGTGAAATAAAAGTTAGATGGGCCAAAAGAGAATATAAATTTAAGTGAATCTTTTGACTCTAGTTTGAATGTTTCTATTTGTTATCTGTGGGCTACAATAACCAGATAGTGGGTATTGTAAAAATATAGTAAAGAGCTGTATGATCCAATGAGTGTGTTGTACCAATACTTTTCTAGTTTTTGTGGATATTAGTATTATCGGATGAGAGATTAGCCTTCTTGTATGAATTTTTATAATTATTGTAGGAATTTTAAAATTTCAAGTTGTTTGTCCTTAGACTGTAAAACTAAGTTGTAATTTTGTCAAATATATATATATTTTATTTTAGAATTCTATTGTATTTAAACAACTTGGTTTGTTAGTGTGATGGCTTGGTTTTTATGATCTTAAAAAATGGCCTATGTGTTAGTTTAAATTTCAAGTGGTGTGTCCTTAGACTGTAAAACTATATATTTATTTATGATATATATATATATATATATATATATATATATATATATATATATATATATATATTTTCTTGAGTAGTTTTATTATGTTTAGTAAATATGTTTTAATGGTGTGTTTGCGTGTTTTCGTGTCTATACTTATTGTTGTATGGATATTTTAACCATAAAATGGGGCCAATTGTGAAATAAAAATTAGTGAAATAAAAATTAGTGAAATAAAAGTTAGATGGGCCAAAAGAGAATATAAATTTAAGTGAATCTTTTGATTCTAGTTTGAATGTTTCTATTTGTTATCTGTGGGCTACAATAACCAGATGGTGGGTATTGTAAAAATATAATAAAGAGCTGTATGATCCAATGAGTGTGTTGTACCAATACTTTTCTAGTTTTTGTGGATATTAGTATTATCGGATGAGAGATTAGCCTTCTTGTATGAATTTTTGTAATTATTGTAGGAATTTTAAAATTTCAAGTTGTTTGTCCTTAGACTGTAAAACTAAGTGGTGATTTTGTCAAATATATATATATTTTATTTTAGAATTCTATTGTATTTAATCAACTTGGTATGTTAATGTGATCGCTTGGTTTTTATGATCTTAATCTTTATAAAAATGGCCTATGTGTTAGTTTAAATTTCAAGTGGTGTGTCCTTAGACTGTAAAACTATATATATATATATATATATATATATATATATATTTTTTTTTTTTAAATATATATATATTCTTGAGTAGTTTTATTATGTTTAGTAAATATGTTTTAATGGTGTCTTTGCGTGTTTTCGTGATATTTATCTTATAGAATTGCATTGAGGTCTAGTTCGCTATTGAGGCCTTTTGGGTGTAGAGTTTTCATTTTGAAAATCAATTCTGCTTCATGGTATAGTAGCTTTTTTTCCATATTTCCGCCTCTACCATCTGTCTTTATTTTCTTAATGCCCCAAAATTTCATATCATTTGGGTTACCTTTGTGGAATTCTTTAAAGTGGGCATAAAGTCTGGTATTATCTTTTTCTTTTTCTATGCATCTGATGTGTTCTCTTATTCTTTCTTTCAGTTTCCTTCCCGTTTGACCTAGGTACTGTAGTTTACATGAGCACTGAATTAAATAGATTATGTTGGTGTCAGTGCATCTTATGGTGTCATTAATCTTCAGTTCTTTCTGGGTTACATTAGATTTTACCTTTTTGGTTTTGGTGCTAAATTTGCATGATTTGCATACATGACATGGAAAAAATCCTAATAGTTTTTCATTGTTTAACTTGTATTGCTGGGGACCTGTTTTTGATTTAAATTCGCTTGGTGCTAAGATATTCTTTAAATTAGTGGCCTTTCTGAATATAACATCAGGGCGATATTTTAGTCTTTTCCCTATTATGGGGTCACTTCTGGCTATGTGCCAGTGTTTCTTTACAATGTTCTCAATTAGTTTATGTTGACTAGAAAATGATGTAATAAATGGAATGTCATATGGATCTTTTCCTGCCTTGTTAGTCATATTGCTGTCTTCTAGTAGTGACCTCCTGTCTATTTGTCTAACCAGTTAGTTAGTTTCTAGTAGTTGTTTGGGGTGGTATCCTTTCTCTAAAAATCTGTTGTGCAAGATCTCTGCTTGTGAGTCATAATCTGCAATGTGTGTGCAGCTTCTTCTGATTCTTGAGAATTGCCCTTTTGGTATGTTTCTTTTCCATTTATTATGATGGCAGCTTTTAAAATCAATATAGCTGTTGGCATCGACTTTTTTAAAAAAGGTGGTTGTGGTTATTTCATTATTTATTATAGATATTTCTATATCCAGAAAATTAATTTTTACTTTGTTATATTCATATGTGAATATTAATCCGAAATCATTGGTGTTAAAATCTGAAATGAATTGTTCTAGTAGTTCCTCATCACCTTTCCAGATAATGAATATATCATCAATAAACCTTTTGTAGAGCACGAGATTCGCACCCCACGGAGTTCCGGACAAAAAAAGTTCTTCAAAATGCCCTATGAACAAATTGGCGTAACTGGGTGCGAATCTCGTGCCCATGGCTGTGCCCTTTTTTTGCAAATAGTAATGCCCATTAAATGAAAAATAGTTATTCTTATGCTGTACTTTTGACATTTCTGTATCTCTTAGTAGATAGGAATGAGTAGCCTCTTGACCTTTCTGGTGTTCTATGCAAGTATATAAAGAACTCACATCACACGTGACTAAGATGTAGTTATCTTCCCATTTTAAATTTTCTATTAGATTTAAAAAATGTTTGGTGTCTTTGAGATGTGATGGTATAGATTTCACATATTTCTGTAGGTAATAATCTGTGTATTGCGATAGGTTAGATGTTAAGGAATCAATTCCTGAGATGATTGGTCTGCCTGGGGGTTTGGTGATGCTTTTATGGATTTTGGGCAGGAAATAAAAGACTGGTGTCCTTGGGTGATCAATTTCTAGAAATCTACTTTCTTGGTTATTAAGAATACCTTTGTTTTTTGCTGTAAGTATCATTTTGTCCAAGTTTTTCTTCATGGATTATAAGGGGTTCCCAGTCAATTTTTTATATGTTGCCTCATCTCCCAATAATCTATATGCTTCATTAAGGTAGTGTACAGTGTCCATTATAACCACTCCCCCACCTTTATCAGCTTGTTTAATCGTTATGTCTTTGTTCTCTTTTAGATCTTTTAAAACTAAATTTTCTTTTTTGGTTAGATTCCATTTTAAGTCTTTTTTATCGTCTATTTTTTCAATATCTTCTTTTACCTTTTTTTTCGAATATTTCTATTGCACTACCTTTTTCTTGTGTGGGGTTGAAATCAGATTTCTGTTTGAGATTAGTATGAATGTATGTGGAAGTATAGTTAATAGTACTTTCTAAAGGATTTTTTAGAAAATATTTTTTAAGTGCTAGTTTCCTTGTGAACTGGTTGACATGGATTAGAGTCTCAAATTTGTTGATTCTATTGGTTGGTGCAAATGATAGTCCTTTACTTAATACAGATTTCTGTTCATTGTTGAGAGCTACTTTACTGAGATTAAAAATGCCTTTTGGTTCTATTTGGATTTTTTCGTGGCTTTCTTTGGTTCTACCTCCTCTTCCTCTGTGTCCTCTAATCTTCTTTTGCCTTTTGGGGGGTCGTGGGTTTGGATTGGACCCTCTTCTAAAAAAGATAACCTTGAACTGTGTGTTTTTGCTGGAACTGCTGGTGTTCTGTGATCATCATTTTCGTGGGTTAATAAACTGTATCTGTTATTAGTTTCAATATTTCTTTCAGTCTGGTGGTTGTGTGATTCTTTGTGTCTAGGTGAATGTGTTTTCCTCTGGTGATTTGTCGGTGTTTCCCAATCTTTTTGTTCTGTGTGCTGATATCTCCAGTTAGTGTGCATATTGTCTTCGTTGTGTCTGTTATTCCTATCTCTGTGGTTAGTTGGTGTTTCCCAATCTTTTTGTTCTGTGTGTTGGTATCTCCAATTTGTGTGCATATTATCATCATTGTGTCTATTATACATATCTCTGTGTTTATCAAAGTGCCTATTGCTGTGATTATGTGAATTTTTGTGGAAATCTCTTTCATTTCTAAAATCATCATTTCTATATTGATCATTGTTTTGATTTTGATAGTCTCATTGATTGTCATTAAAATGTTTATAGTTGTGGTGTGTAGAGAAATGTCTTTGTTCTCTATTTTTCAAATCATAATTTCTATTGTGATTATAATTTTATCTCCAGTGTCCTTGATTCCTATATTCATGGTTATTTCTATATTCATAATTATGTGATTTGTGATCTCTGTAATTGTTATAGTAGTTGTTGGTGTCATGTTGTCTATTGAAATTGTTTCTATTATTTCTATTGTAATCGTTGTTAGTATATTGTCTCTCATTGGGATTCCTATTTTGCATAGTGTTTCTATTTGTGATTCTTTCTCTTTGGTCGTTTCGTGAAGTTTGGTATGTTGTGTTGTTTGATGCTTCTATATCATTCATTGGTTTTCTACTGCTGAATAGATGTTTATGAACTAGAGTCAAAAGATTCACTTAAATTTATATTCTCTTTTGGCCCATCTAACTTTTATTTCACTAAATTCTAATTTCACCATTGGCCCCGTTTTAACTATATTTTATGGTTAAAATATCCATACAACGATAAGTATAGACAAATTATTTCACTCTAATATTATGCTCTAATTACAGAAACCTTTTAAAAATATCCATGGTTTCATAAAGTGACTAAAATATACACTCTAAAAGTAATTGACATTAAGATATATAATATCTTTCTCTATTTTAAAAGTAATCATATAAAATGTTTATCGCTACATAAAAACACCCAACTATATTATAATTAAGACCCAAGGATACCTATGTTATATAATAAAACAGCATTTTATAATTGTTCCTGATTTTTTTGATTTTATGTATATCATCAATTAGTGATTTATTGCTAAATTAGAGAGGCTTTAAATAGCCTTTGAATCCCCACATCTGGTATCTTGAAAAAGACTGTCCAGCCAAAACATGTTGATACCAGAGCACACCTGCACAGGATTTGAGAAGACAAAGTGAATACCAGCTATACCCAGTTGAAATATTCAAGTTCCCACTGAGCGACATATATTTAACCGCAAAGATCACATTGATAACTAGAAATCCTTTTTCTACTTATCCTACAAACTTTCTACTTATCCCAACAACCACATTTCAGCACCCAGATTGGTCACTGACCGACATCTAAGAAACCTGGGAACAACAGACCGGAAAGGCACGCAAAAATTCCACATCAGGAGGTTATCCAACAACCATACCATCGTGATCGGTCACTGACCGACAGACAAGCCACAGAATAGAAAAACCGGAGATACTTAAAAAACATCAGCAAACGGTTAGCACTTAACCGCAACGAAGATCCCACCAAGAAACCCTTAAGAGCGCGATCGGTCACTGACCGACAAAGGATAAGGTAACTGAGCGGCCACGACAACTACCCAAACACTTATATAAAAGTGAATTTTCTCGCAGCAAACAGATAAGCCCACCTAATAAGAGGAAACCAAAGCGGCATTTATTTAACCGCCAGCAGCTCATATAGAACTGCCACCAGCTTGATCTTGAAACTTAAATCAAAACACTGGCATAGCGGCGTTTATTTAACCGCAATTATCTCACAAAAGTGATATCAAACAGATACACTTCAAGGTACTAATTTGTATACTTATATTATAGTGTGATAAAAATCGCACCAACATACCTCTACATTTGATATATAGTTGCCTAAGATAAGATCTCAATTGCATAGCTGAACTTGGAACAAAGTATCCTATATGAACTATATAGCAACTATTGTTTTATCCACTATAAAACTGTATCTACAAACATTCTGTTAGAAATTACAACTTGTGATAAACCCAAAACTGTATAAATTATAAGATTTCAACGTTATTATTTTAATTTAATTTATTTTTTATAAATTATGTACATTTTTATACATAGAGACACCGGTGTCATTTTTTAAACTTTGAAGGAATTGTAATAATTTTTGTTTAACTGTACTTTTAGCATCACTACTATTGGGTAAATTTACCATAATCAAATAAAGGATCATATTTATTTCTTAAATAGTTTCGACATCCATTTTTTCCAAAAGAGAATATAAAATTAGGACTCATCAAAACATTAACATATATTGAGCCCACATATTATCACACATATTTACAGTAAGACACATTGGGAACAGCAACTTGTTTTGCGCCACCTACTACAACTAACTAGAAATATAGATGTGGCAGGTTTTAGCCCCCAGCAGTTTCTGGAAGTGTTTCTGGGCGATGATATATTGGGGAACATTGTCGCCCAAACTAATTTATATGCCCATCAGTTCCGTGCTGCAAAGCCTGGAACATATTTGGCAAAGCAGCAATGGGCCCCCATCAATGTGCCAGAATTCAAAAAATTCTGGGCATTGACTATGCTGATGGGCATCATAAAGAAACCCTCCATTCACTCCTACTGGAGTACTAGCCCATTCTGCTCTACCCCCATTTTCTCCCAGACTATGTCGAGGAAGAGGTATGAAATGATTCTGCATTTCATGCACTTCAGAGACAACAGCCTGTGCCCCCCTAGGGAGCATCCCCAATTTGACAGGCTGTATAAAATCCGCCCCCTGATAACCCACTTTTCTGCCAGGTTTGCAGAGGCTTATTCACCTGGAAGGAATATATGCGTTGATGAATCCCTAATGAAGTATAAGGGAAGGCTGGGATTCAAGCAGTATATTCCTTCCAAACGCTCCAGATATGGGGTAAAGGTGTATAAGCTCTGTGACAGCGAGACTGGGTATACTCAGGCCTTCCGGGTGTATGAGGGAAAGGATAGCCACCTTGACCCTCCAGGTTGCCCAGAACATATGGGAACCACTGGCAAGATTGTCTGGGACCTGATATTACCCCTAATGAACAAAGGGTATCACTTGTACTTAGACAATTTTTATACAAGTGTCCTTTTGTTCAAGCTACTGTATTGCTTTGATACAGTAGCTTGCGGTACAATTAAAAAGAACCGCGCAGGTTTCCCAGGACAACTTGTACGCACCCGGCTACGAAGGGGGGAGACCTCAGCTCTGCGCCAAGAGGAGCTGTTGGCACTTAAGTACAGAGACAAGAAGGATGTACACCTTCTTACCACCATCCACACAGAGAGGACGGTGGCGGTTTCTATATGTGGCAGAGCTGAGATCATAAGGAAGCCAGTGTGCATCATATCTTATAACCGGCATATGGGTGGGGTTGATCTGGCTGATCAGCTGCTGCAGCCCTACCTAATTATGCGGAAGACAAGGGCCTGGTTGCAATTTACCTAATGCAGGTTGCAACCCACAACGCATTTTTGTTGTTCAAAAAAGCAAACCCCAGAGTTAAAAAAACTTTTTTACAGTTTCAGCTCCAGATTATTACTGGGATTGTGTACCATGATGCACCTACTCCCCGGGCGGTGATGGGAGAGAGCAGAGTTGGGGCTACTCATTTTATTTTTAAAATCCCCCCTACTGCCGCAAAGCAGAAACCACAAAAAAAATGCAGAGTCTGTACCAAGAGGGGGAAGAGAAGGGACACCATATATCACTGTCCTGATTGCCCTGGACAGCCTGCACCCTGCATTGGGGACTGCTTCAAGCGGTACCATACAATGGTCAATTTTAAAAAAAAATTTATATATATATTTTTTTTTTGGTTATGTTTACTGTTAGATGGGTTTTTTTTTTTACTTTTACTTTTACTGTGCCAGATTTTTACATTTCACTACTCTATTTTTTTCTAAAATTGGGCCTGTTTTTTTTTTTTTTAACCAAAACCCCTGTCAAACCTATGCATGGGGGATATAGGTGTTCTCAGGGTGCCTTGCAAAAAACAACCTGAAGTATGTTTTTGTAATAACTTACAACAGTCTCTCCTAAATCATAGTCAAAAAGCAATGTGTCTGTAAAAATGAAAATTGAAAAATTACCACCATACACATTCTCCAATTTTTTGGGCTAAAACGGTTGCTTCAAAGGCATCAAAGCACACCATATACAATACCTTGGGGTGTCAACATTTAAAAAATATACACTTTCATGGCAATAAATAAAAGTGGGGTATGCGATAGGCCACAAACTAAAGATAGGCCTATCAGAAGAAATACTCTCATTGTTAATAACTAAAATCACAAGTCATAAAATTGTAACATAACCTTCCCAAAATTCTGGCAAACCTATGCATGGGGGGCATAGGTGTACTCAGGGTGCCTTGCAGAAAACAACCTGAAGTATTCTTTTGCACTAACTTACAACAGTCTCTCCTAAATCATAGTCAAAAAGCAATGCGTTTTTAAAAGTTAAAATTGAAAAATAACCACCATACACTTTCTCCAATTTTTTGGGCTAAAACGGTTGCTTCAAAGGCATCAAAGCACACCATATACAATACCTTGGGGTGTCAACATTTCAAAAATATACACTTTCATGGCAATAAATAAAAGTGGGGTATGTGATAGGCCCCAAACTAAAGATAGGCCTATCAGAAGAAATACTCTCATTGTTAATAACTAAAATCACAAGTCATAACATTGTAACATAACCTTCCCAAAATACTGGCAAACCTATGCATGGGGGGCATAGGTGTACTCAGGGTGCCTTGCAGAAAACAACCTGAAGTATTCTTTTGCAATAACTTACAACAGTCTCTCCTAAATCATAGTCAAAAAGCAATGTGTCTGTAAAAATTAAAATTGAAACATAACCACCATACACTTTCTCCAATTTTTTGGGCTAAAACGGTTGCTTCAAAGGCATCAAAGCACACCATATACAATACCTTGGGGTGTCAACTTTTCAAATATATGCACATTCATGGAAAACAAATAAATTGGGGTATGTTAAAAGACCCCCCAAAAAGACGATAGGCAAAGAAAATATGTTAAATGTGAAAAAAAATCACAAACACATGTCAGACATTTGGCATTGCACCCCCCAAACAAGCCACCAAACCTATGCATAGGTGGTATCACTGAACTCAGGAGATGTTGGTGACCACATATTGGTGTCTTATTTGGTAGTAACACATAACAGGAGCTGTGAATCCATGTGTAAAGTACAATGTATGTGAACAATAACACAAAAATATGAATGCCCAATAGTTTGACAAAGACTAGTGGTTAAATTAGTGCATGGAAAGTGTTAAAATACCTGCATTTGAAATACCCTAGGATGTCTACTTTTCAAAAATATATGGTTTGATTGAGGTAAATTACATTGGCCGGCTTCAGAAATGTCTTAAATAGGACATGGGTGCATGGGATGTGAAAATTCAAAGTGGAAAAAATGGAATGGGCTTCCTAAAAATAAGGCCTTTTAGCCCCCAGAGAACCCAACACACCTATACATGGGTGGTATCACTGTACTCAGGAGAGGTTGTTGAACACATATTGAGGTGTTTTTTGGCAGTAACACATAACAGGAACTGAAAATCCATGCCTAAAGTACAATGTGTGTGAAAAATAACACAAAAAAATGACTACCCAAAAGTTTGACAAAGACTGGTGGTTGAATTAGTGCATAGAAAGTGTTAAAATATCAGCATTTGAAAAACCCTAGGGTGTCTACTTTTCAAAAATATATGGTTTGATGGGGGTAAATTCCATTGGCCAGCTTCAGAAATGTCCCAAATAGGACATGGGTGCATGATGACCGATGTGAAAATTCCAAGTTGAAAAACTGGAATGCGCTACCTAAAAATAAGGCCTTTTAGCCCCCAGAGAACCAGACACACCTATACATGGGTGGTATCACTGTACTCAGGAGATGTTTTTGAACACATATTGAGGTGTTTTTTGGCAGTAACACATAACAGGAACTGAAAATCCATGCCTAAAGTACAATGTATGTGAAAAATAACAGAAAAAAATGACTACCCAAAAGTTTGACAAAGACTGGTGGTTGAATTAGTGCATGGAAAGTGTTAACATAACAGCATTTGAAAAACCCTAGGGTGTCTACTTTTCAAAAATATATGGTTTGATGAGGGTAAATTCCATTGGCAAGCTTCAGAAATGTCCCAAATAGGACATGGGTGCATGATGACCGATGTGAAAATTCCAAGTTGAAAAACTGGAATGCGCTACCTAAAAATAAGGCCTTTTAGCCCCCAGAGAACCCGAAACACCTATACATGGGTGGTATCACTGTACTCAGGAGATGTTGTTGAACACATATTGAGGTGTTTTTTGGCAGTAACACATAACAGGAACTGAAAATCCATGCCTAAAGTACAATGGTGGTTGAATTAGTGCATGGAAAGTGTTAAAATATCAGCATTTGAAAAACCCTAGGGTGTCTACTTTTTAAAAATATATGGTTTGATGGGGGTAAATTCCATTGGCCAGCTTCAGAAATGTCCCAAATAGGACATGGGTGCATGATGACCGATGTGAAAATTCCAAGTTGAAAAACTGGAATGCGCTACCTAAAAATAAGGCCTTTTGGCCCCCAGAGAACCCAACACACCTTTACATGGGTGGTATCACTGTACTCAGGAGATGTTGTTGAACACATATTGAGGTGTTTTTTGGCAGTAACACATAAGAGGAACTGAAAATACATGCCTAAAGTACAATGTGTGTGAAAAATAACACAAAAAAATGACTACCCAAACGTTTGACAAAGACTAGTGGTTGAATTAGTGCATGGAAAGTGTTAAAATACCAGCATTTGAAATACCCTAGGGTGTCTACTTTTCAAAAATATATGGTTTGATGGGGGTAAATTCCATTGGCCAGCTTCAGAAATGTCCCAAATAGGACATGGGTGCATGATGACCGATGTGAAAATTCCAAGTTGAAAACTGGAATGCGCTACCTAAAAATAAGGCCATTTAGCCCCCAGAGAACCCAACACACCTATACATAGGTGGTATCACTGTACTCAGGAGTTGTTGTTGAACACATATTGAGGTGGTTTTTGGCAGTAACACATAACAGGAACTGAAAATACATGCCTAAAGTACAATGTGTGTGAAAAATAACACAAACAAATTACTACCCAAAAGTTTGACAAAGACTGTTGGTTGAATTAGTGCATGGAAAGTGTTAAAATATCAGCATTTGAAAAACCCTAGGGTGTCTACTTTTTAAAAATATATGGTTTGATGGGGGTAAATTCCATTGGCCAGCTTCAGAAATGTCCCAAATAGGACATGGGTGCATGATGACCGATGTGAAAATTCCAAGTTGAAAAACTGGAATGCGCTACCTAAAAATAAGGCCATTTAGCCCCCAGAGAACCCGACACACCTATACATAGGTGGTATCACTGTACTTAGGAGATGTTGTTGAACACATATTGAGGTGTTTTTTGGCAGTAACACATAACAGGAACTGAAAATCCATGCATAAAATACAATGTGTGTGAAAAATAACACAAAAAAATAACTACCCTAAAGTTTGACAAAGACTAGTGGTTGAATTAGTGCATGGAAAGTGTTAAAATACCAGCATTTGAAATACCCTAGGGTGTCTACTTTTCAAAAATATATGGTTTGATGTGGGTAAATTCCATTGGCCAGCTTCAGAAATGTTCCAAATAGGACATGGGTGCATGATGACCGATGTGAAAATTCCAAGTTGAAAAACTGGAATGCGCTCTCTAAAAATAAGGGCTTTTAGCCCACAGAGAACCCGACACACCTATACATGGGTGGTATCACTGTACCCAGGAGATGCTACTGAAGACATATTAGGGTGTTATTTGGCAGTAACCCTTACCATTTTATCAGTAAATGTATTCTTAAATTGCTATTTGTCAAAAAATCAAATTATTTTTTTTCCCCCCAAACTTTGGCATAGATTGGTGGTAAAATGGTTGCATGAAAAAAGTCAAAATACCCCAAGTTTAATACCTTAGGTTGTCTTCTTTTAAAAAAATATATACATTTGAAGGGTTATTCAGGGATTCCTGACAGATATTGGTGTTACAATGTAACTATCGCCAATTTTGAAAAAACATGGTTTTGAAATAGCAAAGTGCTACTTGTACTTATTGCCCTATAACTTGCAAAAAAAGCAAAGAACATGTAAACATTGGGTATTTCTAAACTCAAGACAAAATTTAGAAACTGTTTAGCATTGGTATTTTATGGTGGTTGTAGATGTGTTAGAGATTTTGGGGCTCAAAGTTAGAAAAAGTGTGTTTTTTTTTCATTTTTTCCTAATATTTTATAATTTTTTATAGTAAATTATAAGATATTATGAAAATAATGGTCTCTTTAGAAAGTCCATTTAATGGCGAGAAAAACGGTATATAATATGTGTGGGTACAGTAAATGAGTAAGAGGAAAATAACAGTTAAACACAAACATCGCAGAAATGCAAAAATAGCCTTGGTCCCAGATGGTCAACAAATTGAAAAGTGGTCTGGTCACTAAGGGGTTAAAAGGAGGGTGGTGCTTGAAATCATTGTTTTTTCTTTGTTAACCATGGATACCTGCAAGGAAACATGAGCAGTCATTATGGCTTTGCACAAAAAGGGATTCACAGGCAAGGATATTGCTGCTACTAAGATTACACCTAAATCAACCATTTATCGGATCATCAAGAACTTTAAGGATAGAAGTTCAATTGTTGTGAAGAAGGCTTCAGGGCACCCAAGAAAGTCCATAAATTGCCAGGACCATCTCCTAAAGTTAATTCAGCTGCGGGATCGGGGCAGGAATGGCAGCAGGCGGGTGTGAATGCATCTGCACGCACAGTGAGGTAAAGACTTTTGGAGGATGGCCTGGTGTCAAAAAGGGCAGCAAAGAAGCCACTTCTCTCCAGGAAAAACATCAGGGACAGACTGATAATCTGCAAAAGGTACAGAGATTAGACTGCTGAGGACTAGGGTAAAGTGATTTTCTTTTATGAATCCCCTTTCTGATTGTTTGGGGATCCTGAAAAAACCTTGTCTGGAGAAGAAAATGTGACCCCTATCATCAGTCCTGTGTCATGTAAAGCATCCTGAGACCATTCATGTGTGGGGTTGCTTCTCAGCCAAGGGAGTGGCCTCACTCACAATTTTGCCTAAGAACACAACCATGAATAAAGAATAGTACAAAAACATCCTCCAAGAGCAAATTGTCCCAACCATCCAAGAACAGTATGATGGAGCACCTTGTCATAAGGCAAAAGTGATAACTAAGTGGCTTGGGGAAAAAAACATTGACATTGTGGGTCCATGGCAAGGAAACTTCCCAGACCTTAATCCCATTGAAAATGCGGGGTCAATCCTCAAGAGGCAGATGAACAAAAAAAAAACACAAATTCTGACAAACTTCAAGCATTGATTTTGCAAGAATGGGCTGCCATCAGTCAGGATGTGATCCAGAAGTTGATTGACAGCATGGTGAATTGCAGAGGTCTTGAAAAGAAGGATCAACACTGCAGATATTAACTCTTTGCATACATTTAATATAATTGTCAATAAAAGCTTTTGACACTTATGACATGCTTGTAAATATACTTCAGTATACCATATAAACATCTGACAAAAAGGTCTAAAAACACTGAAGCAGCAGACTTTGTGAAAATTAATATTTATGTAATTCTCAAAACTTTTTGCCAGGGCTTTATTTTATATTTAAGTGCTTGTAGTTCCTAAGGAATCTTAGAAGCTTTGCTTCAATGTAATGTGTTTAAGGGGATGTTTAAATTGATATTTAATTAAAATATAAACTGCTTTATTTAATTATTTTATGTAACTTCCCCCTACTAAGAAAATCAACTCATAGTGAAGACCAATGCCTTTTCAGATGAGGATATTACATAAAAATAAGTAAGTTAACAGTTCAGTGAAATTACACAAACCATTGACAAATACTCAAACAAAAAAGTGTAGTGAAATCACTGTGCACAAATAGGGCTCTATTTATCGAGCAGTGGATGCTGCTTGGGAGGCCAATCATTTCCGTCTCGACTGAAACAAAAGTTAAGAAGCAGCGGTCGTAAGAAATTTATTTATTTATAAAATATTTTACCAGGAGGGATACATTGAGATTTCTCTTGTTTTCAAGTATGTCCTGGGTACACAAAACATTGCATTGATACAATAGGGTACAATAAAATACAAAAACAATATTAATACATAATATATGCAAAATGTAACATAGAACAGGTAGGAAATATTTAATCAACCATGACAGGTGCATTCTGTTTTGAGATATGTAGAGAGGGATCTCTTAAAGGATATTAGGCTTGGGGAAGATTTGAAAGTGTGTGGGAGGTCATTCCATAACTGTGACGCTCTGTAGGAAAAGGAGGATCGAGCTGATTTCTTTTTGTATTGAGGCAAGCTAAATAATGTGCTGTTATTGGATCAGAGGTTATAGGAGGTGGGAACAACCGGTGAGAGCATACTGCTCAGGTTGGGTGGGAGCTTCCCAGAAAGGCTCTTAAACACTAGGCAGGAAAGATGGAGGGTGCGTCTGGATTCCAGCGACAGCCAGTTTAGTTCTTTTAGCATGTCACAATGGTGGGTCCTGTAGTTACATTGTAGCACAAAGCGGCAGAACGAGTTATACAATGTATTAAGTTTATTAAGGTGAGTTTGCAGTGCTGGTGCATATACTACATCCCCATAATCCACGATTGGCATCAGCATTTGCTGTACAATCTTTTCCTTTACAGTAGGGCTGAGGCAGGATTTGTTTCTGTACAGGGCACCTATTTTTGGATAAAGTTTAGATGCCAGTTTTTCTATATGGAGGCCAAAAGATAGATTGGGGTCTAACAACATACCCAAGTATTTAAAAGAGTGGACTGCGGTCAGTGTGCAATTTGATTTTGTTTTGATGCGTAGATGGGAATTTTGTAGTTTGTGTAGTTTAGGTCCTGTTCCAAAGATCAATAAGTATTTAGGAAGAGTTTGTTTTTTGAGATCCACTTTTCTACCTCTGTGAACTGGTCTTGGAGTATTGCTTCAAGCTGCGGTAGATCGGAATTGTTTGCATAGATTACCGTATCATCTGCATACATGTGTACAGTTGAGGATTTGCAGACATTAGGCAGATCATTTATAAACAATGTGAATAGCAGAGGGACAAGAATGGAACCTTGGGGAACACCACACGTGACTGGGAGAGGGAGGGAGTCGATGTCAGAAATGGAGACATATTGTGATCGATACGATACATATGATCAAAACCAGGTTAGCGGACGATCACCAATACCAGAGTTTTTTAGTTTGAGCAGTAGTATGTTGTGGTCTACTGTGTCAAAGGCCTTTGCAAAATCAAGGAAAATAGCTCCAGTTAGGTCTCCTTGTTCCATTCCAGTTTGGATATTGTTGCAAACTTTTAGGAGGGCAGTTGTAGTAGAGTGATTTGTACGAAAACCTTATTGATCAGGGGTCAGATAGTTAGATTGTTGGTAATATTCACATAATTGCGTATGGACGCATTTTTCTAAGATTTTTGACAATACTGGGAGCAATGATATTGGGCGATAGTTAGAAACTCCCCACTTTTATGGATAGGCACTACTCTTGCAGTCTTCTAGAGTTTGGGTATGTATCCAGACACCAAGGATTCGTTAATTAGCGTTGTGACAGGTTTAGCAATTGCTGGCGCACTAAGCTTCAACAGCATTGCTGGGATCTGATCAGGTCCAGACTGGTTTTTCATTTTTAGGTTATTAAGGTGTTTCTTAATGACATTGATGGGTACAGGTCTAAAATTGAACTTCTCTATATTGGGTCTTTGCTGATTTAGTGGGGCCTGATCCACATGTATAGCTTCAGGATGCGTGCCATTTATTAGTTTGTCAATCAGGGTGGTGGAGCATCCGACAAAATATTTGTTAAAGGCATTTGCTACATCTAAGGGGAGTTGCAGGGTTTGGTTGTCCACATTGACAGTGGAGGGATGGGAGTTTATTGGTGGAGTTTGTAAATTATTTATGACTTTCCAAAACTTTCTAGGGTTTGATATGTTATTGTTCAGATTTTCACAGAAATATTGGGCCTTGGCCAATTTTGTTTGTTTAGTGCATATATTTCGCCATTGTCTATATACACAGTGATCGTTCATAGAGCCAGTATGCTTGAACTTTGACCACAATGAATCTCGAAACTGGTACATTTGAATGAGGTCAGCTGTGATCCAATTCAAGTGTGCTCCTTTTACTCTCACCTTACGCAGCGGGGCATGTAAATTCCAAACTTGTAGGAGTTCGGACTGAAAGAATTCAACTGCAGAGTAAAGGTTTGGGATTAGGTTTAATCTGTGCCAGGGGAGGTTCTTGATGTCATTTAGAAATGATTGAAGATTAAATTTTTTGAAGGATCTGGTGATTTTAACCTTGGGAGAGGTTTTAACTGCCTTTATTTTGCGCACACAGTACACTAAGCAGTGGTCACTGAAATTGTTAGGGAGAACACCTGCCTCCTGGATTCGGTCGGGAGAGGTGGAGAGAATCCAATCGAGCAGGGTGTGATTATGGCTTTTGTTGTTTATGCGAGTTGGGGAGGAGATTAATTGCATTAGCTGCAAAGACTTAAACACAGAGCAACAACTATTATTTTTTGGATTCAGCCAATCAATATTAAAATCTCCAAAAACCAAAATTTCAATTTTTGGGTTTTGAGCTATGGTTTCACTAAGGAGATGGGCTATGTCTGAAAGGGAATGAACAGGAGAGCTAGGTGGGCGGTAGATTCCAACAACAATGATTGATTTACTGCACGGGATCTCAATTGTGCCAGAAAGGAAATCAAAGTTGGCAGGAGAGCTAGATTTTTGTAAGGGGGTGTACTTTGTGGAGTTGTCAACATAGATTACAATGCCGCCTCCTCTCTTTGCTCTGTCATTTCTATGACTTGAATACTCATGTATTGCAATGGCAGAGTCAGGTATTTTTGCAGTTAGCCACGATTCAGAGATCACAATGATTTTGGGCTTGTATTGTATACACCAAGCTTGTAGTGCATCGATTTTTGGTAGTAAGCTGCGGATATTACAGTGCACAAAGGAAAGGCCTTTTTTAGTTGGAAGGCTAGGAATGGAATTTGTTGGGGGACCAGGGTTAGATTCTACATCATTTGCAAGGGGAAGTAACAGAAGGAATAGGAATTTGGGCATATTTTTTGTTTTGCCAATTAGTGAATGGGATATTTTATAGTTTTGAGAGGTGGGGGTAGGAGGGTTATTTTTTATAACTCTCCACCAGCACTCAGCAGATAAGTTGCAGCAACAGAGCAGGCCATGGTCTATGATAATTTGTTTTTCAGTTTGAGGTGTGTGCTTATGGCAGTAGTGGTGTGAACAAAATTTGAGTGAGAAAAGGGTTAACACAAATAACAGTATGGTCATATTTGGATTCATGTTAGTGGTATGAGGTGTGTAGGTGAAAATAAAACAAAAGTAGTACAAAATATAAAGGAAATAAAAGTATATACTACTGATGTGTGATATATAGCTATTTGTAGGGAGAGAGGGTAAGTATTCTAAAGGGTTAAGTGAATAAAAGGATGTGCTAATCAGTGTTTGCAGCTGTCATTTTGGGAGAATGAAAGTTGAGAATGAGACTATCTATAAATAAGGAAATGAGCTTGGGGAGGGTGGGGTGAGGTGCAGGGTGGGAGGGAAACTATCTTCCAAAGCTACCTGTTTGCAGAGAGCAGTTTAACAGCTGAGATATTCAAGTCTGTGATTCTCTAAGAATACTGGGCAGATACACTTAAATTTCAGTCTGAGGGAAAGAGAGAGATTAGTGTCAGATGGGCCAGCAAAATAAGTTAAGGGCGGGGGTATGTATGGACATTTTAGCAAAAGGGTCATTCAGGCAAAAAAAAAAAAACACAGGGAAAGTTCAGAATTACAGAGATAAGACAGGTATCCATGAAGGAAAGAAAGCCATAAAACAAGGAACAATATGATTCAGATGATTGACAGCCCCTACTAGCGGTTAATTGGCTGCCAGTGAACAAGAGGCCGTATAGAATAAGCATTTCTGGTGAAATGCTTGTGCAATGATAATTATGGACATCATATGCTGTCTGTATTTAGAGGTGTCTAGCGGACATGATTTGCTATAGCAAATCTAGCCTATAGACTTAGCTTCAGAAACTCCTAAAATTGCTGTAACCTCCACTTTTGATGTTATCAGCAGTTGTTCTCTTTTAAAAAATTGAGATTAATTCTTTGTTCCTCAAAGAGCCATTGGGGACGATTTATCAAAGCTTCAACTGTGAATGCGCTGGAAGTCTGCGTCAAATTAGATGCAAAGTTGATCCGACGCGAATCATTGCTTGTGTTATTCAAGCGTAATACAGATCATCTGCCTTCACATTAAACTCTATTCGAGCATATTACTGATAATCCCCTTCACATTCAACTCTTTTTGACCCTTTTACCAATTAATCAAACATTCAACCGGTACGCTCGCTATCCGGTGCAGCGTACCTATCCTTCAAACCAACACCTCTGAGGCTGCGAATTCCATAGAAATCAATGGGTGTCTGAAATTTTTTTTTTCTATTCTGTTTGTCATCGCAGACAGTTAACAATGAACATGTAAAATATTATTAAATTTGTGATATTTTCATGATGTGGAAGGAGGATATTAATGAACCATTTGAATCATGGAGTATAATAAAAATGTTTCATGTCCCTTTAACCTTTTGTGATAACAAAATATATTAAGATCTGCCTTTATTACTAAATAAAATCAAGTAGTGAGATGTTACCCTACTAATGGGTTATGTTTCAACTCTCTGTCATAGATTTCATTACAAAGCAAGGGGACAAATTATTTATACAGGAATGAAAGAAAGGAACACAGTCCCTGGACTTTCAGACGCAGAAGGAGGAGATGAATAAACCAGCAACAGGCTGCACAACTGTAGATGTGTTTCAACAAATGCATTGATAATGACAGGTAATGCCTGTCTGGCAGCAGCACTAGTAGATATAGGGATAACAATAAAATAAATACATTACATAATATAGCTAAATTCCTTTTTTTGAGAAATCTATTTGCACCATGTTTAACGCATGTAATACAAGTCTCACTCTTCACTTCGCACAAAATTTGACGCAATACTTCAACCAAATTAGATGCAATACTCAAACTCCTAAACAACCCACAAACTATTACATTTTTCAACCACTTTTTACTGGGAAATGCATAATCTAGTGATTAAAGGGACACTCAGGTTAAATTAAATGTTCATGATTCAGATACAGCATGTAATTTTAAACAACTTTCCAATTTACTTCCATTAAAAAAAAATGTGCAGAATCTTTTATATTTACAATTTTTGAGTCACCAGATCCTACTGAGTATGTGCAAGAATTCACAGACTATACGTATATGCATTTGTGTTTGGCTGATTGCTACCACATGGTACAAGGGGAGTGGAAATATGCATAACTTTGAAATTTGTTATAAAAAAATCTACTACTTATTTGAAGTTCAGACTAAGTGCTATTGCATTGTTTTGTTATCTTACATCTGTTGATTATGCAAATCTAATATGTTGACTGGTCCTTTAATGAAATCAGCCAATTTGATTTAAATATACATTTTATACTATCACTAACGAATCATATTGCTCTATACTTGTGTCATTTATCACTCATCAGAAGTTGTAAGTGCCATTTTTTATATTATGTATTATACTTTGAAGGTATGTATATGTGAAATTAGTATTAAAGATAAACATTGATGATGACATTAGGCCACATAGTGTAATATTTTTGACAATGATTTTAATAATCGAATGATGTTTGATTCAATATAATCGTAAGCTGATAGCTTAAATGGATAGTCTACCTAATATTAAACTTTCATGAATCAGATACAGCAGAAATTAAAATCACCTATTTTCTTCCTTCTCTTGAATTTTATTTGCATTAAGAAATGTAATCTTAAATGCCAGCCCAATTAGGAAGTGATGCACAGGTGCAGAAAGAAAACTGTCCCAGCTCTTAAAATATCCATTGTTTGCAAATAAATACATATGATACCTTGATTACATGCTGTATTCACAATTATTCTTGCTCAGAATAATAATATATTTACACTATATACATATAGTGGTATAAATGAACACAAATAAATACATATGATACCCTGATTACATGTTCTATTCGCAATTATTCTTGCTCAGAATAATAATATATTTACAATATATACATATAGTGGTATACATGAACACAGAGATATGAAAGACAACATTGTTTAGAACAAAAAAAAAGAATTAAGGGACATGTGAATATGTTTGCAAAAGATTTCTGACATATATATATATATATATATATATATATATATATATATATATAAAAGCAGCAATTAATATGTATACGCACTCTCACCACCGTCCTGCAGCTGCCAGGGTGCTCTTGAAAGGAATGCGGCATAGAATCAAGAAAAAGCACTCAATGGACTTTAGACATCAATGTGAAGTTTTATTTGTGACGTTTCGGGACCTCAAACATCCCTTCTTCTGACAACCAGAGTGTGCAAATGAACAAACTTAAATAGGCCTGCATGCCACTCCCTAGATCAGACCACCAATCAATGGAGACCATGTGCAAAACATAGGGCTGTACCACCTGGGTAGCCCAAAAGAAACAGTGATGTGGCATTGGCCATATGTGTAACATATCATATATCAGTGTGAGCATCAGATTTATTTAAGGTCAGTTTACACAGGAGGCGTTTTGATGAGTGATATGCCGCTCTCAGATGTTAGTCATTATGCACCATGGTTGTTACGCCGTGAGGCTTTGTGGTGTGTTTCCAGCAGGGACTTGTAGTGTTTAGATGGTTACCTGCTATGGATCGGTTTAATATTCCCGCAGTTACTATTATTGTTTACATGATGATGTTTGATAGCACACAATCCACAGTGTGGGTGGTGTTGCTTTTGATCCAATTAGATCACGGCCTGTGCATACGGATTAATCCATGTGATACAGCACACGGGGCATACACCGGTTTGTGACCAAGGGTACTGTGGGTTCATAGATCACTAATTTTATTTACTTTATTAACATCACACTGGAATTTGCAATTACTTTATATTTTTATATGTTTGTACACTGATATATGATAATATGTTACACATATGGCCAATGCCCTATGTTTTGCACATGGTCTCCATTGATTGGTGACCTGATCTAGGGAGGGGCCTACAGGCCTATTTAAGTTTGTTCATTTGCACACTCTGGTTGTCAGAAGAAGGGACGTTTGAGGTCCCCAAACGTCACAAATAAAACTTCACATTGATGTCTAAAGTCCAGTGAGTGCTTTTTCTTGATCCTATGCTATATAATATATATATATATATATATATATATACATACACAAGTATGTGCAAAGATAGATATACAAATTCTAGCATTAATAATCATTTAAAAAAATAAAAAACCATGAGATATATTTGAGATATACAAATACACATTAAATTATGTGAAAATATCATATATCGGATTTTTTGTATAAAAAAATAAATGGAAAAATAACTTTCTATGATATATTGTTTGTTCAGGTATAAATCTAGCTATTTCTTGGACATTAACACATGAAAAATAAAAGATTAGCTTTAGAAAAATGTGCTTGTTCATGGACAGTAATGAAATGGTATAAATAAAGTTGGAAAAAACTGTCTTAATTTGATGGATATTCAGGGTAGATCATTTGAAAATTAAGGATATTCGCAACATTGTTGACTCTTATTTATCAATAGTCCGATGCTAATCGCGCCAGACTTGACGCGCATGTTTTTGACAGACTTTTTGATAAATAAGGCTGTCGAATGTAGATTCACGCCATTGATGTATGTCGAGTGTAAAGCCCATGGCAAATGCATCGAGACTGATGCCTTAATAAATTGGCCCCATAGTGTCATAAAATATAGGACACCAGTAAAACTGCTATGTGCAAAGGTCTTACTCATGATAGAGGTACTATGGAGCATACTTATGATTGTGCGAGTGGACATGATCCGATAAAGCGGATCATGTCCGCTGCAAATCGATAAATGCCGACATCATACACTCTCAGCATTTATCATTGCAGCAAGGGGTGTTAATCAACCGATCATATTCGATCGGGTTGATTTCTGTCGATTTCTGTCCTCAGAGCAGACGGACAGGTTATGGAGCAGTGATCCATACGGAGCTTAATAAATATGCCCCCATAGCTCTAAAAGGCACTTTCTATAAATATCCCAGACAAACTGGAACTCTTTCAAAAGATATATTTTATAAATATACTGTATATATATATATATATATACATACACAGTCATGACAAAAAAATCTTGCAATTACAAATGTTTAGGCATTCTCATGTTTATTTATTTTGTTTGTATTGTTATGACACAAAAAGTTGAAGAAAAAAAAGGCAAATTTCACACATTCCACGCAAAACTCAAAAATGGACTGGACAATTTTACAGTCCATAGCACTGTAGCTAATCTCCCTGGACATGGAGGAAAGAGAAAAATGTATCAAAGATTGCAATAAAGGATTGTTTGAATGGTGGATAAAGAATCTCAATCAACTTCAAGACAAATTTAAGCTGACCTTCAGGCACAGGGTACAAAAGTGTCATCTCGCACTATACTTCACCAGCTGAATCTGAAAAGGGACACTATTGTTGGAGACCCATGAGGACCCTACTGCTGACACAGAAACATAAAAAAACAGATTGTAGTTTGCCAAAACTTACCTAAGGAAGCAAAAATCCTTTTGGGAGAATGAGCTGTGAACAGACAAAACAAAATTACAGCTTTTTGTTAAGGCCCATCATTCTGCTGTTTTCAGATAAAAATGAGGCTTTTAAAGACAAGAATACAGTCCTTACAATCAAACATGGTGGAGGTTCACTGATGTTTTGGTTTTGCTTTGCTGCTTCAGACACTGGATGTCTTGACTGTGTGCATGGCATTATGAAATCTGAAGACTATTGAAATATTTCTGTGGTGCAATATAGGGACTAGTGTCAGAATGTCAGACTAGTGTCAGAATGTCAGACTAGTGTCAGAATGTTGGGTCTCCATCAGAGGTCATGGTTCTTACAGCAGGACAATGACCCAAACCACACGACAAAAAGCACCAAGTAATGGTTTAAGACAAAGCGGTGAAGAGTACTGAACTTGCCAGCAATGAGTCCAGATCTCAATCCCATAGAGCATATGTGGAGAGATCTCAAAACAGCATGTGGAAAAAGGAACCCTTCCAATCTGAGAAACCGGAAGCAGTTGGGAAAGTAGAAAAGGTGTAAGAAACTCATTGATGGCTACAGGAAGCAATTGATTTCAGTTATTTTTTCCAAGGGATGTGCTACCAAATATTAAATTGACAAATAAAAAAATGTGATAAAGCACTGGTAAGGATATGTGAGCTTCAGGAATTCAGAAGTTAAAATCCTTGGAAGAAAATGAAATAACAACAAATAGTGAAGTGCTAATAATTTTGTCCAATCCATTTTTTGAGTTTTGCATGGAATGTGTCAGATTTGGCTTTTTTTCTCAACTTTTTTTGTGCCATACCAATACAAACAAAATAAATAAACATGAGAATGCCTAGACATTTGTAACTGCAACAATTTTCTCAGTGAAGCGGTGCATTATCTGAAAGAAATGCAGGGTTGCCAATATTTTTAGCCAAGACTGTATATATATATATATAATCCATTATAGAAGAGGACTGTACTCACTGGATTTGGTATATAAAATAAAAAAAAATATTTTATTTTATATACCAAATCCAGTGAGTGCAGTCCTCTTCTATAATGGATTATTGATATACCTGACTTGGCACCCTGGTTGATGTCCCTATTGCATTGTGTTTGCAGACACACATGGAAGTTATATATATATATATATATATATATATATATATATATATATATATATATATATATATATATATATATATATATATATACCTTGTCTTCACCACGCCGGGTAATGTTGGGGGGGGGGGTATTGTATGTTTATTTAAATGCAAAAGAGCTGTTTTCTTTGGGGCATGTCCCGCAAAAGGCCCTTTTAAGGGCTGGTAAGGTAAAAGAGCTATCTGCAGAGATGTGGGACCGCCATGGGTGCAAAATTTGCGCCAACCTATGCCAACTTGTTCATGGGTTGGTGGGAGCGGTCCTACATCTATGCAGATGGAAACCCCTTCAGGCCTGCCATTATGCTATACCTACGCTATATAGACAACCTGCTGTTTGTCTGGCGGGGCGAGAAAGAACAGGCTGAATGTTTTGTGGATTACCTGAGGACAAATGATGTGAACTTACGATTCACACTTGAGTATAATAAGAATACAGTGCATTACTTAGATTTGGAATTGAAGGGGTGGCCAACAGGTAGTGTTACCTCGGAAGTTTACAGGAAACCAATATCAGGTAACAGTCTCCTACATGCTAGGAGCTGTCATCCGAAGCAAATGCCCTATTCAGTAGCTAAGGGTCAATTTGTGCGATTGAAGCGCAATTGCACTTTGCCCCTTAGCTATAAGAAACATGCGGATGAATTGGAACAACGCTTACTACAAAGAGGATACAATAAAAAGATCATAAAAAGGCTAGATACGAGGTTAATTCCCTATCTAGGGAACAACTTCTTAAGGATAAGCCACCTATCAGAGAGAATCAAGGGAATAAATTGACTTTTGTCACAGATTACTCAGCTCAATATGGAGAAATCTGTGACATAGTCAGAAACCATTTTCGTCTGTTAGTGGCAGATGATGCCCTTGCAGTGACTGCTAGAAATGGCTGTAGGTTCTCCTATAGGAGAAATAAAACCATTGGGAATTCAGTGTCGCCATCTATGCTTAGGAAACCAAATTCTGCAGAGGCACCATCGTCCTCCTGGCTCAGACACAGGGGTACTTACAGATGTGGCTATTCACAGTGTAAGGCCTGTGAACATGTCCAAGTAGGGACCAGTTTCTCTTCGGTAGTGACTGGTGAGACCTTTGATATTACCTCTTGTTTTAATTGTAGGTCCTCTAATTGTATATACTTACTCTGGTGCTCAGCCTGTGAACTGCAGTACATAGGCTTGACCACCAGGGATGTCAGATCTAGGATCAGAGAACACCTGTCTACCATACGGGTGGGTAAAAGCAGTACACCTTTGGTGTCCCATTTCGTCCAGCGACATGACAAAGACTGTCGCTCTTTGAAATGGATGATTGTAGAAAAGGTTCAACCACAGAAGAGAGGGGGTGACCAATTTAAGATCTTGTCCAGACAGGAAATGTATTGGATCTTTAGGCTCCAAACTGAAAGACCTTTGGGCCTGAACTCCGAATATGATTTCATTAATCATTGGAATTAGATCTTGTTACCTCTGGTATAAGGGTCTCATTATAATAATAATAAATAATAATTGTTAAATAATAATTGATAGTTATTATTATTCTGGAAAACAAGGAATACTGTAACAACAAAAATCAAAAGTTTCTGGAAATCTGTAAAAATGTTTGGTATGGAATCATAATGCACAAACTTACAGCCTCTATGTAATAGATAAAAGAGAGCTTTAGGTTTTCTGCAAAGCATGTTTTATATATGCTCTACTGTCCTCTTATCTAAAAAGTTAGATTTTAAATTTGAAATTTATATTTATATTATATATATTTTGGTAATTCACATATCCTTAGCTATACATGTATATATAGTATGATATTTAAAATATGTAATCTAGTAGTGTTAGGAAACTTGAGTATTAATGTCCCCTTCTCACGAGCTTCAGATATACATATGTGAAACTATTGATATAAGTGTATATATATAGTTTATTAAATGCTTATGTTTTACAAGCCAGAGCTCCTCCCAAATACCTTAGGTGCATATACTGTGTAGAAATCTATATAATGCACATTAATTAATATATTGGTATCACACTACATGCCCCATCCCCCGTGTGTCTTTAATTTTCAATTAGTAACCCACCAATAGTATGGGAGTACTGGGTTTATAAGGCATTTTGTTTTTAAGAGTTTTAGGGACTATGATTACGGTGTTTTGTGCCGAAACATGTCAGTCTGTACAACTTTAGGGGTGTTTTATCCCCTCTCTCTCCATGTTTTAACTTTGTTTCAATAAAAGTTTAATTTTTAAATTTGAGGTGCCTGGCGAATTTTTTCTCTCTTTTTGGACTCTCTTTTGCCACTGCTAGGCACCTACGCTGCATTGCTTGTGGGAATAGCAGACCAGGGGCATAGCCGATTCAAAGACTTAGTGTTTTTGCCCAAAGGTGGAGGATCCCTTATACCTGGTGCAGTTCACGATCACGTTTTTGCATACAACACCGGAGATAGACAGCCGCACTGGGTTGCAGTATCTGCTGTTCAAACTTTCTCCGGATCAGAGGAATCGCATCAGAGGCTCGGCTTCCTACAAGGACCAATCCGTGAGAAGGATTGAGACACACCCAAGATCCAGGCACGGTCAGGTGGTTGGAGACGGCGTTTGTTCCGCAAATGGTGGACGGGCTGGTGCCCGGTGAAACGCGCTCAAGTTTGTAAACACCCAGGCTGCCGGGGAAGAAGCTTATTCCGCGGATGGTGGACGGGTCGGTACCCGGTAAAGCACGGCAGCTGGTGAGTGATACGTGCATTTGTGGGGACTGTTTAGTTTGTATACCTTGCCTCTGTTATTATACATTGACGTCTGCAATAGGAGCACCGGGGAACAGGAACATTTGTACATGATTATATGAGTACCACTTTTTGGGTCACATTTACTCAGGACTTTCTTATCCTTATAATCTGGGACTCATATAGGACACTATATATATTGGTCTGCTTTCTGGACTGCGAGGAGTTGCAAAGCTACTATACGTATTGACCAAAGCACACAATTTTTAGATGTGAAAAGCATTTGCCCTTGCAGGATACAAAGTGCTATACTGGCTATTATGAATGTTTTATAAGTGATAATTTAAATTGAGACTTCCTCTTTTTCTATTTATAAGGTAAAAGAGCTGTTACATTTTTATTTTAGAATAGGGTAGGGCATTTTTTTTTATTTTGGGGGGCTTTGTTATTTTTTAGGGGGCTTAGATTAGGTGTAATTAGTTTAAAATTCTTGTAATCTTTTTTTATTTTTTGTAATTTAGTGTTTGTTTTTTTTGGTAATTTAGTGTTTTTTTTTTTTTTTTGTAATTTAGTTTAGTTGATTTAATTGTAGATAATTGTAGGTAGTTTATTTAATTAATTTATTGATAGTGTAGTGTTAGGTTTAATTGTAACTTAGGTTAGGATTTATTTTACAGGTAATTTTGTAATTATTTTAACTAGGTAGCTATTAAATAGTTATTAACTATTTAATAGCTATTGTACCAATTTAAAGTAAATACTAAGTTGCCTGTAAAATAAATATTAATCCTAAAATAGCTACAATATAATTATTATTTATATTGTAGCTATTAGGATTTATTTTACAGGTAAGTATTTAGCTTTAAATAGGATTAATTTATTTAATAAGATTTATTTTATTTTGTTAGAATAAAATTATATTTAACTTAGGGGTATGTTAGGATTAGGGTTAGACTTAGCTTTAGGGGTTAATACATTTATTAGAGTAGCGGTGATGTCCGGTCGGCAGATTAGGGGCTAATACTTGAAGTTAGGTGTCAGTGATGTTAGGGAGGGCAGTTTAGGGGTTAATACTATTTATTATAGAGTTTGCAAGGCGGGAGTAAGGCGGATTAGGGGTTAATACATTTATTATAGTAGCGGTGAGGTCCGGTCGGCAGATTAGGGGTTAATAATTGTAGGTAGGTAGCGGCAATGTTGGGGGGGCAGATTAGGGGCTAATAAATATAATATAGGGTCGGCGGTGTTAGGGGCAGCAGATTAGGGGTACATAGGGATAACGTAGGTTGCAGCGGTGTATGGAGCGGCAGATTAAGGGTTAAAAATAATATGCAGGGGTCAGCGATAGCGGGGGTGGCAGATTAGGGGTTAATAAGTGTAAGGCTAGGGGTGTTTAGACTCGGGGTACATGTTAGGGTGTTAGGTGCAGACTTAGGAAGTGTTTCCCCATAGGAAAAAATGGGCCTGCGTTAGGAGTTGAACGCTGTATTTTTGCAGGTGTTAGGTTTTTTTTCAGCTCAAACTGCCCCATTGTTTCCTATGGGGGAATGGGGGAATCGTGCACGAGCACGTTTTTGAAGCTGGCCGCGTCCGTAAGCAACGCTGGTATTGAGAGTTGCAGTGGCGGTAAATATGCCTGTACGCTCCCTTTTTGGAGCCTAATGCAGCCCTTCACAGAACTCTAAATACCAGCGTTGTTTAAAAGGTGCAGGGGAAAAAAAACACGCGTAGCTAACGCACTTCTTTGGCCGCAAAACTCTAAATCTAGGCATATGTTCTTCTTGATCTTAATTAAAAGGAAGTGACTGTAACTTAAATCATTTCTGAAATGGGATTATAACAGTTCTCTCACTTATTTCTGCTAAAAAAACACTGACATAGATTGGAATCTACCCATAATCAGTAGTACAACATTTGCATATATAATCTTTCCAAAAACAACATTCCAAAAAAACAGATTAACTCACTCAAACTCAACACAATGGGTACAGTGCTACTACTAAAGACAATAAAACTCAATATCAAGGAAGGTGCTATATAGACAAAGGCACACATAACAGGGGAAACAATCCTTAGATCCTTTGAATTTGAGTGGGGTGTGAGGGAATTTATGTCTTACTTATGAGGGGTTTCATACCCTTCTAATTAAATAATAGGGGGAGATAGGAGCTCTGTAGTAGTCCCCTTCCCCACCACTAGAAGTCACTGTTTCTTGTGGTGCAGGTAATCACATTTTTAATGTAGATCATCTGCATCCTAGGGGGGGGGGGGGAGTGATTCCTCACTTGAAAGAGGGAGTATGCCCAATTTAGGAGTCACTTGTACCTCTAGTCTTAACATTGTAGGAGATGTTAAATGCTGCTCTGCTGGTATTCAACATTTTTATGGTGATCACCTGCCACTTACAGGGTCATGAGACCTCTGATTAGAAAGAGTAGACTCCATTCTTTCAAATGAGGTCTTTATGGTGTACATTTAGAATCTATCATAGAAGCTGTAGAACATAAAGAACATCAAAATAAAAAACTGCTTCTGCTGGTGACATAATCCAATTAACCCCTCTTCCTAGAATAAGACATGAAACTAGAGCATAAAAAGTAACAAACTTAAAAGCTTTTTTTTGTGAATGACTGAACAATAGAATTTTGGTAAAATATTCCTCTTAACGATGCAGCACATTAAACGTAAGGTCTGTAGGATAACATAAAAAAGAGGAGATTGGACAATATAAACGTTACTCCTTCTGGACCGAAAATGATATAAAAAAGATCAATGGTTCTCATATCTGAAGCACTATGAAATCAAAATAGGCAATCTTTCAGACAATAATGTTCAATGGATTCCATTCAAATTCTTTAGAAGAGCCATTTGAACATACTATATGCATTCTCAGGGGAATGTTTTCTACTTAAAGGGACAGTCACCACCAGAATTTTTGTTGTTTAAAAAGATAGATAATCCCTTTATTACCCATTTCTCAGTTTTGCATAACCAACACAGTTATAATAATATATATAAACAAAATCTCAGCACTCCAAAATGATATCTAATGTGAAATTTATTGCAACAGTTTCAATCATATAAACAAGAGCATTAATCTCATGACCTGTCCACTCTCCACATTCTCAAAACAGACACAACCAACCACACAGAAAAAAAACCCAAATAACCCTAGATTTGCCTAAGGAATATAAGATGCTACCAAGGTCACAGGAAAAATAACAATATAATGGATGCCAAAAGTGTCCTGTAATAGAAACACAAAAGCTCCTCTTGACTTCTACGTTTGAAAAAGGTTGTAACAGTTCTTTAATGGAACTATCAAAGGTTATCACAGTTTAGTACATCCATACGTCTGTATGAAAAAGCTTCGGTCACGGTACTGGCTAAGAAGCATGTTTCCCAGATCCTTTATCACTCAAACACCCAGTATACAGCCACTCTCTTTATTAGATTGTATAGATGTCCGCTGTATTCATTACATGTATAGATGTCCGCTGTATTCATTGTATGACATTACCATATGACGGAATTAAGGTAGGAAAAATCCTATTGGCTGATGCAATTAGTCAATAGGATTGAGCTTGCATTCTATTGGCTGATTGGAACAGCCAATAGAATGCAAGCTCAATCCTATTGGCTGATTGGATCAGCCATTAGGATTGAAGTTTAATCCTATTGGCTGATTGCATCAGCCAATAGGATTTTTACTACCTTAATTCCGATTGGCTGATAGAATTCTCTTAGCCTATCGGAATTCAAGGGACGCCATCTTGGATGACGTCACTTAAAGGTACCTTCAATCAGTCGTTGGATGTCATTCGAAGAGGATGCTCCACATCGGATGTCTTGAAGATGGACCCGCTCTGTGCCGAATGGATGAAGATAGAAGATGCTGCCTGGATGAAGACTTCTGCCCGTTTGGAGGACCTCTTCTGGACGGCTTGGATGAAGACTTCTGCCCATCTTGAGGAACACTTTGCCCGGCTTCGTGGAGGACTTCGGCCCGGTTGGGTGAAGACGTCTCAAGGTAGGGTGATCTTCAAGGGGTTAGTGTTAGGTTTTTTTAAGGGGGTATTGGGTGTGTTTTAGAGTAGGGTTGGGTATGTGGGGGGTGGGTTTTAATGTTGGGGGGAAATTCACTTTTTTTACAGGTAAAAGAGCTGATTACTTTGGGGCAATGCCCTGCAAAAGGCCTTTCTAAGGGCTATTCATAATTTAGTATAGGGTAGGGCTTTTTATTATTTTGGGGGGCTTTTTATTTTATTAGGGGGATTAAATTAGATGTAAATAGTTTAAAAACTTGTTATTATTTTATTATTTTCTGTAATTTAGTGGGGGTTTTTTTTGTACTTTAGATAATTTTATTTTATTCTAGTTAATTGTAGTTAATGTAGGTAATTAATTTAATGATAGTGTAGTGTTAGGTGTAATTGTAACTTAGGTTAGGTTTTATTTTACAGGTAAGTTTGTATTTATTTTAACTAGGTAGTTATTAAAATGTTAATAACTATTTAATAACTATAGTAGCTAGTTAAAATAAATGCGAACTTGCCTGTAAAATAAAAATAAACCCTAGTTACAATTACACCTAACACTACACTATCATTAAATTAGCTATCTACAATGTAACTACAATGTAACTTTAATTAGTTATATTGTAGCTATCTTAGGGTTTATTTTATAGGTATTTAGTTTTAAATAGGAATAATTTATTTCGATTTAGTTAAATTATATTTAAGTTAGGGGGTGTTAGGGTTAGACTTAAGTTTAGGGGTTAATACATTTAATATATTGATGGTGGTGTAAATTGGGCAGATTAGGGGTTAATAAATATAATTTGAAACAAGGTTTGAGAAACAGGTATCACAATCTGAATGTATTCTTTACTGTTGTTGAATATGAGTTAATTAGATTCTCCTTAGAGACCTTGACTTATAGTAATATCTATTGTATGGATCTTCTTTATAGGAGCAGTGCTTAAAGGGCCACTAAACCCAAAATCTTTCTTTCATGATTCAGATAGAACATACAAATTTAAACAACATTACAATTTACTGCTATTATTTATTTTGCTTCATTTTTTAGATATCCTTATTTGAAGAAAAAGCAATGCACATGGGTGAGCCAATCACATGAGGCTTCTATGTGCAGCAACCAATCAGCAGCTACTGAGCATATCTAGATATGCTTTTCAGCAATGAATATCAAGAGAATAAAACATATTAGATAATAGAAGTAAATTAGAAAGATTTTTAAAAATGCATTCTCTTTCTAAATCATGAAAGAAAAAATGTGGGTATCATGGCCCTTTAAGCATAAAAAATAATAATTCTAGAATAGACTGAGGTCACTGGTATGTGAACTTAGTCAAAAAAGTATGCTTCTATACACTGTTGGAGAACAATATTCCCCTTGTAGAATCAACACAGTAAGTGAAAAAAAGATTTAAAATTTAACTTTTATTATATACATGTAAAATTGACGGCTTGATTTTTCCGAAATCTGCTGCCTACGCACAAAGATTAAAAACACTCTCCTTGATGTTTGCCTTATTATTGGCTTGTATTAGCTTCTTTAGCTACATTAACAATTTGTGCCTGTAGTACCAGATGGGTAGTCTCTTGGTTGTATGATCCTATTTTAAACACGTTTTGCCTGACTACTAGTCTTGTTTATCACTGATAGCAAGTGTGCTATTGCTGTACTGCTTGTTTTTTTGTCCCTATTGATATAGACCTCTAGTGCCTCTTAATGCCAAGTTGTTAGTGTTTTTCTTAAAATTGCCTTTTTATTGCCCTTATGAATCTGGCTTACTATCCCTTTAAATTGATCTAATATAGCGTGTAAGAATAGCAATATCAACAATATTGTATCTGCGGTTACCTTTGTCAATTTAAAAGGTGGCAAAATAACTGCTGGTTACCTGTTAATACCGTAATAGTTAAAATTTATTTTTGCCACATATTGTTAAATCAGTCGTAATACCAGTTAATACCGGATACAAATATACCAGTGCTTACCTATTATTACCAATATTGTCTCATCAGGTTGAGTGTATTCATAGTGCTTATTAATACTAAATAGGTAGGATTTATGTTATATTACTTCGTTATTACTGCTTTGAAACCCTGTTGCTATCACTTGAAGCGAATCTTATACAGTATGTCTAAATTCCAGTGAGAGAAATATATATATTTTGCCTTAGGTATCCTCTGTACATTTGCAGAAAGCAAGTTACCTTTTAATACCGTAGTTGTATCCTTTTTACTACTGCTTATACCTGTTAATACCTGTTCCCTGTTTGCAACTAAATATCAATTCTATTTGCTGATCATCAGCTCAATATGTTGTATCTTATGTTTCGCTAAATCATATAGAGTCCTCTATGAATTTGCAGTGAGCAAGTTACCTATTAATACCGTACATTGGCTAAAAGGAAGTTAACTTTTGATACCATAGTTGTACCTTTTATTTTACCACATTGGATTTGAGCCGCTGCTTATACCTGTTAACACCAGATCCTTGTTTGCAACTAAGTATCAATTCTATTTGCTGATAGTTAGCTCAATTTGTTGTATCTTATGTATAGCTAAATTCTATAGAGTCCTCTATGAATTTACGGTGAGCAGGTTACTTATTAATACTGTACATTTGCAGAAAGCAAGTTACCTTTTAATACTGTAGTTGTGTCCTTTTTTTTACCACATTAGATTAGAGCCGCTGCTTATACCTGTTAATACCGTACCGTAACTAAGTATCAATTCGATTTGTTGGTCGTCAGCTCAATGAGTTGTATATTTTGTTTGGCTAAATCATATAGAATCCTCTATTTATTTGCAGTAAGCAAGTTACCTATTAATACCGGATTTTATATAATTTTTACAGTATTGGATTTCACCACTAATTTTTACCTGTTAATACCAGATAATAATTTGCAACTCGATATCAAAACTATAAGCTGATATACAGCTCGATATGTAATGACTTATGTTTGGCTAAATCATATCACTCAGAGTATCACTCACTATTAAGGACCATTAAGTACCATTATTGACTGTATAACTTTGAGTTATATTACAACATTGCTGGAGAGCAAGTTAAAAAATAAAGAACCTTGATCTTTAATATACAATGTAATAATTGGAATGTATTTTTTATATAATTTGTACTTACATATCAAGTTACACAAGTGTACTACACCCACCTATAGAACAATACCCATTTGATACGACGATGTATCGACAAACTGACTTATATTTTAGCTTGTATGTGGTGAATTAATAATAAGAAACATTACTAGATAAATGAAACTAAGGACATGTTTAACAAAAACATATTTGTTAAAGACTGTTATAAGTTTGGACCTAACATTCAGTTGATTGGTGATCCACAAGTGTCAAATATTAAATGTGTAAAAAGTGTTATATATATATAAATAATTTTTAATATTGTATATGTTATAATATAATAAAAGTGTTACCATAACTTATATTGTGAAGAAACCCGTGTTAAAGTGAAAATTGAGTGCTGATGGGGTGAATGTGAATGTGGTTTGATGTTGTCAAAAAGAAAAAGAAAAAGTGAAGGTGGCGGGGGGAAAAAGTTATCAAAATATATTCCACCAGCTTAGTCTAAATGTTCCTATTGAGCTAAATTAGGCTCAATGCTCGCTTTTCTGAGCCTAACGCAGCCCCTCAGACAACTCTAAATACCAGCGTTGTCTTAAGGGTGTGCTGGAAAAAAAAGCAGCGTTAGCTACGCGGGTCTTTATATATGAAAATGTCAGGTTCCTAACCAGTTCCCCACCAGAGATAATCAACCTGAAAGTGAGGGAAATGTTAAAAAATTGCACTTTCTCACCCCCTATAATAAAAAAATGATAGAGGTCTCAAGCCTGAAATCTTCTGCATGCACACTTTATTTACCTAGGTACTGCAAAAAAAAAATAGGACTCAAACCCACTCTCAGTCAAATACCTTGAAACATGCAAGTGAATGTGTTTTGAATAGAAATATGTTCTTCATTTAAAAAAAAAATATTTGTTTGTTTTTTAATTTTTTAATAAATATTTCTGTATATACCTGTATATACAATGTATATATATATTTATATAGATATATAGGTATAGATATACATTTTACAAAACATATTAAAATGTATATATTTACAAATAGAAAGAACATTTGAAGTATTCTTAATACACCTGATTAAGTGCAGCTGATCTAGTGCGGTGTCAGGCTTAACTCTCAAACAATAACTAATATTTTTTTTGTGAGCCCCATAGAAGTCTAGGAGGAGAAGAAGTGGTTCCGATATTCAAATTCCTGAAGTTAGAGTGCCTGAGTCTTTGCTCACGTACAATTTTTTTACTTTTAACTTGTAATACCAGAAATAATGTGGCCTTCCTACGTTTTAAAATTTGAGCACAGTAAGAGTACAAGTGTAAAAATAATTAGTGTGCCATTTTTTTTAAATTTTTGCTATTCTTACATATCATATTAATCCATAGTCAAATGAAAAAATATATGCTAAGTAATAAAAATAAATATCCTACAATGCCATCTAGAAATATACGGCTAGATTTAGAGTTTTGTCGGTAAAGACCCGCGTAGCTAACGCTGCTTTTTTTTCCAGCACACCCTTAAGACAACGCTGGTATTTAGAGTTGTCTGAGGGGCTGCGTTAGGCTCAGAAAAGCGAGCATTGAGCCTAATTTAGCTCCACTTCAAACCTCAATACCAGCGTTGCTTACGGTAGCGCTAAGATGGAAAAACGTGCTCGTGCACGATATCCCCATAGGAAACAATGGGGCAGTTTGGGCTGAAAAAAAAAACCTAACACCTGCAAAAAAGCAGCGTTCAGCTCCTAATGCAGCTCCATTGTTTCCTATCGGGAAACATTCTCTAAGTCTGCACCTAACACCCTAACATGAACCCCAAGTCTAAACACCCCTAACCTTACACTTATTAAACTCTAATCTGCCGTCCCCGCTATCGCTGACACCTACTGTATAATATTAACCCCTAATCTGCCGCTCCATACACCGCCGCAACCTACATTATCCCTATGAACCCCTAATCTGCTGCCCCTAACATCACCGACCCCTATATTATATTTATTAACCCCTAATCTGTCCCCCTAACGTCCCCGCCACCTTACCTACACTTATTAACCCCTCGCCGCCACTATAATAAATGTATTAATCCCTAAACCGCCACACTCCCACCTCGCAAACACTAGAATAAATAGTATTAACCCCTAATCTGCCCTCCCTAACATCGCCGCCACCTACCTACAATTATTAACCTCTAATCTCTCACCCGCACTGTCGCCGCTACTATAATAAAATTATTAACCCCTAAACCTAACTCTAACCCTAACCCTAACACCCTCCTAACATAAATATAATTTAAATTAAACTAAATAATATTCCTATAATTAACTAAAATAATCCTATTTAAAACTAAATACTTACCTAAAAAATAAACCCTAATATAGCTACAATATAGCTAATAGTAACATTGTAGCTATTTTAGGATTTATATTTATTTTACAGGTAACTTTGTATTTATTTTAACCAGGTACAATAGCTATTAAATAGTTTATAACTATTTAATAGCTACCTAGTTAAAATAAGAACAAAATTACCTGTAAAATAAATCCTAACCTAAGTTACAAATACACCTAACGCTACACTATCATTAAATTAATTAAATAAATTACCTACAATTAGCTGACTTAAAATACAATAAAATAAACTATTCTATAATACAAAAAAAAAACACTAAATTACAAAAAATACAAGGGTTGGCTCCTTTGAAGATGGCTCTGCTCCGCTCTGGATAGATGAAGATGAAGATTGAAGACGCTGCCTGGATGAACATTTCTACCGGATGGAGGACCTCTTCTTGCCCCGCTTGGATGAAGACCTCTGCCGGATGAAGGACCTCCTCTGCGCACCTTGGATGAAGAATTCAGCTCGGCTGGGTGAAGACGACTCAAGGTATTATGATCTTCAGGGGGTTAGCGATAGGATTTTTAATGGGGGTTTGGGTTAGAGTAGGGGTATGTGGGTGGTGGGTTGTAATGTTGGGGGGGTATTGTATTTTTATTTTCAGGTAAAAGAACCGATTACTTTGGGGCAATGCCCCGCAAAAAGCCCTTTTAAGGGCTGGTAAAAGAGCTGATTACTTTGGTAGTTTATAATAGGGTAGGGCATTTTTTTATTTTGGGGGGATTTTTTATTTTATTTAGGGGTTTAGATTAGGTGTAATTAGTTTAAACATCTTGTAATTCTTTTTTATTTTTTGTAATTTAGTGTTTGTTTTTTTTGTATTATAGAATAGTTTATTTTATTGTATTTTAAGTTAGCTAATTGTAGGTAATTTATTTAATTATAGTGTAGTGTTAGGTGTATTTGTAACTTAGGTTAGGATTTATTTTACAGGTAATTTTGTACTTATTTTAACTAGGTAGATATTAAATAGTTATTAACAATTTAATATCTATTGTACCTATTTAAAATAAATACAAAGTTGCCTGTAAAATAAATATAAATCCTAAAATAGCTACAATGTAATTATTAATTATATTGTAGCTATCTTATGGTTTATTTTATAGGTAAGTATTTATTTTTAAAAAGGATTATTTTATTTAATTTTAGGAATTTTATTTCGTTTAATTTAAATTATATTTATGTTAGGGGGTGTTAGGGTTAGGGTTAGAGTTAGGTTTAGGGGTTAATAATTTTATTATAGTAGCGGCGACGGTGCGGGCGGGAGATTAGGGGTTAATAATTGTAGGTAGGTGGCGGCGATGTTAGGGAGGGCAGATTAAGGGTTAATACTATTTATTCTAGTGTTTGCGAGGCGGGAGTGCGGCGGTTTAGGGGTTAATACATTTATTATAGTGGCGGCGAGGTCAGGTCGGCAGATTAGGGGTTAATAATTGTAGTTAGGTAGCGGAGACGTTGGAGGGGGCAGATTAGGGGTTAATAAATATAATATAGGGGTCGGCGATGTTAGGGGCAGCAGATTAGGGGTTCATAGCTATAATGTAGGTGGCGGCAGTGTCCGGTTGGCAGATAAGGGGTTAAAAATTTTTATTAGAGTGGCGGCGATGTGGGGGGGGCCTCGGTTTAGGGGTACATAGGTAGTTTATGGGTATTAGTGTACTTTGTAGCACAGTAGTTAAGAGCTTTATATTCACACGTTAGCCCATAAAGCTCTTAACTACTGAGTTTTTTTGGCGGTAGTTGTCTTGTCGGTAGAGGGTCTACCGCTCACTTCTTCCAAGACTACAAATACCAGCGTTAGGCAGATCCCATAGAAAAGATAGGATATGCAATTGGCGTAAGGGGATCTGTGGTAGCTTGGAGTCACGGTGAGGAAGTGAGCGTTAGACCCTTTCCTGCCTGACTCTAAATACCAGCGGACAGCCAAAAGCAGCGTAGAGGACCCCTTAATGCTGTTTTTGACGGCTAAAGCAGAACTCTAAATCTAGCCGATAGAAAATTCTGATGACAAATTCTGTCACATTAACTACTGGATCTCAATTTATGATTAAACATTTTTATATTCATGTTTATACTATTATTTTTTAAGTTACATGTAGTCTTGGTATTCTTGTAGGTTATTAGAAGCTGAGCAATGCATATTAGAAATTGAAGATAGACAGCCTGACTGTGGTGTAGAATTAGAACAGTTAAAAGATTAAGATACAGTAAATCCTTCCCAGCTAAGATAGATGATTTGGAAAATGGTTCCAGAAGACATAATCTCCTAGTAACTGGTCTTCCTCAGTTTGCTTCATATAATAATCTTATTGACTTTGCAACAGTTCAACTCCCTTATATGTTAGGACTATCTTAAGAGACAAGTAAGCTTACAGTATTAAGAGCACATAGATTAGACCCAATGAAGAATAGTCTAGATCGGTCCTCTATTTATATGCCTGTAATTATAAAATACTTAAAATAGCAAGATAAAATGTGTCTACTTTGAAAAATAACTTTTAAAGTAAACTATTGTGAATTATTTGGGGGGGGGGTAGGAAAAAATACAATATATAGACAATAAAATATATACAGAAATAAAAATAAAATATATACAGATTATACAAAAGCCACCACAGTCTAAAAAATATTTAGTCCAATTCCTTCCAGTTCAAGCAACTAGAATTTTTGGAGTGAGAAATGGATCTAAAAATCTACAACATTCAGAGGTTCTCATTTCTGCATAATATAATATATACAGATTATACAAAAGCCACCACAGTCTAAAAAATATTTAGTCCAATTCTTTCCAGTTCAAGCAACTAGAATTTTTGGAGTAAGAAATGGATCTAGAAATCTACAACATTCAGAGGTTCTCATTTTTGCACATTTTTGTTTTCATATTTAACTTCGGACTAATTATTCAGTTGGGGTAAGAATAGATCCAAATTGCATCTAAAAATGTAAATATAATTGTTTTTGGCAATGTGTTAAGATAAAAAAAGTTTATTTCTAGTGGATAGACAATAGTTTGCTCATAAAACTAGATTAATACAATTGACTATTTTTATAGGACAGACACATTATAATTAATTCTTATTATTTTCGGACATCAAAAAAGCACGAAATGAAATAACATATTTATTGAATAGCTTGATACAGATTTAAAAATGAGAGAGGTATGAAACATGTCTTCTAAAATGAAAAACTTGTATTCAAAGACCAATATTACATCCTTTCTGAAATTCATAGGAAATTGTGAGGGTTAAAGGACCTGTAAATTCCAAATTAAACTTAGTTAATAACATATCATTCAGTTACTACTTAAATATAGGGCCAGATTACAGGTGGTAAGGTGGTAGCAAAGATCGTGAAAACCAATTTCGCAACCGCAATAACTTGCACACAAGTTGAAAAAAACCGAGTTTGCACAAAGAGTTTAAAAAAATGTGCCCCAAATACAAACAATTGTTTAAATAAAGTGTTAGACTCAGATATACACTAAATGATAAAAAATAAATATTCATAAAAATAATTTATAGAGGACTTTCGATGGGCGGCGAACCAAGATGGCCACAAATATGTGAGGCTCTGAACATAGACTCTCCTTTTTATATATTTTATGTGGTCTAATCTACAGCCATCCATATAATCCTTAACAGAACAGCTGTTCGGAAACTGAATTATTATCCGTATATCTGGTACAGATATAGTAGCCTGTGAAGAGTGTCCTAGTGAAATAACAAAGTTATAAAAGTCAATCCGTGTCCATCCAAGTTAGTGATCAAATAGTGATCAAATGATAATAGTGTCCAAAATAATGTGAATTTTGATGATTGGGATGAAAAAATGAAAAAAGTAGAAAATGGTGGTACAAAAAATGTGTAGCACTAAAACGTGAAAATTGTGAAAAAAAATTTGTATAAACAATTGGAAGGAATAAAAAATAAAGACAAGTGAAAAAAGTTTATCCAACAAACTCTTTAGTGATGATGGTGTGCTCCAAATAAGAAAAAGTTGATGATGCTAAAAAATAGTATAAAAACAAAAATTAAAATAAAAATAAAAAAATCAAGCACCTGTGGAAAAAGAAAAAAACAATAATGTAGAATATATCAACTGTTAGGTTCATATATAGGTAATATGCTTACTCAAATCTGTCGACGCGTTTCGGCCTTAATCTGCTGGCCTTTATCAAGACTAGTTACTTGGATAAGCATATCAGAATATATAGGGTAAAAAATTATGTGTTTGGGCGCCAAAATACTAGGCAACGCCCACTTCCGGTTAGTGGCATTATGGGTATGGGCAAATCCATTAGCCAATGTGTAATCTGGTCAATTATTGCTTAGCTGATACTTATTGTTAATAAACAGAAATATGTACTTGTATAAGGCGATAGAGGCTGTTTATTTTTAAAAATGCTAAATGTAGTTACTGCTAACCTGTCTGTTACTTCACCGGAATATCACTTCCGGGTTCTTATCTACTAAGTGTTTTACTGTTTTATCCGTGAGCGCATCTATGCATAACACAGAGTAATGACTTCCTGTTTCGATATCGTCAAAATACTTCCGGTTCATACTTTGACCTCCTGTCATGTATTGTATAGTTCGTGACCTAATTCTAACTGATAGTTTATCATTGTTTTTAAGTTACGGCTATTCCCGCTATCTGAATTTTGAGGCGATTCCGTTAATGACCCCTGTATTTTAAACAGCGGAAACTCACTTCCGGTCCTTCGTTTATTACTTATTTCTTGAAACTCCTAATGTGTAAATCGCAACTCTGATATTAAATTACATAAGCACTTATGTTTCTTTCCATTTTTATATATACATATGCAATAGATCTGTGAGTAACTGTCTCACATCACATGTAGTTATATAAAAGTATATGAACAAAAAATCTTTTAAATAGAGGTGATTCCATTATAGATAATGCTATCTATATAGAGGTAAGTAATGATGAGACGCCTTCAATATGTTACTTGCAGGTTTCCCTGAACTGGGATTCACATATCTGAAAGGGTATATTGAATGCAATAAGAAAGACAATGGAAAACAAATCCGTAGAGAAAAAGATAATATGAGATGTGACTGATGTTAGATCTACCTATGCTAATAATGACTTATCCTATGTGATGCAGTTGTGCGCATGTGAGAACTGGAATTTAAGATTCACAAACACTACATCTTTCTATACAGCATATGAAATGGCTCTCTAAGAATGGAATAACAATATTATAACACTTTACAAATCTCTTTCTATACAACATATGAAATGGCTCTCAATATGGCATAACAATATTAATACAACATAATTACAATTTATATTACAAATCTCCAGTTGGAGGTCTTACTATTATAGGATTCTCACAGTGCCTAAATATACGGAAAGTAGTATTAGGTGAACAAGCCAAACATATGGATTTCATCTTATATAAGTTGATGAAGGGAATGGAAAATGCAAGGAAGTTGGGTAAACATAGATTCCTTGGATTCAAAGACATAGTGGTGGTGTGTTATACAAACAGAGTGTTTGCAACAAGGCTCTTCCTACTCTATTCTAAAATTCATACTGTAATTCGTTTTAAAACTAATAGTAAAAGACTGGCTCGTAAAGAACTGATGTTAAAGAACTAATTTTAAAAGACGGATCTTAAAAGGTATACTGACTTAAAAAATGTATACTGACTTGAAAAATGCATAAAATCCAATATATATTTGAAAACCAAAATGTATTTAAAAACCACAATATATTTAAAAATCCATCCAGACAAAATCAGGGGGGTCTAATAAACAGAGATTCATTGGTAGAAGTGTATTGTACAAAATATAAATAAAACTATAACAGTGTGTCTGCATCATGGTTCTTCCTACTAGAGCTAGAACTTAATTCTAAAATTGATTTAGAAATTATTTTAAAAGCTGGTCTTGAGGGTATAATGTCTGAATGATGTATACAATTTCATTTATACAATTTAAAAATATGAGAGAGGTCTTCTTTATTGTTTAGGCCCTTAGGATATAGACAATTCAAGGAGAAAATCCATTTGGATTCATGTAGGAGTAATTTCTGTTCATGATTTCCTCCTCTAAAATTTTTACTAACTCTTTCTATTCCACAAACTTTCATATCTTTAAGATTTCCTCCATGTGTTGTGGTGAAGTGTTTATACAGTACAGTATCTGTGATTTTTCTTTCTATGCACAGTATGTGCTCTCTCATTCTGTCTTTTAATTGTCTGGAAGTTTGTCCTACATATTGTAACGTGCATGGACATTCTATAAAGTATATAATAATCTGGTCACAACATCTTATTAGACTATTGATTGTGAATTTTTCTTTACTATATTGGGATGAGAAGGAATCCGTTTTCCAACCATTCTTAAACGCCTTGCAGTTCGGGCAAGGGAAGAAACCTTTTTATCTTTTGTGTGAGGAGAGTATCCAAATACTTTATATAAACCTACATTTCTTACAGGTGCAGTCACCGAGCTACTAATTGAATTATTTTTACTTGTTTCTTGTCCATGCAGGAGTTCGATAAATTTCACAGCCAAACCAACTCACACTCAGTTAGGCCGGGACTCTCTCTCGTAGCTGGTCTTGACTACTGGGGGTATCTAAGCCCTTTCTTGATACTGGGGAAACTTGTTACATTCCATGTGAAATATTGTCCCGCAAGGCACCAGCAAACCTAAAAATGGACTCGGAATTGTGCAGGATAAGGTGATCATACCCATTTTGAACTATGGTTGTTGTTTTAAACTGTTATTGTTTTATGTCCCACTTAACTATTCTCGATGGACTAGATAAAGTAAAGAGAGACATGGACTGTATTGTCGCTGTTTATTTTCAATCCTCCTGTTCCAGAGGGCTGCTGGAATAGGATCTACACCTGATATCAAATGTTTTCTTTTTAGCAACCGGTTTACCGCACAGCCTAATAATCCCTTAACTTGAGAACGCTTATATGACATTTTTTGACAGACCTAAGATTCCCAATGTTTATTTAGTATCTCTCTGCTCATGCAGTGCATTTCAGCTCGTAGCTGTGAACTGCCTTACATAATACTTAAAACAATACCTAATTTTACTAATCTTTGAACATATGATAATATTTAATATTTGTGTTTTTTTCTTTTTCTTATTTCTGCTCATTAATGTTAGAGACCACATTGCTTTTGTAAATAAACATGGAACTTTGTATTTCAGCAGGTATTATATTTTAACAGCTGACTAGTTGACCACTCTAAAGATTGTTTTTGCCAGACATATCTTTGGAGACTATAATATCTCAGCAAAGTTGCTGTCTAATACATCCCCACACTCAGGATTCTGTTCTGTGTTTGTAGTCATATATATATATTGTTAATTTAAGTAACCTGTATCTCAAACATGTTTTTTCTTGGTGGACTGGTAGGCAAATAAATATCTTGGGTTCACCCTGCTTTGCCTTTGCTCATTTATTTTGTTTTGTCAGGCAATGGGGTATTCCTTACTAATAGCACTCTGCTTAGAATAGTATTCTATCAATTAACAACATGATCCTTGCAAATATTACTTTTACCGGATGTATCTCTGTGCAGTACAAAATCTCTGCAAATCACTACTTAATACTTATCCACATATAGCATCCTGCTATGATTTATAGCCACATATGTCTTCTTTTTAATTAGCCTCATACATCATCAATGCACTTTAGGAATCCATTGTGAAAATGCAAACATTTCTCAAAATGGCATATATATGAGGGTCATATTTATGATTGTGCGAGCGGACATGATCCGATATAGCGGATCATGTCTGCTGCACATCGATAAATGCTGACAGCATATGCTCTGCATTTATTATTGCACCAGCAGTTCTTGTGAACTGCTGGTGCAATACCGCCCCCTGCAGATTTGCAGCCAATCAGCCACTATCAGGGGGTGTCAATCAACCTGATCGTATTAAATCGAGTTGATTTCTGCCAATTTCTGTCCAAGGCCTTAGAGCAGGCAGACAGGTTATGGAGCAACGGTCTTTAGACCGCTGCTTCATAACTTCTGTTTCCAGAGAGCCTGAAGGGTCGCCGGAAACACGGGGCATCAAGCTCCACATAGAGCTTGATAAATATGCCCCTAATTCTCCTCTGTTTTGTCTTGGTCGATTCAGTTGTTCATTCAGCTACTAAACTAATGTTTATTGGAAGGAGATTGCCTAACAGTATATTTTCAAAGGTAACAAGATGACCCTCCCTACTATTGTTTCTCTCAGACACAACTTGACAGGTACATTATTTCAGCAAATTATTATCTAACACCCACCCACTTACAGGTAACTGACTTGAAATTGCAACCAGGCCTATTTTGCTGTGCTGAGTAACTTGTCCATCTACACATTTTCATATCTAGATGAGAATGATCTAACTGCGATTTTGTCCTATTAAGACAGCTGCTCACGTACTTCCAGACCTATTTGAGGCTTGTTTTGTTTTGTTTCGTTTATATGTTTAATTTAGTTTAGTTAAAAAATTAGAGAGTTCGGGCAACAGACAGTGAGAAAGCCTTGGTAAATATGTGTAATATTCAAATCAGCCAATAGGATTTCAGTAGCTCTCATCCTATTGGCTGATTTGAATTTAAAAAATCAGGACACCATTTTGAAAAGGCTCCCTTGCATTGAAGATTCAGTATATGGTGGTGACCGTATGAAGAGGATGCTCTGTGCCGAATGACTTCAGGATGGACCTACTCAGCGACGCCGGGATGATGATAGAAGATGCCACCTGGATGACGATAGAAGACGCCGCCTGGATGGATGAAGACTTCGCCGCCTGGATGAAGACTTCACCGCCTGAATGTCCGGACTTCAGAAACTGTAAGTGGATCGTTGGTGGTTAGTGTAAAGTTTTTTTAAACTTTTTTTGGTGGGGTTTTTTTTTTTAGATTAGGGTTTGGGCGTTCTTAAAAGAGCTTAATGCCTTTTTAAGGGCAAGAAAAAGAGCTGAATGCCCTTTTAAGGTCAATGCCCATACAAATGCCCTTTTCAGGGCAATGGGTAGCTTAGGTTTTTGTTACAGTTAGTTTTTTTATTTTGGGAGGTTGGTTGGGTGGTGGGTTTTACTGTTGTGGCAGGTCTTTGTATTTTTTTCAGGTAAAAGAGCTGATTTCTTTAGAGCAATGCCCTATAAAAGGTAATTTTAAGGGATATTGGTAGTTTATTGTAGAGGGCTTTTTTTTATAGGGCTATTAGACTAGGTGTAATTGTTATTATTTTGGATAATTTTGTTTGTTATTTTTTCTAATTTAGTGTTTGTTATTTTTTGTAATTTATTATTTTTTTATTTATGGTTAATTTAGTATTTTTTATTATTTGTAATTGTAGATTTAATTTTTTTAGTAGTGTTAGGTTTTTTTTTATGTGTATTTAGATTATTGAATTAATAGTTTTTTTAATTTTAGTATCATAGTAATGTTATTTAATTTATATTTTAAATTAGGTTTTATAATTACCCAGGTATATTTTTATTTATTTTAAGATAGGGATCCTTGTAATTTTAATTTTAATTTTAAATTAAAGTTAGGGGGTTGTTAGGTTTAGGGGTTAATTGTTTAAATTTAGTTTTTTGCAATGTGGGTGGGCTGTTGGTTAGGATTAATAGGTTTATTTAGTGGCAGTGATGTGGAGGCCAGAGGTTTAGGGGTTAACTTTATTTAGTTGGTGACAAAGTCGGGAGTGGCAGAATAGGGGTTAATATCTTTATTATAGTGTGGGCAAAGTTGGGGTGCAGGGGAATAGAGGTTAATAACTTTATGATAGTGGCTGCAATGTCAGGGAGCAGCGGAATTCAGGGTTAATAACTTTTATTAGCGGCGGCGATGTTGGGAGTGGAAGTTTAGGGGTTAATAACTTTATTTAGGTGTTGGCAATGTTGGGGACTTCAGATTAGGGGTGTTTAGACTTGGGGTTTATGTTAGGGTCTTAGGTTTAAATGTAACTATTTTTCCTCATAGACATCAATGGGGTTCCGTTACAGAATTTTTCATTCCACCATCGCAGGTGTTAGTTTTTTTTCTAACACTCTCTCCCCATTGATGTCTATGGGGAAAGCGTGCTTGAGCACATTCAAAGCAGAGCTTGGATTTTGTGTGGTATGGAGCTCATCGCCACCACATTGCATGCACAAGGCAGCTTTTCAAAACTTGTAATGGCAGCGTTATGGAGGTGAAATAACGCAACTTTTGTTCCATATCTCACTCCAATACCAGCACTGCTTAAGTCAGCGGTGAGCTGGTCATACGTGCTCGTGCACGATTTCCCCATAGGGATCAACGGGGAGAGCCGGCTGAAAAAAGGTCTAACACCTGCAATAAAGCAGCGTAAAGCTCCGTAACGCAGCCCCATTGATTCTATGGGCAAACACATTTAATCTCTACACCTAACACCCTAACATGAACCCTGAGTCTAAACACCCCTAATCTTACACTTATTAACCCCTAATCTGCCGCCCCCGACATTGCCGGCACCTGCAATTATACTTATTAACCCCTAATCTGCGCGCTCCGGACATCGCCGTTACCTACATTATACTTATGAACCCCTAATCTGCTGCCCCCAACATCGCTGACACCTATATTATATTTATTAACCCCTAATCTGCCGCCCCAATTTCGCCACCATATAATAAACATTATTAACCCCTAAATCGCAGCACTCCCGCCTCGCAAACACTAGTTAAATATCAGTAACCCCTAATCTGCAGTCCCTAACATCGCCGCCACCTACCTACATTTATTAACCCCTAATCTGCACCCCCCCAACGTCGCCCGCCACTATAATAAACATATTAACCCCTAAACCGCCGGACTACCGCCTCGCAAATACTAGTTAAATATTATTAACCCCTAATCTGCTGTCCCTAACCTCACCGCCACCTACCTACATTTATTAACCCCTAATCTGCCGCCCCCAACGTCGCCTGCCACTATACTAACTGTATAAACACTAAACCTAAGTCTAATCCTAAACCCCCTAACTTAAATATAATTACAATAAATCTAAATTAAAAAATAATATTATTACCTCAATTTTCCTATTTAAAACTAAATACCTATAAAATAAACCCTAAGCCTAACTTACAATATAACTAATAGTTACATTGTAGCTATCTTAGGGTTTATTTTTATTTTTTTATTACGAGTTTTACAAACCTGGCGTTAAAAGGCAAGAACTGAGCGTAGAGCAAAATTTTGCTCCATATCTCACTCCAGTACCAGCACTGCTTAAGTCAGCGGTGAGCTGGTCGTACGTGCTTGTGCACGATTTCCCCATAGGAATCAACAGAGAGAGGGCGGCAGAAAAAAAGTCTAATACCTGCAAAAATAGCAGCGTAAAGCTCCGTAATGCAGCCCCATTGATTCCTATGGGGAAACACATTTAATGTCTACACCTAACACCCTAACATGAACCCCGAGTCTAAACACCCCTAATCTTACACTTATTAACCCCTAATCTGCCGCACCCGACATCGCTGACACCTGCATTATACTTATGAACCACTAATCTGCCACTCTGGACATCGCCACCACCTACATTATACTTATGAGCCCCTAATCTGTCGTCCCTAACATCGCCACCACCTACCTACATTTATTAACCCCTAATCTGCTGCTCCCAATGTCGCCGCCACTATAATACACATATTAACCCCTAAACCGCCACACTCCCACCTCGCAAACACTAGTTAAATAATATTAACACCTAATCTGCCGTCCCTAACATCACAGCCACCTACCTACATTTATTAACCCCTAATCTGCTGCCCCCAACTTTGCTGCCATAATACTAAATGTATTAACCTCTAAACCTAATTCTAACCCTAACCCTAACACCCCCTAACTTAAATATAATTACAATAAATCTAAATAAAAATTAATATTATTACCTAAATTATTCATATTTAAAACTAAATACCTATAAAATAAACCGCTAGCCTAAATTATTCCTATTTAAAACTAAATACCTATAAAATAAACCCTAAGCTAGCTACAATAAAACTAATAGTTACATTGTTGCTATCTTAGGCTTTATTTTTATTTTACAGGCAAGTTTGCATTTATTTTAACTAGGTAGAATAGTTATTAAATAGTTATTAACTATTTAATAACTACCTAGCTAAAATAAATACAAAAGTACCTATAAAATAAAACCTAACCTAAGTTACAATAACACCTAAGCTTACACTACACTATAATTAAATAAATGAACTAAATTAACATCAATTAAATAAATTAAATTAAATTAGCTTAAGTACAAAAAACAAACAAACACTAAATTACAGAAAATAATAAACAAATTTACAAGATATTTAAACTAATTACACCTAATCTAATAGCCCTATCAAAATAAAACAAAGCCCCCCCCCCAAAAAAAAAAAACCCTAGCCTAAAACTAAACTATCAATAGCCCTTAAAAGGGTCTTTTGCGGGGCATTGCCCCAAAGTAATCAGCTCTATTACCTGTAAAAAATAATACAAACAACCCCCCAACAGTTAAACTGATTGGAACAGCCAATAGAATGCAAGCTCAATCCTATTGGCTGATTGGATCAGCCAATAGGATTGAACTTCAATCTTATTGGCTGATTGCATCAGCCAATAGAATTTTTTCTACCTTAATTCCGATTGGCTGATAGAATTCTAAGAATCTAAGGGACGCCATCTTTGATGACGTCACTTAAAGGAACCGTCATTCAGTAAGAAGCCGTCTTTTGAAGAGGATGCTCCGCGCCTGATGTCTTGAAGATGGACCCGCTCCGCGTTGGATGGATGAAGATGGATGATGCCATCTGAAAGAAGACTTCTGCCCGTCTGGAGGACCACTTTGCCCGGCTTGGATGAAGACTTCTCCCGGCTTCGTTGAGGACTTTGGCCCGGTTGGATGAAGACTTCTGCTGATGTCCGGTCTTCATAACAGTAAGTCGATCTTCAGGGGGTTAGTGTTAGGTTTTTTTTAAGGGTGTAATTGGGTGGGTTTTATTTTTTAGATTAGGGTTTATGCCGCAAAAGAGCTAACTGCCCTTTTAAGGACAATGCCCATCCAAATGCCCTTTTCAGGGCAAAGGGGAGCTTAGGTTTTTTTTTAGATAGTATTTTATTTGGGGAGATGGTTGTGTGGGTGGTGGGTTTTACTGTTGGGGGGGTTGTTTGTATTTTTTTTTTACAGGTAAAAGAACTTATTACTTTGGGGAAATGCCCACAAAAGGCCTTTTAAGGGCTATTGATAGTTTAGTTTAGTTCTGGGGGAGTCTTTTAGTTCATCACCGAGGAGGGAATCTTTCTTAATTATACGCCAGTGTTTTTTTAAAATTTGTTTTATAAACCTTTGATCTTCACTGTAGTTAGTTATAAAAGATGGCCCTTTCTGTCTGTCCCATTTCTTGTTTTTTAATTCTGAATTTGTTTTTTTTGGTTTTAATAAATCTGATCTATTGGTACTACTAGAATAAATGTTTGCTTCTTTTATTATGTCCATGTTATAGCCCCTATCTCTTTGTTTTCCAGAATTTCTGATTAATTTAAACAGTCACTGAATTGTGTACAGTTTTTTTCTAATTCGTAGAAATTGTCCCTTTGAGATATTTTACACCCATTTGTCTAGTTGGCAACTATCCCAGTGTACATAATTATTTGCATCAGCTTGTTTAAAAAGTTTCTATTATTTCATTATTTGTAATTTTCAAATTGACATCTAGAAAGCTGATTACCTCCCTGCTTTGTTCATGAGTGAAGCTCAGACCCCAATTATTCTTATTGACATCTTTAAGGAATACAGGTATACCCCGCTTATACAGCGGGTTAGGGGACCGGAGCCCCGCTGTAAAGTGAAAACCGCCTTAAAGTGAAACAAGGCAGTTTTAGCTTTCTTTTCAGTGTCTAAAAACTTGAAAACATGTTTGAAATAACATATATTAGGGGTGCAATACTGCTACGTTTAGTTTAACACTAGCACAGCACAGTATTACATTAGTTTTCAATAAATACTGTACCTGTAAAATAGTGACAATTACTGTAGTAAAATTTGCCAGACTATAGCAGAGACACAGACTGCACTGTAATGCTGTAAAACGAGTGAACTTAGCATAAAAAAATATTGCCAGTCACTTTTCCTCGCAATCTCAAGATGATTACAGCACTGTTTCAAAATCCTTGGAGGTTGAACTTCAGCTCCACAAAGCGCTGTATTAGCGAATCGCTGTAAAGTGAAGCGTGGTAAAGTGAGGTATACCTGTAGTTCCAAAAGTTTCACTACTACTGAAACAAGTACACTGAGCAAACGTCATGTTGGAGACTACTACATAAACGTGTGACTACTGAAACAAGTACACTGAGCAACGTCATGTTGGAGACTACTACATAAACGAGTGTGCACGTATGATTTTGTGTTTGCTAACAAAAATTTTTTACACAGCATATACATGAATGCTTTAAAATAATTTGATTACATTTGTAGAGATTTCTTTTGAGTGTGTGAAAAATGTTCCAAACATATTCAACAAATACGTTTATGTAATCGACATACTAATCTTGAATGTATTTTTTACACTTACATTTTCAAATATAGGACAAAGAAGTAACCTCTATGTAAATACATAGTCCATTACAGTGGATGAATATGTTTAAAGGGACAGTGTACTAGAATAATTGCACACATCATACTATAATCCTTTAGTACTATTACATTGAATTGGACTATTTTAAATTGTTAAACATTATCATAGGGTTATGAATCCCTAAATATATTTTATTCAAATTGCAAGATATAAAAATATATATACACTATAGCTGCTTTAAAACTAACTGCAAACACATAAAGGATGTACACTACAGAGTTACCATAAGTTGTTGTAATTAAAAATGTCTCATTATTATAAACATAAACAAATAAATACACAGATTAATTATAATTTGGAACATTTATTTAAATAATTGTAGTACTGTCCATATTTTAATAATAAACAAGAAATAAGGTTACACAACAGTCCAAATTAAGTGTTGATAGTTCCATCACCACCAAAACCAAGGCAAAAATGCTGTGTCCATTCAGTTCTGAAATATGCCATACTTTCTCCCTTAGGTCATACAGTTAACATCAACTAGGATTCTGCTAGAATCAGTGAATGTAAGGATATCTCAAGATATTCAAATTCAGGCAATGTCTAATATCAACTAGGATGACAACTGCCTACGCAGTGGAAAAGGTCAATTTACCTGATTGAGGATAAACTGTACATAATATACTGATTTATAATTGTGAGGCTGATCTTCTGCGGAAAGATTAAGAGAGAGAAAATATCCTTAAGGGATATCAACAGGGCAAGGAAGGCAGAGGTAGTTTGAACCTCGAGAGAAACTCTTATCCAATATCATTAAACATAGAGGGAATACGGAGTTTAATGGGGTCACATTGATTACCAAGTTTAGAACACCATATACTGAAGTAACTAAAAATTCTTCGTTAACATTTTCCCTTATTGGTTGCAGATGATGGGCTAACTGGACTAGTTGAGGATGGTCTGAGATGCTCCTCCAGGAGATGTGTCACCTTGGGAGGTTTTTTAGCTCCATTTCACTAGAATAGTGTTAAACCCTCATACAGTTTCTTGGCTATCATGTGAAGGGACGTATAAATGTGGTCACAAGAAAATGCAGACCTTGTGAATTTGTTAGGGTAACTAAACATTTCACCTCATTTTCACGGGCCGAAACTTTTGACATTAGACATTGGCTGAATTGTTTGTCTACTTTTGTCATTTATCTTATAAGCTTTTATCAATGTAAGCTACAGTAACATAGGGTTGTCACGATACAGACGTAAATTCCTGCATTAGGGAACATTTATTGACTATCACTATTGGCCAGTCCTCAACCTATTTGGTTCAGCACTCTTACTAACATCCATCATAGCAGTCCTAAGTACTTTCACTTGGAATATCATGAGAGGGTGTTTAAACCCTAAAAGAGGGGGAGGGACCCTATGTCAAATACAAGCTAAGAAGAGAGATTTACTGATCTGTCACTTAAGAACCAGGGGTCATGAGGGTCTGAATTCAAGATATGAACTTATAAATTACTGGGAATAAGGGTCTGATGTCTATGTCCTAAATAATAATATGTCGAATCTCCATTATAATACAACAATAGCATTGTCTAATACCTATTCTAGTATATACATTATGTTTATTGAGTTATCAATTGATACATTGTGTACATTTATGTATTGATGTATATCTTTTTGAAGTGTATTAGTTTAACTATTGTCATGTGCATTTGTCCTGCATCAACTAAGGAAACCACTGATGACTGCTGCTAATTACAAATGTTTAACCATTAATTTTGAGCCTAAGCCAGAGGCATGTAATTTTTCCCCCCCAATGGAGTGATTTTATATCTGTTTAAAGGGTGTGTGAGACATAACCAATTATGGCTATGATTATGGCTCCTAGCCAAAAGCGTAAGCCAGACAGTGCTGTGCATGTTTGTTCTGCTCTGTGCAGTGTGTATCCTCCATGCTGTAGGAGAATGCCGAAGATGCAACAGACAAGTGAAGTGTAATACAGAGGTCTGGTGGCTTTTTTCTCCTGTAAATCTACTGGATTTATAAGTATAGAAAGCATAGCTCCAGGGTTTAGAGCGTTACTCACTACATATGCACTGGACTGCTTCTTGGTTATTTTCACTGACCTTTACCTCGGTGATCTTTATTGTGTTTGCTATTTATCCCCACTATGGACAGACCCTTCTGATCTTTGTTGAAATATCTGAAAATATTCCCAATAATGTGCAATATCTATAGCCAATAAGGTTAGATAAATTACATTTTGTTTTGTAGCTATTCTTAATTCTCACTTATACTAGACTTAAAGGACCAGTAAACACAGTAGATTTGCATAATTAACAACTGCATGATAACAAGACAATGCCATAGAACTTAGTCTGAACTTCACATGAGTGGTAGATTTTTTTCTAATAAATTTCTAAGTTATGTATATTTCTCCACTCCCCTCTGTACCCATGTGACTGCCATTCAGCCAATCACAAATTCATATACGTATATGCTGTGAATTCTTGCACATGCTCAGTAGAGCTGGTGACTCAAAAAGTGTAAATATAAAAGATTGTGCATATTTTTTTTTTTATGAAAGCAAATGGGAAAGTTGTTTAAAATTACATGCGTATCTGAATCCTGAAAGTTTAATTTAACCTGAGTGTCCCTTTAATGAGTTAGAATATAGAAGAATTAGCCAGTTGGTATAGTTAGATAATCTCACATATGTTAGCAAATACACATAAGAGTTATCAGAAAATAATTGGTTAGTGATAAATCTCTGAAGTTAATGAAGGAATACATTTATGATCCTCAAAATTATAGTTATGGATAAAGTTTTTATTTGAATCCTGATTTATAAACACTTGAATAACAGTTTATGTGTAATTAGAGAACTAACACTATAATGATAATGTAGAACTGAAAGATATAGTTTTAGTAAGAGTCATTAGGCCTAGATTTGGAGTTTTGTCGGTAACGACCCCTTTTGAGAGTCCACATAAAGAACAGCGTTAGGCTCCAAAAAAGGAGCGTAGAGCATTTTTAACGCAGCTTCAACTCTCAATACCAGAGTTGCTTACCAAGCGGCCAGCCTCAAAAAAGTGCTCGTGCATGATTCCCCCATAGAAAACAATGGGGCTGTTTGAGCTGAAAAAAAACCTAACACCTGCAAAAAAGCCGCGTTCAGCTCTTAACGCAGCCCCATTGTTTGCTATGCTGAAACACATCCTAAGTCTGCACCTAACACCCTAACATGTACCCCGAGTCTAAACACCCCTAACCTTCACACTTATTAACCCCTAATCTGCCGCCCCGCTATCGCTGACCCACCTGCATTTTATTTTTAACCCTAATCTGCCGATCCGTAAACCGCCGCTACTTACATTATCCTTATGTACCCCTAATTCTGCTGCCCCTAACACCGCCGACCCACTATATTATATTTATTAACCCCTAATCTGCCCCCCACAACGTCGCCTCCACCTGCCTACACTTATTAACTCCTAATCTGCCGAGCGGACCTGAGCGCTACTATAATAAAGTTATTAACCCCTAATCCGCCTCACTAACCCTATAATAAATAGTATTAACCTCTAATCTGCCCTCCCTAACATCGCCGACACCTAACTTCAATTATTAACCCCTAATCTGCCGACTGGAGCTCACCGCTATTCTAATAAATGGATTAACCCCTAAAGCTAAGCCTAACCCTAACACTAACGCCCCCCTAAATTAAATATAATTTTAATCTAACGAAATTAATTAACTCTTATTAAATAAATTATTCCTATTTATAGCGGGGGTTGGCGATCCATCATCCGGTGGCTGAAGAGGTCCAGAAGAGGCTCCAAAGTCTTCATCCTATCCGGGAAGAAAAGGCGATCCGGACCGGCAACCATCTTGATCCAAGCGGCATCTTCTATCTTCATCCGATGATGACCGGCTCCATCCTGAAGACCTCCACCGCGGACCCATCTTCTTCCGGCGACGTCCAACTGAAGAATGACGGTTCCTTTAAGGGACGTCATCCAAGATGGCGTCCCTCGAATTCCGATTGGCTGATAGGATTCTATCAGCCAATCGGAATTAAGGTAGGAATATTCTGATTGGCTGATGGAATCAGCCAATCAGAATCTAGTTCAATCTGATTGGCTGATCCAATCAGCCAATCAGATTGAGCTCGCATTCTATTGGCTGATCGGAACAGCCAATAGAATGCAAGCTCAATCTGATTGGCTGATTGGATCAGCCAATCGGATTGAACTTGATTCTGATTGGCTGATTCCATCAGCCAATCAGAATATTCCTACCTTAATTCCGATTGGCTGATAGAATCCTATCAGCCAATTGGAATTCGAGGGACGCCATCTTGGATGACGTCCGTTAAAGGAACCGTCATTCTTCAGTTGGACGTCGCTGGAAGAAGATGGGTCCGCGGTGGAGGTCTTCAGGATGGAGCCGGTCGTCATCGGATGAAGATAGAAGATGCCGCTTGGATCAAGATGGTTGCCGGTCCAGATCGCCTCTTCTTCCCGGATAGGATGAAGACTTTGGAGCCTCTTCTGGACCTATTCAGCCACCGGATGATGGATCGCCAACCCCCGCTTGGGTTGGATGAAGATTTTGGAGCCAGGACGGATCGGTGATACCTGGTGAGGTGAAGACAAGGTAGGATGATCTTCAGGGGCTTAGTGTTAGGTTTATTTAAGGGGGGTTTGGGTTAGATTAGGGGTGGGTGGTGGGTTGTAATGTTGGGGGGGGTATTGTATGTTTTTTTTACAGGCAAAAGAGCTGAACTTCTTGGGGCATGCCCCGCAAAGGGCCCTTTTCAGGACTGGTAAGGTAAAAGAGCTTTTAACTTTAGTAATTTAGAATAGGGTAGGGCATTTTTTATTTTGGGGGGCTTTGTTGTTTTATTAGGGGGCTTAGAGTAGGTATAATTAGTTTAAAATTGTTGTAATATTTTTCTTATGTTTGTAGATATGTTTTTATTTTTTGTAACTTAGTTCTTTTTTATTTTTTGTACTTTAGTTAGTTTATTTCATTGTAGTTATTTGTAGATATTGTATTTAATTAATGTATTGATAGTGTAGTGTTAGGTTTAATTGTAGGTAATTGTAGGTATTTTATTTAATTAATTTAATGATAGTATAGTGTTAGGTTTAATTGTAACTTAGGTTAGGATTTATTTTACAGGTAATTTTGTAATTATTTTAACTAGGTAACTATTAAATAGTTCTTAACTTTTTAATAGCTATTGTACCTGGTTAAAATAATTACAAAGTTGCCTGTAAAATAAATATTAATCCTAAAATAGCTACAATGTAATTATAATTTATATTGTAGCTATATTAGGATTTATTTTACAGGTAAGTTAGACTTAGCTTTAGGGGTTAATCCATTTATTAGAATAGCGGTGAGCTCCGGTTGGCAGATTAGGGGTTAATAATTTAAGTTAGGTGTCGTCGATGTTAGGGAGGGCAGATTAGGGGTTAATACTATTTATTATAGGGTTAGTGAGGCGGATTAGGGGTTAATAACTTTATAATAGTAGCAGTGCGGTCCGCTCGGCAGATTAGGGGTTAATAAGTGTAGGCAGGTGGAGGCGACGTTGAGGGGGGCAGATTAGGGGTTAATAAATATAATATAGGGGTCGGCGGTGTTAGGGCAGCAGATTAGGGGTACATAAGGATAATGTAAGTAGCGGCGGTTTACGGAGCGGCAGATTAGGGGTTAATAATAATATGCAGGGGTCAGCGATAACAGGGGCGGCAGAATAGGGGTTAATAAGTGTAAGGTTAGGGGTGTTTAGACTTGGGGTACATGTTAGAGTGTTAGGTGCAGACGTAGAAAGTGTTTCCACATAGCAAACAATGGGGCTGCGTTAGGAGCTGAACGCGGCTTTTTTGCAGGTGTTAGTTTTTTTTTCAGCTCAAACAGCCCCATTGTTTTCTATGGGGGAATCGTGCACGAGCACGTTTTTGAGGCTGGCCGCTTGCGTAAGCAACTCTGGTATCGAGAGTTGAAGCTGCGTTAAAAATGCTCTACGCTCCTTTTTTGGAGCCTAACGCAGCCTTTATGTGGACTCTCAATACCAGAGTTATTTTTATGGTGCGGCCAGAAAAAAGCCGGCGTTAGCTACGCGGGTCCTTACCGACAAAACTCTAAATCTAGGCCTAAGATAGCTACAATATAATTAATAGTTACATTGTATCTAGCTTAGGGTTTATTTTTATTTTACAGGCAACTTTGTATTTATTTTAACTAGGTACAATAGTTATTAAATAGGTATTAACTTTTTAATAACTACCTAGCTAAAATAAATACAAAAGTACCTGTAAAATAAATCCTAACCTAAATTACAATTACACCTAATACTACACTATCATTAAATTAATTACCTAAATTACCTACTACAATTAACTACAATTAAATAAAATAAACTAAAGTCCAACCCCCCCCCCACTAAATTACAGAAAAAAATAAAATTACAAGAATTTTAAACTAATTACACCTAATCTAATCCCTCTAATAAAAAAGCCCCCCAAAATAAAAAAAATCCCTACCCTATACTAAATTACAAATAGCCCTTAAAAGGGCCTTTTGCAGGGCATTGCCCCAAAGTAATCAGCTCTTTTACCTGTAAAAAAAAATACAATACCCCCCCCAACATTAAAACCCACCACCCACACACCCAACCCTTCTCTAAAACCCACCCAATCCCCCCTGAATAAAACATAACACTAACCCCTTGAAGATCACCCTACCGTGAGACGTCTTCAAACAGCCGGGCACAAGTGGTCCTCCAGAGGGGCAGAAGTCTTTATCCAATCCCGGCAGAAGAGGACCTCCAGATGGCCACAAGTCTTCATCCATGTGGCATATTCTATCTTCATCCATCCGGAGCGGGTCCATATTGAAGCCAGCCGACGTGGAGCATCCATCCAGACCGACAACTACACGACGAATGACGGTTCCTTTAAATGACGTCATCCAAGATGGCATCCCTTGAATTCCGATTGGCTGATAGGATTCTATCAGCCAATTGGAATTAAGGTAGGAAAAATCCTATTGACTGATGCAATCAGCCAACAGGATTGAAGTTCAATCCTATTGGCTGATCCAATCAGCCAATAGGATTGAGCTCGCATTCTATTGGCTGTTCCAATCAGCCTATAGAATGCAAGCTCAATCCTATTGGCTGATTGGATCAGCCATCAGGATTTTTCCTACCTTAATTCCGATTGGCTGATAGAATCCTATCAGCCAATCGGAATTCAAGGGACGCCATCTTGGATGACGTCATTTAAAGGAACCGTCATTCGTCGTGTAGTCGTCCGTCTGGATGGATGCTCCGCGTCGGTTGGCTTCAAGATTGACCCGCTCCGCTCCTGATGGATGAAGATAGAAGATGCCGCCTGGATGAAGACTTCTGGCTGTCTGGAGGTCCTCTTCTGCCCGGATCGGATGAAGAATTCTGCCCCTCTGGAGGACCACTTGTGCCCGGCTGGGTGAAGATGTCTCACGATAGGGTGATCTTCAAGGGGTTAGTGTTAGGTTTTATTAAGGGGGGATTGGGTGGGTTTTAGAGTTGGGTTGGGTGTGTGGGTGGTGGGTTTTAATGTTGGTGGGGGGTATTGTATTTTTTTTTACAGGTAATAGAGCTGATTACTTTGGGGCAATGCCCCGCAAAAGGCCCTTTTAAGGGCTATTTGTAATTTAGAAACATAGAAACATAGATATTGACGGCAGATAAGAGCCATAGGCCCAGCAAGTCTGCCCGATATTACTTAACAGTATAAATTTATTTAGTTTGTAGGATAGCCTTATGCTTGTCCCATGCATAATTTAGCATAGGGTAGGGGTTTTTTTTATTTTGGGGGGCTTTTTTATTTTATTAGGGGGCTTAGATTAGGTGTAATTAGTTTAAAATTCTTGTAATTATTTTATTTTTTTCTGTAATTTTTTTTCGTACTTTATTTTATTTTATTTAATTGTAGTTAATTTATTTTAATTTAGGTAATTAATTTAATGATAGTGTAGTGTTAGGTGTAATTGTAATTTAGGTTAGGATTTATTTTACAGGTACTTTTGTATTTATTTTAACTAGGTAGTTATTAAATAGTTAATAACTATTTAATAACTATTGTGCCTAGTTAAAATAAATACAAAGTTGCCTGTAAAATAAAAATAAATCCTAAGATAGCTACAATGTAACTACTAGTTATATTGCAGCTATCTTAGGGTTTATTTTATAGGTAAGTATTTAGTTTTAAATAGGAATAATTTTTTTAATTGTAGCAATTATATTTTGTTTTATTTAAATTATATTTAAGTTAGGGGGGTTAGACTTAGGGTTAGATTTAGGTTTAGGGGTTAATAACTTTATTATAGTGGCGGCGACATTGGGGCGGCAGATAGGGGTTAATAATGTAGTTAGTTTGTGGCGACATTAGGGGCGGCAGATTAGGGGTTAATAAATATAATGTAGGTGTTTGGCAATGTTGGGGGCGGCAGATTAGGGGTTCATAATTATAATGTAGGTGGCGGGCAGTTTCCGGTGCAGCAGATTAGGGGTTAATAGTATAAAGTTGGTGTCGGCGATGTCGGGGCGGCAGATTAGAGGTAATAAGTTTAATATTAGGGGTGTTTAGACTTGGGGTTCATGTTAGGGTGTTAGGTGTAGACATAAAATGTGTTTCCCCATAGAGATTAATGAAGCCTGCGTTAGAAGCTGAACGCTGCTTTTTTTGCAGGTGTTAGGTTTTTTTTTCAGCCCGAATCTAGCCCCATTGATTCTATGGGGGAAATCATGCACGAGCACGTTTAGCCAGCTTACCCGCTACCCGTAAGCAGCGCTGGTATGGTGAGATGTGGAGCTAAATTCTGCTCTACGCTCACCTTTTTGCGGCTAAGGCCGGGTTTAAAAAAAACCCCTGTAATGCCAGCTTTACTTTAGGTGAGCAATGAGCATATACTAATCGTTAGCAATGCACCCCTGTTACAGCAAAACTTGTAATCTCCGTGATACTCTTATATTTGGAGTTGATTATACTACCACTATTTCAGTTAGATGTTAAACAAGGTAAAAAGTTATTATCCAGTTGAGTGCCTTAAAGATAAAGGCACCCACCTCTATAAGGGATTGATACACTACCTTTTATGTTTTGATAATTTATATAGATCTATATACTCCTATATAAAGATGATAGCTATACTATAAATTATTATATGCTATCACCCTCAAGCCCATGGCCCTACTTTAAATATGTTGTTGTTTGTATCCTTGATGTCTTTCTGATTAACCCTTTATTCATGAAGACAAAAAGGAATTATATGTGTGAATAGTTCCGGTGCTTAAGGAATGTTTTATACGGTTACAATAAAGTTTCACGTTTTAATGTGTTTTTTCTCTACTTACTCCACAATTTATATATTGTTTGTAATGGATGTATAACCTGTGATAGTTTAATCATAGATGATACATTCACTCATAGACCATTCTGGTAAAAGATATAAAATTAAATACCCATTGAAATGTGAATCTAAGTATGTAATATACATGATAAAATGCCAGTGTGGGGACATATATATATTGGTAAAATGGAATGTATGCTCAAAGAATGGATGGCAAAAGATCCAGTATTAGGCAAGCCCCTATTGAAAATTGGGAGACTGATCAGCCAGTTAACTACACCATTTTTAGCAGAGGAGACGCCTAGTCTCTAGCCTATATTGCAGCCCATTAGATCATAACGTTCCCGCTAAAGAGAGGAGGGGATAGAAGAAACTATTACTCTAGGAGGAAGCAAAATGGATACATAAATTAGACACTGCTACAACCTAGGGTTTAACTACCTATTTATCTCTAACATGTTTTCTTTAAAGACAGCTCTTTTGCGTAATTACTATGTTTTGGGTGATGTATTCTGAAAATAATTGTACATAATTGGTAAATAAGTTTAGAATGGATTTGTTTAATATGATTCCAAATTGTAACCACATGTGATAATTTGTTCTTCTAGCACGAAAAAGTAACAAAAGAAAAATAAAGTAAAAAAATGCTATTGGATTGTTAGCACTAGATGGCTCACAATGATATGCAATCAATGGGTGAGAATTTGGTTTCAAGGGACACTGTGGATATATAAGGAGGGGATTGCGAGTAATATTTGGAACCTTGCCAAAGCCAACACGTGGCCAAAAGAATACATGTTTGCAGTGTGCTTATTCAGTATAAACTAAATATATAGTCTAAGTAGTTCACGCTTTTTGGATTTTGAAATCTTATTTTATTGTGGTGATGTCTAAAGAAGTGGAATATTGTTTACTGAAATGCACACCACAATAAAATAAGATTTCAAAATCCAGAGAGTACAAAGTACTTTGAATATGTCTATATTTTTCCTGACATCCTGGTGGATTACATATAGGAGGTAAGAATCGCAAATCTCCACAATATTTGAATATATATTATTATTATTATTATTATTATTATTATTATTATCATCAGTTATTTGTAGAGAGCCAAACAGATTCCATAGCACTATAAACATAGGCATGATATACAAGGTTAACATTTATATGGATCAAATTGGTAGAAGGCCCTGCCGAGAGTTGCACTGTTCCAGTCAGCATCTTATGAAGGTGATCTTCAAACAGCTAGACTTATAAACCTTACATGCTAAGGGGGTTCAAGTGGATAACAAAGGAAGAGAGGAACTGGGGTTAGAAAAGGTTAACATAGATTGTATGCATCCTAGAACAGTAGAAAGTATTTAGGAACACTTGAAACTTTGAAAACTTGGGGAGAGTCTTGTGGGAGTGAGGAAGAGCATTCCACAAAATAGGGGATAGACTGCGAGAAGTCTTGTAGACAGGAATGTGTGGATAGGTACCAAGAGAGGAGGAGGTCATGAGAGAGAGAATGGAGGAGAGTGTATCTGCAGACAAGGTATGAGATATAGGTGGAGCAGTGCAATTGAGGGCCTTATATGTCAGAGTCAGAAATTTTAAGGGATTGGCAGAGAGGTGCAGTTAATGAAGAGTGACATGTAAGGAGGACGAGCCTGGCAGAGGCATTTATATGGATTATAAAGGAGCTATACCGACAACCAGGGAGACAAGAGTGGATTGAGCTGCAGTAGTCATTTCTAATGGAATCCATTTTGTTATTGAAGTGGCTGGCAACATCTTGATCTGAGAGATAAGTTGCAATATGAGGTGGGGTCGGCGGAGAAGAGTATTGAAAGTGGAGAGCAGATATTTGCATTTGAAGAAGAGTAGAGATAAGAGTAGAGAAGTAATCTTGCTTTTAAAGTTAGAGGGACACTGAACCCAGAAAGAGGGAGAGTTTTAGGGAGTGGTTGATGTTGCAAGTAAGGAGATGATGGTCAGAGGATTTTGTGAAGTTTGAGAGCTGAAATCAGATCAAGGGAGTGACCATCTTTGTGAGTGGGAGAGTCAGTCCATTGTTACAGACCAAAAGAGGAAGTGAGTTGCAGAAGTTGTTTTGCAGAAGAGGCAGTACTTATAGTGTGAGTGTATGTATATATACTATATATTAAAATTAGGGTGGAGATAAAAATCTGAGATAAAAATCCTCCATGGTCTCAAAAAGTAAATCAATACAAATATTTGCATATAGTCACAGTATATAGTCACACTTTAATCAAGTATTGTTTGTAACAATATTTATTTTTTATTATTTTTAAATTCAACATGTCCAGTTTGAAGTATCTGAAAACAAGATGAAATAATTAAAATGACATAATAATAATTAAAATGACATACTAATAATTTGTTACACTGGTTTTAACAGCACAGAAGCTTTCTCCATTACAAACTTGCTATCTCTCCATAGAAAATGTTCTATGAGATTGAGCCTTTGTGACCAGAGTTTTTATAGTGGTTACCCTGAAGGTGGTGGGAAGGTTAAGAATTAGAGCTGCTTCTTAACCAAACCTTCCAGTTTAGCTTGCACATGCCTTCATCTCTAGGTCTCTGAAGTTGCAATTGATAAATAGAGCACAAGATGTTACCCTGGTGAAGTACAAATAATTATATGCTGACTGTACTGTCTTAAAAAAGCACCAACTTGGAGTAAATGTACCTGTTTATTGGTTATGAATAGTATGTCTACCAGTCTACACTAATTTTTAATTGTTTTAAAAGATAGATAATCCCTTTGTTATCCATTCCCCCGTTTTGCATAACCAACACCTGTTCTATTAATATACTTTTTACTCTGTGATTACCTTGTATCTAAGGCTCTGGCAGACTGCCCCCTATCTCAGTTCTTATGATGGATATGCATTAAGTCAATCAGTGCTGACTGTGAGCATAATGGTATCTATCTGACACACATGAACTAGCACTGTCTAACTGTGGAAAACTGTAAAAATGCACTGAGATAAGAGGGCACGCCTTCAAGGGCTTTGAAAATTAGCATATGAGCCTACCTAGGTTTAACTTTCAACATAGAATACCAAGAGAGCAAAGCAAATTTGATGATAAAAGTAAATTGGATAGTTCTTTTAACCCCTTAACTACAAAAACTGTCAGTTAAGGACCAAGGACGTATCCTGTACGTTCTCAGGGGTTTGAAGCGATGGAATCGATCGTTATCGCTTCCAGGACACTTTCAAGTTATTGCAGTGATGCCTCGATATTGAGGCATCACTGCAATACTTTTTTTTTACCCACTGATGCAGAGAGAGACACTCTGTGGTATTCTCGCATCGCCTAGCAATGGTTGCCAATCTTGGAGGTTGAGAGCCACAGCAGGGAGGCGGCCCATCACGGGATCACTTACGTATCCAGTGCCCGCTAGTACTTTAAATACAAACTGAAGGTGATGGCATGGAGAGATGGCGGAAAGGAGGGGTTAATAATTGTTAAGAAAGGATCTGGGAAGGGGAGGGGTAGGCTATTGGGGGGGGCAGCTACACTACAGAAAATTGGATTTTTTGCAAAAAAAATAAAAAATAATACACACTTTTCTTTTAGCCAGATGGCGGCAAATAGGATAGAGGGGGTAGGGTTAGAGAGCTGTTTGGGGATTCAACACTGCAGAATATTTTTTTTTAAAAAGTATATATATAAAAGCTTTTTATTTTAGTACCTGGCAGATTTTCTGCTATTTCTGAACAAAGGGGACCCCAGAGAAGCATTTACAACAATTTGTGCCATAATTGCACAAGCTGTTTGTTATTATTTCAGTGAAAAACCTAAAGTTTTGTGAAAAAGTTAACAATATTTTTATTTGATCGCATTTGGACAGTGAAATGGTGGCATGAAATATACCAAAATGGGCCTAGTTCAATACTTTGGGTTGTCAAATACACTACCACTAAAGCTAAAATTACCGCTACAAGCTACTAATAACCCCTTCACTGCGGGCAATACATACGAGTGTGGTGCGCAGCAGCATTTAGAGGCCTTCTAATTACCAAAAAGTAGTGCCAAAGCCATGAATGTCTGCTATTTCTGAACAAAGGGGATCCAGAGAAGCTTTTACAACCCATTTGTGCCATAATTGCACAAGCTGTTTGTAAATAATTTTAGTGATAATCCTAAAGTTTGTGAAAAAGCTAATGATTTTTTCTTTTATTTGATCGCATTTGGTGGTGAAATGGAGGCATGAAATATACCAAAATGGGCCTAGATTAATATTTTGGGTTGTCTACTACACTAAAGCTAAAATTAATCCTGCAAGCTCCCTAGCAACTGTACCTAATTAACCCCTTCACTGCTGGTCATAATTTGAGTGTGTTGCGCAGCAGCATTTAGCGGCCTTCCAATTACCAAAAAGTAATGCCAAAGCCATAAATGTCTGCTATTTCTGAACTAAAAAATTATTTACAACCATCTGTCGCTATAATTGCACAGGCTGTTTGTAAATAATTTCAGTGAGAAACCTAAAGTTTGTGAAAAAGCGAACATTTTGTTTTATTTAATCACATTTGGCAGGGAAATGGTTGCATGAAATATACCAAAATAAGCCTAAATTCAATACTTTGGGTTGGCTACTAAATAAAAATATATACATGTGAAGGGTTATTCAGGATTCCTGATAGATATCAGTGTTCCAATGTAACTATTGCTAAATTTTGAGGGGGAAAAATGGTTTGGAAATAACAAAGTGCTATTTGTACTTATTGCCCTATAACTTGTAAACATTGGGTATTTCTAAACTCAGGACAAAATTTAGAAGCTATTTAGCATGGTAGTTTTTTGGTGGTTGTAGGTGTGTTACATATTTGGGGTCAAAGTTAGAAAATGTGTGTTTTTATTCATCATATTTTATTATTTTTATATAGTAAATTATAACATATGATGAAAATAATGGTATCTTTAGAAAGGTCCATTTATTGGCAAGAAATTGTTTATAATATGTGTGGGTACAAGTAAATGAGTAAGAGGAACATTACAGCTTAACACAACACAGCAGAAACGTTAAAAATAGCCCTGTCCCAAACGGTCAGAAAATTGAAAAAGTGCTGTTGTCACTAAGGGGTAAAATTGCATGTCCTTTCTCAATCATGAAAGTTTAATTTTGACTGCTGTCCCTTTAATGCAAATAATCTTTAACACAGTACGTTCAAGACTCCTCCATTGGTTTTAAAGTATTTATTCTTTGTTGGTGGCCTATTCATTTCTATGTACAAATTAATAATGAAAAAACACAAACAAATTCCCCTGTTTCCCCCTTACTTAAAAAAAGAATGGCGTTGAGCTATCTATTCAATGGTTTTCCTTTAGGTAAATGCCACAGTTGCTCATGTGACTAAAGAAAGCGTCATTGGCAAAATTCATTAAGAGATCTTTCCAGCCTTCAAACCTTCACTGGTCTCACAAGATTCTACAGCTTTGCCAGTTTCTATGTTCTTCAAAGCATCTAATTCACTAAATAAGGGATAAATCGGTACATTAGAAGGAATTGTAACTGGTAAAGCTTGAGAAGCTTTGGAAGCTGTTAAAGCTGAAGATCTTGCAATAAATGCAGAATAAAATCTGAAAAAAAGAGATAAATAAGAGTGTCTCATAGTGCAGTTATCCAAGATAAGAAAATGTGGATAGGTAAATGCTGACAATTGCTTACTCACAGAGGTGTTTGCACAAAAAGTAGTGCAAAATAGGCAGGCTGGGCTTTGCAGTCTCCAGCTGACTAATAACAACAACAGCTCCTTTCTTTGTGTATTAGTATGGATTGGGGGTAAGGTGACCTTTAAGAAAACACAAGGCTTCTCATAGTGCAGATGTGACTGGTATCTGTGGTGACTTCAAATAAATGTAAAAATGAGTACTCACATTTGGGTATTCACGGTGTAATCGTAATAGATTACATGTACGGCGCAGGCTTCAGCACAAGCGATGAAGCCCGCGCCCGTAATTTCACCTCGCACATCGGGATATTACATTAAACCCGCCCGGCAGTTCATAAAGTGCCATAAGTCGGATAAATTAGCGATGTCCAGAAATGCGTGTACATACAAATTTCTGTAGTCGTCAGTGACTTACGGCACTTTAGAAACTGCCGGCGCTAAGAAATAAAACAAAAACATAAAATAAAAGTCTAACACGCCTCCCAAAAATAACCCCGACATGTAAAACCCCTATATCCACCATCAAACCCACATCAGAACTAATAATAAAAATATTAACCCCTAAACCTACAACCCCCAACAACGCAATATGCCTAATTATCAGATTGAGCTCGCATTTTCTATAGCTGATCGGATACAGCCAATAGAATGCGAGCTCAATCTGATTGGCTGATTGGATCAGCCAATCGGATTGAACTTGATTCTGATTGGCTGATTCCATCAGCCAATCAGAATATTCGACCTTAATTCCGATTGGCATGATAGAATCCTATCAGCAATCGGAATTCGAGGGACGCCATTTTGGATGACGTCATTTAAAGGAACCAGTCATTCGTCGTCTAGTCGGACGGGTTGAAGAGGATGTTCCGCGTCGGCTTGGAAGAAGATGGTTCCGCTCCGCTCCAGAAGAAAAGACGATTGAAGATGCGGCTTGATAGAAGACCTTCATCCCGATGATGGACTTCCGACTTCAGCCCCGATGATGGATTTCTTCAGCCGCCGCTTGGATCCAGGACTGCAGCCAGCAGGATGGACGTCACTCTTCAGCCCCCGCTTGGACTGGATCAACACTTCCGAGGACGATCAGTGAACCTGGTATGTTGAAGATAATGTAGGAAGATCTTCAGGGCTTAGTGTTAGGTTTATTTAAGGGGGGGTTTGGTTAGATTAGGGGTATGTGGGTGGTGGGTTGTAATGTTGGGGGGGTTTTGTATGTGTTTTTTACAGGCAAAAGAGCTGAATTTCTTGGGGCCTGCCCCGCAAAGGGCCCTTGTTCAGGCTTGGTAAGGTAAAAGCTTTGAACTTTTTTAATTTAGAATAGGGTAGGCATTTTTTTTTACTTTGGGGGGACTTTGGTTATTTTATTAGGGGGCTTAGAGTAGGTGTAATTAGTATAAAATTGTTGTAATATTTTTCTAATGTTTGTAAATATTTTTTTATATTTTGTGTAACTTAGTTCTTTTTTATTTTTGTATCTTAGTTTATTTCATTGTATTTATTTGTAGATATTGTATTTAATTAATTTATTGATAGTGTAGTGGTTGGTTTTAATTGTAGATAATTGTTGGTATTTTATTTAATTAATTTATGATAGTGTAGTGTTAGTTTTATTGTAACTTAGTTAGGATTATTTTACAGGTAATTTTGTAATTATTTTAACTATTTTAGCTATTAAATAGTTCTTAAACTATTTAATAGCTATTGTACCTGGTTAAAATAAATACAAAGTTACCTGTAAAATATAGTATTAATCCTAAAATAGCTATAATATAATTATAATTTATGTTGTAGCTATATTAGGGTTTATTTTACAGGTAAGTATTTAGCTTTAAATAGGAATAATTTATTTAATAAGAGTTAATTAATTTCGTTAGAATGAAATTATAATTTAACTTAGGGCGGTGTTATGGTTAGGGTTAGACATAGCTTTAGGGGTTAATACATTTATTAGAATAGCGGTGAGCTCCAGTCGGCAGATTAGGGGTTAATGCTTGAAGTTAGGTGTCGGCGATGTTAGGGAGGGCAGATTAGGGGTTAATACTATTTTTATAGGGTTAGTGAGGCGGATTAGGGGTTAATAACTTTATTATAATAGCGGTGCGGTCCGCTTGGCAGATTAGGGGTTAATAAGTGTAGGCAGGTGGAGGCAACGTTGTGGGGGGCAGATTAGGGGTTAATAAATATAATATAGGGTCGGCGGTGTTAGGGGCAGCAGATTAGGGGTACATAGGGATAATGTAAGTAGCGGCGGTTTACGGAGCGGCAGATTAGGGGTTAATAATAATATGCAGGGGTCAGCGATAGCGGGGGCGGCAGAATACGGGTTAATAAGTGTAAGGTTAGGGGTGTTTAGACTCGGGGTACATGTTAGAGTGTTAGGTGCAGATGTAGGAAGTGTTTCCTCATAGGAAACAAATGGGCTGCATTAGGAGCTGAACGCGGCTTTTTTGCAGGTGTTAGGTTTTTTTTCAGCTCAAAGAGCCCCATTGTTTTCTATGGGGGATCATGCATGAGCACGTTTTTTGAAGCTGGCCGCGTCCGTAAGCAACTCTGGTATCGAGAGTTGCAGTGCGTTTAAATATGCCTGTACGCTCCCTTTTTGGAGCCTAACGCAGCCATTCTGTGAACTCTCATACCAGAGGTATTTAAAAGGTGCGGCCCAGAAAAAAGCCAGCATTAGCTACGCGGGTCATTACCGACAAAACTCTAAATCTAGCCGTATGAAAATAAAAAACGCCCCCCAAAATTAAAACACCGCCCACCCCCCCTAATCTAATTATTAAAACTACTAATAGCCCTTAAAAGGGCCTTTGTAAGGCATTGCCCTAAGTTAAAAAGTCCCCCCTCTAACATGTAAAACCCCCCCACCCACCAAAACCCCCCAAAAATAAAGAAACCTAACACTAACAAAACCTAAACTACCCATTGCCCCCTAAAGGGGCATTTGTATGGGCATGTCCCTTAAAAGGCTTTTAGTTCTTTTACTGCCCTTAAAAGGGCATCAGCTCTTTTAAGAGTGCCCCATAACCCAAATCTAAAAAAAAAAAGCCTAACTCTAACCCCCAGATACGTACTCACAGTTCCTGAAGTCCAGCAGTAAAGTCTTCTTCCCAAGTGGCGACCTCTTCTATCTTCATCCAGGACAGCGGAACCTTGAAGACCGGCGGACTGCGGACGGAAGACCAATAAGTTTCAGTAGTTCTCATCCTATTGGGCTGATTTGATTTTGAAGAAGACTTTACCGCCGGACTTCAGGAACCATGATTACCTATCTGGGGTTAGAGTTAGGCTTTTTTTTTATTATTTTTTTAAAAAAAAAATTTAGATTAGGGTTATGGGCACTCTAGAGAGCTGAATGCCCTTTTAAAGGGCAGTAAAAGAGCTGAATGCCCCTTTTAAGCGCATGCCCCATAACAAATGCACCTTTAGTTTAGTTTTTTTTAGTGTTAGGTTTTTATATTGGGGGGTTTGGTGGGTGGGGGGGTTTTACTGTTAGAGGGGGGGACTTAGTATTTTTTTTAAGGAAAATAGCTGTTTGAGCTAGGGCAGTTCCCTACAAAAGGCCCTTTTAAAGGATATTGGTAGTTTAGTATTAGATTAGGGGGTGTTTTTATTTTGGGGGGGCTTTTTTATTTTCATAGGGATTAGGTAAAATTTTTTTATTTTTGTTAAAAAAAATTATTTCTGTAATTTTAGCTTTTTTTATTTTCTTTAATTTAAACTTAGTTTTTTTATTTTTAAAGTAATGTTAGTTTTATTATTTTAATTGTAATTTAGTTTTATTTTTAATTTATGTAATGGGGTTAATTTAGGGGTGTTAGGTTAGGGCGCTTAGTGATTAGTTATTTGCATTGTGGTCTTTGGTGGTTTAGGGTTTAATAGATTTATTAGCATTATTGCGTTGTGTTGGTTTGACGGATTAGGGGTTACTAGTTTAATAAGTTTATTGCGTTGTGGGTTAATGTGGATTAGGGGTTAATAAGTTTTAATAGGTAGTTTGCGATGTTGGGTTTGGCAAATTTAGGGTTTAAAACTTTTATTAGGTAGTTTGCGATGTGGGTGAATTGCGGATTAGGGGTAACATTTTAATTCGGCATATTGTGTTGTGGGGGGTTGTCAGTTTAGGGGTTAATACTTTTATTAATAGTTCCGATGTGGGTTGATGGCGGATTAGGGGTTAATATACTTTATTAGTTATTGCGGTGGGGGATTACAGTTGACAGGTATAGATACTGAGCATGTGTTAGGTGTTAGTTATTTTCAGGGAGTTACGGTGCTCACATACTCAGCGTAAGGCTTGCTGTGCTGCCTATTACCTAGATTACAAATTTTGCATTTGTGTTTTAACGCAGAAAATGGTCATTTAACCCCTTAACGACCGAGGACGTGCAGGGTACGTCCTCAAAAAAAAGGCAGTTAATGCCTGAGGACGTACCCTGCACGTCCTCGGTGTGGAAAGCAGCTGGAAGCGATCCTGTTTGCTTCCAGCTGCTTTCCGGTTATTGCAGTGATGCCTCGATATGGAGGCATCCTGCAATAACCTTTTGAAGCCATCCGATGCAGAGAGAGCCACTCTGTGGCCCTCTCTGCACCGGAGATCGGTGGCTTCCTTCGTTGGTGGGTGGGAGCATTACCGGGAGGCGGGTGGCGGCCATCGATGGCCCTGGAGATGTGGAGGGGGGCGGGATCATGGGCGGGGATGCCCGGGGGCACGCACGGACGCGCGCGCGCGCACGGGAGGGCGGGGGGGCGGGCGCGGATGCACGGCGGTGGACGGTGAGCGGGGTGGGAACCGCTACACTACAGAAAAAGGTGCCATCGTTTAAAATAACTGAAAAAAAAAACGATCAATGAGGTGGTTGGGGTTTGTGGTGGGGGGGGGGGTGGTTTGGGGAAGCTACACTACAGAAAAAAAAAACTAAGAAAAAAAAGCACTTTTTTGTGTAAGCTGGGTACTGGCAGACAGCTGCCAGTACCCAAGATGGCCCCAATAAGGCAGATAGGGAAGGTTACAAAGCTGTTTTGGGGGGGATCAGGGAGGTTGGAGGCTAAGGGGGGTCCTATACAGCAAAATAATTATTATTTTTTTTAAAAAAAAAACCCTAAACCCCCCAAAAAGCTTTTATTTTAGTACTGGCAGACTTTCTGCCAGTACTTAAGATGGCGGGGACAATTGTGGGGTGGGGGCGGGAAGGGAGCTGTTTGGGAGGGATCAGGGGGTCTGATGTGTCAGGTGGGAGGCTGATCTCTACACTAAAGCTAAAATTAACCCTGCAAGCTCCCTACAAACTTCCTAATTAACCCCTTCACTGCTAGCCCATAATACACATGTGATGCGCAGCAGCATTTTGCGGCCTTCTAATTACCCAGAAAAGCAACGCCAAAGTCCTTATATATCTGCTATTTCTGAACAAAGGGGATCCCAGAGGAAGCATTTACAACCATTTGTGCCATAATTGCACAAGCTGTTTGTAAATGATTTCAGTGAGAAACCTAAAATTGTGAAAATTTAACGTTTTTTTTTTTTTTTATTTGATCGCATTTGGCGGTGAAATGGTGGCATGATAATATACCAAAATGGGCCTAGATCATCTACTTTGGGTTGTCTACTACACTACACTAAAGCTAAAATTAAACCATACAAGCTCCCTACAAGCTCCCTAATTAACCCCTGCACTGCTGGGCATAATACACGTGTGGTGCGCCCAGCGGCATTTAGCGCGCCTTCTAATTACCAAAAAGCAATGCCAAAGCCATATATGTCTGCTATTTCTGAAAAAAGGGGATCCCAGAGAAGCATTTACAACCATTTGTGCCATAATTGCACAAGCTGTTTGTAAATAATTTCAGTGAGAAACCGAAAGTTTGTGAAAAAATTTGTGAAAAAGTGAACGATATTTTGTATTTGATCGCATTTGGCGGTGAAATGGTGGCATGAAATATACCAAAATTGGCCTAGATTAATACTTTGGGATGTCTTCTAAAAAAAAATATATACATGTCAATTGATATTCAGGGATTCCTGAAAGATATTAGTGTTCCAATGTAACTAGCGCTAATTTTGAAAAAAAGTAGTTTGGAAATAGCAAAATGCTACTTGTATTTATGGCCCTATAGCTTTCAAAAAAAGCAAAGAACATGTAAATATTAGGTATTCTAAACTCAGGACAAAATTTAGAAACTATTTAGCATGTTTTTTTTTTTGGTGGTTGTAGATGTTAACAGATTTTGGGGGGTCAAAGTTAAAAAAGTGTGTTTTTTTCATTTTTTCCTCATATTTTATAATTTTTTTATAGTAAAATTATAAGATATGATGAAAATAATGGTATTTTTAGAAAGTTAATTTAATGGCGAGAAAAAACGGTATATATATATGTGTGTGTACAGTAAATGAGTAAGAGGGAAATTACAGCTAAAACAAAAAACCCCAAAAATGTAAAATAGCCTTGGTCCCAAACGGACAAGAAAATGGAAAAGTGCTGTGGTCATTAAGGGGTTTAAGCGTTAAAACAGCACCAGAGCCATTACAAGTCTTGTCGGTATAGCTGTACCGCAAGCCTTTTAGCCTGTAACGCAACGTCAGTCCCGCACTCATAAAAGTTATGTTTTTTCATGGGACTTCCATAGCGCTGCCATTATGAGTTTTGCGGTGAGGCTAAAAAGCTTGTGTTCCAGCCTATACCGACAAGATCCGTTTCACAATCTAAAAGCAGTAGTTATGAGTTTTACGCTACAAAACTGTTACATAAAACTCATAACTAAACTGTCACAAAGTACACTAAACACCTATAAACTACCTATTAAACCCTAAACCGAGGCTCTCCCACATCGCAAACACTATATTAAACTTATTAACCCCTAATCTGCTGCTTATGACATTGCTGCCACTCTTAAGAATTATTAACCCCCTATTCCGCCGCTCCCCGACATCGCTGCCACTATACTAAAGTTATTAAACCTATTAACCCATAAACCAAAAGCCCCCCCACAACAAAATATACTAAATAAACCTATTAACCCCTAAACCAAAACTCCCCACATAGCAATAAACTAATTTAAACTAGTAACCCCTAAACCTAACTCCCCCCTAACTTTATATTAAAATTACAATTTTCCTTATCTTAAATTAAATTAAAACTACTGTCAAATAAAAAAACTAAGTTTAAACTAACAATTAAACTAATATAAATATTAAACTAAATTAAACCTAATTACCCATTAAATAAACTATATTACACATTACAAAAATCCTAACACTACTATAAATTTACAAAGTATCTAATTACAAAAAAAAAAAATACTAAATTACAAAAAATAACAAACACTAAATTACGAAAAATAACAAACAAAATTGTCAAAATAAAAAGAATTACACTTAATCTAATAACCCCTATAAAAATAAAAAGCCCCCCCAAAATAAAAAAACCCTAGCCTACAATAAATTACTAATAGCCCTTAAAAGGGCCTTTTGTATGGCATTGCCTAAGTTAACAGCTCTTTTGCCTGTAAAACAAATACAAAGAACCTTTAAACAGTAAAACCCACCACTCAACCAACCCCCCCCAAAAAAAAAAAAAACCTAACTCTAACAAAAACTTAAGCTACCCATTGCCCTGAATAAAGCATTTGTAATGGGCATTGCTCTTAAAATGACATTTAGTTATTTTGCATTGCCCTGAAAAGGGCATTTAGCTAGTTTTACGAATAGCCCAAACCCTAAACTAAAAACCCCCCCACCCAAAAACCCTTAAAAAAAAAAAAATTCACTAGCCCCTGAAGATCCTCTTACAGTTTTTGAAGTCCCACTTGAACGATCTTCCTCCAAGCAGCAAAGTCCTCATCCAGGCGGCGAGAAGTCTTCATCCTGGCGGCCTCTTCTATCTTCATCCAGGCGGTGAGAAGTCTTCATCCAGGCGGGGCTCTTCTATCTTCATCCAGGCGGTGAGAACGTCTTCATCTAGGCGGCCTCTTCTATCTTCATCCAGGCGGTGAAGTCCTCATCCAGGCGGGAAGAAGTCTTCATCCAGATGGCCTCTTCTATCTTCATCCAGGCGGCATCTTCTATCTTCATCCCGGTGGCACGGAGCAGGTTCATCCTGAAGACATCCAGCGCGGAGCATCCTCTAAATATGGTCACCGCTGTATACTGAATCTTCAATGGCAAGGTACGCTATTCAAAATGGCATCCCTTGCTTTCCTATTGGCTGATTTGATTTGGAAATTCAAATCAGCCAATCGGATGAGAGCTACTGAAATTCTATTGGCTGATTTCTATTGGCTGTAGAAAAAGTTGTGGGATGTTCAGCTTCATTATGCATAAAACATCTACTTTCACATCTTACACCACTGGGTAAAACATTTAATATCAAAGAATTTATGACTTGTGAATCCTTTTTTGTCATATACCTTTTGAACTGCCAGTGGGGGTCCAGTACATTGTCCCGCACCTGTCGCAAGGTCAAAAAAAGATGGGGGAGCATGCACATAATATCAAAATGAATTCAAAAGCCCATAGTGTATCTAGACACTCGCTTGAACTTTCACTATAAACAGAAGAATCCTATCAAGATTATACCGATTGAGTTGATCCCTAGATCCTATAGGGATGCATTTATGATCCTTAAAAGGAGAGAGTCATACTGGATTATGAAAATGAACAACACTTAAACCTTGATATGGCAGCTTTCACTTGATTATATTTAGTTTATTGTGTTACTAGGCTTATCCCTTAGTTTATTTTCTGGCATGGGTGTTTGCATTTGCCAAGTGTATTTTTTGGTTATGGCACCTATGATCTATATATTAGATTGATATCATCTGTCAATAGTCTTGATCCAGATAGGGCTGACTATTTTTGAGTGAATCCCATTAATAGTCAAATATTGATGTTAGATTTTATTTTATTTTTTTAGTATTTGAGTCTATTATTAATAATTTTTCAAGCCTATTCCTTAGTATATCATTCTATAGCACATCCTTATACTTCTCACTTTTATAGGTTAGTGCAATTATTACATCATCATTTGGTATCTCCCCTTATTTATCACTTTTAGGTTATTACTTTCTTATTTCACTAGATCTCTATTTAGTTTAGTTTATGGTATTCTGTAGTAACCTTAGATTATATTTGCTCTGCACATATCACCAGTATTCTGATTAATCACTTAAGACTTGTCAACACCACACTTTATTTGTGGTATCTCCACACAGTACACATCACACATCTTACATGTTCCATTACCAAGATTATATATCTTGATAGTGTTAGGCACTTTCTAGTGTAAGGCTCTTTTAGCTACTGCACGTCACATAATACATCATTGGTTTTCAGGTGTTGTCATTATAATACCAGTTGTTTGCACATTTATGCAGCACAAATTATTCACACATGTATCCTTCCAAGGCATTATATATTTATGGAACTTATAAACCATATCATATTCTTATCTGGTATCTTCCCATAACAATCACTTTTATTTCACCACTACTAAGACCTTATATTAGCGTGAGGTACTTTTTTGTTTATGGCTTATATAGCAATTGCATATCACACCACATATTATTTCACCCTGGGAGCTTTAATAATAATACTAATTGTATGTTCATTCACACAGTGCTAATAAAATACACACGCAATCTCCCATTGCATTATTTATTTATGGGATTCTTACCCTTTATCTTCAATAACAATATTATACAGATATCAGTTTAAGGCCTAGATTTAGAGTTCGGCGGTAAAAGGGCTGTTAACGCTCCGCGGGCTTTTTTCTGGCCGCACCATAAATTTAACTCTGGTATCGAGAGTTTAAACAAATGCTGCGTTAGGCTCCAAAAAAGGAGGCGTAGGACATTTTTACCCGCAAATGCAACTCTCGATACCAGAGTTGCTTACGGACGCGGCCGGCATCAAAAAACGTGCTCGTGCACGATTCTCCCATAGGAAACAATGGGGCTGTTTGAGCTGAAAAAAAACCTAACACCTGCAAAAAAGCCGCGTTCAGCTCCTAACGCAGCCCCATTGTTTCCTATGGGGAAACACTTCCTACGTCTGCACCTAACACTCTAACATGTACCCCGAGTCTAAACACCCCTAACCTTACACTTATTAACCCCTATTCTGCCGCCCCCGCTATCGCTGACCCCCTGCATATTTTTTTTAACCCCTAATCTTTCCGCTACCGTAAACCGCCCGCAACCTACGTTATCCCTATGTACCCCTAATCTGCTGCACCTAACATCGCCGACCCCCTATGTTATATTTATTAACCCCTAATCTGCCCCCCACAACGTCGCCGACACCTACCTACACTTATTACCCCCCAATCTGCCGAGCGGACCTGAGCGCTACTATAATAAAGTTATTAACCCCTAATCCGCCTCACTAACCCTATCATAAATAGTATTAACCCCTAATCTGCCCCCCCCTAACATCGCCGACACCTCCCTTCAATTATTAACCCCTAATCTTCCGATCGGAGCTCACCGCTATACTAATAAATGTATTAACCCCTAAAGCTAAGTCTAACCCTAACACTAACACCCCCCTAACTTAAATATAATTTTTATCTAACGAAATAAATTAACTCTTATTAAATAAATTAAATCCTATTTAAAGCTAAATACTTACCTGTAAAATAAATCCTAATAAGCTACAAAATAACATTTATAATTACATTGTAGCTATTTTAGGATTAATATTTATTTTACAGGCAACTTTGTAATTATTTTAACCAGGTACAATAGCTATTAAATAGTTAAGAACTATTTAATAGTTACCTAGTTAAAATAATTACAAAATTACCTGTAAAATAAATCCTAACCTAAGATATAATTAAACCTAACACTACCCTATCAATAAAATAATAAATAAACCACCTACAATTACCTACAATTAACCTAACACTACACTATCAATAAATTAAATAAACACAATTGCTACAAATAAATACAATTAAATAAACTAGCTAAAGTACAAAAAATAAAAAAGAACTAAGTTACAGAAAATAATAAAATATTTACAAACATAAGAAAAATATTACAACAATTTTAAACTAATTACACCTACTCTAAGCCCCCTAATAAAATAAAAAAGCCCCCCAAAATAAAAAATTCCCTACCCTATTCTAAATTTAAAAAGTTACAAGCTCTTTTACCTTACCAGCCCTGAACAGGGCCCTTTGCGGGGCATGCCCCAAGAAGTTCAGCTCTTTTGCCTGTAAAAAAAAACATACAATACCCCCCCCCCCCAACATTACAACCCACCACCCACATACCCCTAATCTAACCCAAACCCCCCTTAAATAAACCTAACACTAAGCCCCTGAAGATCTTCCTACCTTGTCTTCACCATACCAGGTATCACCGATCCGTCCTGGCTCCAGATCTTCATCCAACCCAAGCGGGGGTTGGCGATCCATAATCCGGTGTTGAAGAGGTCCAGAAGAGGCTCCAAAGTCTTCATCCTATCCGGCAAGAAGAGGACATCCGGACCGGCAAACATCTTCATCCAAGCGGCATCTTCTATCTTCTTCCATCCGGCAAGGAGCGGGTCCATCTTGAAGCAGCCGACGCGGATCCATCCTCTTCTTCCGGCGACTCCCGATGAATGACGGTTCCTTTAAGGGACGTCATCCAAGATGGGCGTCCCTCGAATTCCGATTGGCTGATAGGATTCTATCAGCCAATCGGAATTAAGGTAGGAATTTTCTGATTGGCTGATGGAATCAGCCAATCAGAATCTAGTTCAATCCGATTGGCCGATCCAATCAGCCAATCAGATTGAGCTCAGCATTCTATTGGCTGATCGGAACAGCCAATAGAATGCGAGCTCAATCTGATTGGCTGATTGGATCAGCCAATCGGATTGAACTTGATTCTGATTGGCTGATTCCATCAGCCAATCAGAAAATTCCTACACTTAATTCCGATTGGCTGATAGAATCCTATCAGCCAATCGGAATTCGAGGGACGCCATCTTGGATGACGTCCCTTAAAGGAACCGTCATTCATCGGGAGTCGCCGGAAGAAGAGGATGGATCCGCGTCGGCTGCTTCAAGATGGACCCGCTCCTTGCCGGATGGAAGAAGATAGAAGATGCCGCTTGGATGAAGATGTTTGCCGGTCCGGATGTCCTCTTCTTGCCGGATAGGATGAAGACTTTGGAGCCTCTTCTGGACCTCTTCAGCACCGGATTATGGATCGCCAACCCCCGCTTGGGTTTGGATGAAGATCTTGGAGCCAGGACGGATCGGTGATACCTGGTATGGTGAAGACAAGGTAGGAAGATCTTCAGGGGCTTAGTGTTAGGTTTGGGTTAGATTAGGGGTATGTGGGTGGTGGGTTGTAATGTTGGGGGGGGGTATTGTATGTTTTTTTTTACAGGCAAAAGAGCTGAACTTCTTGGGGCATGCCCCGCAAAGGGCCCTGTTCAGGGCTGGTAAGGTAAAAGAGCTTGTAACTTTTTAAATTTAGAATAGGGTAGGGAATTTTTTATTTTGGGGGGGCTTTGTTATTTTATTAGGGGGCTTAGAGTAGGTGTAATTAGTTTAAAATTGTTGTAATATTTTTCTTATGTTTGTAAATATTTTATTATTTTCTGTAACTTAGTTCTTTTTTATTTTTTGTACTTTAGCTAGTTATTTAATTGTATTTATTTGTAGCAATTGTGTTTATTTAATTTATTGATAGTGTAGTGTTAGGTTAATTGTAGGTAATTGTAGGTAGTTTATTTAATTATTTTATTGATAGGGTAGTGTTAGGTTTAATTATATCTTAGGTTAGGATTTATTTTACAGGTAATTTTGTAATTATTTTAACTAGGTAACTATTAAATAGTTCTTAACTATTTAATAGCTATTGTACCTGGTTAAAATAATTACAAAGTTGCCTGTAAAATAAATATTAATCCTAAAATAGCTACAATGTAATTATAATTTATTTTGTAGCTATATTAGGATTTATTTTACAGGTAAGTATTTAGCTTTAAATAGGATTAATTTATTTAATAAGAGTTAATTTATTTCGTTAGATAAAAATTATATTTAAGTTAGGGGGGTGTTAGTGTTAGGGTTAGACTTAGCTTTAGGGGTTAATACATTTATTAGTATAGCGGTGAGCTCCGATCGGAAGATTAGGGGTTAATAATTGAAGGTAGGTGTCGGCGATGTTAGGGAGGGCAGATTAGGGGTTAATACTATTTATGATAGGGTTAGTGAGGCGGATTAGGGGTTAATAACTTTATTATAGTAGCGCTCAGGTCCGCTCGGCAGATTAGGGGTTAATAAGTGTAGGTAGGTGTCGGCGACGTTGTGGGGGGCAGATTAGGGGTTAATAAATATAACATAGGGGTCGGCAGTGTTAGGGGTAGCAGATTAGGGGTACATAGGGATACGTAGGTGGCGGTCGGAAGATTAGGGGTTAAAATTTTTAATCGAGTGGCGGCGATGTGGGGGGAGCTCGGTTTAGGGGTACATAGGTAGTTTAATGGGTGTTAGTGTACTTTAGGGTACAGTAGTTAAGAGCTTTATAAACCGGCGTTAGCCAGAAAGCTCTTAACTCCTGCTTTTTTCAGGCGGCTGGAATCTTGTCGTTAGAGCTCTAACGCTCACCTGCAGAAACGACTCTAAATAACCGGCGTTAGAAAGATCCCATTGAAAAGATAGGATACGCAATTGACGTAAGGGGATCTGCGGTATGGAAAAGTCGCGGCTGCAAAGTGAGCGTTAGACCCTTTAATCACTGACCTCTAAATACCAGCGGGCGGCCAAAACCAGCGTTAGGAGCCTCTAACGCTGGTTTTGACGGCTACCGCCGAACTCTAAATCTAGGCCTAAGTTTTTACACTGTTTCTATTCAGTATTGATGGTATTCAGGGTAGAAGTTTCTATTATTGCGTTCATGTGGCCACTCTGGCTACAAGATAACCTGTTAACTAGCTGGGCTCTATTTAGCTAGGATTGGGATAATTTATCCACATGACTTGCTTGTCTATGCACAGCGGCCAGAGAGCCTTTAGCCCTGCCCCCATTCGGTTTCCTCTCCTTAAGATTGGCGGATTGGAACCTCCCTCCTCCGATCGGCACACACCCCTCCTCACATGGATACGGGAGACGCTTTCTGAGGGGTGGGAACTGTTTGACGGTGTTCTGGTAAGAGGACGAACTTTTGAAAAGAGCGAACCATGTCACTTCCTGTGACGTTACATCAGCTGTTTTACACTTTTGGCCCTAATGCGCAATCATGCCAGCGTCATCACATACCTGGCCGCATACGTCACTGGTAAACTATTTAGACATGTAAAATTCAGAAACCCTTTCTATAGTGCATGCGTGGGATTTTGCATCACAAATGGGGAAGTTTATGGAAAGCTGTTTATACGTCTCCTCGGCAATATTCGGAAACTCCGCCCCCCCCACACTGCAACTACTCCCATTAAGCTGAGTCTCCGTGCGTGCATGACAAACAGCCACTGCTTCTTCTGCTGATCCAGTGCAGCTTTTCACAGGCTCCCTTCAATGTTATTGTTTAAACATTTGTTGCAGCAGTAAGCATTGGATCAGCAGAAGGAGCAGTGGCGATAGCCGAGTGGCTGTTTGTCATGCACGCACGGAGACTCAGCTTAATGGGAGTAGTTGCAGTGGGGGGGGGCAGAGTTCCGAATATTGCCGAGGAAAGGGTTTATGAATTTCACAGGTCTAAATAGTTTAACAGTGATGAATGCGGCCAGGTATGTGATGACGCTGGCATGCATCACATTAGGGCTAAAAAGTATAAAACAGCTGATGTAACGTCACGGGAAGTGACATGGTTCACTCTTTTCAAAAGTTCAGCCTCCTACTAGAACACCGGCACTGTGGCTGTGTCCAGCAACACTTGTGGATTTTGAATTTCACAGCATGTCATGTGGGGAAGTTAGACCTCGATTAAGTCTCTCCCAGGCAGGTGCCATTCACTTTTTTATACAACATTGATCTCTAGTGATCTAATGTTATGAGCATTACCAAAGAAATTCACACATTCTTTTACATGTAGGGTTAATACTTTTTGTACATATCGTAGATACCTGCATTTGCATAGAACATTGTATTATGTGACTGTGGGGGTATGTTTTGTTATGGATTGTCATATTATTATTTAGTATATGTGTGACTTCTGTTTTTTATTGCAATATAAGTATATGATTGTAATGCCTGCTGGCAAAAAATATTTTTTTGTTATGATATATTTAGAATTGTGGGTCCATTTTTATAAATGTTTATAGATAGTATAGTTATACTTTCACAACTCTCCTATGTATAATCTTTGTCAAATCTCTCTTGTGAGGTCATTGTTTATTTGTGTTACTAATGTCAACTAATAACCTACTGATGACACACACAGGTGATTTTTATTAATTGTTTAACCTATCAGAGTTTTTTTTTTATCCCTTTATATAGCAAGTGTATTTTAATCATTTTTAGTATAAATTAAAAGAGAGAAGTGCTTTACTTTATTTTTATTGTGTAGGTTTGGGGGGTTGGGGTTTGTACACTGTTAGGGGGTGTTTGTTTTGTTTTGTAGCAACAGAGCTGTTAACTTTAGGGCAATGCCCTACAAAAGGCCCTTTTAAGGGCCCTTGGTAGTTTATTATAGATTAGTTTTTTTTATTTTGGGGTGGGTTTATTATAGATTAGGTTTTTTTTATTTTGGGGTGGGTTTTTATTTTAAACAGGGTATTAGAATAGGAATTTTTTTTTTTTCAATAATTTCATTTGTTATTTTCTGTAATGGTAGTTTTTTTTTAATTTTTGGAATTTTAGTGTTTGTTATTTTTTGTAATGGTATGTTTTTTTTATTTTTGTAATGTTAGGATTTAGTGTAAGGCAGCTTAGGTTTTATTTCACAGGTAAGTTTGTATTCATTTTAATTAGGTAGTTAATAACTATTTACTAACTAGTCTACCTAGTTAAAATAAATACAAACTTATCTGCGAAATAAAAGTAAAAGCTAAGCTAGCTACAAAATAAATATTAGTTATATTGTAGCAAGTTTAGGTTTTATTTCACAGGTAAATTTGTATTTAGTTTAGGTATTATTTAGTTAATAATTATAATTTTAATTTAGCTCTATTTTAATTATGTTAAAGTTAGGGGGTGTTAGGGTTAGGGTTACGGTTAGAGTTTAGTTTAGGGTTACGTTAGGGTTAGAGTTAGGTTTAGGGGTTAATATAGTTTAATTTAGGTGGTTGCAATGTGGGGCTGACGGTTTAGGGGTTAATATATTTATTTAGTGGTAGTGATGTGGGAGGCCAGAGGTTTAGGGGCTAATAGCTTTATTTAGTGGTGTTGATGTCGGGGAGCAGAGGAAAAGGGTTTAATATATTTATTATAGTGTGGCTGATGTTGGGGTGCAGCGGAATAGGGGTTGATAATTTTATTATAGTGGCAGTGATATTGGGAGCGGCAGATTAGGGGTTAATAGCTTTATTTAGGTGTCAGCGATATGGGGAGCGGCAGATTAGGGGTTAAAAACATTATGTAGGTGTGGGCGATGTTGGAGGCAGCAGATTAGAGGTGTTTAGACTTGGGGTTTATGTTAGGGTGTTAGTTTTAAACATAACTTTTTTTCCCCATAGGCATCAATGGGGCTGCGTTACGGACCTTTTCATTCTGCGCTTCAGGTGTTAAGTTTTTTCTGACACCTTCTCCCCATTGATGTCTATGGGGAAAGCGTGCACGAGCATGTCAAAACAGAGCTTGAATTGTGTGCGGTATAGAGCTTAAAACCACCATATCGCACACACAAGCCGGCTGTTTAAAAACTTGTAATGGCTGCGCTATAGAGGGTTAAAGGACAAAACTCTTGTTGCATTTGGTAATTTCCCTATAGCACGCATAACTTGTAATCTAGCTGTCTGTGTGGCAAGGTGAAAATGGAGTCAAATTTCTCAAATTTCGCTGCGCAAGTCCTTGTGCTGAATATGTGATACCGATTAGCGATGCGATTCAATGTTAGCTTATGGGAGTAAAAATAGCGACCGACGGGTGAAATGTACGTGCCACATTTATTTGCAGCACCGTATATGTAATACAAAAATCGCATAAAAAATGGCGGGCCCGGCTTTTGGGGGCGATGCCGCATATGTAATGGAGCCCCAGCTGTCTAAACTGATCAGTCAGTTTGGTCTCCCTTGAGGGATCTTCAAACGATGTGGAAAATAAGAATAATGTGGAATGATGTGGAGTGTATAAGTAGTGAAAACGGAGAACTACTTAAAAATACTTAAAAATACATATTTTTTGTAGTAAAATCTTATTAAAAGCATGCAACCTGTTTCTCAGCTGGCTGGCTGTTTCATCAAGCATGTAACAATTAAAAATGAGGGGCACTTTATTTACACATCATCCAATTAGTTGTCATGGAAATCAATACTAACAATAAGGCCTAGATTTGGAGTTTTGTCGGTAACGACCCGAAAAAACTAACGCCGGCTTTTTTCTGGCCGCACCATAAAAAATAACTCTGGTATCGAGAGTCCACATAAAGGCTGCGTTAGGCTCCAAAAAAGGAGCGTAGAGCATTTTTAACGCAGCTTCAACTCTCGATACCAGAGTTGCTTACGGACGCGGCCAGCCTCAAAAACGTGCTCGTGCACGATTCCCCCATAGGAAACAATGGGGCTGCTTGAGCTGAAAAAAAACCAAACACCTGCAAAAAAGCCGCGTTCAGCTCCTAACGCAGCCCCATTGTTTGCTATGCGGTAACCCCTTCCTACGTCTGCACTTAACACTCTAACATGTACCCCAAGTCTAAACACCCTAACCTTACACTTATTAGCCCCTAATCTGCTTCCCCCGCTATCGCTGACCCCTGCATATTATTATTAACCCCTAATCTGCCGCTCCGTAAACCGCCGCTACTTACATTATCCCTATGTACCCCTAATCTGCTGCCCTAACATCGCCGACCTCTATATTATATTTATTAACCCCTAATCTGCCCCCCACAACGTCGCCTCCACCTGCCTACACTTATTAACCCCTAATCTGCCGAGCGGACCTGAGCGCTACTATAATAAAGTTATTAACCCCTAATCCGCCTCACTAACCCTATAATAAATAGTATTAACCCCTAATCTGCCCTCCCTAACATCGCCGACACCTAACTTCAATTATTAACCCCTAATCTGCCGACGAATCTCGCCGCTATTCTAATAAATGTATTAACCCCTAAAGCTAAGTCTAACCCTAATACTAACACCCCCTAAGTTAAATATAATTTTAATCTAACGAAATTAATTAACTCTTATTAAATAAATTATTCCTATTTAAAGCTAAATACTTACCTGTAAAATAAATCCTAATATAGCTACAATATAAATTATAATTACATTGTAGCTATTTTAGGATTTATATTTATTTTACAGGTAACTTTGTATTTATTTTAACCAGGTACAATAGCTGTTCAGAACTATTTAATAGCTAAAATAGTTAAAATAATTACAAATTTACCTGTAAAAGAAATCCTAACCTAAGTTACAAATAAACCTAACACTACACTATCAATAAATTAATTAAATTCAATTGCTACAAATAAATACAATTAAATAAACTAGCTAAAGTACAAAAAATAAAAAAGAACTAAGTTACAAAAAATAAAAAATATTTACAAACATAAGAAAAATATTACAACAATTTTAAACTAATTACACCTACTCTAAGCCCCCTAATAAAATAACAAAGCCCCCCAAAATAAAAAAATGCCCTACCCTATTCTAAATTACTAAAGTTCAAAGCTCTTTTACCTTACCAGCCCTGAACAGGGCCCTTTGCGGGGCATGCCCCAAGAAATACAGCTCTTTTGCCTGTAAAAAAAAACATACAATACCCAAGCCCCCCAACATTACAACCCACCACCCACATACCCTTAATCTAACCCAAACCCCCCTTAAATAAACCTAACACTAAGCCCCTGAAGATCATCCTACCTTGTCTTCATCATACCAGGTTCACCGATCGGTCCAGAAGAGCTCCTCCGATGTCCTGATCCAAGCCCAAGCGGGGGGCTGAAGAGGTCCATGATCCTGCTGAAGTCTTCATCCAAGCGGGGCAGAAGAGGTCTTCCATCCGATTGAAGTCTTCATCCAAGCAGCATCCATCCGGAGCGAAGCGGCAGCATCCTGAAGACCTCCACCGCGGAACATCCATCCTGGCCGATGACTGAACGACGAATGACGGTTCCTTTAAATGACATCATCCAAGATGGCGTCCCTCGAATTCCGATTGGCTGATAGGATTCTATCAGCCAATCGGAATTAAGGTAGGAATATTCTGATTGGCTGATGGAATCAGCCAATCAATTGGCTGAATCAGATTGAGCTCGCATTCTATTGGCTGTTCCGATCAGCCAATAGAATGCGAGCTCAATCTGATTGGCTGATTGGATCAGCCAATCGGATTGATCTTGATTCTGATCGGCTGATTCCATTAGCCAATCAGAATATTCTTACCTTAATTCCGATTGGCTGATAGAATCCTATCAGCCAATTGGAATTCGAGGGATGCCATCTTGGATGACGTCATTTAAAGGAACCGTCATTCGTCGTTCAGTCGTCGGCCAGGATGGATGTTCCGCGGTGGAGGTCTTCAGAATGCTGCCGCTTCGCTCCGGATGGATGCCGCTTGTATGAAGACTTCAATCAGATGGAAGACCTCTTCTGCCCCGCTTGGATGAAGACTTCAGCAGGATCATGGACCTCTTCAGCCCCCCGCTTGGGCTTGGATCAGGACATCGAAGGAGCTCTTCTGGACCGATCGGTGAACCTGGTATGGTGAAGACAAGGTAGGAGGATCTTCAGAGGCTTAGTGTTAGGTTTATTTAAGGGGGGTTTGGGTTAGATTAGGGGTATGTGGGTGGTGGGTTGTAATGTTGGGGGGCTTGGGTATTGTATGTTTTTTTTTACAGGCAAAAGAGCTGTATTTCTTGGGGCATGCCCCGCAAAGGGCCCTGTTCAGGGCTGGTAAGGTAAAAGAGCTTTGAACTTTAGTAATTTAGAATAGGGTAGGGCATTTTTTTATTTTGGGGGGCTTTGTTATTTTATTAGGGGGCTTAGAGTAGGTGTAATTAGTTTAAAATTGTTGTAATATTTTTCTTATGTTTGTAAATATTTTTTTTTTTTGTAACTTAGTTCTTTTTTATTTTTTGTACTTTAGCTAGTTTATTTAATTGTATTTATTTGTAGGAATTGTATTTAATTAATTTATTGATAGTGTAGTGTTAGGTTAATTGTAGGTAATTGTAGGTAGTTTATTTAATTAATTTATTGATAGTCTAGTGTTAGGTTTATTTGTAACTTAGGTTAGGATTTCTTTTACAGGTAAATTTGTAATTATTTTAACTATTTTAGCTATTAAATAGTTCTTAAACTATTTAATAGCTATTGTACCTGGTTAAAATAAATACAAAGTTACCTGTAAAATAAATATAAATCCTAAAATAGCTACAATATAATTATAATTTATATTGTAGCTATATTAGGGTTTATTTTTACAGGTAAGTATTTAGCTTTAAATAGGAATAATTTATTTAATAAGAGCTAATTTATTTCGTTCGATTTAAATTATATTTAACTTAAGGGGGTGTTAGTGTTAGGGTTAGACTTAGCTTTAGGGGTTAATACATTTATTAGAATAGCGGCGAGATTCGGTCGGCAGATTAGGGGTTAATAATTTAAGTTAGGTGTCGGCGATGTTAAGGAGGGCAGATTAGGGGTTAATACTATTTATGATAGGGTTAGTGAGGCGGATTAGGGGTTAATAACTTTATTATAGTAGCGCTCAGGTCCGGTCGGCAGATTAGGGGTTAATAAGTGTAGGCAGGTAGAGGCGACGTTGAGGGGGCAGATTAGGGGTTAATAAATATAATATAGGGTCGGCGGTGTTAGGGGCAGCAGATTAGGGGTACATAAGGATAACGTAGGTGGCGGCGCTTTGCGGTCGGCAGATTAGGGGTTAATAAGTGTAGGTAGGTGGAGGCGACGTTGTGGGGGGCAGGTTAGGGATTAATAAATATAATACAGGGGTCGGCGGTGTTAGGGGCAGCAGATTAGGGGTACATAAGGATAACGTAGGTGGCGGTCGGCAGATTAGGGGTTAAAAAAAATTATTCGAGTGTCGGCGATGTGGGGGGACCTCGGTTTAGGGGTACATAGGTAGTTTATGGGTGTTAGTGTACTTTAGAGTACAGTAGTTAAGAGCTTTATAAACCGGCGTTAGCCCAGAAAGCTCTTAACTACTGACTTTTTTCCTGCGGCTGGAGTTTTGTCGTTAGATGTCTAACGCTCACTTCAGAAACGACTCTAAATACCGGAGTTATAAAAATCCCATTGAAAAGATAGGATACGCAATTGACGTAAGGGGATCTGCGGTATGGAAAAGTGGCGGCTGAAAAGTGAGCGTTAGACCCTATTTTGAGAGACTCCAAATACCGGCGGTAGCCTAAAACCAGCGTTAGGAGCCTCTAACGCTGGTTTTCACGGCTAACGCCAAACTCTAAATCTAGGCCTAAGTGTGTACATTCTAGTTTGTAATACACTTTTTTCATATGTAAGATCGGTGTATATATGTATGTATGTATATCTATATATATCTATCAGATCGCAAAGAACATTTAAATTGGATAAATATAATTTACAATAGTGTGTAACATGAATTTTAATCAGCATTTACAATGGCTATCCATTATACATTATCCATTATCTGTTTTTTACAGATTACCATTGGTTTGTGGTGAATCACATGATAGCTTCAAAAAGAAGTGTGATTGATTAGGATAGAATTACTATAGCATATGGTCCAACCTTTTTAAAGGCAGCAAGGGTCAATGGCAAATAGAATGTCAGTTGTTTAAAGAGGTGTGTGTGTTTACTATTTGGACAGCTTTGGGGGGGTGTGAGTGATGTATGTTTGGCAACATCCAATCGGTTATCCAGAAATATGGAACTAAATGTAATTAGTGAACAAAGGTCACTATTTATACAAATTTAAATAATGGGAAAAAGTAAAGTGCAAAATCCTATAACTCGGAAGTTGACAGATGGCGCAAAATTTAGTGTTGATATTACAAAATTATATGGTAAAGTTTATTAAATTAAAAAAATAACAAATACAAAAAAAAATTTGTAACAATTATAAAATTTTCACTTGAAACCTAGATTTCACCTTTTTCGCATTTTTTTCCCCAAGTTCTCTATATTTCCACAGTGAGTAAACTATTTACTCCAATCCTATGTAGGGCACCTTTTTATATCTTTTACAATTGTTTACTTTACAAATTTCACTTGAAACCTAGGTTTCATACTTTTTATATAAAAAAAATGTATTTCTTTAATTTTCGAATTTACTAACATTTACTACATAATTTTATTACACCAACAAATGTTTGCGCCCTCTGTCAACTTCCTAGTTATAGAATTTTGCACTTTACACAGAATAAAATCTGGCAACTGTTTAGAAAACATTTTGTACAAAAAACAAATCAAAAGTGATTATGGGTTTAATCATAAAATCTTATCTTTAGTATTATGGTTTTAATGTACACAGTTTATAAAATCTTTTTTCCCCATTTTTACTGCATCAGTAAACTGCCACATCAGATTTGTCATAAACTCCTTCTGGCTAATGATCTGTGTCATGTACAGAAAAATACAGTTGATGAACTATTTTGATGTTCTTTATATGGCCATTTTTGCAGAGCTCATTTATAATTGATGCAATCAGTTAACATATGCATTTAGACAGCTATATGTCCCTCAGTATGTACATTTTTTTTTACTGTGCGTGTGTATATATATATATATATATATATATATATATATATATATATATATATATATATATATATATACAGGGAGTGCAGAATTATTAGGCAAGTTGTATTTTTGAGGATTCATTTTATTATTGAACAACAACCATGTTCTCAATGAACCCAAAAAAAACTCATTAATATCAAAGCTGAATAGTTTTGGAAGTAGTTTTTAGTTTGTTTTTAGTTATAGCTATTTTAGGGGGATATCTGTGTGTGCAGGTGACTATTACTGTGCATAATTATTAGGCAACTTAACAAAAAACAAATATATACCCATTTCAATTATTTATTTTTACCAGTGAAACCAATATAACATCTCAACATTCACAAATATACATTTCTGACATTCAAAAACAAAACAAAAACAAATCAGTGACCAATATAGCCACCTTTCTTTGCAAGGACACTCAAAAGCCTGCCATCCATGGATTCTGTCAGTGTTTTGATCTGTTCAATCACCATCAACATTGCGTGCAGCAGATACCACAGCCTCCCAGACACTGTTCAGAGAGGTGTACTGTTTTCCCTCCTTGTAAATCTCACATTTGATGATGGACCACAGGTTCTCAATGGGGTTCAGATCAGGTGAACAAGGAGGCCATGTCATTAGATTTTCTTCTTTTATACCCTTTCTTGCCAGCCTCGCTGTGGAGTACTTGGACGCGTGTGATGGAGCATTGTCCTGCATGAAAATCATGTTTTTTTTGAAGGATGCAGACTTCTTCCTGTACCACTGCTTGAAGAAGGTGTCTTCCAGAAAACTGGCAGTAGGACTGGGAGTTGAGCTTGACTCCATCCTCAACCCAAAAAGGCCCCACAAGCTCATCTTTGATGATACCAGCCCAAACCAGTACTCCACCTCCACCTTGCTGGCATCTGAGTCGGACTGGAGCTCTCTGCCCTTTACCAATCCAGCCACGGGGCCCATCCATCTGGCCCATCAAGACTCACTCTCATTTCATCAGTCCATAAAACCTTAGAAAAATCAGTCTTGAGATATTTCTTGGCCCACTCTTGACGTTTCAGCTTGTGTGTCTTGTTCAGTGGTGGTCGTCTTTCAGCCTTTCTTACCTTGGCCATGTCTCTGAGTATTGCACACCTTGTGCTTTTGGGCACTCCAGTGATGTTGCAGCTCTGAAATATGGCCAAACTGGTGGCAAGTGGCATCTTGGCAGCTGCACGCTTGACTTTTCTCAGTTCATGGGCAGTTATTTTGCACCTTGGTTTTTCCACACGCTTCTTGCGACCCTGTTGACTATTTTGAATGAAACGCTTGATTGTTCGATGATCACGCTTCAGAAGCTTTGCAATTTTAAGAGTGCTGCATCCCTCTGCAAGATATCTCACTATTTTTGACTTTTCTGAGCCTGTCAAGTCCTTCTTTTGACCCATTTTGCCAAAGGAAAGGAAGTTGCCTAATAATTATGCACACCTGATATAGGGTGTTGATGTCATTAGACCACACCCCTTCTCATTACAGAGATGCACATTACCTAATATGCTTAATGGTAGTAGGCTTTCGAGCCTATACAGCTTGGAGTAAGACAACATGCATAAAGAGGATGATGTGGTCAAAATACTCATTTGCCTAATAATTCTGCACTCCCTGTATATATATATATATATATATATATATATATATATATATATAATTTAAAAAATAAAGTTAGGGAGAGAAACTGTACTTTTCTGAAACACCTTAATACTGTTGTTTATTAAATAGAAAGATATTGATATGTAATACCTAGCCAGCGTTAGCTGAACATAGCAGAGCTATATGAGTATACTATGTATAAAGTAGGGGAATACAGCACTCAGCAACAATATACTCATGATTGATCTAATATGTAGATTAAAGGCTGAAACATATGTATCCAGACACAGAAACAACTGACACACCTCAGTCTCTTCAAAAAACCATGACTTTATTCCTATAGCTAAACAAAACAAAGCATGCATGCTATTTGCTGAAAATATATTGAGCACCACTGCAGTGGATAAACTATCTAATTGTATATGAATGTTAATACAAATTACGGATAGATATTGCAAGAGCTTACAAACTCCTAAGATACAAAGATATTCAACAGTACAAGAAAAAAATGCCAATTAAAGCTGTGACTGAGAGAACAGATATGATGGAACATCTTGAATCAAAGTCCTGATGGTAAAGACTATTTATGTTTTACGATTCTTTAAAGTCTCAATGTCACTGGTAAATATGGCATTTTAGCATGACTTGAAAAAACTGACGGTACCGAGGTAAAAGCGTCCTCAAAACATCAGTTAGCCAGATATCACCAATCTCAGAAAATTTTGGCACGTTATCCGTGAGCGGCTCATAAATTTAAGCAATGCATACGACCTTGTTTATGGCAGCATGATCCGGGTATGTTTGGCACTTTCAAGAGGCATTCAGGTAAGTGGACCGGGACTTCTCCTCCGACGTCCAGTCAATCCCAAATGGTGCGGTCTGTATCTTTGCTTGAAAGAACCCAGGTCAGACTTGAAACTCCATTTTTGGGCAAATCAACATTTCTTACGCCTCCGCCACGACTTTTCCGGCTCTTTAGAGTATGCACCCGCCAAACTTTACAGGTGCTATACCTATGCTGCTCATTCAGAGTGATTAGGTCGACGCGCGTTTCGCCCCACAATGCTGTGTGGTCGGGGCCTCATCAGGACTATCAAACTGGGATAGAACTTGCTGCTTTTATTGATTGATCACCTGCGGATATGATGAGGTGTGTCCATATTGGCCAATCATATTTGTTAAATGTGTTACACCTAATTTTTACGTTTTCTTATATATTTCAACAACCTGGATTTTTACTAAAAAAAGACTTATCAAACACATGGTTGATGTACAGAAAGGTAAAATATTTTATCAATGGCGGTTAAGCATAATAAAAGCATATAAAGCAAGCAAAAAGTCACGGCATTAAAAAGAAACCGAAGTGTGCAGAGCCTCAACAAATCATGTCAAAATGACACATAAGAAACAACTGATTAAATTCTCATGTATCAAGTCGATGGGCTTAGATTAAATATAAAAAACAACTATATGGGGTGCTGATTTAGAAGTAACAAGTTATATGTAATATTCCTTTATTTGAAGGTTACTAATGTTACTATATCTGATACCTAAATCTAATGAAATGATTGAGATGCGACTCATAGATAAAATTGTACACCTTCAATTTTTCTATATATACAGAATGAGATCTTAATAAATTGTGAAGAAGCTAGTGATACATTTGACTAGATAGTGTAACTACCTAAGTTAGCTAGAGAAAGTATTTTAGTTTATGAAAGATCCATATTCAATTCTCTCATTTAGGCCAAGAGGGGACACTGTTTGGAGCACATATGTCCATCTTGCTTCTTTCTTAAGGAGACATGCATTATTATCCCCTCCTCTACCATTCATTATCCCATGATCAATTGCTACAAACTTTAGGGAGGAAGTGTTACTATTGTGGACATCTCTAAAATGTCGTGCTACACTAGTATCCCTTTCATAGAGGATATCATCCCGGTGCTCCTGTATCCTTAAACATGCGTTTGGTTTTACCTACATAGAACAGGGGACAGGAGCAACACAGAAGATATACTACCCCAATGGTGTTACAGTTAGAGAAGCATAGAATATCTAAATATTTCCCAGTATTCGCTGAAAATGTTTTACATTTTAGCATATAGAGACAGTATACGCAATGTCCACATGGGAAATTACCCTTTACTTGTTGGTGTTTATTCAACCAACGTCGGAGGAGAAGTCCTGGTCCACTTACCTGAATGCCTCTTGAAAGTGCCAAACATACCCAGATCATGCTGCCATAAACAAGGTCATATGCATTGCTTAAATTTATGAGCCGCTCACGGATAACGAGCCAACATTTTCTGAGATTGGTGATATCTGGCTAACTGATGTTTTGAGGACGCTTTTACCTCGGTACCGTCAGTTTTTTCAAGTCATGCTAAAATGCCATATTTACCAGTGACATTGAGACTTTAAAGAATCGTAAAACATAAATAGTCTTTACCATCAGGACTTTGATTCAAGATGTTCCATCATATCTGTTCTCTCAGTCACAGCTTTAATTGGCATTTTTTTCTTGTACTGTTGAATATCTTTGTATCTTAGGAGTTTGTAAGCTCATGCAATATCTATCCGTATTTTGTATTAACATTCATATACAATTAGATAGTTTATCCACTGCAGTGGTGCTCAATATATTTTCAGTAAATAGCATGCATGCTTTGTTTTGTTTAGCTATAGGAATAAAGTCATGGTTTTTTGAAGAGACCGAGTTGTGTCAGTTGTTTCTGTGTCTGGATACATATGTTTCAGCCTTTAATCTACATATTAGATCAATCAGGAGTATATTGTTGCTGAGTGCTGTATTCCCCTACTTTATACATAGTATGCTCATATAGCTCTGCTATGTTATAATATTTTTCTCTTTAAAAATATTCTGAAACTACATATATATATATATATATATATATATATACATAGTGTATCTATATACAGTATCTATCTATATGCAGTATCTATCATCTATCTACATTTGTCTGTCTGTCGGCCTGTATCTCGTTCTGTCTGATGGTCTGTCGGCCTCTCTATCAGTCTGTTGGTCTGCTAGTTTGTTGGTCATTCTGTTAGTATGTCTGCTTGGCTATCTATCTATCTATCTATCTATCTATCTATCTATCATCTATCCATATATTCGTGTTAAAGGCATAAGGGATGGGAAATTCTAAATGTAAACAAAATAATAAAATAAAAAAACAAAGGAGAATGGGAATAAATATTATACAGTGGAATTTTATCTTTCTCACATATTCACTATTTCTTCATTCTTTCTTTCACCTATTTTACAAGTATTTATTTTTCAACAAACCCATATAGTGATCTGTTTTACAGGCAACATCCTCGTTAAAGATTTCCATCTTTTAGCAAAAGTGTGGCTTGTCATCGTAAGTAAATGCTTCATGAGCTCTCCTCATTTTTTATAAATGTCTAAATTTCGTAGCACCAGATCAGTTTTAGGAATTATTTCTTGTCACATTAAAGAAGGAATCTGTCTAAATATATTTATTTAAAAAGGAGATGTCGATTTGTTGAATTATTTTACAAATACACCACGTGTGACTAGTGTCACTTTATTTTTGACATGCCCTTCAGCAATTTTCTAAATAAGACTTATATTTCATGATTGTCTTCGGGTAAGTTGTCACTAATCAACCATTCACAATTCCTTCATTTAGCAATGTGTTAAATTTTCCTGTTCATTTTCCATATTATTTTACCATCTGAATTTCTTATATTTAGAGATTTCACTTGTATCTGACTGATTTATATTTCACATTGTTTTTTTCATTACTTTACAATAGTTACACATGTATAATGTTCCGTATTAATGTCCAAAATATTTTTTTTATAACTTTTTCATGTGTGTCTGTGTTAGTCTACTTTGCATCCTTACAACACTTCATTATTAAGTAACAATAATGTGCTGCTTATTAGTTGGAATGAGGAGTACTCTTAGTTATGTTATGTGATATCAGAAGACATATGCCCAGTATATATACTGCCATGTTCACCCCCCAAAAAAGCTGAAGGAGCAGGTAATCATGTTCCTTAATTTCTCAAGTATCTAGAAGCTAATATTAAGGGGAGTAGTTATCAACGTGTCAACTTTCCTGCCTTCATCGGCCCAATACGCCCGTCTAAGCTCGCCTCACATCGCCGCCGCGGACCTGAAAAATTTCGCCTAAGTTATCAAATAAAGCTGTCAAAAAGCCGCAGGGCGATGAGCAGCGGACTGTGAGAGTTATGACTCATCCGATCTCGCTGCTCTTCGGCTTTTTCCCAGCTTTATTGCTAGCCTGTCACTAAGCACTCACACTAACTACACTGTTCTACCCCCTATACCTGCGCCCCCGGAGCCCCCCACAACTAAATAAAGTTATTAAACCCTAATCCGCCGCTCCTAGACCCTGCCGCAACTCTGATAAATGTATTAACCCCTAAACCGCCGCTCCTAGACCCTGCCGAAACTCTGATAAATGTATTAACCCCTAAACCGCAGCTCCCGGACACCGCTGCCACCTACATTATACCTATTAACCCCTATCCTGCCCCCCCTACACAGTCGCCACCTATAATAAATTTATTAACCCCTATCCTGCCCCCCACTACACCACCGCCACTGTAATAAATGTATTAACCCCTAAACCTAAGTCTAACACTAACCCTAACACCCCCCTAACTTAAATATTAATTAAATAAATCTAATATTTCTATTATGAACTAAATTAATCCTATTTAAAACTAAATACTTACCTTTAAAATAAACCCTAATATAGCTACAATATAAATAATAATTATATTGTAGCTATCTTAGGATTTATTTTTATTTTACAGGCAAATTTCAATTTATTTTAACTAGGTACAATAGCTATTAAATAGTTATTAACTATTTAATAGCTTACCTAGCTAAAATAAAGAGAAATTTACCTGTAAAATAAAAACTAACCTAAGTTACAATTACACCTAACACTACACTATACTTTAATAAATTATTCCTATTTAAAACTAAATACTTACCTTTAAAATAAACCCTAATATAGCTACAATATAAATAATAATTATATTGTAGCTATCTTAGGATTTATTTTTATTTTACAGGTAACTTTGTATTTATTTTAGCTAGTTAGAATAGTTATTAAATAGTTATTAACTATTTAATAACTACCTAGCTAAAAGAAATACAAAATTACCTGTAAAATAAATCCTAACCTAATTTACAATTAAACCTAACACTACACTATCATTAAATAAATTAAATAAATTACCTACAAATAACTACAATTAAATACAATTACATAAACTAACTAAAGTACAAAAAATAAAAAAAGCTAAGTTACAAAAAAATAAAAAAATAGGTTACAAACATTTTAAAAATATTACAGCAATTTTAAGCTACTTACACCTAATCTAAGCCCCCTAATAAAATAACAAACCCCCCAAAATAAAAAAATGCCCTACCCTATTCTAAATTAAAAAAGTTCAAAGCTCTTTTACCTTACCAGCCCTTAAAAGTGCCATTTATGGGGCATGCCCCAAAGAATTCAGCTCTTTTGCCTGTAAAAGAAAAATACAACCCCCCCAACATTAAAACCCACCACCCACATACCCCTAATCTAACCCAAACCCCCCTTAAAATAACCTAACACTAATCCCCTGAAGATCATCCTACCTTTAGACGTCTTCACTCAGCCGAGCCACCGATGGAACTGAAGAGGAGACCCGGACCAGCAGAAGTGATCCTCCAAGCAGCGCTGAAGAAATCTTCCATCCGATGAAGTGATCCTCCAAGCGGCGCTGAAAAAGTCTTCCATCCGGGCGATGTCATCTTCCAAGAGGCGCTGAAGAAGTCTTCTATCCGGGCAATGTCATCTTCCAAGCCGGGTCTTGAATCTTCATCCCGCAGACGCGGAACATCCTTCTTTACCGATGGACTACCGACGAATGAAGGCTCCTTTAAGGGATGTCATCCAAGATGGCGTCCCTTCAATTCCAAATCTGAATTAAGGTAGGAAAAATCTGATTGGCTAATTGAATCAGCCAATCAGATTCAAGTTCAATCCTATTGGCTGATCCAATCAGCCAATCAGATTGAGCTCGAATTCTATTGGCTGTTTCGATCAGCCAATAGAATGCGAGCTCAATCTGATTGGCTGATTGGATCAGCCAATCGGATTGAACTTCAATCTGATTGGCTGATTCAATCAGCCAATCAGATTTTTCCGACTTTAATTCCGATTGGCTGATAGAATCCTATCAGCCAATCGGAATTGAAGGGACACCATCTTGGATGACGTCCCTTAAAAGAGCCTTCATTCGTCGGTAGTCCGTCGGTAAAGAAGGATGTTCCGCGTCGGCGGGATGAAGATTCAAGACCCGGCTTGGAAGATGACATTGCCCGGATAGAAGACTTCTTCAGCGCCTCTTGGAAGATGACATCGCCCGGATGGAAGACTTTTTCAGCACCGCTTGGAGGATCACTTCATCGGATGGAAGATTTCTTCAGTGCCGCTTGGAGGATCACTTCTGCCAGTCCGGGTCTCCTCTTCAGTTCCATCGGTGGCTCGGCTGAGTGAAGACGACTAAAGGTAGGATGATCTTCAGGGGATTAGTGTTAGGTTATTTTAAGGGGGGGTTGGGTTAGATTAGGGGTAAGTGGGTGGTGGGTTTTAATGTTGGGGGGGTTGTATTTTTCTTTTACAGGCAAAAGAGCTGAATTATTTGGGGCATGCCCCTCAAATGGCCCTTTTAAGGGCTGGTAAGGTAAAAGAGCTTTGAACTTTTTTAATTTAGAATAGGGTAGGGCAATTTTTTTATTTTGGGGGGTTTGTTATTTTATTAGGGGGCTTAGATTAGGTGTAAGTAGCTTAAAATTGTTGTAATATTTTTAAAATGTTTGTAACCTATTTTTTTTATTTTTTGTAACTTAGCTTTTTTTATTTTTTGTACTTTAGTTTATGTAATTGTATTTAATTGTCGTTATTTGTAGGTAATTTTTTTTAAAAAAAAAATGTTTTTATTGAGGATTAAGAAATACAACCAGTGTCACAACGCAGGTGACTAAAAAATGCACATATATGCAAACATTACATTGTTGTGATGATAAAGTAAATATAGCTATTGATGGAAATACAAATCACATAAATCAAGCATATCAAGCATGAAATACAATATCAACCGCATGAACCTCATTTTTAATTATCATGAATAAGATTATAAACCTCATTTTTAAATAGTGTGAACAGACTGTAAACACAGGGGCAAACTAATACTTCAGTATTATCAATTAACTCAGTTTTCTAGGAACTTCATAAAGTCAGTTTAGGAATATCTGTCTGTACACTTCAACTAGCATTCACAGTGCGCATCTCCAGGCGGGGGCGGCCCTCTATGGGAAGGAGGGAGGGAAGAGAGGGGAAATAGAAATTAAGAAATATGATAGGAGAGGAGAAGGGTGGGCAATCAGTTTATTAGTAGGGGACATAGGAAAGCAAGTATCATCAGCCAATTAGCATATCCCTAATTTGGTGTGAGAGTTTAATTATAATAATGGAAGGGATCATAAACTTTAATGCAGCTAAGAATTTAACTGTGATCTCCTTGATAGGTAAACCAAGGCTCCCAAATCCGCCAATAAAGCTCCTCCTTGTCCATGTTAGAGTACAAACTTTGTTCCATTTTGGCGTATATCTGCATTATAGATATGACTGCTGTAATATCTGGGGGTTGGGTTTGTTTCCAGGCCCTTGCAATCGCCAGTTTCGTGGCCGCTAGGACAAAGATGGCCAGTTTAGATACGTGAGTTGGGACACTCTTCGGGAAGATATTTAGGAGGGCAATGGTAGGAGCGAGTGGGGTAGAAAGCCCAAGGTTAGCACAAAGGGTTTTTACCTGATTCCAGAGGGGTGTAAGTTTCGGGCAATCCCACCAGATATGTATATCTGAACCTCTTTGCATACAATCTCTCCAGCATAGAGGAGACGTTGTGGGGAACATCTGCGACAACCTCAAGGGAGTATAGTACCATTTTAGGTATAGTTTCATGTAGGCCTCTAGCGTGTTTGCACAATGTACCGTCTTTTTAGTTAGTGTCATAGCTGTACTTAGGTCTTTATCTGAAATGGGTCTAGATAGGTGACCTTCCCATGCTCTCAACTGCCAAGGTCTGTCTCTATTTGTGGACAACTGAAGGAGATCATAGTGGAATTATATAAGCTTCAGAGTTTTAATAGGAAGCTGCCATAGCTTTTCCCAGTTAGTCAAGGGTCTATTCAAAGCCTTGGTGAATCCCCATGATGTCATAAAGGCATATAGTCTCGAGTATTCAAACGAGTCCCACGGGGGGGGGCTCTGGGATAATTGTTCTCAAGTTGTGAGGAGTGAGTAAGGTACCCGAGGGGTATAGACGTGAGACCATTTTCAGGTCCCACGCACTCCACTGTTGAATGTGTGTATCAGGGAGAGCCGCCAGTAAGGCTGGTATGGAATGAATGGGAGACGGGTGTGGGGCAATGTCTCGCAGATTTCTGAGGCTATACCAAACCTTCAGATTATCTCTGATGATGGTATTTTTTAATTTCAAGGTATCGACACTGTGGCTAGGGATCCAGGGTAGGTCTGCTAACTTTAAGCCCTCAGGAAGGGCTAATGTTTCTATGCTTTTCCAGCCCTGTACTTCCCCTTTGTCTGCCCATGCTATAATATGAGAGAGCCTAGCTGCCTCATAGTACCCCCGTATGCTAGGCATTGCAACTCCTCCATATTCATATCTTTTTTGGAGTATTTTCGCTGCAATCCGGGGCCGAGACTTATGCCAAATGTAATGTTGTCCAATGGATTGGAGCTTATCTATTAAAGTATTGGGGACATTAAGAGGGATACAACGGAAATAGTACAGAATTTTAGGCAAGATCGTCATTTTGAAAGATGCGATGCGACCTAACCATGAGATCTCCTTAAGACCCCAAGAGGAGGTAAGCTCAGTAATCTCTCTAATAAGGTTTGTATAATTAACGGTAATAACCATTTTCGGGTCCGGACCAAGTTGTACCCCCAGATGACGAATAGTGGATCTCATCCATTGAAAAGAGTACGACGTTTGTAATATATCCAATTCAAATGCTGGGATATATACTGGTAGAGCCTCTGTTTTGGTGACATTTACCTTGTAGTAGCTATGAGCACCAAACTCAGTAATAATATCAAAAAGTGCTGGTAAAGAGCCTATTGGGTTTGTTAAAAAGAGCGTGACATCGTCCGCATATAGTGCAATTTTTACAGTCGTGTCGCCAAACTGGACGCCTCGTACTGTGTGTGATTGCCTGATAGCCTGGGCCAAGGGTTCGATGGCCATGGAAAAAATCAGAGGTGACAGAGGGCAGCCTTGTCTGGTGCCATTGGTAATACGTATTTCCGGAGAGGCAAAACCCAAACCTTTAACTACTGCAGAGGGGCAGGAGTACAGGGCTCGAATTGCCGTGATCACATCTTCCGGTATGCCAAATTGGGCAAGTATGTGCCATAGGTATTCCCATCTGACCCTGTCAAACGATTTTTCTGCGTCTAATGACAGGGCCAGCATGGCGAGCCTCAAGCGGGAGGCCTCCGTAAGGATATTTAGCATTTTTCGAGAATTATCCGGTCCCTCTCTGCCAAACATAAAACCAACCTGATCTGTATTTATTACTTTCGGAAGCATGCTATTAAGGCGATTAGCCCATAACTTGGCAGATAGCTTCACATCACCATTTATCAAAGAAATTGGTCTGTAGCTTGTACATTGTGAAGGGTCTTTGTTTGGCTTAGGGATAGGCAAGATCACTGCTTGTAAAAATTCTTTGTGAAATGAGCCTGCCTCTCGAGCCTCGGCATAGACCTTAAGAAGGATCCCGCTTAGTTCTGGTTTAAACAGCTTGTAGAAGGCGTTCGGGAAGCCATCAGGACCCGGAGCTTTGTTATTATGGATGTATTTAATGGCTTGGTTAAGCTCATTTGCGGTGAATGAGGCTTTAAGGGCTTCTCTATCCTCCTCTGGGAGGGCTGGCAAGCCTAGCATCTGTAGAAAGTCTACTACCTCGCGTGAAGAAGACTCTTTGGTAGCCATCGAGGGCTTAAGATGATATAGGTCTGAATAGTAGGCCGCGAACGTCTCACCAATTTCCTTGGGCGAGGAGACTAAGGTGTTGCCTCTCCGGAGAGATAAGATTCGGGCTGCCGCTGTCCTGCTCCTTAATTCATGGGCAAGGATGGTTGAGGCCTTATTGCCTTGACAGTACATCAGCTTCTTAAATCTAGCATAAGAGTCTTTAACTCTTTGCAGTTCTCTATCAGCCAGTTGTGTTCTTAGTACCTTAATCTTATCGGCCAGGTCTGTAGTTGGAGATTTTTTATTCTCCTGTTCTACAGAGCGTAGCTCAGCAACAAGAAGGCCTAGGGATTGACCTGCCTGACGTCGAAACAATGCCTGTCTCCGAATGCATATCCCTCTTATGTATGCCTTTAAAGCGGCCCATATTGTTTGAGAGGATACATCTGGGGTATCATTTATTCTCAGAAACTCGACAATGGAGGTTTGAAGGGAAGTTCTGAAAGCTTTATCTTGGATCATTTGTTTTGGAAATTTCCAGTTAGGTCTAGACTCTGTGGTTAGGTCAGTAGAGAGAGTGAACATCAGAATATCATGATCTGACCAAGGGCAGACCTTTATATGTGGCGTTACAACTCTATTGAGTGTCCATGAGTCAGTGAAGAAGTGGTCGAGTCTTGAGTATGAGTTATGCGGTCTTGAGAAATATGTATAGTCCCTGTCAGTGTGGTGTAGTGCCCTCCAGATATCATACAAATTATGTTGGATAATGTATTGTCGGAACTTATTGGCTGTAGTAATAGAATACGCGTCAATTGTTTTCCCACTTTGCACCTTCTTGTCCAGTAGGGGGTCCCATATCATATTAAAGTCACCCCCTAGTATTATCGTCCCAGTTTTGTGTTTCTCTAATTTGGACAGCGTACCTTTTAGGAATTTAGATTGTGATTGGTTTGGAGCATAAATGTTCACTAGGGTGAATAGTATACCTTTTAGCTTACAATTAAGCAATAGGAATCGCCCTTGGCTATCTTTCTCTGCGTGGATATGTTCAAAATGAAGGGATTTATGTATGGCAATCGCTACTCCTCTAGATTTCTCAGTATGAGAAGCTAGAACCACTATAGGGTATTCCGGGGTCTTGTACGGGGTCTGGGCTGACGCTAACCAGTGTGTCTCCTGTAAAAACATGACCTGTACTTTCAGGGACTTCATAGTATTGGTAAGCATACTTCTCTTTTCCTGTGAGTTAAGTCCCTTAACATTTAATGTTGCAAAGGAAATAGTATTAAAAGTCGTCGCCATTTATTTTTTATTTTTTTTTTGGGGGGGGAAGGGAAAAGGGGGAGTGAGCGAGGAAGGAAAGTTAGAGGGAGGGATTCAGGTATCAGACTCACCCCGTCCGGAGATGCACACCCGAGTGTGGCCCTCACAAAGAGCCACTAAGGATCACCTCCTATAAGAATTTCGATTTTCACCTAGAGGATGATGGGAAGAGCAGATATTGAACAAATGAACAAAACAAAATCTAAAGAAAACACTGAGGATCAGCTATTCAGTTCAAACCATATAATAGATGTCTTATAGGCTTGAACCGAGTGTATCTGTATTAATCAAGTGAGGTTTTATATACTTTATCAAATGTGGTGAACCGCAGGATCACCAAGAGGAGAAGTGTATCTAAATACGAAACTGACTTCTCCAGTCCCCGCAAAAGGGGGATAACACAAATGAAATTTGCGTGTATGGGGGGGAGGTAGTACAAGTATTTAACTTGTATGTAGAGATTGACTATCATTGGGGGAATGTGAATAAAAAGAATAAACCAGTGTCTTTCCATTTAGTTAAATAACACATCATACTGCAAAAAGCATAATACCCTGTAAAGTTAATGATATAACATCAATCATTATATGCATATTTATTACCTATGGATCAGAGCTATTTAAGTATCATTTGGGGGACTATATACCAGTATACTTCACTTAAACTAAATAACATGTCCCCATGTCTATAAGCATATTAGTATGTAACGTTAATGGTATGTAATACATTGCAAACTCAGTTAACTCTCATAACAATATAGATCAACAACATATAAATGCCTGGGAGGGATTAAGCAACTTAAAGAACTGAGAGGGAAGGGGGGGGCCCGTAAATTCCGGCTTAAAAGGATGGTTACATAAAGAACAGAGCGGGGACCGCTGGGTAAGTATCCAGTCACCTATGGGAGGTCCCAGGTCTCCCCATTTCCTCTATGGAATGAGTAACTAGTATATGGTAAATATATCAAACAATATATATATGTTTATGAACTTCGGATCGGAACTCTTTGTTTATCGTTTGGTGGGGCTTTGTAATCTGGGAGCAAAATCTGGGGCATCAGCCCGGATTTCGGTAGTAGAAGGGGTGTCCTTTCTTATTTGTAGGTAATTTATTTAATTTATTTAATGATAGTGTAATGTTAGGTTTAATTGTAACTTAGGTTAGGATTTATTTTACAGGTGATTTTGTATTTCTTTTAGCTAGGTAGTTATTAAATAGTTAATAACTATTTTATAACTATTCTAACTAGCTAAAATAAATACAAAGTTACCTGTAAAATAAATATAATTCCTAAAATAGCTATAATGTTAATTACATTGTAGCTATATTAGGGTTTATTTTACAGGTAAGTATTTAGTTTTAAATAGGAATAATTTATTAAATTATAGTGTAGTGATAGGTGTAATTGTAACTTAGGTTAGTTTTTATTTTACAGGTAAATTTCTCTTTATTCTAGCTAGGTAAGCTATTAAATAGTTAATAACTATTTAATAGCTATTGTACCTAGTTAAAATAAATTGAAAGATGCCTGTAAAATAAAAATAAATCCTAAGATAGCTACAATATAATTATTATTTATATTGTAGCTATATTAGGGTTTATTTTAAAGGTAAGTATTTAGTTTTAAATAGGATTAATTTAGTTCATAATAGAAATATTATTTAGATTTATTTAATTAATATTTAAGCTAGGGGGGGTGTTAGGGTTAGTGTTAGACTTAGGTTTAGGGGTTAATAATTTTATTACAGTGGCGGCGGTGTAGTGGGGGGCAGGATAGGGGTTAATAAATGTATTATAGGTGGCGACGGTGTAGGGGGGGCAGATTAGGGGTTAATAAATTTAATATAGGTTGCGGTGGGCTCCGGGAGCGGCGGTTTAGGGGTTAATATGTATAGAGTAGCTTGTGGTGGGCTCCGGGAGCGGCGGTTTAGGGGGTAATAACTTTATTTAGTTGCGGTGGTGTAGGGGGGACAGATTAGTGGTGTTTAGACTCGGGTTACATGTTAGGGTGTTAGGTGCAGACATCTCCCATAGGAATCAATGGGATGTCTGGCAGCAGCGAACTTGTACTTTCGCTATGGTCAGACTCCCATTGATTCCTATGGGATCCGCCACCTCCAGGGTGGCGGTTTGAAAACCAGGTACGCTGGGCCGCAAAAGTGCCGAGCGTACCTGCTAGTCATTTGATAACTAGCAAAAGTAGTCAGATTGTGCCGCACTTGTGTGCGGAACATCTGGAGTGACGTAAGAATCGATCTGTGTCGGACTGAGTCCGGCGGATCGAAGTTTACGTCACAAAATTCTACTTTTGCCGGTCTCTAGCCTTTGATAAGTAAGGCGAATCAGCCTCTCCACAAATACGCTGCGGAATTCCAGCGTATTTGAGGTTGACAGCTTGATAACTAGGCCTCTATGTGTTAAATTTTCTGGGTACCAATCAACAACTTTAGCCAAGGATTAGTTCTGATCCCTGGCTAATGTTGTTGATTGGTATCACGGAAATCACATCATCTTTGTATACTGGATGCCCCAAATACCAGAGGTCAATACAGTATCCTCCATACCGTCTCTGGTATATTTTGTCTGTTAGATTATGCTTTATTACAGAATCCTATGATATTTTGTTAATGGTCCTAAACTATCAATGTAACATAGATTACAGTTGGCTGCATGAAATATAAATAGTTTAGATTGATGGCTCAGGATTAGGGATACTGGACTGTAACATACGTAGTGGCATATCTGATGGGGTGCATGGGGTGCAAAATCTCCTCAAGTTTTCAGGTTGCTCCTTCTAATGTTCTCACGAGAATGGTTAAAATAACCCCTCCCTACTGCCTATTCATACCCCTGGACCATCTAACTGCACCCTTAAAGGGAAAGTAAACACCTTGAGATTGTTTTATACAATGTTTAGTTATGCCTAGCAAAAAATAACTTGTATTATACATTCAATGTTATTTTTGCCCCATTTTGAATTTAATTTAGCTTTGAATATTTTGTTTTTTGTATGTATCTGAATTTGAAATGCTCACTGCAGACTTCTCAAGACTAATCATGCTACATATGTTTCACTAATTGGCTTTAACTAATAGCAACTGCAATTTATATTAATTGTATGACTGTGTCTAGCCTTGGTGTCTGCATACTCAAGCCTGGATTGGCTCCCTCAAATAAGGCAAGTGGTGGATGGAATTTGGGTATTGAAAAACAATTGCAGTAATCAAGACCTTTATTTTTTTTTTAAATGTTTAGACTTGGGTGATATGTTATTCTAGAGGAAGACAATAGAAATATGTTGTGATGACAAGGTGTTAATGCAACTACACAGTTCCTGGATTGGCTAACACAGACCACATTAATCAGTTCCTGGAACATTAGAACCTGGCTTCTTACCTGACTTGCCCATCCATGTAAGTATCTGTTTATTGACAAACAAATAGCACAATGTCACCAAATAGTATCAAAGCAAATATTTTTAACAGGATTCCATTTGAAATGCTTTATAAAGATGTAGCTCATAGTGTTAGTGAACTTACTTAAGATCTATCACACAGCAGTCATGGGGAAATAGTAATAGATGATTCTATATTGCATGCTACATCTTCTAAAGTAAGATTGAATTACTTTTCTATGCATCACCTACAATATTTATGCTTTTAAGAAACTTGAAATGGCTACTCCAATAATAGCAAGAAAAATATAAATCTGTTTTCCCTCTTTCTGAGACTAGTTTCTGTTGAACAAATATTTGAGACCAGATGCTTTAACTAGAGCATTATACATAATATTTTGGCATATTGTCAACATTTCACTTTGAAGAATCTGACCAGCTGCCAACAATTAAGACATATCTAAATAATTCTGAAACAACAAATGATATATTCCTTATATTAAATGTAAAAAAGATGATCAGTCATTGTAAAGTTCTGGCAATAATTCAATCTTTGATTTCAAAATCTACAGTATACACAGCTACGGAAAATAACTGCAAGCACTCAGCATTATTTTATAAACAGGTTTTTTTAACAGCTGTTACATTTTTAAAATAAAGCAGTAAATATAGATGGATAATGTGCATAAAAGTATTATGGATTTAAGTTAAAAAAGTACACTGGTACTGACTAACAATTTTACATTTTCTTCATAATATGTGAAAATATAAGAAATATTACAGACACAACAGGGGGATAAGTGGGTTTATGCATAGACCCATAGGGCCCATACCTAGGGCATCAAAAATGTTGGAACGCATTTTAGCCCACAGCATGGCTCCCTGGTGATTGCAAAATATCTGCATGCAAAATACTTGTTTTTAACATCTAAACTGTTTAATTGTTTGAAAAAAATTGCTTTGTTTGCAGTCTATGGACTCTTAAAAGCATCTTGATATGTATCTTATCTGGATGTGGAAAGCTAGGGACCTACATAAAAAATCTGCTGCACTGATCATTTAATCACTATGAAATTTGCAGGATAGGGGCCAACCTTTATGGGGCATTAGAAAAAATTGTCAGCAGTAATTTCAATCTATTTTTATTACTAGGGAGGCACTTTTTTGGAGCATTATAAGGCAGTAGTTTTGCAACAATGCTTTTTATAATGTTTGGAGGCATTTTTGTGATGTCAGTATCCTACGCAGTGGAACTTGTTCTATGCTCTGAGAGGTGAACAGTTTTGAGATGGATGCTGCTCCATTGATTATAACAGAGTTTAATTTACTGCACCCAGTTTTGAGAAGGGGCAGGTACAACTCTTTATCAATTCTGCAATTTCTGAGATGCAATGTCGCTGAAAGTCTTATGGTTTGCTGATTAACCCTAGCTAGGAAAATGTGTTTTAACCTAAAGATTTTTTAGACATGATTCTAAAGATTTTTAGACATGATTGCCTGGTAAGGTAATTAATCAAACATGTTAAATTAAGGTGATTAATTTAAACTTTATTGACCTTATACAGGGAAAGGGGTCTAAAATGTGAAACAGCATAAAATCCAGCACATAACCATGAAATCTCCATAAACAGATATTGGCAGTACAATGGGTAATTCTGAAAAGCTTGGTGACTTTAAATATGGCACTGTCTGTCCCTTCGTATTGCCAAAATGTGGTTATTTAAAATGTATATCTAGATTTTTACATTTAAATCACTAAATATACAATTCTATGTAAAAACCCACTTAATCATTACAATTAAGTTAAGTGAAATAAACACTATAAAAGGGTCTCCATTGTTTCCAAAGAATTAATTAGAAATCAATAAATGTTAATAATAAGATACATACTTACATGTGTGTATATATACACACATCTATTTTACAGCAAAACAGTCCAAATAATTAATACCGGGCAACTCTACCACAACCCCAATTTGTGCAACACTGCTAACATAATCACAGGAATATACTTAGCCAAATTCTTTAACGTGTGCTTTCTTGCATTGTCCAATATCAGCCATTTTCATCAGGAGATGGAAGAGGAAGAGAGATATGTTTTGGTGTTCCAGTTTTTTATACCCCAATTCAATAGGGAGTGGTTTATCAAATGCCATTCAAAGGCTATTGGGAGTGTCCTTCTTAGACAGAGACTAGGCCATAAGCCTAAGTCTATAGTTTTACATATGTTTGGATAAGAATTAACTACTTGACTATTCAATTTTAAAACCAGTTAATGTGAATTTGCCAGGGATAAAATTTGTGAGCTATATTTTAATAACGTAAATATAAAAGAGAAAACAATCATATACAGAATTCAGCGCAACAATTACCATATATAAGTTATTGTTCTATTATAAGGCGTAATAGTGCTAACAAAGTCTTAGTATAAAAATACTTTTCGTTGAAACGAAAAGCCTACAGAGTCTTTTCTGTTTCCAATCTTAGTGTGGAATATGATCTACAGCATTCACTATAGTAGATGTCTCCTTACCAGATTTACCCTCAATCATATGAGGTAATGAATGGTCACGAAAAGGTAAATTCAGGTGATTCTGGAGCGGCGGTGGTGTGTTGTCTGTGACTGTTTTCCACAGTAGAGTGTTGGTACTTTATTCTTGTACGTGCCACTTGCTGAATGGAAACTTCCAATAGCTCTTTTTCTTATATTGAAGAACTTGTCTGTGGTCTCTCAGGAGTATGGTGTTATCCCAGTTTCTTTGTAGAAGTTTCCAACTTTCTCAGTTTTGAAGCAAATTCAGAAGCATTACTCCTCATTTCATTTAACGTCTTAAGGTCCAAAATATTGATGCCTGCTGTGTTGTTTCTAGGAATCTCCAAATGATTCACTTTTAAACTGAGTGTAGAAACCCCAGCACAATGTTCCCGCGCACCTTAGTGAAGCAAACAGTTTTCAGAAGCTACACAGGTGTTTGCTTCACTAAGGTGCGCGGGAACATTGTGCTGGGGTTTCTACACTCAGTTTAAAAGTGAATCATTTGGAGATTCCTAGAAACAACACAGCAGGCATCAATATTTTGGACCTTAAGACGTTAAATGAAATGAGGAGTAATGCTTCTGAATTTGCTTCAAAACTGAGAAAGTTGGAAACTTCTACAAAGAAACTGGGATAACACCATACTCCTGAGAGACCACAGACAAGTTCTTCAATATAAGAAAAAGAGCTATTGGAAGTTTCCATTCAGCAAGTGGCACGTACAAGAATAAAGTACCAACACTCTACTGTGGAAAACAGTCACAGACAACACACCACCGCCGCTCCAGAATCACCTGAATTTACCTTTTCGTGACCATTCATTACCTCATATGATTGAGGGTAAATCTGGTAAGGAGACATCTACTATAGTGAATGCTGTAGATCATATTCCACACTAAGATTGGAAACAGAAAAGACTCTGTAGGCTTTTCGTTTCAACGAAAAGTATTTTTATACTAAGACTTTGTTAGCACTATTACGCCTTATAATAGAACAATAACTTATATATGGTAATTGTTGCGCTGAATTCTGTATATGATTGTTTTCTCTTTTATATTTACATTTCTATAAGTGACAAGGGTACACTTTAATCATTTCAAGCTGCACTACCATTTGAAAAATCACGTAGTTTCATTATACTACTCTCTTTAACAGTTTCGGTCCACTTACCACATTAGGTTTAATTTAGCGCTGGTAACTCCTCTTGCCCTATTCTATATTTTAATAACAGCTAGATTAATATTCCAGTGATAAAATGTCACCACATTCCCTCACTTTTTCTTCTCCTATGTTGCCCCGTTTTTTAGTTATACCCACTAGTACAGAAGAACACAGTGGAAGCAAAAACCTTACAAGAAAAATTCTAACACCATCCCTTAAGAATATAATTTCCTCTGCGATTTGAGCTCTTCTGTACTTTCCTAGGACTGTTAATTCCTAGTCTAACTTTATACAATTCATTAAAAAAATAAAATCACTCAAAACTATATATAGACACAAAATCCTATGCTAAACCCCATTAGCAACATTTATACAATGGTCTTAAAATTGGGAAACTTTTAAAAGTTCATGTATGAGTGCTTGAGTGTGGGTACACTAGATGGGTATGCGTGTAGTAAAATCTTTATTAATTAAAGTGTGAATTGTGCCTGTAAAACAAGTTATAATGGTTCACTGAAGTTCTTTGTTGTCATCTTTGGCATCTGGTTCTTGCTTTTGACATCTGGTCCTTGTTCTTGCTTTACCAATCAGCTCTCTTTGAACCACTTAGTTTTTTCAGGACCCTCAAAGGAATGAAAAGAGATTAAAACCAGGCATATATTTACTTCACACTACAACACTCCATCCGTAGTAGAAATCACATTCACAGTTCTTAACTTCAAGTTGGGATGTGCCTATATCATTGCATCATCCCACTCGCCCCCCTTACTTAAACTTATGTTGCTTGCCCTATATGATTATTTACCCCTTTATGCCATATATTATTTTGGCCTAATGCCCCATTTTACATCTCTATTGTGATACATTTTGTACTTATTTAATTTGTCCAAATCCACCATCATAACTTCATGGTAAGATCAGTCCTGAAGACACCTGAAAAACAACAATCTATAATATGTGTTATTGGGGAAAGCTGGAAGGAAAGGTGAGAAGCCTTCAGTCATTGGTTTTCCTGCAAGATAAGACTTCAGACAGTTTACATGGAAATTTTCTTGCATGTGGCCTCCCAAAAGTAATCACAATGGAGGTATCTGTTATTTGTTTTTAGAAAGAGAATGCATCAATTAACTATGTATTTTAAATATTGCCATATTTAAAACTTAATAATGAAAAAACAGAAAATTATTCATTGAACTTAAAAATGCACTGCAAACAAATATGCTTATAAACAAAAAAGTAATGATTTAAGTTGAGCACTTCAGCTCTGTCAGCTGTTTCTTTAAAAACTCAATTTGTTCTTTTATTCTTTTGTTTTATTGTTTGAGTTCCCAATAACTTAAATTGGCCTTATTGCTTCTCTCATCTGTCCTCAACCTCCAGTTGTTATCCTTATTTTCTCCTTTGTTTATATCTATGACCATTTAAATTCCTGTCTCACAAGTTTCCTGAACTTGATTCTCTACATGTCTGATATCCCCAAACATTCCTTCTGTTACCCCTCTCTGATTCCTGCCTGTGAATTTTCAGATTGTTCTCAATTGACTGTTTCATTGCTAAAATTGCCTTAATGGTGTATGGGTGATAAGTCTACCACTTCTCCGCTCTAGTGAGCACCAATTCTAAGTTTGTGGAGCTTGGATCATACAGCTTTACAAACTTCTGACACTTTCTAGGGAGAGCTTCAAGTACCCTCTGTATGTGAGCTTATGACTATTTGGGTCTGTGGCTGGCGCAGCACACACCAGAATAAAACTCTTTTTGCTACTTCAAATGGCCCATCTAGAGGTCTCATGGTAATTTCACTAATCTCTTTTTCTAGACTAGTAAAATTGAAAAAGGTTTTAACTATTCTCCCACCCTGATCAGATATGCTTGAGTTGAATCCCAATAACCTGTTGGCAAAGGGGCCCATGGCATCGTGATGCAATTCTGTCCATTCCTGCATGTTCATTCCTAATTTTATGGCTTTTTCAGCCCCCTTGTGCAGCCAATGTGAAAAGTTATAAAAGCTGTTTATGGGGATTCTGCCCCAACATTTCTGAAAAATGTCTTTATCTACTACAGTCATTGGCCTACTCTAATTTGAAAAGCCTGTAGGAACTTTCATAGTGTTAAAAATTTGACAGGGGCAATTGGAAAAGAACTTGGGTTTTTAGTGGGACCCACTGGCATATTATCTTGTTTTATTATTTGTTTTGGCTCTCTCCTTTGTGGCAGTAAGTGATCACAATCTGCATTGTTCCCAGAAATATCACTAATTATTTTTTCTTCTTGATTTATTTTCATATGTAACTCAGAATTTTATTTGAGTATTTATTTCTGCTGTGTTCCGTTAATTGTAATTTATATTGTAATGGTGTTAGTTAAAGCAGAAAGCTTATTTCAATCTCTGTCAGTCTGTGTTCTATATAACTTTAATTTCAGGACTTTGTTTTGCTCTGTCAAGTCTCCTATTATGTGTGTCAGTCCCCTTATTGTTGAAATCACTGCCTGTGCTATCATACATTTTCTTTTATTATTAATCTTTTTAAGAGTTACTACCTATTTTAGTATCTCTAAGAAACTTTCACAGTCAGGGTTCTTAGCTTCTGCGATGATGAATGAACCATTATATTTATGGATATAGTTGTTAAAGTAGTCACAAACCTCTTGTGAAATATAGTTTTTCACAGGCATTTTAGCAGATCACAGGTAACACAGAAAAGAAAAAAATAAATAAACCTAACTAGACTTCCAGTGTAAATAAAATTTGGGTAGCGATCACATATACTGCGTGGGAACCCGTGCCGCCCGTAATTTCACCTCGCAAATCGGGGTATTACATATACTGCGCCATTAGATGCTAAAGTGCGTTAAGTCGGATAAACTAGCGATGTCCAGAAATGAGCGTAAATACAAATTTCTGGAGTCGCTAGTGACTTACGGCACTTTAGAAACTGCCGGCATCTAAGAAAAGTAAATAAAATAACAAATCTCCCGTAAAAGTCTAACACGCCTCATAAAAAATAAGCCAGCCATGTAAAACCCCTATATCCGCTATCCCCCCTCTCATTACTAATATTAAATGTATTAACCCCTAGACCGACAACCCCCCACAACGCAATATTCCTATTTAAACTATTAACCCCTATATCCGCCATCAAACCCACACCGCAAGTAATAACTAAATTATTAACCCCTAATCTGCCATAGCCCACAACGCAATAAACTTATTCAAGTATTAACCCCTAAACCGCCATAGCCCACAACACAATAAACCTATTCAAGTATTAACCCCTAAACCGCCATAGTCCACATAGCAAAAAAAGAAGTAAAGTCCAATGGCACTACACTGTAGATAAGTAGGAACTACTGCCCAATTTAAGGATACTCAAGTGAAGTCAGCTTGAGTTCCAGGGTTGGTGCTGTGTATAATAGAGACTAGAATTTACAAAAATTGTGGAGAGTAGTAGACCCTCCACAACAAGTATACACTAAAAGCATGCCTGAGTCCTAAAAGGTAGGTTAATCCCAATATGTATATAATTTATCACAGAGAACTATTGTCATTTCTGATTGGATGACAAAATGGGTCAGATAGTGGTGAAGAAAAGGGTAAAATATAACTTTATTAATTTATATTGTTTAAATTTCACACACACACAACAGCCAATAGAATGCGAGGTCAATCCTATTGGCTGATTGGATCAGCCAATCAGATTGATCTTCAATCCAATTAGCTGATTGCATCAGCAAATGGGATTTTTTCTACCTTAATTCCGATTGGCTGATAGAATTCTATCAGCCAATTGGAATTGAAGGGACGCCATCTTGGATGACGTCATTCAAAGGAACCTTCATTCTTCAGTCGCCGTCGGATGGAAGAGGATGCTCCGTGTCGGATGTCTTCAAGTTGGACCTGCTCTGCTCTGGATGGAAGAAGATAGAAGATACTGTCTGGATGAAGACTTCTGCCGGTCTGGATGTCCTCTTCTGGCCAGATCGGATGAAGACTTCTGCCCCTCTGGAGGTCCACTTGTGCCCGGCTGGGTGAAGACGGTTCAAGGTAGGGAGATCTTCAAGGGGGTAGTGTTAGGTTTTTTTAAGGGGGGATTGGGTGGGTTTTAGAATAGGGTTGGGTGTGTGGGTGGTGGGTTTTAATGTTGGGGGGGTTGTATATCTTTTTTTACAGGTAAAAGAGCTGATTACTTTTGGGCAATGCCCAGCAAAAAGCCCTTTTAAGGGCTATTTGTAATTTAGTATAGGGTAGGGAATTTTATTATTTTGGGGGCTTTTTTATTTTATTAGGGGACTTAGATTAGGTTAATTAGTTTAAACTTCTTTTTTTTGTAATTTAGTGGTTTTTTTTGTACTTTAGTTTATTTTATTGTATTTAATTTTAGGTAAGTGTAGTTAATTAATTTAATCTATTTAATGAAAGTGTACTGTTAGGTGTAATTGTAACTTAGGTTAGGATTTATTTTACAAGTAAATTTGTATTTATTTTAACTAGGTAGCTATTAAATAGTTAATAACTATTTAATAACTATTGTACCTAGTTAAAATAAATACAAAGTTGCCTGTAAAATAAAAATAAATCCTAAAATATCTATAATATAATTATTAATTATATTGTAGCTATCTTAGGGTTTATTTTACAGGTAAGTATTTAGTTTTAAATAGGAATAATTTAGTTAATAATAGTAAATTTATTTAGATTTATATAAAAAATATTTGTTAGGGGGGTGTTAGGGTTAGACTTAGGTTTAGGGGTTAATAACTTTATTATAGTGGCGGCGACGTTGGCGGCGGCAGATTAGGGGTTAATACATTTAATAGGCTATGTGAGCTATGGCGGTTTAGGGGTTAATACTTGAATAGGTTTATTGCATTGTGGGATATGGTGGTTTAGGGGTTAATAATTTAGTTATTACTTGCGGTGTGGGTTTGATGGGGGTTTAGGGGTTAATAGACTTTATTAGTTATTGCGGTGGGGGATTGCAGTTGACAGGTAGATAGACATTGCGCATGCGTTAGGTGTTAGTTTATTTTTCCAGACATTTTCGGGAGTTACGGTGCTCCCATACTCAGTGCAAGGCCTGCTAGGGCTGCCTTTTATGGCGAGGTAAAAATGGAGTACGATTTCTCCATTTTCGCCATGTAAGGCCTTGCACTGGATATTGGATACTGATTTACGACGCGGTCCCATGTTAGCTTATGAGAGTAAAAATTGCGAGCGACGGGTGAAATATATGCACGTAACTTGTATGCTACGCCGTATATGTAATACCAAAATTGCGTAAAATCTGGCTTCACCGGCTTTTGCGGGCGACGCTGCATATGTAATGGAGGCCATAGTTCTCTTTTTAAAGTTGTTTAAACCATCAATAATACTAGCCTAAATAATTGAAGGAGAGAGATAAAAGGGAAAAAAATAAATAAGTGAACAACATAAAGCAAGGAAGTCTTTCACTGATATTTTCCCAAAACAATTAGCTAAAGCAATGGAAGCATACATAATTAAATTGAGGAAGAATTGTTTAGAAGAAGAAGGGAGCAGATTAATCTTAATGTACATTTTAAGGCAAATATAAGTAGGAAAGCTTAAAACCTAATAAACCAGTTTAGTAAGTTTAAGCAAATTGCACTTTTATTTGGTTTCAGTTAAGTACAGGAAGTTTCTATATAATTTTTTGAAATGCTAATTTTAACTGTAGTTTTGGTTCTAGGATCTGCTCCAAACTCAGGAACATGCACATTTTTAACTTTGTTACCTAAACAAAGGTTAAACCTTGAACCTAATTAAATCTGAACCATATAATTACAAACAAAGAAATGGAAGAAGAAAGAGGGAAACAAAGAAATATGTTTTAAGCTGCTAATGGATTAGCATATTCCCCAAGTTAAACTGTATTTTCCTAACTTTAAATTTAACAAAATTTCCCTTACAATCTAAAACATTAGCTCACAAAAAGTGAACATTCAATCAAAACCAAATTTGAATTGTACTAGAAGATATATTTTAAGTTCAAATCCCATGCACATTTAAACAAACACTTTTCAATATTTAAAATAAAAACAAAACAAACAAAAAAACAGGATAAGTAATATTTAGAGGTAAATCACTATATATAGCAGAAGTCAATAATTTTAAAATGGACTAGGACAACTCTTAAAGAAAGGCTGATCCTCTCAGCAAACAACCTTCTTCTTTATAAAATAACAAAGTACTGTAAAGCTTTCTTTTCGTAAAATAAAAAAAACAAACATTTAGATGGGACCTAGACAACAAGTAAATATCATGTCTCTTAAATTCATTGGGGCCTAGTTATCAAGCCGTCAACCTCAAATACACTGGAATTCCGCAGCGTATTTGTGGCGAGGCTGATTCGCCTTAGTTATCAAAGGCTAGAGACCGGCAAAAGTAGAATTTTGTGACGTAAACTTCGATCCGCCGGACTCAGTCCGACACAGATCAATTCTTACGTCACTACAGATGTTCCGCACACAAGTGCGGCACAATCTGACTACTTTTGCTAGTTATCAAAAAAACTAGCAGGTACGCTGTGCACTTTTACGGCCCAGCGTACCTGGTTTTCAAACCGCCACCCTGGAGGCGGCGGATCCCATAGGAATCAATGGGAGTCGGACCATAGCGAAAGCTCATGTTCGCTGCTGCCAGACATCCCATTGATTCCTATGGGAGATGTCTGCACCTAACACCCTAACATGTACCCCGAGTCTAAACACCACTAATCTGTCCCCCCCTACACCGCCACAACTAAATAAAGTGTTTACCCCCTAAACCGCCGCTTCCGGAGCCCACCGCAAGCTATACTAAATATGTTAACCCCTAAACCGCAGTTCCCGAAGCCCACCACAAGCTGCTCTATACATAATAACCCCTAAACCGCCGCTCCCGGAGCCCACCGCAACTATAATAAATGTATTAACCCCTAAACCGCCGCTCCCGGAGCCAACCGCCACCTACATTATACCTAGTAACACCTATCCTGCCCCCCTATACCGCCGCACTTTATTATAATGTTATTAATCCCTATCCTGCTGATCCCGCACCTTGCCGCAAATAAATAAATAGTTTAACCCCTAAACCGCCGCTCCCTGAACCCTGTCGCAACCTATATTAAATTTATTAACCCCTATCCTGCCCCCCTACACCGTCGCCACCTATAATAAATTTATTGACCCCTATGGCCCCCCACTACACCGCCGCCACTGTAATAAAATTATTAACCCCTAAACCTAAGTCTAACACTAACCCTAACACCCCCCTAACTTAAATATTAATTAAATAAATCTAAATAATATTTCTCTTATTAACTAAGTTAATCCTATTTAAAACTAAATACTTACCTTTAAAATAAACCCTAATATAGCTACAATATAAATAATAATTATATTGTAGCTATCTTAGGATTTATTTTTATTTTACAGGCAACTTTCAATTTATTTTAACTAGGTACAATAGCTATTAAATTAGTTATTAACTATTTAATAGCTACCTAGCTAAAATAAAGAGAAATTTACCTGTAAACTAAAAACTAACCTAAGTTACAATTACACCTAACACTACACTATACTTAAATAAATTATTCCTATTTAAAACTAAATACTTACCTGTAAAATAAACCCTAAGATTGCTACAATATAAATAATAATTATATTGTAGCTATCTTAGGATTTATATTTATTTTACAGGTAACTTTGTATTTATTTTAGCTAGTTAGAATAGTTATTAAATAGTTATGAACTATTTAATAACTACCTAGCTAAAAGAAATACAAAATTACCTGTAAAATAAATCCTAACCTAAGTTACAATTAAACCTAACACTACACTATCATTACATTAATTAAATAAATTAACTACAAATAACTACAATTAAATACAATTACATAAACTAACTAAATAACAAAAAATAAAAAAGCTAAGTTACAAAAAATAAAAAAAATAAGTTACAAACATTTTAAAAATATTACAACAATTTTAAGCTACTTACACCTAATCTAAGCCCCCTAATAAAATAACAAAGCCCCCCAAAATAAAAAAATGCCCTATCCTATTCTAAATTAAAAAAGTTCAAAGCTCTTTAACCTTACCAGCCCTTAAAAGGACCTTTTGTGGGGCATGCCCCAAAGCATTCAGCTCTTTTGCCTGTAAAAGAAAAATACAACCCCCCCAACATTAAAACCCACCACCCACATACCCTAATCTAACCCAAACCCCCCTTAAAATAACCTAACACTAATCCCCTGAAGATCATCCTACCTTGTCTTCACTCAGCCGAGCAGCGATGGAACCAAAGAGGACATCCGGAGCGGCAGAAGTGATCCTCCAAGCAGCGCTGAAGAAATCTTCCATCCGATGAAGTGATCCTCCAAGCGGCGCCGAAAAAGTCTTCCATCCGGGCGATGTCATCTTCCAAGAGGTGCTGAAGAAGTCTTCTATCCGGGCGATGTCATCTTCCAAGCCGGGTCTTCAATCTTCATCCCGCCGACGCGGAACATCCTTCTTTACCGACGGTCTACCGGAATTAAGGTAGGAAAAATCTGATTGGCTGATTGAATAAGATTCCATCAGCCAATCAGATTTTTCCTACCTTAATTCCGATTGGCTGATAGAATCCTATCAGCCAATCGGACTTGAAGGGACGCCATCTTGGATGACGTCCCTTAAAGGAGCCTTCATTCGTCGGTAGTCCGTCGGTAAAGAAGGATGTTCCGCGTCGGCGGGATGAAGATTGAAGACTCGGCTTGGAAGATGACATCGCCCGGATAGAAGACTTCTTCAGCACCTTTAGTGCAGTTTAGTGTGAGTGCTTAGTGACAGGCTAGCAATAAAGCTGTGAAAAAGCCGAAGAGCAGCGAGATCGGATGAGTGATAACTCTCACAGTCCGCTGCTCATCGCCCCGTACTTGGTGCGCAGCTTTTTGACAGCTTTATTTGATAACTTAGGCGAATTTTTGCAGGTCCGCCGCAGCGGCGATGTGAGGCGAGCATAGGCGGGCGTATTGGGCCGGCGAAGGCAGGAAAGTTGACACGTTGATAACTACCCCCCATTAGGTTTTTACAGAAAACAAAATTCTAAAATATTTACTCTCAAAATTTAGGCCAATCAATTACAAAGGAATATTCATTTTCCGAAAAACAAGAAAAATACAAGAGCAACAAAATGCAGGTCAGAAAGAAGAGAAAATGTAGAAATCCCAGCAGTGAAAATAAGCATATACAACCACTCTTAAAATTGCTACTCATACAAACTTTTACCAAACCTAAGCAGAAAAAGGCCTGCTGGGGTGAACCATGATCTTCTCTGTTTAAATACTACATACAAAAACTTTGCTATAAAACACCAAATCTACCTTAACTGCAGTTATATTTAAACAGTAACACACAATTTTTATTATTTGCACTAAATTGAGAAATTTTCTTTGACTGAGGCCCTCACCCATGTAACTCTATGGAAATGCAAATGTATACAGACCAGAAATACAGGTTTTTAAAACCATGATTTTCTTTAGAAACATTTAAAAGATATAACCTGCAATATTTTAAAATTAAATCAACATATTATCTAATTCCTGCAAAACTAATTATCATATGGATTTGTCTAAAACTTTGTGGCTGCCAAAATGTGGTTATTAAAAATGTATATCTAGGGGCGTGTCCGGGCTTAGGCTGAAAATGGCCGCAAAACTGAGAGCTCTGGTAAACTGAATTACATTCCGCCATGTAATTAAAATATTTTGAAGCCATCCAGCATAGGAAAGAACATCATTTGAAAGAAAAGAGTGTGCTGGCAAAAGTAATACTTAAATTGTGTAACTTCAGGGACTCTCAGACCGGATCGCTGTAGTTGATTCTTGGAGGCCTCCACAGAGGGAATCTCTCAGCACCCCCCCCCGGGGAACCGGGTACGTGGAGATACTTTCCAAATCTCCTTATACATCACATATAAATTTGACTATGGAGGAACTAATTGAGGCTATGCAAAGGTGGATGATCGATCTTGATCACAGCATGCATGCTAGATTTGACCGCCTTCAGTCCCAGATTGTACTTACTCATTTCAAGATGGACTCATCCTGAAATGGGAGAGGAGCAAATGTGGAGCTCACTGGACTATGTGGCGACATCCTAATTAACACCAACCCGCATATCATAAGGGACACACAGGAAGGTGTGCAGCTGGAAGCCTGTGAGAACTCTGTGCTTGCTCTGGTTCCTGGCGGGGGAGATACGGCCGGCTCTCTGGGACAGGACCAAGGCGAGGTAAGAGCCGAAGTGTTGAGAGTTAATCAGCATGCTACGCCTCAGCTACTGACACCGGGTCCCTCTTATCTACCTGTCACAAGACTTTCGCTGAGAGAGGAAGGCTACGAGAATCAGTGTTTCCACCTAGCTGACCCATTTTTGCTTAAAGGAGCCACCTCCTGGTGAAGTCAGAATGCGGCTGTGAATTTTACCTCCCGGGCCGGTATAGGATGATTGCAAATAGCCCCTGCTGACGTGGGGGGATGGTGGAGGTCTCTTGGATGTCAGATGCGGGTAGAGCTGTGGGGGCAACATATGTGGGTGAACTTGGTTTTGAACATGGTGCCTACTTGGGAGCCCTGACAATCTCCTCTCCCAATACTGAGCTATGTGAGATTTATTCACCTTGTTGTTGGGGTCTGAAATGGGTACACTTGAGAATGTATGGCCGACACTAAAGTACTCATAACTAGCAATTTGCTCGGTCCGTTTTTACAGGACTATAAGTGCTGGGACTATATGTACTTTAGCTCATATGTGCCCCCCATACCTGTTAAGTAAAAAAATGCTGCGGACATTGCACAAGGTTGCTCAATCTGGGAACTATGTACTTAGAGCAACGTAGTGATGTGAAGTCGCGGTTACGTATTAGTGTTATATATATGTTTGTGAACCTTATTGTTATGCTTCATACATTATTACTGCCCTGTTAGCATGCATGTATCTTCACAACCAGAATTTGCTGTATTGGAAATGTTGGCCGTATTGTGTTGCTATAGCTGTATGCTACAGTTTATGTACTGAATGTCTGTGTCTCCTGTATTTTTTCAGCGTATTTCTGTAGCCCCTGTGCTACTTTAACCCTGATGTAGCAATTGAATTCCCCCCCTGGGCATATAGCCATTGGCTAACATCTTTGTGAGCTGCTGGGGATAGCAATTTATTCCGGCCTGATTTGCAATATCGGCACCTTTTGTTAGTAAGGTTTAGCCGTACAGACTATAAGAAGGCTTCCCTTTCATTGCATTAATTTCATTGCAGAGCCAAGCTAAACAACTTATCATATTGGGCCTTTGCACCCCATATATACCTAGAGATCCTACGTACAATGTTGTTATTATTTGGGGCCATACTATTTACTATTTACTGTCTATTAAGCTCGTTTAATGAATTGGGTACATGTAGTGCTCACAAAATGTTTCTAGAGAATGCGTCAACCACTGCAGCAGCACATTTATAAAGCTTTATAATGGGATATTTTATAGTACCTAGCGGCCCAAGAGTGGCCTATAAAACCTAGAAAATTTAAAAATATTTTTTTACATGCATCATAACATTTGCATATCTTTATAGGCCTCATGTTAGACTAAGAATTATCCCCCCCTCCTACTGAGTTACATCAACAGGTTTAGAAGTCTAGGAGGGGCTTTTAGCTGTCTAGGGGATAGGTATGTATGTATGTCTCTTTGTCTGGGTTGCATTGTGTAGCTTTATGTTCTGGGGTAAATACTATGGACGTATAAAGGCCTACTTTTTCCTCAATTGGAACTCTTGTCCAGAGATTTGGCCGCACAGTTAGAGCATGTTACTTTAAAAACTTGAGGTCCAAGCGACAATGATACTGCAGGTCCGATAGAGGCCTGCACCCCCCCCCACAGATCAGGAGTTCAAGGTTTTAGAAGTCCATAGTAGTGCTAGCCCTTACGACACTATGTAAAATAACTAGTTTATTTCAGTGGCCTTGATGGGACCTATACATCTTGCTGGAGCTTTACTAATATGCTGGGTCTTAGAGGGGCTAGCACCTTTTACCTTTACATTTACCTAACATTTTTGCTTTCTCACCTGTGGCCGCACATTTTTAATGGAGGTTGGCTATTTTCAAGTCTTACATATTTTCAGGGGGTTTGGTGACAAAATCTATATAACATATGCTATTGATTTCTCGTGTTTGAATGGTTTATGTTCTGATGTAAAGGTATGGTCACTTTTTCTAATGTCTACCTCATGGTAGAAAATAAGATGCTTACTGTTATTGCCCGTGTGTAGAGTCTACTTACTGTTATGTTAGGTTACTTGCTGCTGCTAAGAGGTTAACGGTTTGATACCCCCACATAATTATATAGTAATGTATCTACAGATTTAGGTACGTGGCCTCTGAGTGGAGTATCAGGGTCTCACAGAGTCTACCAATTTCCGTGGTACGCCACTTAATTTATATTTTGACAAGAGGGTCATAGCTGTAACCTCAGATGCTAATGGGCACAATTTAATCTCCATGGGTATATATAGTTGCATTTATGGTATGGACATATAAGACCTAATTCTTTCCTTAGAGAGCTCTGTTACGAATTCTAGGTCGAATGATGATCACTTGTCATGTTATTTTTTTTTTTTGTCCATGTTTCCATGTTTATATAGAAAAAGAGGTGCCGCACACGGCCTACTGTAACTCCTGTTGTGCAGGATCTCATACCGCTTACAGTTCTATGACATGCATGTGAAACACAAGATTTGATGTATGTATTTAGGCATGTTGCCGTGACACTGTATGATGTTATATGTATTTCATTGTTACCTCAATAAAAACTATTTTAAAAAAAAAAATGTATATCTAGATTTTTAAATTTAAACCACTAAATATATAATTCTATGTAAAAACCCACTTAACCATTACAATTAAGTTAAGTGAAATAAACACTGTAAAAGGGTCTCCATTGTTTCCAAAGAATGTATTAGGAATCAATATATGTTAATAATAAGAGAAATATTTAGAGGTATATATACACATCTATTTTACAAAAAAAAAAACAGTCCAAATAATTAATACAAGGCAACTCTACTACAACCCCAATTTGTGCAATACTGTTAAAATAATCCCAGGAATATACTTAGCCAAATTATTTAATGTGTGCTTTCTTGCATTGTCCAATATCAGCCATTTTCATCAGGAGATGGAAGAGCAAGAGAGATATGTTTTGGTGTTCCAGTTTTTTTATACCCCAATTCAATAGGGAGTGGTGTATAAAATGCCATTCAAAGGCAATTGGGAGTGTCCTTCTTAGACAAAGACTAGGCCAAAGCCTAAGTCTATAGTTTTACATATGTTTGGATAAGAATTAACTACTTGAATATTCAATTTTAAAACCAGCTATGTGAATTTGTCAGGGATAAAATCTGTAAGCTATATTTTAATAACAGCTAGATTAAAGGGACATAATACTCATATGCTAAATCACTTGAAACTGATGCGGTATAACTGTAAAAAGTTGACAGGAAAATATCACCTGCGCATCTCTATGTAAAAAAGGAAGATATTTTACCTCACAATATCCTCAGCTCAGCAGAGTAAGTTCTGTGTAAAAAGTTATAAACCAGCTGCTGCCCAGCTGCAGGTAAAAAAAAAAATGGAAGAAATGAACTGCAGCCAATCAGCACCAACAGTGCTGAGGTCATGAACTCTTTTATTGTGATCTCATGAGATTTTACTTAACTCTCATGAGAATTCATAGTAAACTTCCTTAAACTGAATAGAGAAATAACATGAGAGTGCACAAGGCTCAATCCCTTAGCTGTCCCGGGACGGACATACTGATTTGCTGCTTAGAAGTCCTTTACAATGGGATGTGGCTACTGAGGAACCTTTGAGGTAAAATATCTTTCTTTTTTACATAGAGATGTTCAGGTGATATTTTGTAGTCAGCTTTTTACAGCTATGCTGCATCACTTTCAAGAGTTTCAACATTTGGGTATCATGGCCCTTTAATATTCCAGTGATAAAATGTCACCACACTGTCAATGAATGCCATCAAGTTAGTTTGTAAATTTTCTGCCCTACTGGATCTGCTCTGATCAAGTGCTATTATTGTGAAATAAAAATGTCTAGTTGCACCTTTTACATGATTTGGAACATTGTTTAAGAGCCAGACCTTCTCCAACATAAGTGGAGGCTTAACCTCACAAATACTCTTTTGGCTGAATAGGCACAAATTCCCATAGATACACTCCAAAGAAAGCCTCCCAGAAGGTTGGTGTCAGTTATAGCTACAAAGGAGGGTGGTGGTCTCCATATTAATGCCCATGGAAATGAATGTCCAATAAGTTCATATAGGTTTGATGGTTAGGTGTCCACATACTTTTGGCTATATAGTATAGTATAATAACCACACTTTCCATACAGAACTGGGGAATTAAATATCCACTCACATATATTAATATAGGTATCCTAACTTTCCTTAAAAACATAGCTCATGCATCAGAAAGTTAGCATTTTGGCTTCCTATGTAATCACTGTGTTTCACCATGCCCTGTTTTTACCAATCTTTATGAAACACTGAAGCTGCTGCTGCAAAGGATGCTACTCATATTCTCAAAATCTTTCATAACCCTGGTTTGTTTTCCAAGTGTGACCATTTTAGTTATGTAGTCTACCAAATCAGCTAGTCAGAATTAGAACATGTCCAGTATTTTATAAAAAATAAAATGTTCGCCATCTAGTGATCACAAGTAGAACATCCACAGCATTACAATTAGAATATAAAATAAAAATTGTTAATATCATATAAGATTCCACTAAAATCCACATCTGCATTTGAATAAAAATATTTTATTACAAGGACAGAGACTCCTATTTTGCAATAACTTTTCCTTTACTGAACAGACAGCACTTAAAAGCACCGGATTTTTTTTTAATAAAGTATACGGAAAAATAAACCAATGAGGTTACAAGTACATGTTATGCAATATATAAACAGCCAATCAGATAACATCCAAGTGTATAAGTAGATGCTGGTACAATATCGAATCCCCTTTTCACTTTGCTGAACAGACAAAGATAAGTACAAAATATTTTCTTATTTTTCTTTTCTTTTAATAAATATGTATGTTTTCATTCATTTGTATTCTTATTTCATATAATTTTAAGTATAGAGAAAGAAATTAAATGTCTTATCTTTTGATTTTTTTCTTTCAAGTTATTTTATTCAGTTTTTTCCAATTTTTAATATTCAGCCTTATCACATTTTGGTTTGTTTTATTTCCATGCTGCAAGCTTTGCTTTCCTTTCTGCTTTAACCAAGCAGTTTTGTTACTTTCTCCTTCTGTTCATTTTTAGTAGCTGTTTTCTTTTAGTCTCCATTTTACATTTAGCCACTCCTCTTCCCCTGTGATGTATTGGGATTCAGTTTCCTGCCCCCATATTTACCTCAGAGTCATCAGAACCGCCTCAGCACTCAGTCAGTCCTTTCTCCTCCCATTATACAAATTTAATATTTGCCACAATTGTTGCTTTCGTTTTGCCTTAGCTAGGTGACTTTATTCAACAGTTTATTGTAGCATTTTACAAATAACGTTTTGAACTTTATTTATGTTAGATAAATAGTTTAGTGTTCAATTAACTTCACTGTTATGGATTAGTATAATGGTTAGAGCAACAGTTTAAGACTTTGACAGCTCAGGTTTGATTCCCATTACAGGGAAATACATTTTTATGGACATTTTTGTATTTTATTCCCCTACAGTATCTTATTAACTTCAACATTTTGGGGATTCTATTGTTTATTGTAAACTAGTGAGTTTAATATATATTTGAATTTAGCAAATACTTTTAATTTGTTATATTAAAATGTCAAATGAAAATATTACAGATGTTTCTAATAAGACAATACAAGATAGTATATCTTCAATGGCTACTCTCCAGCAGCAAATGCAGTCTGTTATGGCAGCAGTTAATGATTCCGGTAGCATTTCCAAAAAAGCAGCTTTTAAAAGAAAGCATTTACTAATTAATGATAATTTATCTCCTAAAATTTCTGCTGAAAAAGCAAATATATGTCTGCCTGGTTCAGAAAATGTGCTTTCTTCTAAGGATTCTGATCCTGTTATAGACAAATCATTAAAACAAAAATCTAAGCTCAAAAGAAATGTTGACTTTGATTCAACATCTGAGTTGGATGGCTCCAATTTTTCTGAGAATTTAAATATAAATTTAGATAATGATGAAGCATATGAGGATGTTTCAGACTCATTATCCTCTAATGTTGATTCACCTAAATATAAAAGGTCTAAGAAATCCAAAAAATCTAAAAAACCTATATTGATAGATAACGCTGGAGAATCATACTTAGATCCGGATGATATTGAACATCCGAGATCTTCTAATTGGAGATCTTCTAAAATGGTAGCAACATTCATTGCTTATTACATTAGTAGACATTTGTCCAAAAAAGTAAAAAAATATTGTAAGAGCAGAATGTCCAAGACCTGAACTGTCTAGTCCATCCCAATCTAAACCTGAGATTGATTTTAATTTGTTAAAATTTATAGGTACAAAAAATGTTAATATCCACAAAGGTCCTGACAGGTTCTTAAAGGACCAGTCAACACAGTAGATGTGCATAATCAACAAATGCAAGATAACAAGACAATGCAATAGCACTTAGTCTGAACTTCAAATGAGTAGTAGATTTTTTTCTGACAATTTTAAAAGTTATGTCTTTTTCCACTCCCACTGTACCATGTGACAGCCATCAGCCAATCACAAATGCATACATGTATCATGTGACAGCCATCAGCCATTCACAAATGCATACACACTTATTATTGCACATGCTCAGTAGGATCTGGTGACTCAAAAAGTTTAAATATAAAAAGACTGTGCACATTTTGTTAATGGAAATAAATTGGAAAGTTGTTAAAAATTACATGCTCTGTCTGAATAATGAAAGTTTAATTATGATTGAGTTTCCTTTTAAAGGACACTCTAGGCCCAGTCACTAAACTTGGTATATTAAACGCCTGGTATATTTGTTAGGTGACTCTAACACAGCTTTGCCTTGCCAAAGAAGACGTATTTTATTAAGGAAACTTGATCCAACATTGGCTGATTTTGCACCCAAAGATATGGGCCCTAAGGCAAAATGTTTTTTTTGTTTAGTGATGCAGGACTCAAACAACTGTCCAATTATGTCTCTTTACTAAATTCTCTGAATAAAATAAAATCCCAGACTAAGAAGATCTTCAACCAGAAGTTTTTGACAGGGCCGAGAAAGGAAGGGGCCGCTTTCCTGGCCGTTCCTTCTACACACCTAGGTCTCAATACCAGAATAATCCAGTTCCAACAACCTCATTCAACAGCTTCTTTCAAACAAGAGGCAGACTTTGGTCATCAAGACCATCCAGAGAAAGACAATCTAGAAGACCCTACTATAACTCAAGATCCATGGGTGCTTCATGCAGTCTCGGGTCATCACCTAGACTTTATATCCATCCCCTATCAGTCATTTCTTCCCAATCCCATAATTTTTTTCCCTTCTTAGATTATCACCAATTAGATCTAGAAATCTCAGAGTTAGCAAAAAACAGGCAATAGAGATGGCTCCGTCAAACAAAGATTCATATATCAGCAATATGTTTCTAGTAAAAAATATGATGGTTCTTTTCACCCTGTTATAAACCTGAGTAACCTAAATTGCCATTTAGAATACATCATTTCAAGATGGAGGGAATTCATCTCCTCATAGATTGTCTTCTTCCCAAAGATTGGTTAGTTTGTCTAGACCTGAAAGATGCATATCGTTCCATTCCTATTCATCATTCTTTCAGGATTTTTTTTTAAGATTTCTTTGGAAAAACAACCTTTGGCAATTTACTTGCGTTCCTTTTGGACTTTCTTCTGCTCCTTGGGCATTTACAAAAATCATTTGTCCTGTAGTTGCTTGGCTGCAGATGAGGGGGTGTTCATCTTATAATTTATTTAGACAACATATTCATCATGTACCAAGATTGTCTTTCTTTAACATCTCATCACAATTTAGCGATAGATCTTTTTCAGAATTTAGGGTTTGTTATCAACTTCACAAATCGGAAATCAATCCTTCCCAGTCTCTAAATTTTCTGGGGTTTTTAATAGATTCTCAGTCTGCAACTTTGAGTCTTCCTTTAGACAAAGTCAAGAAGATAAAGAAAGAAATTTAATATGTTCTCAAGAAAACTCAATTTCCTATTCAGACTTTAGCCCGTATAATTGGTCTTCTGTCGTCATCCATCCAAGCTATTTTTCCAGCTCCCCTTCACTACCGGGCTCTTCAGAGACTGAATATTTATTATCTTTGACAAGGTTTTTATTATTTTCAAAAGATTTCTTTGTCAGAAGACGCAAGATCGGAATTCTTATGATGGTTAGCCAATTTAGAGGCTTGGAATGGGAGTGCCATTTTTGGGTGTTCTCCCAAAATCATTTTGGAATCAGATGCCAGCAATTCGGGATAATGAGCCAGATTTGGTCCCCTCAATACTGGAGGCAAATGAACTTCATATCAATTGTTTAGAACTGTTAGCAGGTCCTTTTGCTGTCAAGAGTTTTGTTTGTTCCGACCGTCCAATTTCTGTCTTACTCAAGATGGACAATATTTCTGCTGTAAAGTACCTCAACCGTTTAGGTGGTACTACATCAAAAATATTGTCAGATTTAACATCAGAATGTATCCATTCTCGTTTGGATCACAATATTCACATACAAGCAGAATATATTTTGGGTCAGAACAACACCATGGCAAACTGAGGTTCTCGTTACCTCCAAGATTCCAGCGACTGGAAATTGAATTCCAAGATTTTTCAAATTCTGTCTTACCGCAGAGGTCCCTTTTTCATAGATCTCTTTGCCTCTCACCTGAATTACCAACTGACTACCTTTATCAGTTGGAGACCAGACCCCTTAGCTTTAGTGATGAATGCGTTCCTTCAGGAATGGCCAATTCTAGGAGCTTATGCATTCCCTCCTTTTTCAATGATTCCTCGGACAATATCTTTTGTCAGGAGGAACCGCCTTTCAATCCTTCTAATAACTCCTTGCTGGTCAGTCCAGTCCTAGTTTCCAGTTCTTCTGGAGATGTCTTACCTTTCTTCTCTTCTCCTTCCTCTCCAACAAGATCTTCTCTTGGACCCGACAGGACAGCATCACAACCTGGTCCTTCAAGGATCCTTACATCTGATTGCTTGGATGATTTCAGGGGATTCTGGTCATTCAAGGGACTTTCGGAAGAAGCTAAATCTCTACTTCGGGAATCCTGGGCACTAGGAACCAAGAAATTATACAAATATGCATGGCTCAAATGGTCTAATTGGTGCAGTTGCAGGAATCTGGATCCCTTTTCAGCTCCTGTGAATGAAGTAATTAATTATTTGATGTCTTTGTTCAAAGCAGGATTGGCATACAGATCTATTAATGTAGCACGATCTGCAAACTCGGCAGGACATTGCTCTTTTGCTAATATTCCTATTGGCCCGATCTCTTCTGTTAAAAAACTCCTTAAAGCAATCAGAGTAAAAAACAAAACAAAACTAAAACTCCTGTTCCTAAATATTCTTATTTTTGTGATGTAGATGTATTATTTAATTTGTTTAATTTAATTTAGCTGGCCTCTTAATAAAAATCTTTCTCTTAAACAATTAACCTGCAAATTAGCTACCTTACTATGTTTACTTTCCTGTAAAAGAGTTTCAGATGTGAGTCATAGATTACAATTCTAAAATGTTCTCCCCTCAAGGTGTAATCTTTTCTTTATCCAGGAGAACTAAACCTCTCCCGTCCTCTATTTTTTATCCTTATTTCTTTGAGCTCCCTAAATTGTGTGTGGTTTCATGTTTGAAAGAATATGAATCTAAAACTTTACCTTTTAGATCGTCTTCTTCTTCCTGTCAACTCCTTTTTTTACCTATCATTTACCTGTCACTACTACCACAATAAATAGGTGGGTTAAGTGGATTATGTCTTTAGCTGGTGTGGAAGACAAGTTTTCACCTCATTCTGTTAGAGGAGCTGCAGCTTCTAAAGTCTTCGTTGAATCGGCTTCATTACAAGAAATCCTTAATGCAGAAGATTGGTCCTCTGATTCTGTATTTCGTCAGATTTATTTCAAACAGATCACTTTGATTCTACATCATCTCTTGTCATAATTGATTTTGCTTTAAACTTGCAAAATAGGAGTCTCTGTCCTTGTAACAAAATGACGATTATCCTAACATAGTGACTGAGAAATCTAGATTTTATTAAAGAGACAGAGACAAGTATTTTCCCTTCCTTTGTTGATATGTATTATTATTTATATTATGTACATTAATGATGTCCCAAATAGTTCCCGGCGAACATAGCTTGTTCGCGTTCGCCGCAGCGGGTGAACATTAGTGATGTCGCGAACAGTTCGCCGGAGAACAGTTCCCGGTGAACATAGCTTGTTCGCGTTCACAGCTGCGGGCGAACATATGCGATGTTCGATCCGCCCCCTATTCGTCATCATTGAGGAAACTTTGACCCTGTATCTCACAGCCTTCAGACACATTTGAGCCAATCAGCAGCAGACACTCCCTCACAGACCCTCCCAGCTCCTGGGCAGCAGCCATTTTAGATTCATTACGATCCTGCTTTCTTAGTGAGAGGAGGTTTAGTGCTGCTGCTGCTGACATTATAGGGAAATAGATAGCTAGGCTAGTGTATTTAGTGTCCACTACAGTCCTGAAGGACTCATATAATCTCTGCTGTAAGGACAGCACCCCAAAAGGCCCTTTTTAGGGCTAGAACTTCAGTCGTTTTTTTGTTTTGTTTTTTTTTGTATTTGCATTTGCCTGGCTGTCAGCCTGTGTGTGAGGCTCACAGCATATACTGTGATTAGTGCCACCACTGATGTCTGCTTAACATTAGTGTAAATTTAAACAAAAAAACTTTTAAATCATTTTGCTAGTGTAATCTAATTTCATTTTCTATCAGGCCTGTGTGTCAGGCTTACACAGCATATACTGTGGTTAATTGCTGTGCCAGCCACCACTCATATCTGCTTAACATTATTGTAAATGTTTTTAAAAAAACTTTTAAATCATTTTGCTAGTGTAATCTAATTTCATTTTCTATCAGGCCTGTGTCTCAGGCTCACACAGCATATAGTGTGGTTAATTGCTCTGTGCCAGCCACCACTCATATCTGCTTAACATTAGTGTAAATTTAAACAAAAAAACTTTTAAATCATTTTGCTAGTGTAATCTAATTTCATTTTCTATCAGGCCTGTGTGTCAGGCTTACACAGCATATACTGTGGTTAATTGCTGTGCCAGCCACCACTCATATTGTTATGGAATGTACTGTATGCCAGAACAAAGCTGGAGGTGTTCTGGGTACCTAGTATCCTCTAATGTAGGACCACTCAGCCTCACACCAAACCTTGGATTCACACAGATTGAACTTATAGGAATCCTGTTATGCTCATTGAACTGAGGGTCACTACTGTGGGTACAGAGTGAATCGGAGATGTCACGCAACAAGGAGAATATAATTTTAGAATATATAACAGCGTAAGCTGAAATATAGATAGCAAATAAGTGTAATTAGCAGTAATAGCTAAAGGTATCACACATGCATCCCAGACAGATAAAATATATACATATAGCACTCACACACACATGCACCACCAGCCTTAATTATTGTAGCAAAAAGGCATAATTCAGATCTAAGTACAATGTGGATAATGCACTAGTATAAGTAGAGATAATGATAAGTGTTGTGTGAGGACATGTATATGTACTGGAATAGTAATGAATGAGTTAATTACTCAGAGAGACAAAATGCTGTATTGCAGCAATGTAACACGAATTGGCAGCAGGTGAGAATTACTGAGACATGTTGCAGTACATGGCTTTGAGTATATACAGAACAAGGAGCTTGAATATATTCTGAACCTAACAGTCAGTTTATATATCAAATGCAGAGCTAGACAGTGTATGATCAAATCAGATTGTGAGCCAAAAAGTCTTTATCATAATAGCTGAATATACCAATGAAGTTAGGGCATCACAAGAATATCCGGTAAGGTAAATATTGTATACAGACCAGAATGTGGAGTTGTTAAAGAGGATACATCTGACCTGTTTGTAGAGGCAATGTTTGAGCTGAAACCGGAGAGCAAGTGAAAACACACACATTGGGGGCTAGTTATCAAGCCGTCTACTTTTCTGGCTTCGCCGGCCCAATACGTCCGCCTAAGCTCGCCTACCTTCGCCGCCGCGGACCTGAAAAAATACGCCTAAGTTATCAAATAAAGCTGTCAAAAAGCCGCGGGGCGATGAGCAGCGGACTGTGACAGTTATCACTCATCCGATCTCGCTGCCCTTCGGCTTTTTCCCAGCTTTATTGCTAGCCTGTCACTAAGCACTCACACTAAACTGCACTGTTCTACCCCCTATACCGGCGCCCCCGGAGCCCCCCGCAACTCAATAAAGTTACTAACCCCTAAACCGCCGCTCCTAGACCCTGCCGCAACTCTGATAAATGTATTAACCCCTAAACCGCCGCTCCCGGACACCGCAGCCACCTACATTATACCTAGTAACCCCTATCCTGCCCCCCCTATACCGTCGCCCTCTATTATAAAATTATTAACCCCTATCCTGCTGATCCCGCACCTCTCCGCAACTAAATAAATAGTTTAACCCCTAAACCGCCGCTCCATGAACCCGCCGCAACCTATAATAAATTTATTAACCCCTATCCTGCCCCCCACTACGCCGCCGCCACTGTAATAAAATGATTAACCCCTAAACCTAAGTCTAACCCTAACCATAACGCCCCCCTAACTTAAATATTAATTAAATAAATCTAAATAAATTAACTCTTATTAACTAAATGAATCCTATTTAAAACTAAATACTTACCTTTAAAATAAACCCTAATATAGCTACAATATAAATAATAATTATATTCTAGCTATCTTAGGATTTATTTTTATTTTACAGGTACCTTTCAATTTATTTTAACCATGTACAATAACTATTAAATAGTTATTAACTATTTAATAGCTTACCTAGCTAAAATAAAGAGAAATGTACCTGTGAAATAAATCCTAACCTAAGTTACAATTACACCTAACACTACACTATACTTTAATAAATTATTCCTATTTAAACTAAATACTTACCTGGAAAATAAACCCTAAGATAGCTACAATATAATTAATAATTATATTCTAGCTATCTTAGGATTTATATTTATTTTACAGGTAACTTTGTATTTATTTTAGCTAGTTAGAATAGTTATTAAATAGTTATTAACTATTTAATAACTACCTAGCTAAAAGAAATATAAAATTACCTGTAAAATAAATCCTAACTTAAGTTACAATTAAACCTAATACTACACTATCATTAAATTAACTAAATAAACTACCTACAAATAACTACAATGAAATACAATTACATAAACTAACTAAAGTACAAAAAATAAAAAAAGCTAAGTTACAAAAAATAAAAAATTAAGTTACAAACATGTTAAAAATATTACAACAATTTTAAGCTACTTACACCTAATCTAAGCCCCCTAATAAAATAACAAACCCCCCCAAAATAAAAAAAATCCCTACCCTATTCTAAATTACATAAATTTCAAAGCTCTTTTACCTTACCAGCCCTTAAAAGGGCCATTTGTGGGGGCATGCCCCAAAAAGTTCAGCTCTTTTGCCTGTAAAATAAAAATACAACCCCCCCAACATTAAAACCCACCACCCACATACCCCTAATCTAACCCAAACCCCCCTTACAAAAACCTAACACTAATCCCCTGAAGATCATCCTACCTTGAGTCGTCTTCACTCAGCCGAGCCACCGATGGAACTGAAGAGGACATCCGGAGCGGAAGAAGTTAATCCTCCAAGCGGCGCTGAAGAAATCTTCCATCCAATGAAGTCATCATCCAGGCGGCGCTGAAGAAGTCTTCGATCCGGCCGATGTCATCTTCAAAGAGGCGCTGAAGAGGTCTTCTATCCGGGCGAAGTCATCTTCCAAGCCGGGTCTTGAATCTTCCTTCCGCCGACGCGGAACCACCTTCTTCACCGACGGACTACGACGAATGACGGCTCCTTTAAGGGACGTCATCCAAGATGGCGTCCCCTCAATTCCGATTGGCTGATAGGATTCTATCAGCCAATCGGAATTAAGGTAGGAAAATCTGATTGGCTGATGGAATCAGCCAATCAGATTGAGCTCGCATTCTATTGGCTGTTCCGATCAGCCAATAGAATGCGAGCTCAATCTGATTGGCTGATTGGATCAGCCAATCGGATTGAACTTGAATCTGATTGGCTGATTCCATCAGCCAATCAGATTTTCCTACCTTAATTCCGATTGGCTGATAGAATCCTATCAGCCAATCGGAATTGAGGGGACGCCATCTTGGATGACGTCCCTTAAAGGAGCCGTCATTCGTCGTAGTCCGTCGGTGAAGAAGGTGGTTCCGCGTCGGCGGAAGGAAGATTCAAGACCCGGCTTGGAAGATGACTTCGCCCGGATAGAAGACCTCTTCAGCGCCTCTTTGAAGATGACATCGGCCGGATCGAAGACTTCTTCAGCGCCGCCTGGATGATGACTTCATCGGATGGAAGATTTCTTCAGCGCCGCTTGGAGGATTAACTTCTTCCGCTCCGGATGTCCTCTTCAGTTCCATCGGTGGCTCGGCTGAGTGAAGACGACTCAAGGTAGGATGATCTTCAGGGGATTAGTGTTAGGTTTTTGTAAGGGGGGTTTGGGTTAGATTAGGGGTATGTGGGTGGTGGGTTTTAATGTTGGGGGGGGGTTGTATTTTTCTTTTACAGGCAAAAGAGCTGAACTTTTTGGGGCATGCCCCCACAAATGGCCCTTTTAAGGGCTGGTAAGGTAAAAGAGCTTTGAAATTTATGTAATTTAGAATAGGGTAGGGATTTTTTTTATTTTGGGGGGGTTTGTTATTTTATTAGGGGGCTTAGATTAGGTGTAAGTAGCTTAAAATTGTTGTAATATTTTTAACATGTTTGTAACTTAATTTTTTATTTTTTGTAACTTAGCTTTTTTTATTTTTTGTACTTTAGTTAGTTTATGTAATTGTATTTCATTGTAGTTATTTGTAGGTAGTTTATTTAGTTAATTTAATGATAGTGTAGTATTAGGTTTAATTGTAACTTAAGTTAGGATTTATTTTACAGGTAATTTTGTATTTCTTTTAGCTAGGTAGTTATTAAATAGTTAATAACTATTTAATAACTATTCTAACTAGCTAAAATAAATACAAAGTTACCTGTAAAATAAATATAAATCCTAAGATAGCTATAATATAATTATTAATTACATTGTAGCTATCTTAGGGTTTATTTTACAGGTAAGTATTTATTTTTAAATAGGAATAATTTATTAAAGTATAGTGTAGTGTTAGGTGTAATTGTAACTTAGGTTAGGATTTATTTCACAGGTACATTTCTCTTTATTTTAGCTAGGTAAGCTATTAAATAGTTAATAACTATTTAATAGCTATTGTACATGGTTAAAATAAATTGAAAGGTACCTGTAAAATAAAAATAAATCCTAAGATAGCTAGAATATAATTATTATTTATATTGTAGCTATATTAGGGTTTATTTTAAAGGTAAGTATTTAGTTTTAAATAGGATTCATTTAGTTAATAAGAGTTAATTTATTTAGATTTATTTAATTAATATTTAAGTTAGGGGGCGTTAGGGTTAGGGTTAGGTTTAGGGGTTAATAATTTTATTACAGTGGCGGCGGCGTAGTGGGGGGCAGGATAGGGGTTAATAAATTTATTATAGGTTGCGACGGTGTAGGGGGGGCAGATTAGGGGTTAATAAATGTATTATAGGTGGCGACGGTGTAGGGGGGGCAGGATAGGGGTTAATACATTTAATATAGGTTGCGGCGGGTTCAGGGAGCGGCGGTTTAGGGGTTAATACATTTATTATAGTTGCGGTGGGCTCCGGGAGCGGCGGTTTAGGGGTTAATATGTATAGAGTAGCTTGCGGTGGGCTCCGGGAGCGGCGGTTTAGGGGGTAATAACTTTATTTAGTTGCGGCGGTGTAGGGGGGGTCAGATTAGTGGTGTTTAGACTCGGGGTACATGTTAGGGTGTTAGGTGTAGACAGCTCCCATAGAAATCAATGGGATGTCTGTCAGCAGCGAACTTGTACTTTCGCTATGGTCAGACTCCCATTGATTCCTATGGGATCCGCCGCCTCCAGGCTGGCGCTTTGAAAACCAGGTACGCTGGGCCGTAAAAGTGCCGAGCGTACCTGCTAGTTTTTTGATAGCTAGCAAAAGTAGTGAGAATGTGCCGCACTTGTGTGCGGAACATCTGGAGTGACGTAAGAATCGATCTGTGTCGGACAGAGTCCGGCGGATCGAAGCTTACGTCACAAAATTCTACTTTTGCCGGTCTCGAGCCTTTGATAACTAAGGCGTATCAGCCTCGCCACAAATACGCTGCGGAATACGCAGCGTATTTGAGGTTGACGGCTTGATAACTAGGCCCCTTAACGTGCACAGAGAATCCGGGTGTGACGTCACACGCACCCGGTGTTGCAGAGCTGCAGGAACAGAGACCAGATACTTGGTTCCGGTGGAGATGTGGTTTGTGCAATCCTTTGCAGGTTCAGATGAAACAGGAATCCAGCATAGAGGACTGCAGAGCTGAGGGTCAGCGGGTAAGTAATTCCTACTTAGACAGAAGAAAAGGGCTAGGTCTCTTTGTGAGGAGTTGGTTAAGCAACTGAAGCAAATTACCAAGCAGAGAAAAGAGTGAGGAGGAGTCTTAAATAGGGCTAAGTGATGAGAGGATTTAAAGAAACAGTACTAGCCACATGTATTCCCTGACACATATCTGCTTAACATTATTGTAAATTTAAAAAAAAAACTTTTAAATCATTTTTTTAGTGTAATCTAATTTCATTTTCTATCAGGTCTGTGTCTCAAGCTCACACATCATATACTGTGATTAATTGTTGTGCCAGCCACCACTCATATCTGCTTAACATTAGTGTAAATTTAAATAAAAAAACTTTTAAATCATTTTGCTAGTGTAATCTAATTTCATTTTCTATCAGGCCTGTGTGTCAGGCTCACACAGCATAGACTGTGGTTAATTGCTATGTGCCACCACTGATATCTGCTTAACAATCATTAGTGGAATTTTTTTTTTTTAAACTTTAAAATCATTTTGCTAGTGTAATCTAATTTTCTATCAGGCCTGTGTGTCAGTCTCACACAGCATATACTGTGGTTAATTGCTGTGCCAGCCACCACTCATATCTGCTTAACATTATTGTAAATTTAAAAAAAAAACTTTTAAATCATTTTGCTAGTGTAATCTAATTTCATTTTCCATCAGGCCTGTGTGTCAGGCCCACATCATATAGTGTGATTAATAGCTCTTTTTTCCACCACTTATATCTGGTGTAACATTAGTGTAAATTTAAAAAAAAAATTTTTTTACATCAGTCCTCTTCTAGTGTTATTTCATTTTAGTTGCCAGGCCAGCCTGGCTGCCATTAGTGCCAGCCTGTGTGCCAGCATATACTGTGCCTACTTCCATCCTCAATGCCAGTCCACCACTCCTATCTGGTGTAACATTAGTTTAAATTTTGTAAAAAAACCTTTTACATCAGTCTTCTGTGTGTCAGGCTGCCAGCACATACTGTGCCTACTTCTATCCTGAGTGCCATCACTCCTATCTGTTGTAACATTAGTAAAACTTTTTTTAAAAAAACTTTTACATCAGTCTGCTAGTGCAATTGAATTGCAGTTTCCTGCCTGCCAGCATGTGTGCCAGGCCCACTTGCCAACTAGTGCCACCAATCATATTTGTTATAACAGTATTGTAAATATTTAAAATAAAAACTTTTTTAACTGAGAAACATCAGTCATCTAGTGTAATATAATTGCAGTTGCCTTCCTCCCAGCGTGTGTGCCAGGCCCACTTGCCAACTAGTGCCACCAATCATATTTGTTATAACAGTAGTGTAAATATTTACAATAAAAACTTTTTTGACTGTGAATCATCAGTCTGCTAGTGCAATTGAATTGCAGTTGCCTGCCTGCCAGTGTGTGTGCCAGGCCCACTTGCCAACTAGTGCCACCAATCATATTTGTTATTACAGTAGTGTTAATATTTTAAATTAAAACTTTTTTGACTGTGAATCATCAGTCTGCTAGTGCAATTGAATTGCAGTTTCCTGCCTGCCAGCGTGTGTGCCAGGCCCACTAGCCAACTAGTGCCACCAATCATATTTGTTCTAACAGTATTGTAAATATTTTAAATAAAAACTTTTTGACTGTGAATCATCATTCTGCTAGTGCCATTGAATTGCAGTTGCCTGTCTGCCAGCGTGTGTGCCAGGCCCACTTGCCAACTACTGCCACCAATCATATTTGTTATAACAGTATTGTAAATATTTAAAATAAAACATTTTTTGACTGTGAAACATCAGTCATCTAGTGTAATCTAATTGCAGTTGCCTTCCTCCCAGCGTGTGTGCCAGGCCCACTTGCCAACTAGTGCCACCAATCATATTTGATATAACAGTTTTGAAAATATTTAAAATAAAAACTTTTTTGACTGTGAATCATCAGTCTGCTAGTGCAATTGAATTGCAGTTGCCTGCCTGCCAGCGTGTGTGCCAGGCCCACTTGCCAACTAGTGCCACCAATCATATTTGTTATAACAGTATTTTAAATATTTAAAAAAAAAATTTTTAATGTAAAGCATCAGTCAGCTAGTGTAATCTAATTGCAGTTGCCTTCCTCCCAGCGTGTGTGCCAGGCCCACTTGCCAACTAGTGCCACCAATCATATTTGTTATAACAGTAGTGTAAATATTTTCAATAAAAACTTTTTTGACTCTGAATCATCAGTCTGCTAGTGCAATTGAATTGCATTTTCCTGCCTGCCAGCATGTGTGCCAGGCCAACTAGCCAACTAGTGCCACCAATCATATTTGTTCTAACAGTATTGTAAATATTTTAAATAAAAACTTTTTTGACTATGAATCATCAGTCTGCTAGTGCCATTGAATTGCAGTTGCCTGCCTGCCAGCGTGTGTGCCAGGCCCACTTGTCAACTACTGCCACCAATCATATTTGTTATAACAGTATTGTAAATATTTAAAATAAAAACTTTTTTGACTGTGAACCATCAGTCATCTAGTGTAATCTAATTGCAGTTGCCTTCCTACCCAGCGTGTGTGCCAGGCCCACTTGCCAACTAGTGCCACCAATCATATTTGTTATAACAGTTTTGAAAATACTTAAAATAAAAACTTTTTTGACTGTGAATCATCAGTCTGCTAGTGCAATTGAATTGCAGTTGCCTGCCTGCCAGCGTGTGTGCTAGGCCAACTTGCCAACTAGTGCCACAAATCATATTTGTTATAACAGTATTTTAAATATTTTTAAAAAAAACTTTTTTGACTGTGAAGCATCAGTCAGCTAGTGTAATCTAATTGCAGTTGCCTTCCTCCCAGCGTGTGTGCCAGGCCCACTTGCCAACTAGTGCCACCAATCATATTTGTTATAACAGTAGTGTTAATATTTACAATAAAACTTTTTTGACTGTGAATCATCAGTCTGCTAGTGCAATTGAATTGCAGTTTCCTGCCTGCCAGCGTGTGTGCCAGGCCCACTAGCCAACTAGTGCCACCAATCATATTTGTTCTAACAGTATTGTAAATATTTTAAATAAAAACTTTTTGACTGTGAATCATCATTCTGCTAGTGCCATTGAATTGCAGTTGCCTGTCTGCCAGCGTGTGTGCCAGGCCCACTTGCCAACTAGTGCCACCAATCATATTTGTTATAACAATAGTTTAAATATTTACAATAAAAACTTTTTTGACTCTGAATCATCAGTCTGCTAGTGCAATTGAATTGCATTTTCCTGCCTGCCAGCATGTGTGCCAAGCCCACTAGCCAACTAGTGCCACCAATCATATTTGTTCTAACAGTATTGTAAATATTTTAAATAAAAACTTTTTTGACTGTGAATCATCAGTCTGCTAGTGCCATTGAATTGCCGTTGCCTGCCTGCCAGCGTGTGTGCCAGGCCCACTTGTCAACTACTGCCACCAATCATATTTGTTATAACAGTATTGTAAATATTTAAAATAAAAACTTTTTTGACTGTGAAACATCAGTCATCTAGTGTAATCTAATTGCAGTTGCCTTCCTCCCAGGGTGTGTGCCAGGCCCACTTGCCAACTAGTGCCACCAATCATATTTGTTATAACAGTTTTGAAAATACTTAAAATAAAAACTTTTTTGACTGTGAATCATCAGTCTGCTAGTGCAATTGAATTGCAGTTGCCTGCCTGCCAGCGTGTGTGCCAGGCCAACTTGCCAACTAGTGCCACCAATCATATTTGTTATAATAGTATTTTAAATATTTTTTTTAAAAAAACTTTTTTGACTGTGAAGCATCAGTCAGCTAGTGTAATCTAATTGCAGTTGCCTTCCTCCCAGCGTTTGTGCCAGGCCCACTTGACAACTAGTGCCACCAATCATATTTGTTATTACAGTAGTGTTAATATTTAAAAAATAAACATTTTTGACTTTGAAACATCAGTCTGCTTTTTTGTATCAGGCTCACAGCGTATACTGTTCCCACTTGCCCAGTGCCACCACTCATAATTTGTTTAATAGTATTGTAAGTGTACATTTTAAAAAAAATGACAGGCAGAGGCAGGCCACCCCGCAGGTGCAGTCGTGTTCGTGGTGCTGTGATTCCTTTAGACCCTACAAATCTGCACATTTTTCAGAGGCCAGGTGCCAGGGACGCAAAAAAGTTCTGAGAAGGACCTAGTTGAATGGCTAACACAGGACACCCAATCTTCTACAGCTTCCGCTCCTAGTCCTAACCCTGACCCACTCACCCGCCTGTCGCAACCACCAACACTAGCACCACAGCCGCTTCACTTGATCTGTCAGAGGAGTTATTGACACATTAGTTGGAAGAAATGAGTGATGCGCAATTATCATTGACAGAGGAGGATGTAGATAACAGTGATATGTCTCAGTAAGGCAGCATTACAGACATGGAGGTATGGTGTGATGATGATGATGTTGTACCCGCTTCTGCTTCCTTTTTTGATGTGTCAGATACAAGTGAAGCGGTTGATGATGATGTGTCCGTGGATGTCATGTGGGTGTCCGCTAGAAGAGAAGAAGAAGAGGGGGAAAGTTCAGATGGGGAGACAGAGAGGAGGAGGAGGAGACGAGTTGGAAGCAGGGGGAGGTTGTCGCAAGGAGCTAGTGGCACAGTCAGACAGCATGCATCGGCACCCGGGGTCAGCCAGACAGCATGCCAACGCCAATCAACGCATGCTGTTGACACCACCAGAATGCCGTCATCGCAGAGCTCAGCAGTGTGGCATTTTTTGTGTGTGTCTGCCTCTGACAACAGCGATGCCATTTGCAACCTGTGCCAAAAGAAACTGAGTCATGGGAAGTCCAACACCCACCTAGGTACAACTGCTTTGCGAAGGCACATGGTCTCACATCACAAACGCCGATGGGAAGAACACATGAGTAGAAGCAGCACACAAACTCAAAGTCGCCCTCCTCCTCCTGATCCAGCATCTTCAGCCACGTCAACCACTGCTGTCCTCCTTGCCCCCTCTCAACCATCCTCCACTCAGTCTCTCTTACGTAGCAGTTCCTGGTCATCTGCCCACAGTCAGGTGTCTGTCAAGGACATGTTTGAGTGTAAGAAGCCAATTTCCCAAAGTCATCCCCTTGCCCGGCGCCTGACAGCTGGCTTGTCTGAATTCTTAGCCCGCCAGCTTTTACCATACAATCTGGTGGAGCCTGAGGCTTTCAAAAAATTTGTATCTATTGGGACACCGCAGTGGAAGGTACCTGGCTGAAATTTCTTTTCACAAAAGGCAATCCCAAACCTGTACTCGATTGTGCGAAAGGAAGTAATGGCATGTCTGGCACACAGCATTGGGGCAAGGGTCCATCTGACCACTGATAGCTGGTCTGCAAAGCATGGTCAGGGCAGGTATATCACCTACACTGCGCATTGGGTAAACCTGCTGACGGCTGACAAGCATGGAATGCGTGGCTCTGCAGAGGAGTTGGTGACACCGCCACGACTTGCAGGCAGGCCTGCTGCTACCTCCTCTACTCCTCCTACTCCATCCTCTTCCATAACCTCTTCCTCAGTTGAGTCCTCTTCTGCTGCTGCGTCTTGCTCCACATCAACGGCACCCCCCCAGCTCCCCAGGTACTATTCAACATCCCGGATACGGCAGTGTCATGCCGTCTTGGGGTTGACTTGCCTGAAAGCCGGAGAGTCACACCGCACCAGCACTCCTGTCCGCCCTGAATGCACAGGTGGATCAGTGGCTGACACCGCGCCAACTGGAGATTGGCAAGGTTGTTTCTGACAATGAAAGTAATTTGGTGGCGGCATTGAAATTGGGCAAGTTGACACATGTGCCGTGCATGGCACATGTGTGTAATCTGATTGTACAACGCTTTGTAAATCCAGCATCGAAACAACCTGCCAGTGAGGCGCTTAATTTGCGACAGCCCGACACGTTGGAATTCAACACTCCTAATGTTCGACCGCCTGCTCCAACAAGAAAAAGCTGTTAATGAGTATTTGTATGACTGGGGTGCTAGGACAGCCTCTGGGGAGCTGGAGATTTTTTTGCCAAATTGTGAAATAATAGCAGTCAGTTTCCTTCACGCGTGTGCATTTCAGGGTGTGCCAGGGCACAGTGTCACAACAGTGCAACTCATATCTGGTGTAACAGTAGTGTACATTGAAAAAAAAAACTAGAAATTTGACTGTGAAATAATAGCAGTCAGTTTCCTTCACGCGTGTGCGTTTCACGGCCTGCCAGGGTACAGTGTCACACCAGTGCAACTCATATCTGGTGTAACAGTAGTGTTCATTAAAAAAAAACTAGAAATTTGACTGTGAAATAATAACAGTCAGTTTCCTTCACGCGTGTGTGTTTCAGGGCCTGCCAGGGCACAGTGTCACACCAGTGCAACTCATATCTGGTATAACAGTAGTGTACATAAAAAAAAACTATAAATTTGACTGTGAAATAATAGCAGTCAGTTTCCTTCACGCGTGTGCGTTTCAGGGCCTGCCAGGGCACAGTGTCACAACAGTGCAACTCATATCTGGTAAAACAGTAGTGTACATTAAAAAAAAACCTAGAAATCTGACTGTGAAATAATAGCAGTTTCCTTCACGCGTGTGCGTTTCAGGGCCTGCCAGGGCACAGTGTCACACCAGTGCAACTCATATCTGGTGTAACAGTAGTGTACATTAAAAAAAAAACTAGAAATTTGACTGTGAAATAATAGCAGTCAGTTTCCTTCACACGTGTGCGTTTCAGGGCCTGCCATGGCACAGTGTCACACCAGTGCAACTCATATCTGGTGTAACAGTAGTGTACATTAAAAAAAAAAATAGAAATTCGACTGTGAAATAATAGCAGTCAGTTTCCTTCACACATGTGCGTTTCAGGGCCTGCCAGGGCACAGTGTCACACCAGTGCAACTCATATCTGGTGTAACAGTAGTGTTCATTAAAAAAAACTAGAAATTTGACTGTGAAATAATAACAGTCAGTTTCCTTCACGCGTGTGTGTTTCAGGGCCTGCCAGGGCACAGTGTCACACCAGTGCAACTCATATCTGGTGTAACAGTAGTGTACATTAAAAAAAAAACTAGAAATTTGACTGTGAAATAATAGCAGTCAGTTTCCTTCACACGTGTGCGTTTCAGGGCCTGCCATGGCACAGTGTCACACCAGTGCAACTCATATCTGGTGTAACAGTAGTGTACATAAAAAAAAAAACTAGAAATTTGACTGTGAAATAATAGCAGTTAGTTTCCTTCACGTGCGTGCGTTTCAGGGCCTGCCAGGGCACAGTGTCACACCAGTTCAACTCATATCTGGTGTAACAGTAGTGTACATTAAAAAAAAAACTAGAAATTTAACTGTGAAATAATAGCAGTCAGTTTCCTTCACACGTGTGTGTTTCAGGGCCTGCCAGGGCACAGTGTCACACCAGTGCAACTCATATCTGGTGTAACAGTAGTGTACATTAAAAAAAAAAATCTAGAAATTCTACTGTGAAATAATAGCAGTCAGTTTCCTTCACACATGTGTGTTTCAGGGCCTGCCAGGGCACAGTGTCACACCAGTGCAACTCATATCTGGTGTAACAGTAGTGTACATTAAAAAAAAACTAGAAATTTGACTGTGAAATAATAGCAGTCAGTTTCCTTCACGCATGTGCGTTTCAGGGCCTGCCAGGGCACAGTGTCACAACAGTGCAACTCATATCTGGTATAGAAACATAGAAACATAGATATTGACGGCAGATAAGAGCCATAGGCCCAGCAAGTCTGCCCGACCTTACCTAACAGTATAAACTTATCTAGTTCGTAGGATAGCCCTATGCTTGTCCCATGCATTTTTAAAGTCCCCCACAGTGTTTGTTGCTACTACCTCTTGAGGAAGTTTATTCCATAAATCAATCACTCTTTCTGTAAAGAAGTGCTTCCTCAAATTACTTCTGAATCTACTACCCTTTAGCTTGAGCTCATGACCCCTTGTTCTTGAATTTTCCATTTTATGTAAAATACCCACTACAGTATAACAGTAGTGTACATTAAAAAAAAAAAAACTAGAAATCTGACTGTGAAATAATAGCAGTTTCCTTCACGCGTGTGCGTTTCAGGGCCTGCCAGGGCACAGTGTCACACCAGTGCAACTCATATCTGGTGTAACAGTAGTGTACATTAAAAAAAAAATAGAAATTTGACTGTGAAATAATAGCAGTCAGTTTCCTTCACACATGTGCGTTTCAGGGCCTGCCAGGGCACAGTGTCACACCAGTGCAACTCATATCTGGTATAACAGTAGTGTACATTAAAAAAAAACTAGAAATTTGACTGTGAAATAATAGCAGTCAGTTTCCTTCACGCGTGTGCATTTCAGGGCCTGCCACGGCACAGTGTCACAACAGGGCAACTCATATCTGGTATAACAGTAGTGTACATTAAAAAAAAAAACTAGAAATCTGACTGTGAAATAATAGCAGTCAGTTTCCTTCACGCGTGTGCGTTTCAGGGCCTGCCAGGGCACAGTGTCACACCAGTGCAACTCATATCTGGTGTAACAGTAGTGTACATAAAAAAAAAAAAAACTAGAAATTTGATTGTGAAATAATAGCAGTCAGTTTCCTTCACACGTGTGCGTTTCAGGGCCTGCCAGGGCACAGTGTCACACCAGTGCAACTCATATCTGGTGTAACAGTAGTGTACATTAAAAAAAAAAAAAAAAATAGAAATTTGACTGTGAAATAATAGCAGTCAGTTTCCTTCACACGTGTGCGTTTCAGGGCCTGCCAGGGCACAGTGTCACATCAGTGCAACTTATATCTGGTGTAACAGTAGTGTACATTAAAAAAATAAATAGAAATTTGACTGTGAAATAATAGCAGTCAGTTTCCTTCACACGTGTGCGTTTTGGGGGCTGCCAGGGCACAGTGTCACACCAGTGCAACTCATATCTGGTGTAACAGTAGTGTACATTTAAAAAAAACAACACTTTTTTGACTGTGAAATAATAGCAGTCAGTTTCCTTCACAGGTGTGCATTTCAGGGCCTGCCAGGGCACAGTGTCACCCCAGTGCAACTCATATCTGGTGTAACAGTAGTGTACATTAAAAAAAAAAAAAACTAGAAATTTGATTGTGAAATAATAGCAGTCAGTTTCCTTCACACGTGTGCGTTTCAGGGCCTGCCAGGGCACAGTGTCACACCAGTGCAACTCATATCTGGTGTAACAGTAGTGTACATTAAAAAATAAAAAAAATAGAAATTTGACTGTGAAATAATAGCAGTCAGTTTCCTTCACATGTGTGCGTTTCAGGGCCTGCCAGGGCACAGTGTCACATCAGTGCAACTTATATCTGGTGTAACAGTAGTGTACATTAAAAAAATAAATAGAAATTTGACTGTGAAATAATAGCAGTCAGTTTCCTTCACACGTGTGCGTTTTGGGGGCTGCCAGGGCACAGTGTCACACCAGTGCAACTCATATCTGGTGTAACAGTAGTGTACATTTAAAAAAAACAACACTTTTTTGACTGTGAAATAATAGCAGTCAGTTTCCTTCACACGTGTGCGTTTCAGGGCCTGCCAGGGCACAGTGTCACCCCAGTGCAACTCATATCTGGTGTAACAGTAGTGTACATTAAAAAAAAAACTAGAAATTTGACTGTGAAATAATAGCAGTCAGTTTCCTTCACACGTGTGCGTTTCAGGGCCTGCCAGGGCACAGTGTCACCCCAGTGCAACTCATATCTGGTATAACAGTAGTGTACATTAAAAAAAAACTAGAAATTTGACTGTGAAATAATAGCAGTCAGTTTCCTTCACTCGAGTGCGTTTTAGGGCCTGCCAGGGCACAGTGTCACACCAGTACAACTCAGTTTCCTTCACACGTGTGCGTTTCAGGGCCTGCCAGGGCACAGTGTCACCCCAGTGCAACTCATATCTGGTGTAACAGTAGTGTACATTAAAAAAAACCTAGAAATTTGACTGTGAAATAATAGCAGTCAGTTTCCTTCATACGTGTGCGTTTGAGGGCCTGCCAGGGCACAGTGTCACATCCGTGCAACTCATATCTGGTGTAGCAGTAGTGTACATAAAAAAAAAGAAACTAGAAATTTGACTGTGAAATAATAGCAGTCAGTCACGCGTTTGCGTTTCAGGGCCTGCCAGGGTATAGTGTCACACCAGTGCAACTCATATCTGGTGTAACAGTAGTGTACATTAAAAAAAAAACTAGAAATTTGACTGTGAAATAATAGTAAGTTTCCTTCACACGTGTGTGTTTCAGGGATTGATCAACACAGGGGTTGAAGAAAAAAGAATGCATTTGTGTAGCACTTAACTCTCCCTGTAAACTGATAAATATAACATCAGAGTCTGGAAGTGTACTTAGGTGATGTATTTAAAATTTAACCTTTATTGGTTTGAATTAAAATTGGAAAACACACAAACAACACACAGTTAAAATTACAAAATAATTGAAACCATTGGAACAATATATTATAATATCCAATATGTAAGGATAGTGGGTAGATGGGAAGTGTCACTTTCCAGAAGAATGGAGTGGCACTAGCGTGTGTGTAAATTATTGTAATCTTTTCATAAAGTGATCTGTTGTGTGGATGAGTATTAAGTACTGTGATCTTGGAACAAGGAAATCTTGGGCCGATTTGTATTGAGATATATATATATTTGCGTGATAAACAAAGGTCTCACTAGTATATCATAGTTTATTAAAGATCCACAACATGATCTAATATGAGAGTGATTATATGATACTATGATCTTAAAACCAGGAAAATTATTTTCCCCTGTTGTATTTGAAATATATGTACCAGTGGTAAACCAAGGTCTCACTAATGTATCTTTTTTAAAATAAAGATCATCTATAATGACTTTAATTACGCCTGGAATATAGGAATAATTGAAAATATACTGGATGGGTGTCTAAAGTCGTAATTACGGAGATCAATGTGATGACTGATGATAGTTAGGTTCAGTTATCTCAAGGTGGTTAAATGGTCACTAGTGGCTCAAAAAAGTTTAATATCTCAAAGTAGTTGAGAGGTCACTAGTCAGTGGCTCGTTTGGAAAAGTTTCATATTACCTTGCTTTTGTAGCAAGATTTATTGGTGTGTCCACTAAATGGAAGTGTAACTTAAATATATCATAAACTGATATAGTGAATTTGATCTTAAATGGATTAGCAGATAGGTTAATATATTAAGAAGTATGGATATTACTCTACAACCAGCAATACACTGTAAGATTTGGGTATCGGCGTATTGGTGTACGACTTAATTTTTATTTGGTATTCACAAAATTTGTAAATTCACTTAATATTCATATATGGAGTTACACTAAAGCATCTAGTGTGGAAGTATTCCAATCCACTTATAAATAATATAGTGTCAAATGATTGCTTCAGGTCAATCACTTTATTTCAGATACTTTCAGTGATTGTATCTTGTATATAAGCAAATGTGATAATTATTATGTTGAAAGTGTCCCACAACAGAATTGGGTTATAAACTTGTAATGAAGATATATTAGGACAAGTAACTAAGTTATTGACTCTGTTGCGCTTTTAAACTGAGTTACAATTAGAAAATCGTAAATACGGGACTAAGTTTCTATATTATATCAGAAGTTTTTGAAATTATAATAGTGCTTACTACAATCACTTAGACAAAATTCATTCACACACTAGTATACTTGTATTAATTTGTTGCAATTATGTTTGCAAATTGCACAGATCACTAATGGTTAATTATAAAAATCGTTGTTGAAATCAGTTAGACAGCATTCATTCTAGCTGGAATATACTAATGTTACTGCTTTGTAGCCATTGTGTAGACCACACAGGTTGCTTGAGATCAGTGTTGATTAGAACAGTGTTTGGTAAATCACTTGAGCGTTCTACACAATTGTGGGTTAACCGCTGCTAAGATTGTTTGCTATCAATTGTAACTTGTTAAGTAACTGATATGTCTTAAGATAGTCGCTGTTACTGCGACTGAGTTCTTAAGAAATATGCACATCCACTAAAGTAATTCCCCATACAACCCGGTATTTGTAAATAAGTATAGAGGTCAGAACCAATTGGTTCTTATTCGAGAGTTAGGATAATTATATTGTTCAGATATTTTGTTAAAGATCAACAGCTATTGCTTAAATTAGAGGGTTTAAATTCAATTGCTAAGTTTAAAATCAAATGAGGGTTGAAAGGAGTTCAACACCCTCCCCTGACATGTTTCGCCGTCTTAGTAGCGGCTTTTTCAATAAACATAGGTGTTTATCACCTATGCCCCACCTCCTGACTCAATTAAATATGGGCTTAATATAAGTTTATACAATCATTCAAATTTGTATATACCCCATTGTTCAAACTATTGATAATCTATCCAATTTGGATATACTCTATTATTTAAACTATCGGTAACCCACCAATAATCTCCAACAACGTATCCCCTCTCTGACCACATTAGAAATCTCTGACTATACATCCGTCAGGCACAAGGATGGCTCTGATTGGTTACAGATTGAGTCAGGAGGTGGAGCATAGGTGATAAACACCCGTGAACGTGGGTGCACGTCACCTTCGAAAAAGCCGCTACTAAGACGGCGAAACACGTCAGGGGAGGGTGTTGAACTCCTTTCAACCCTCATTTTATTTTAAACTTAGCAATTGAATTTAAACCCTCTAATTTAAGCAATAGCTGTTGATCTTTAACAAAATATCTGAACAATATAATTATCCTAACTCTCGAATAAGAACCAATTGGTTCTGACCTCTATACTTATTTATAGAGCATGGCACATGTGTGTAATCTGATCGTACAATGATTTGTGCATAAGTACCCAGGCTTACAGGACGTCCTGAAGCAGGCCAGGAAGGTGTGTGGCCATTTCAGGTGTTCCTACACGGCCATGGCGCACTTTTCAGATATCCAGCAGCGAAACAACATGCCAGTGAGGCGCTTGATTTGCGACAGCCCGACACGTTGGAATTCAACACTCTTAATGTTCCACCGCCTGCTCCCACAAGAAAAAGCCGTTAACGACTATTTGTATGACCGGGGTGCTAGGACAGCCTCTGCGGAGCTGGGAAATTTTTGCCATGTTACTGGATACTCATGCCCAATGCCTGTAGGCTCATGTGTCCTTTTGAGGAGGTGACAAACCTAGTCAGTCACACCGAAGGCACCATCAGCGACATCATACCATTTGTTTTCTTCCTGGAGCATGCCCTGCGAAGAGTGCTGGATCAGGCCGTAGATGAGCGTGAAGAGCAAGAGTTGTGGTCACCATCACCACCAGAAATTGCCTTATCAGCATTGCTTGCTGGACCTGCTGCAACACTGGAAGAGGATTGTGAGGAAGAGGAGTCAGAGGAGGAATGTAGCTTTGAGGAGGAGGAGGAAGACCAAACACAGCAGGCGTCCCAGGGGGCTTGTTGTCACCTTTCGGGGACCCTTGGTGTTGTACGTGGCTGGGTGGAGGAAGAGATCTTCAATGACATCAGTGAGGACAAGGAACGGGACATGGCTAGCTTGGTATCCAACCTTGTGCAAATGGGGAGTTTGCGGTTGTGCAAATGGACTGTTTGCAGTTGTTTTCGGTGCGTTAAACGGGGAGTTTGGTCTGTCACTTTGAAACGGGCGTAACCCTTACACTACCTGATCGATACAACATCATACCTGATGTTTTAAAGCACGTTATTCCAAACAATTTAGGAATGTTAGGTGATTTATGCCCTTTATGGATTAAAACCAGACTCTGCATCAACTATGTAATTTTCCATGGGAGTTTTGCCATGGATCCCCCTCCGGCATGCCACAGTCCAGGTGTTAGTCCCCTTGAAACAACTTTGTCATCACTATTGTGGCCATAAAGAGTCCCTGTGGGTTTTAAAATTTTCCTGCCTATTGAAATCTATGGCGGTTCGCCCGGTTCGCCCGTTCGTGAACGAAAATGTTATGTTCGCGACATTACTATATGTGGAGTTAACATTGTAGAAATAAACTAAAGGGGAATGAAAATACATATAGATATGTGATATCTAACCAAGAGGTAAGATAAATAATTTTGTGAAATTATATTACCAACTAGCTATAGTTAAATGACCCTTTAAATGACTCCACTAGAACAGAAAAGTAATCAATATTGCATACAATAACTAGCTTGTGCTAAAATGAAATCAACTGACTTAACATTTTAAACATATAAAATAAATTTTAAACTATATTTATTAGAATAATGTTTTTGTATACCTAAGGAAGATACAAGATTTTATAAACTAAATTGAACATTCAACTACACTGTCACTTTAATGTAAGTTAACCACTTTCCTTTGTTAAAAGTGAAAAGAACAAAGTTGTTATGTCGAATTCAGACTACATATTTCTTCATAAACATTTTCAAATTTTACCCTCTATAAATTACACAATAAAAGCATCGATGGATTTAAATCCCAAATTATTTTATAAAAGATACTTGACTTTAACATTGTCTGAATAAGTGGATTTTCAATTATTAATTCAATCCATGAGGCATAATTTTATATCAGGCATGTGCTTGTCAAATAGACAACTACCAGTCATGGGAGTCAAGTATTTTGTAACTTGTCAGATGAGATGTATATATTTATTATAACATGTTAAAAAGATGTTCTTTAAATAAAATAAAAAAAAATATGTTTAGTATTAAAAAATATTTATTGACAAGAAAATAAATTAAATGTTTTAAAATAAAAAAAATAGAACAAGTGTAATTCATCACAGATGAAACTGAAAAAGAAAATAATAAAAAAAACATTAGTTATTTCATACACACATGTCTTAAAATATTCATTAAATAAAATAACTTGAAAATCATCTTGTGTCTATGCTCTAACATTTTTAAAATATTTTGAAAGATATTTGTAAAAAATAAAAAACAAAAAACATTCATACATGAAATCTATACCTATCCATCATTTAAAATACCATTATATTGTCTAATCAATATTACATTTAAATATCAGCATTTAAAATGATACAAAATAATGTATATAAAATTTTAAAAAAAAATTTATGCTGAACATAAATGTAATATTTCATGTCCCTTCAAATAATACCTCTATATCAACTATCATATGTATTCCTTTGTCTGATTGTTCATAATTGGATTCCTCTGTAGCACAAAGTAGGGGTAATGTATGTAAGCTACAAAACTTCTAATATAGGACATGTATCTTTTCCTCATTTTTAACATTCTTCATCCTGTGATTCTTAACTAGCATGCATTGTGAAAACCAACCTGGATTATGCATGGTCTTTGAAAGTCAACTCTCTTGAAAATTACAGTTTATCTTCATTAGGTGTCTTATTCATCATTTCCAAAATAGAGGATTGTGAAATACCATCTAAAATAAAAAAAATATCTAAGTGTCTCCAATATGATGCCTCCACAGCCTTAATCCATCAAATTGTTGCCACTTACCATGTGAACGTGTCTTTGTATGATTTTCCAGGTCAGCACATTTGAAAGACAATGCCAGCCATGATCCCATTGGTATTCTTCACTTTCAATCTTGGATTCTTCACTTTCAATCTTGGATTCTTCACTTTCAGTCTGGGAATTCTTCACTTTCAGTCTTGAATTCTTCACTTCCAGTCTTGAATTCTTCACTTTCAGTCTTTAGATGAAGTCATCTCCCTAATGGCAGAAAAAAGTGTGAATCAAACAATTAATAGAAGTGTGTGAATTAGTTCTGCACCCCTCTCCCACCCCCCATTTCTGAAACAATTTCTGTCACTAGCTTACTAAGTGTGTGTAGCATCTTGTGTTATGTTCTATCAATCAAGTGTGAAGATGAGTCATATTGAGCAGACCTAACCTCTAATGTGTGACTTTGAATCTGACTTTGAACCATAGTCTTGCTAGAGGATACCTTTCTGAGTATACAAAATTTAAGTAATGTGTCAACTAAATAATAGTTTTGAAAATGTATGCCATATGATGTATTTTTGTGCAAAATTCCTACCAGCCACAGTCCATACATTTATACTTACCAGCTGATGTTGTCTTTAAAAACCAGGTGGCAAAGTCATTACAGGACCCAATGACCAGAGCATCACCTATATTAATAAATGTAAAAATTGGAATCATTTGATGAACAATCCTAACATGTTTGCACAATTCTCTACTTGTCATTTCCCTAGAATTCACATATATTGACAATACTCCAATCTAACTTCTATTATTTACCGTCTGAAGTGGCGGTTGATGATGTCTGCTCTGAGCCCCTCGTCCCGGAATGGCCCCTCTAGAACAGACTCGTCCTCCTCAACTTGGAGGAGGTGTCGGGGCGCCTGGACGGCCTGCAGCATCCCAGCCCACTGTGCAATATTATGCAGGACGCTGCAGGCTATAACGATCTTCGCCACCTTCCTAGGGCTGTACTGGAGGGCTCCTCCCGACCTATCAAGGCATCTGAATCTCATTTTGAGGAGCCCAAACATCCTCTCGACTACAGCCCTAGTCCACTTGTACGCCCTATTGTAGCACTTCTGGGCCTCATCAGTAGGGTTACGTAACGGGGTAATGATCCAAGGCCGGCTCATGTAACCAGAATCACCTATAAATTATGAACATAACAAAATGAAAATATTTAATAAAAATTAAAATTATATTCTAAAAAATGTATTTGGTGTATACGAAAATACAATAACATACATTTTTAAAATGAAAAATAATAATCTGGTTAAATATTATTCTCTATCTGCCCATTTCAGCTAAGACATGCTACCTATGCGTATTTCGCATAAACCAGACCTTTGCAAAAATAAAAACAAAATGGTGAAATTGCATTTTCGATCTGGCCATTTAAGCTAGAACATGCTACTTATCTGTTTGGAGCTAAAACTAGACATTTGCGGAAAGAGACAATGATATGGTTAAATATTATTCTCTATCTGCCCATTTCAGCTAAGACATGCTACCTATGCGTATTTCGCATAAACCAGACCTTTGCTAAAATAAAAAAAAAAAGTTACATTGCATTTTCGATCTGGCCATTTAAGCTAGAACATGCTACTTATCTGTTTGGAGCTAAAACTAGACATTTGCGGAAAGAGACAATGATATGGTTAAATATTATTCTCTATCTGCCCATTTCAGCTAAGACATGCTACCTATGCGTATCTCACATAAACCAGACCTTTGCTAAAATAAAAACAAAATGGTGAAATTGCATTTTCGATCTGGCTATTTAAGCTAGAACATGCTACATATCTGTTTGGAGCTAAAACTAGACATTTGCGGAAAGAGACAATGACATGGTTAAATATTATTCTCTATCTGCCCATTTCAGCTAAGACATGCTATCTATGCGTATTTCGCATAAACCAGACCTTTGCTAAAATAAAAAAAAAAAGGTTACATTGCATTTTCGATCTGGCAATTTAAGCTAGAACATGCTACATATCTGTTTGGAGCTAAAACTAGACATTTGCGGAAAGAGACAATTACATGGTTAAATATTATTCTCCATCTGCCCATTTCAGCTAAGACATGCTACCTATGCGTATTTCGCATAAACCAGACCTTTGCTAAAATAAAAAAAAAAAAAGATTACATTGCATTTTCGATCTGGCCATTTAAACTAGAACATGCTACATATCTGTTTGGAGCTAAAACTAGACATTTGCGGAAAGAGACAATTACATGGTTAAATATTATTCTCTATCTGCCCATTTCAGCTAAGACATGCTACCTATGCGTATTTCGCATAAACCAGACCTTTACTAAAATAAAAACAAAATGATGAAATTGCATTTTCGATCTGGCCATTTAAGCTAGAACATGCTACATATCTGTTTGGAGCTAAAACTAGACATTTGCGGAAAGAGACAATGACATGGTTAAATTGCATTCTCTATCTGCCCATTTCAGCTAGAACATGCTACCTATGCGCATTTCGCAAAAACCAGACCTTTGCTAAAATAAAAAAAAAGGTTACATTGCATTTTCGATCTGGCAATTTAAGCTAGAACATGCTACATATCTGTTTGGAGCTAAAACTAGACATTTGCAGAAAGAGACAATGACATGGTTAAATATTATTCTCTATCTGCCCATTTCAGCTAAGACATGCTACCTATGCATATTTCGCATAAACCAGACCTTTGCTAAAATAAAAACAAAATGGTGAAATTGCATTTTCGATCTGGCCATTTAAGCTAGAACATGCTACATATCTGTTTGGAGCTAAAACTAGACATTTGCTGAAAGAGACAATGACATGGTTAAATATTATTCTCTATCTGCCCATTTCAGCTAAGACATGCTACCTCTGCATATTTCGCATAAACCAGACCTTTGCTAAAATAAAAAAAAGGTTACATTGCATTTTCAATCTGGCCATTTAAGCTAGAACATGCTACATATCTGTTTGGAGCTAAAACTAGACATTTGCAGAAAGAGACAATGACATGGTTAAATATTATTCTCTATCTGCCCATTTCAGCTAAGACATGCTACCTCTGCATATTTCGCATAAACCAGACCTTAAAGAAATGGTTAAATTGCATCCTATAGCTGCACATCACACTAACAACAGTTTAAGACTACAGTGGCAATTGTCTAACTAATTAACCATGTTGTGCACAAATACTCACCAACGAGATACCCAGGGGGAAATTGTCTTTCCTCAAACTACCGCCACAGGGACGACAGAGAGAGGATGCGGGCATCATGACAAGCCCCGCCGAAATTCGCACACACCTGCATAATCCGCATCCGTGCGTCACAAACATACTGCACGTTGAGGCTATGGAAATGTTTGCAATTTCGGAAGGGCAAGTCATCGGCTGGAGCACGCAGCGCAATGTGGGTGCAATCTATTGCTCCCAAGACATTGGGCAATTCAGCTATTACAAATAATTCCCTCTTCAGGCGCCTCCAATCGCCATCGTTCTGAGGGAATCCTATGTAATGCTTACTGATACGTACCATGGCGTCCAGAAAGTGATCAAACACCACCGAGAATGTACCTTCAGACAGGCCATGCATGTACATCTCTCCTGATTGAAAACTCCCAGAGGCCAGGACGTATATACAACTTAGCATCTTAGTGATGCCAGGGACAGCTGTCCTTATTCGTATACGTGGCTCCAGATGAGGTCTAAGAACATCGTAAAGGCCAATGTGCTGTTCGCGATTGAGCCTATACTTGTCATAAACCTCAAAGTCACTCATGCTTTCCAAGGTGGGTCTTACCCTGTAGACACGAGGATCTCTAACCAAACGAGCCCTTCGTCTCTCTTGGAGCCGGAAACAGCACCACCAGCAGCGTCTATCAGATCGTCATCCATATTTGCCAAGCTTAGCAGCACGAAGCCAAACAGCAGAGCAAACACAACGCAAAGAGTACCAAGGTATGCAAAAACACAGAAGCGAATTGATACAATGTCGATCACAAGGGACGCTTTGGCCATGTTGTTTGTGGGATTTATAGTGCAATTAGTCCAATGGTAGTGAGTTCGTAATGATTGCTGATTGTATTCACTTTTTTGTATGTGAGCGGCGTGAATGCTTTCAAAGTGGGCGGTTTACTTAGGTGTTTGCTGAAATGTTGTTTTCCCCCAATGAATCTCATTGTGAAAGTGTAAAATGTCACACATACAGTGCATCTTCGTAATGTTTGTTCATATGCGTAATAAATACTTAATAAACTTGATCTTATAGTAAAAAGCACACGTCCACGCTAACATGAATGAAAGTGCATACTTGTGTATAATGTGTGCATAGAATGTGATCTATCAATGTTGCTGCAATATTGTTTGTAAACGATAAAGTAACAGCTGACATCTCTAGTAATGTATATATAAGTGATTAGCGAGATGTAAATATTGTACGCGTCCCTTTAAAATCGCAATAATAATTCAGAACTTCCGGCTTTAATCTGTAGTATTGTATATATAAGTGATTGGCGAGATGTCAATATTGTACGTGTCCCTTTAAAATCACAATAATAATTCAGAACTTCCGGCTGTAATCTGTAGTATTGTATATATAAGTGATTGGTGAGATGTCAATATTGTACGCGTCCCATTAAAATCGCATTAATAATTCAGAACTTCCGGCTGTCATCTGTAGTATTGTATATATAAGTGATTGGTGAGATTTCAATATTGTACGCGTCCCTTTAAAATCGCAATAATAATTCAGAACTTCCGGCTGCCATCTGTAGTATTGTATAAATAAGTGATTGGCGAGATGTCAATATTGTATGCGTCCCTTTAAAATTGCAATAATAATTCTGAACTTCCAGATGTCATCTGTAGTATTGTATATATAAGTGATTGGCGAGATGTCAATATTGTACGGTCCCATTAAAATCGCACTAATAATTCCGAACTTCCGGCTGTCATCTGTAGTTTTGTATATATAAGTGATTGGCGAGATGTCAATATTGTACGCATCCCTTTAAACTCGCCATAATAATGATGTTCCAAACTCTTGTTTACGTATATGTTGTATTGTAGTATTGAGTGCTAAAGTTCTGAAAGGGGCGGTACAGTCGTAAAGCTGTAATGTGTATGGTTGAATTTTCTAATGACGTCATCATATTATCAACCTGCCTGTGTAGTTATGAAATCCTCATTGTGTTGTTGCATTTTACTACATAGTTATTGTATGCTGATTAAAATATAAATGTGTGCTTTGTTGTTGCGTGATGCGTGTTATGTACATATATACGTATATATTGTGATTGTGTCCCACATATGCTGACTTCTATATAGCGGTCTGGCATTGTTGTTCCTTCCCATAAAGTGACAGCTGTAATCTGTTCTAATGATGTTCTTATTGTACGTAATTCCTAATGGTTTATTCTGAGTGAATCGTGATGTTAAAGGTACAGTAAAATCCCTATTTTCTATTTTGTGATTCCTAGAGAGAATGTAATGTGTTTTTACCCCATCATTTGAATGCACATGTATGAGTGAATGCTGAAAGTAATGTATGTGCATCCATAAATGATCATGTGTTAAGCCTATGTAGATATGCTGTTGCTGCAAGCATATGAGTTGAATAAATGAAATGCTCTAATAAAGGTAAATGAGAGGTGTTTCCAATTGTCTACTGTTTGTGAATCCTGAAATGTTCCAATTATTTTTCTGTCCGTTTAAATCTCATGTAATTGTTGAAAATGTTTGTTACTAGTGATGGTGATTTGTAGTTGATGTAATGTAAAAGTATCATACAATTTAATGTTGTTGTGAATTTCCCATAAGTAAAAGCCATAAGTCCATAGGGAAATAGTCATTTCTTGATCTATTTGTCATAGCGGGGCTAATGCAGGAAAACATGAGTTACTTTCAGAATTCTAGCACTGGTATTTAGAGTTTTTTGTCTATGCTTTTTGCGTGCGTTATGGAAATCTGTCTGTCTCGTGCACGAGCATGTCTTCCCCATAGAAGTCAATGGAGGAGAAAAATGTGTGTGTAAATAAAATCCAAGACTGGTTTTGAGTGTAAAGTGAGTGACGTCATGGTCTTGTGTGAAAAAATAGCTAAATCGTATTTATTTCGTAATCCAAATCTTCTTTGTGTATGTAATTTGGTGTATATTGTTTGTATGCATCGATGAGGGTATGTATGTGACAATATTATTATTTAGATGTAGCTATATGAGTGTCTGTTCACGTCTGTCAATGTAAGTCAATGGCAAGATGGATTTGTGTGTTTTTTTTTTTCTAACACCTGAGATCTCGTAACTTTGAACCTTTCTATTTTGACTTTAAAATATTAAAAATGAAAAATAAATATAGTGTAGTGTTTGTATGAGTGTAAGTGTACTTTGTGTGATATTTGTTTTGTGATTCGTGGATGTTTATTTTTTAACTACTGGGTCTGGGTTGTCGGTAAGGATTTCAGCGTTAGGAAATTTTTGACTGTCGGTAAGGAAACTCTAAATACCAGCGGGCGGTAAAAAACAGCATTAAGAGCCCTTTACGCTGGTTTTTACGGCGGACGCAAAACTCTAAATCTAGGCGTATATGTGCTATGTAAATTGATCATCTACAAAACATTTATGCAAAGAAAAATCTAGTGTATAATGTCCCTTTAAAGGACCCCCTACCAAGGAACTGTATTAGGGACAACAATTATGAATATTATGGGCTTGATTACAAGTTGCATGCAACCAGTTCATATTGCAAGTTGAAAGTGAACACGTTTGTTTGAGCGCAAACAAATTAGCGTGTGTTTTGTTTGCACAAGTGAAGACCTAGGGGGATATTTAGCAAGCCGTCAACCTCATATACGCTGGAATTCCGCAGCGTAATTGTGGCGAGCTTGATCCGACCTAGTTATCAAAGCCTACAGACCGGCAAAAGTTGAAATCTGTGACGTAACATACGATATGCCGGTCTCAATCCGACACATATCGATGCTTACTTCATGACAGATGTTCCGAATGCATATTTCGCCACTATTTGACACTTTTTTAAAGTTATCAAATAGTTAACAGGTATACTTGCGGCTATTCCGGCCCAGCCTACCTGGTTTTCAATCCGCCACCCAGGAGGCTGCAGATGCCATAGGAATCAATGGGAGTCTGAAAGCAGCGAAAGCTTATGTTCGATGCTGCCAGATATCCCATTGATTTCTATGGTAGAAAACAAGAAACGTTTACCACCTAACACCCTAACGTAACCCCCAAGTCTAAACACCCCTAATCTGCCACCCTGACATTGCCGCCACCTACATAATGTTATTAACCCCTATTCAACCGCTCCCCGACACCGCTGGAACGATATAAATGTATTAACCCCTATCCTGCCGCTCCCGGACCCCGCCGCCACTAAATAAACGTATTACTAAACCTAGTAACCCCTAAACTGCCAGCCCCCCACATCATCATAAATTAAATTAAGCTATTAACCCCTAAACCTAACAACCCCCTAACTTTACATTAAAATTACAACATCCCTATCTTAAATTAAATTTAAACTTACATGTAGAATTAAAAGCAACTAATTCTAAACTAATAATTAACCTACCCTAACTATTATACTAAAATTACATTAATCTAGCAATTAAATTAACAATATTACATATTAAAAAACCCTAAACCTACTCAAATTATTTAAATAAACTATTAAAAATTAGTAAATTACAAAAAAAAAAAATAAACGCTAAATTACAAAAAATAAAAAACACTAAATTACGGAAAAAAACTTCACAGTATCAAAAATAAAAACGAATTACACTTAATCTAATAGCCCTATCAAAATAAAAAAGCCCCCCAAAATAAAAAAAACCCTAGCCTACAATAAAAGGGCATTTGTATGGGCATTGCCCTTAAAAGGGCATTTAGCTCTTTTACCTGCCCAGACCTTACTCTAAAAATAAAACCCATCCAAAAAAACTCTTAAATAAACCTAACACTAACCCCACACGATCCACTTACAGTTTTTGAAGTTCCGCTTGAAGGATCCATCCAGCCAGCAAGAAGTCTTCATCCGGGCAGCAAGAAGTCTTCATCCGGGCGGCCTCTTCCATCTTCATCCATCTGGCAAAGTCTTCATCCATGCGGCCTCTTCTATCTTCAGCCATCCGGCGCGGAGCTCCTCTTCAATACGGTCGCCGCCGTAAACTGGAACTTGAATGCAAGTGATGTCATCCAAGATGGTGTCCCTTTACATTCCTATTGGCTGAAAGGTTCCAATCAGCCAGTGGGATGAGAGCTCAATCCTATTGGCTGTTCCAATCAGCCAATATGATGAGAGCTCAATCCTATTGGCTGTTCCAATCAGTGGGTGTTTATATTTTTTTTTACAGGTAAAGAGTTGATTTATTTGGGGCAATGCCCCGCAAAAGGCCCATTTAAGGGCCATTGGTAGTTTATTGTAGGCTAGGGTTTTTTTATTTTGGGGGGGCTTTTTTATTTTGATAGGGCTATTAGATTAGAGGTAATTTGTTTTTATTTTTGAAACTGTGGGGGGTTTCCCCCCGTAATTTAGGGTTTTTTATTTTTTGTAACTTAGTGTTTATTTATTTTTTTGTAATTTAGTAATTTTTAATAGTATATTTAAATAATTTCAGTAGGGTTAGGGTTTTTTAATATATAATATAGTTAATTTAATTGCTAGTTTAATGTAATTTTAGTATAATAGTTAGGGTAGGTTAATTAATAGTTTAGAATTAGTTGCTTTTATTTCTACAGGTAAGTTTAAATTTATTTTAAGATAGGGATGTTGTAATTTTAATGTAAAGGTAGCAGGTTGTTAGGTTTAGGGGTTAATAGCTTAATTTAGTTTATGGCGATGTGGGGGGCTGGCGGTTTAGGGGTTAATGGGTTTAGTTAATGGTAGTGATGTGGGAGGCCAGAGTTTTAGGGGTTAATACGTTTATTTAGTGGCGGCGGGGTCCAGGAGCAGCGGGATAGGGGTTAATAACTTTATTTACATTGTGGCAGGGTCCGGGAGCGGGGGGATAGGGGTTAATAAATTGTATTTAGGTTGCGGCGGTGTCAGGGAGCGGCGGGATAGGGGTTAATAACTTTATTAAAGTTGTTGAGGGGTCCGGGAGCGGCAAAATAGGAGTTAAACATTTTAGTATAGTGGCAGCATTTATAGTATATAGTATAAAGTTGGTAAAAAGCCGAATTGCAGCGAGATTGATGACTGTTAGTTAAAAACCGTCCAATGCTCATCGCCCTGTACTTGGTGCGCAGCCTTTTGCCGGCTTTTTTTATAAATATGGAGATCGTATTCAGATCCGCGGCCGCGATGTTAGGCGAGCGTATTGGTGCCGGCGAATGCAGCATAGTTGAGGCTTTGATAAATATCCCTCCTAGTGTTTACCAAACACAACATAACTAAGTTAAAATAAAGTGTTGCACTCATATATAAACTGTATGATAACAATTATTCAAATACATATTAATAAAAATGTTATAAGGGTTAAAAGATATTTGGTACATGACAAGGTGTTCTAATGGAAAGGGTTATATTATATATGTCTAAATATGTGTATGGGTGTATGTGTGTATATATTTCTATATACACGTGTATTTATATATGTATATCCATACATATACACACATACAAACACATATATACACTTTGGAGCACATTCCACTCAAATTTGTAATGGTTTTTACTGTGTAGTTAATGTAAATATTTTACGTCAATGTTCTTAACATAGTAGAAAATTAATTTTAAATATATATTCCTATATATATCTGTATATATCTATACCTGTATGTATTCATATAGTTATATAGGTAGAGATATTCTTTCAACTTGTAATACGCACGCTAACCTGTCCACATTAAAAACTTTACTTCAAGCTTTCTTTGCGCACAAAAAAATATTTAGGGCACCACTTGTAATCTAGGCCTATATGGCAGTTATGCCAGCTGCTTCAAAAAGTTGAGAAAGAATCTTTTATGTGTCCTATTGTGTGTGTGTGTGTATGTTTGCGTGTATAAGTTATTACTATGATGTACTGAATCAATTACATTAGCATTGGCAGTTTTTGCTGGTGTGATTGTCTGTAAAAATCCGCCTCTCTCTTAATTTTTTGGTGCTTTCTATTTTTTGTATTTAAAGCAAACCTGGATTTGAAATTGTATTCTTGTGATTTGATCACACAAAAAAAGAATCTCTACCACTGCCAATTAGCATTACATTTAATATATAAGGATACAAATTATAGGTGAGATTACATATGCGGCTCAGGCTTCAGCGTAACTGCTGAAACCTGCGTCACCTGTAAATTCACCTTGCACATTGGGGAATCACATAAACCCCGTAACCCCAGTGACTTACGGGAGTTTAGAAACTGCCAGCACATAAGAAAAAAAAAAAAGTTAAATCTTCTGTAAAAGTCTAACCCGCCTCCCAAAAATAAACCCGACACGTCAAAAACCCTATGAGGGATATTTATCAAGCCGTCAACAGCAAAGACGCTGGAATTCCTCAGCGTAATTGTGGAGAGCCTGATTCCCCTTATTTATCAAAGCCTACAGACCGGCAAAAGTAAAAATTTGTGACGTAACATACGATCCGCAGGTCTCAGTCCGACACAGATCGACACTTACGTCATTACAGATGTTACAAATGCAAATTCGGCACTATCTGACTACTTTTGCTAGTTAACAAATATCTACCAGGTACGCTCACCACTATTCAGGTTCAGGAGGCGGCGGATGCCATAGGAATCAATGGGAGTCTGAAAGCAGCGAAAGCTCATGTTCACTGCTGCCCGATATTCTATTGATTCCTATGGGAGAATAAAAGTTATGTTTAAACTTAACACCCTAACATGTTCCCTGAGTCTAAACACCCCTAATCTGCCGCCCCCTACACCGCCGCCACCTACATTATGTTATTAACCCCTAATCTGCTGCCCCGACACCACCTACATTATACTTATTAACCCCTAATCTGCTGCCCCAACACCGCCGCCACCTACATAAAGTTATTAACCTGTATCCTGCCGCTCCTGGAGCCCACCACAACTAAATAAATGTATTAACCCCTAAACCCCTGGCCTCCCACATCACTAGCACTTACTAAACTTATTAACCCCTAAACCGCCAGCCCCCACATCGCTATAAACTAAATTAACCTATTAACACCTAAACCTAACAACCCCTTAACTTTACATTATATATTAACTCATCCCTATCTTATAATAAATTTAAACTTAGATTTAAATTAAACTATATTAAACTAATAATTAATCTACCCTAACTGTTATACTAAAATTCCATTAAACTGTATTAAACTAATAATTAATCTACCCTAACTGTTATAATAAAACTACATTAAACTACAAATTAAATTAACTATATTATATATTTAAACACCTAACCCTACTCAACTAATTACTAAATACAATAAAAAATTACAAAGTTACAAAAAACTAACAACTAAGTTACAAAAAATAATAAACACTAAGTTACAAAAAAATAAACACTAACGCTTAGATTTAGAGTTTGGCGTTAGCCATCAAAACCAGCGTTAGAGGCTCCTAACGCTGGTTTTGGGCTACCGCTAGTATTTAGAGTTTTGTAAGTAAGGATCTAACGCTCACTTTCCAACCGCAACTTTTCCATACCGCAGATCCCCCTACGCCAATTGTGTAGCCTATCTTTTCAATGGGATCTTTCTAACGCCGGTATTTAGAGTCTTGGCTGAAGTGAGCATTAGAAATCTAACGACAAAACTCCAGCCGCAGAAAAAAGTCAGGAGTTAAGAGCTTTATGGGCTAACGCCGGTTCATAAAGCTCTTAACTACTGTGCTCTAAAGTACACTAACACCCATAAACTACCTATGTACCCCTAAACCGAGGTCCCCCACATCGCCGCCACTCTATTATAATTTTTTAACCCCTAATCTGCCGACTGCACACCGCCGCAACCTACGTTATCCCTATGAACCCCTAATCTGCTGCCCCTAACACCGCCGACCCCTATATTATATTTATTAAACCCTAATCTGCCGCCCCCAACGTCGCCGCCAGCTACCTACAATTATTAACCCCTAATCTGCCGACCGGACCTCACCGCTACTATAATAAATTTATTAACCCCTAATCCGCCTCACTCCCGCCTCAATAACCCTATAATAAATAGTATTAACCCCTAATCTGCCCTCCCTAACATCGCTGACACCTAACTTCAAGTATTAACCCCTAATATGCCGACCGGACCTCACTGCTACTCTAATAAATTTATTAACCCCTAAAGCTAAGTCTAACCTTAACACTAACACCCCCCTAAGTTAAATATAATTTAAATCTAACGAAATAAATGAACTCTTATTAAATAAATTATTCCTATTTAAAGCTAAATACTTACCTGTAAAATAAACCCTAATATAGCTACAATATAAATTATAATTATATTGTAGCTATTTTAGGATTAATATTTATTTTACAGGCAACTTTGTATTTATTTTAACCAGGTACAATAGCTATTAAATAGTTATTTACTATTTAATAGCTACCTAGTTTAAATAATTACATAATTACCTGTAAAATAAACCTAACACTACACTATCAATAAATTAATTAAATACAATACCTACAAATAAATACAATTAAATAAACTAACTAAAGTACAAAAAATAAAAAAGAACTAAGTTACAAAAAATAAAAAAATATTTACAAACATGAGAAAAATATTACTACAATTTTAAACTAATTACACCTACTCTAAGCCCCCTAATAAAATAACAAAGCCCCCCAAAATAAAAAAAATGCCCTACCCTATTCTAAATTAAAAAAGTTCAAAGCTCTTTTACCTTACCAGCCCTTAAAAGGGCCTTTTGCGGGGCATGCCCCAAAGAAAACTGCTCTTTTGCCTGTAAAAGAAAAATACAGCCCCCCAACATTAAAACCCCCCACCCACATACCCCTAATCTAACCCAAACCCCTCTTAAAAAAACCTAACACTACCCCCCTGAAGATCATCCTACCTTGAGTCGTCTTCACTCAGCCGAGCCACCGATGGAACTGAAGAGGAGATCCGGAGCAGCAGAAGTGATCCTCCAAGGGGCGCTGAAGAAGTCTTCCATCCGATGAAGTGATCCTCCAAGCGGCGCTGAAGAAGTCTTCCATCCAATGAAGTGATCCTCCAAGCGGCGCTGAAGAAGTCTTCCATCCAGGTGATGTCATCTTCCAAGCGGGATCTTCAATCTTCTTTCTTCAGGATCCATCTTCATTCCGCCGACGCAGAACATTCTTCTTCCCCGATGGACTACCGACGAATGAAGGCTCCTTTAAGGGACGTCATCCAAGATGGCGTCCCTCGAATTCCGATTGGCTGATAGGATTCTATCAGCCAATCGGAATTAAGGTAGGAAAATTCTGATTGGCTGATTGAATAAGCCAATCAGATTCAAGTTCAATCCGATTGGCTGATTGGATCAGCCAATCATATTGAGCTTGCATTCTATTGGCTGATCGTAACAGATTGAACTTGACGGATTGAACTTGAATCTGATTGGCTGATTCCATCAGCCAATCAGAATTTTCCTACCTTAATTTGGATTGGCTGATAGAATCCTATCAGCCAATCGGAATTCGAGGGACGCCATCTTGGATGACGTCCCTTAAAGGAGCCTTCATTCGTCGGTAGTCCGTCAGGGAAGAAGGATGTTCCGCGTCGGCGGAATGAAGATGGATCCTGAAGAAAAAAGATTGAAGACCCCGCTTGGAAGATGACATCGCCCAGATGGAAGACTTCTTCAGCGCCGCTTGGAGGATCACTTCATCGGATGGAAGACTTCTTCAGCGCCCCTTGGAGGATCACTTCTGCCACTCCGGATCTCCTCTTCAGTTCCATCGGTGGCTCAGCTGAGTGAAGACGACTCAAGGTAGGATGATCTTCAGGGGGGTAGTGTTAGTTTTTTTTAAGGGGGGTTTGGGTTAGATTAGGGGTATGTGGGTGGTGGGTTTTAATGTTGGGGGGGTTGTATTTTTCTTTTACAGGCAAAAGAGCAGTTTTCTTTGGGGCATGCCCCGCAAAAGGCCCCTTTAAGGGCTGGTAAGGTAAAAGAGCTTTGAACTTTTTAAATTTAGAATAGGGTAGGGCATTTTTTTATTTTGGGGGGCTTTGTTATTTTATTAGGGGGCTTAGATTAGGTGTAATTAGCTTAAAATTGTTGTAATATTTTTTAAATGTTTGTAACTTATTTTTTTTATTTTTTGTAACTTAGCTTTTTTTATTTTTTGTACTTTAGTTAGTTTATGTCATTGTATTTAATTGTAGTTATTTGTAGTTAATTTATTTAATTGATTTAATGATAGTGTAGTGTTAGGTTTAATTGTAACTTAGGTTAGTTTTAATTTTACAGTTAAATTTCTCTTTATTTAAGCTAGGTAACTATTAAATAGTTAATAACTATTTAATAGCTATTGTACCTAGTTAAAATAAATTGAAATTTGCCTGTAAAATAAAAATAAATCCTAAAATAGCTACAATATAATTATAATTTATATTGTAGCTATATTAGGGTTTATTTTACAGGTAAGTATTTAGCTTTAAATAGGAATAATTTATTTAATAAGAGTTAATTTATTTCGTTAGATTTAAATTATATTTAACTTAGGGGGGTGTTAGTGTTAAGGTTAGACTTAGCTTTAGGGGTTAATACATTTATTAGAGTATCAGTGAGGTCCGGTCGGCAGATTAGGGGTTAATACTTGAAGTTAGGTGTCGGCAATGTTAGGGAGGGCAGATTAGGGGTTAATACTATTTATTATAGGGTTATTGAGGTGGGAGTGAGGCGGATTAGGGGTTAATAATTGTAGGTAGGTGGAGTTAATAAATATAATATAGAGGTCGGCGGTGTTAGGGGCAGCAGATTAGGGGTACATAGGGATAACGTAGGTTGCGGCGGTGTACGGAGAGGCAGATTAGGGGTTAAAAAAATATGCAGGTGTCAGCGATAGCGGGGGCGGCAGATTAGGGGTTAATAAGTGTAAGGTTAGGGGTGTTTAGACTCGGGGTACATGTTAGGGTGTTAGGTGCAGACTTAGGAAGTGTTTCCCCATAGGAAACAATGGGGCTGTGTTAGGAGCTGAACGCTGCTTTTTTGCAGGTGTTAGTTTTTTTTCCAGCTCAAAATGCCCCATTGTTTTCTATGGGGGAATCGTACACGTTTTTGAAGCTGGCCGCGTCCGTAAGCACCGCTGGTATTGAGAGTTGCAGTGGCGGTAAGTATGCTCTACGCTCCCTTTTTGGAGCCTAACACAGCCCTTCTGTGAACTCTAAATACCAGCGGTATTTAAAAGGTGCGGGAGAAAAAAAGCATGCGTAGCTAACGCACCCCATTGGCCGCAGAACTCTAAATCTAGCCGTAAGTTACACAAAATAAAAAATAAATTATCAAATATTTAAACTAATTATACCTAATCTAAGAGCCCTATGAAAATAAAAAAGTCCCCCCCCCAAATAAAAAAAACATAGCCTACAATAAACTAACAATGGCCCTTAAAATGGCCTTTTGTGGGGCATTGCCCCAAAGAAATCAGCTCTTTTACCTGTTAATAAAAATTACAAATAACCCCCCAATGGTAAAACCCACCACCCACACAACCAACCCCCCCAAAAAAAACCTAATTAAAAAAAAACCTAAGCTCCCCATTGCCCTGAAAAGGGCATCTGTATGGGCATTGCCCTTAAAAGGGCATTTAGCTCTTTTTCAATTGCCCAAACCTTAATCTAAAACTAAAACCCACCCAATAAACCCTTAAAAAACCCAAACACTAACCCCTGAAGATCCACTTACAGTTTTGAAGAGCCGACATCCATCCTCAACGAAGCCGGGAGAAGTCCTCAGCGAAGCGGCAAGAAGTCCTCAACGAAGCCTGGAGAAGTCTTCATCCAAGCCAGCAGAAGTGGTCCTCTAGTCGGGCAGAATTCTTCATCCAGACGGCATCTTCTAACTTCATCCATCCTGCGTGGAGCGGCTCCATCTTCAAGACATCCGACATGGAGCATTCTTTTCTTCTGACGACTAAAGACGAATGAAGGTTCCTTTAAATGACGTCATCCAAGATGGCGTCCCTTTAATTCTGATTGACTGATATAATTCTATCAGCCAATCGGAAATAAAGGTGACAAAATCCTATTGGCTGATGCAATAAGCCAATAGGATTGAGCTTCGATCCTATTGCCTGATCGAATCAGCCAATAGGATTGAGCTTGCATTCTATTGGCTGTTCCAATCAGCCAATATCTGATATCTGATAATTACTTTTTTATTTTGTGTAATTTAGTGTTTGTTTGTTTTTTGTAATTTAGGTAATTGTATTTAATTTATTTAATTGTAGTGTAATGTTAGGTGTTAGTGTAAAACAGCTTAGGTTTTATTTTATAGGTAAATTTGTATTTATTTTAACTAGGTAGTTAGTAAATAGTTAATAACTATTTAGTAACTATTCTACCTAGTTAAAATAAATACAAACTTAGTTGTGAAATTAAAATAAAGCCTAAGCTAGATACAATGTAACTATTAGTTATATTGTAGCTAGCTTAGGGTTTATTTTACAGGTAAGTATTTAGTTTTAAATAGGAATTATTAAGGTAATGATAGGAATTTTTATTTATATTTCTTTTAATTGTATTTAAGTTAGGGGGTGTTAGGGTTAGGGTTAGACTTAGGTTTAGGGGTTTATAACTTTAGTATAGTGGTGGCGATGTTGGGGGCAGCAGATTAGGGGTTTATAAATGTAGGTAGGTGGTGGCGATGTTAGGGGTGGCAGATTAGGGGTTAATAATATTTAACTAGTGTTTGTGATGTGGTAGTGCGGCGGTTTAGGGGTTAATATGTTTATTATAGTGGTGGCTATGTCCAGAGCGGCAGATTAGGGATTAATAACTTTGTAGGTAGGTTGTGGCGACATTTTGTGCGGGAGATTAGGGGTTAATAAGTATAATATAGGTGTCGGCGATGTTGGGGGCAGCAGATTAGGGGTTAATAAGTATAATGTAGGTGGTGGCGATGTCCAGAGTGGCAGATTAAGGGTTAATAAGTATAATGTAGGTGTCCGCGATGTCGGGGCGGCAGATTTGGGGTTAATAAGTGTAAGATTAGGGTCTTTAGACTCGGGGTTCATGTTAGGGTGTTAGGTGTAAACATAAATTTAGTTTCCCATAGGAATCAATGGGGCTGCGTTACGGAGCTTTACGTTGCTTTATTGCAGGTCTTAGGCTTTTTTTTACCCAGCTCTCCCCATTGATGTCTATGGGGAAATCATGCACGAGCACGTAAAACCAGCTCACCACTGAGTTAAGCAGCGCTGGTATTGTAGTGCGGTATGGAGCTCAATTTTGCTCTACGCTCACTTCTTGACTAATAACGCCGGGTTTATGAAAACCTGTAATACCAGCGCTGTAGGTAAGTGAACGGTGACAATAACGTGCAAGTTAGCAACACACCCCTCATACCGCAAAACTCGTAATCTAGCCATTAGTTATTTGCGTTGTGGGGGGTGGGCAGTTTAGAAGTTAATAGCTTAATAAGATTAATTGCGTTGTGGGGGGTGGCAGATTAGGGATTAATATATTTATTAGGTAGTTTGCAATGTGGGGGTTGGCGGATTTAGGGGTAAGTACTTTTATTAGGTAGATTGCAATGTGGGTGAATGGCGAATTTGAGGTTAATAATTTTATTAGGTAGATTGCGTTGTTGGGGGTTGGCGGTTTAGTGGTTAATAGATTTATTTTGTTTATTGCTTTGTGGGAGTTTGGCGGATTAGGGGTTAATATGTTTATTACAAACAAAACAAATAAATGAAGAGATAGTACCAAAATTATTTGAAATAATACAAAGTGCTAGCTACCTGGTAAGTAGAATTATACACTTATATCAGAAAGAAAGAAAGAATTGCACCAAAATAAGATGCAATTCAAAGACCAGGATATAAAGCAAAACACTATATAATAACTGAGATACTATGTGCAATGGGCCCCAGACAATACACATGGGCCCCACTTGCAACTCTGAACTAAACAGTTTAGTGATGAGGATGATCATGCATCAAATGACTTAGGTAAAGTTGCAGGTGTGTAATACAAAAGCAGAACAGATACCAGTATATCAAAAGCGTATGGGTGGAGAGGTGTGGCGGGCGTATATAATATAAAAATTCAAATAGACGTTCCAGTTGGGGGCGAGTATATAGCAAGATAAATAGAGCACATTAAGGCAGTAAAACAATACTCAAAGCCCCTGATGTTCATCCTCATCACTAATCATCTTACTCATCTACTCATCTATTCATGAACAGTTTATATTTATTGTTTCAGTCATCATCATCAGTCACCCATCCTTTGCTTTGGCTTGCTGTCATGTCATTTTCCATTTCATCAGCACTAGGATCAAGTTTTTTGCTATGAACTTTTAGTTTTTTGCTATGAATTTTTTGCCGGCTTAGGTTTAGTTCAGAGTTGCAAGTGGGGCCCATGTGTATTGTCTGTTTGTCCCTTGTGTGTTTATGTGGGGGTGTTGGTATGCTTTTGTTTTTTGCTGTTGTATTTCTTCATTTGAAAATTACAGAAGCATGTTTTGTTTAGTGGTGTTTTTTATAGAAATCTGTCATAAATAAATTGCACATATTTTTTGACCTATTATAGTATCTCAGTTATTATATAGTGTTTTGCTTTATATCCTGGTCTTTGAATTGCATCTTATTTTGGTGCAATTCTTTCTTTTTTTCTGATATGTGTATAATATGTTTATTAGATACTTTGCGATGTTGGGGGATGGCGGATTATTGGTTAATATACTTTTGGCTAGATTACGAGTTGTGTGTTAGGCTTAAAAAGCAGCGTTAGCCGGTCCTAACGCTGCTTTTTAACGCCCACTGGTATTACGAGTCTTGCAGGTACAGGTGTACCGCTCACTTTTTTGGACGGACTTGGAAATACCGCAAATCCACTTATGTAAATTGCGTATCCTCTTTTTTCAATGGGACTTGCATAGCGACCGGTATTTCAAGTCTGACAAAAAGTGAGCAGTAGACCCTCTCCTGTCAAGACTAGTACCGCATTTTAAAGTCAGTAGTTAAGAGTTTTACACTACAACGCTGTAGCATAAAACTCTTAACTAAAGTGCTAAAAAGTACACTAACACCCATAAACTACTTATTAACCCCTAAACCGAGGCCCTTCCGCATCGCAAACACTATAAAAAATGTTTTAACCCCTAATCTGCCGAACCGGACTTTGGCACCACTATAATAAATATATTAACCCCTAAACTGCTGCACTCCTGCGTCGCAAACACTAGTTAAATATTATTAACCCCTAATCTTCCATCCCTAACATCGCCGACACCTACCTAAATTTATTAACCCCTAATCTGCCGCCCCCAACGTTGCCGTCACTATATTAAAGTTATAAATCCTAAATCTAACCCTAACACCCCCTAACTTAAATATAATTTAAATAAATCTAAATAAATATAACTATCATTAACTAAATTATTCCTATTAAAAACTAAATACTTACATATAAAATAAACCCTAAGCTAGCTACAATATAACTAATAGTTACATTGTATCTAGCTTAGGGTTTATTTTTATTTTACAGGCAAGCTTGTATTTATTTTAACTAGGTAGAATAGTTATTAAATAGTTATTAACTATTTAATAACTACCTAGTTAAAATAAATACAAAAGTACCTGTAAAATAAAACCTAACCTTAGTTACAATTACATGCAAACGAAAGGACTACACTGCGATCCTCTAAGGTTAGCATAGGTTTTTAATATCCATACATAGATGCAAAATATCTTGTTAGGCAACAGAGTTGTTAAAATCAAAAGAATAGGCAGAACATTTTCAGGAACCAGTCTGTCCTACATGTTTCGGTCAATTCCTTAATCATGAACATGACCGGCTACCCCTACTTCCTGCCTCTTAAGCCTGAAAGTGATCCCCTATTGGTTCCTCAGTCTGTTATAATTAACCCCTTATTGTTCAGCTGCTTGTTGCTATTATATGAGCTCTACCCCCTTAGTTGTTTAGAAAAAAACCTTATTAAGCTGTAACATATAAACATATTTATATAACCATATATGTATATAGTCTAAGCTTACTTAAAGCCTATGCATATAAGCAGAAACACTGATGGCTAATGACATTAGACTCATTATCAGGTACATTGCCCGATAACACTGGTTTATATTTATAACACAATTACCCCCTATTGTTTACAATAAGTATGTCACTGAATTTCCTAGAGTTTCATACCTCAACCGGTATATATATATATATTATAGGTAGGCTAATGCTGCAACACTGATTAGTAAGAGGATCCTAAGAAATTTATTCTAAGAACTGAACTACTATCTTTTCCAAAAAATTATCACATCCCCCTCTATATTGAAGCCCTGTGGTCTTCTTGTCTTCATTTTGAAGATCCAAAAGGCTTCACGCAGCATCAGACGTGCTGCTCTATCTCCCCCTCTAGGGAGGTTTCGAACACATTCTATAACCTGCTATGAGAGCGAAGTAACATCGCCCCCATGCACAGTGATAAAATGTTGTGAGAGGCCTGAGCTGTCTTTATCATGAGAGATGTCATTTAAATGCTCTCTGATCCTGGAGCGAACCTCCCTTGTTGTACACCCTATATACTGCCCATTGCACTGGGAACAATTTACCAAGTATACAAAAAAAGGGGTTCTACAATTTGTGCAATTAGCCAAATTGAATACCCGATTTGTTGTTGCTGACTGAAAGGTGGACGTAACTCTGCTATGCTGACAGGCTATGCATTTTGAGAAATGGCATTTAAAATGCCCTTTCACACTTAGCCAACTGCTGTTGGCCCTCTCTTTGTCCCTTAGTACACTGGGTGCCACCAAGTTGCCTATTGTGCATGCTCTCTTAGACACAAAGTTACACCCTTTGGACACATAGTCCTTCAAACTATCCTCGGCTGTAAGTATTGGTAGATGTTTACTAACAATACTGGTGATATCCTTAAACTGCGGGCTGTAGGTAGTGACCAGAGTTGGTCTGCTTGAATCATAGCCACTCCTTGGTCTAATGTTACCCCTCAATATCTCACTTCTATTCATTCTGGTCACCTCCAAATGGGCTCTATTGATGGTTTTGCGTGAGTAACCTCTCTCGGAAAGGAGACACTTCAGTGTCTCACTCTCCTTTGCAAAATCTTCTTCCAAGGAGCAGTTCCGCTTAATTCTCATGAACTGCCCCTTGGCCACCCCAAACCCCGTATGACGGGGATGGTTACTCCTAGCATGGAGCAAGGAGTTGGATGTGATTGGTTTGCGATATAGGGAAGTAGAGACCTTACCACTTAAAGTATCCCTCCTAAGTTCCACATCCAAATATGGTATTGTATTTGTCCCTGTTTGGGCAGTGAATTCCAAACCCACCCCATTAGAGTTAAGGTAAGTCAGAAAATCCTGCACTTCAGTAGTCTCCCACACCCAGATAAAAAGGAGATCATCTATAAATCGCTTATAAGATCTGATCCTATCTCTAAATGGGTTGTTATCTCCAAAGACGTGGGACAGCTCCCACCAACCCATAAAAAGGTTGGCGTATGATGGGGAAAACTTGGCCCTCATCGCTGTCCCACATCTTTGGAGATAAAAGGTACGCTCAAACTTGAAATAGTTATGTGTCAGGAGGAAAGTAAGGGCCTCGACCACAAACTCAATCAGATCCTCATGATAGTTGCTGAAATGCCGTAGCATATACCCTACGGCTTCAATGCCAAATTCATGAGGAATAGCCGAATAGAGGCCGACAACATCAACTGTTAACCATGTACAATTTTCCTCCCATATGACACTATCCATAGCCCTTATAAGATGTGTAGTATCTTTCAGATAAGATGGCAAAAAGTGAATGACTGGTTGCAGAAGGGACTCAATCCAGCCTGAGAGTTTTTCAAAGAGTGACCCTATGCCTGAGACAATTGGTCTACCCTTCACCTCCTCCAAGGTCTTGTGGACCTTGGGGAGGTGATGAAAAATACGGATGACAGGTTTTTGTACCATCAAGTATTCAAATGTCTCTTGGTCAATGTGTCCCCTCATCAATCCGTCATCCAAAAGATGTCTCAGTTCAATCCCAAACCACTCCGTGGGATTATAACTAAGCTCCTTATAAACCTGGATATCTGTCAACTGCCTCAAGGCCTCTTCAATATATTTGTCTCTCCCCATCACCACTATACAGCCCCCCTTATTTGCTTGTTTGATGACTATGTCATCTTTCATTCCTAGTTGTTCCAATGCCAGCTTTTGGGTTAGACTCATATTGTAACATATCTCAGCCTAATGTCACTATCCCTTTAAGACTTCCTTCTCTGACTGCTGCATTTGGGCAGTATTCACATTCAGCTTGCTTGCCTGCCTGATTAATCATTCATGCACCTGATTACCTCAGCCTCTTTTTAAGCCTTCTCAGGTCTAATGTGCTTGGCATTAACAGGTGATCCTGAACAACAGAGGCTTGTGTCAGTTTTCTGCTTGAACTTACCAACTATTCCAAGATACAGCATTTTCTATTACCTATGCTAAATATCATCAAACCGCAAGTATCAAAAATATCTCCATTCTGTTTCCTGGACACAGCTACTTAACAATCTCTGAACTTTATTATAAATCAACTATGCTTTTGCTTACCATCACTCTCATTACAATAACATCATCTTACTCAGAACTTTATAACTATTTCTGTGCTTCTAGTTGTCATTGCTGAAATAACCTGCAGCAAACCTAGTTTGATCAAACAGTAATTAATGCCTGAGACTTGTAACTTGTCCATCACTTGTGCTGCTCTGATTATACTGATATACAGCTTTACATAATATAATGAACTGTGAACCTGCAACAAACCTTGGTTTGCATTTATATGCACAAAACAGTAATTAATGCCTAAGACTTGCAACCTGTTTATCACTTGTGCTGCTGTGTTTAACCCTGACATACAACCTTATAAAACATTATGTACTGTGAACCTACAACAAACCTTACTTTGCATCTAAGTATCAAACTTCTACCTGTTTACTTTGGAGCCTAAACATTGCTATATATTTCTCTCATTGAATCCTGCAGCTACTCCTGTTAACTAATTATAACTCACAGTGAAGCCAGAATATATTGTAAACAAATATTGCACCCTCCATTAATTCTTCAATAACTTCTAGCAACTATGAATCACAGAATATCATCTATCCACGTCCAGGATACTCTTCCCCGGGTCAGGGGTCGGTGTCTTCAAATCCCTACCACTGCCCCGAGGGTCTGTTTCCTGAGCGCATGTACACCGGATCATGACAGAATGTTAATGCCTAAAAAAGGGATCCGCAGTGGTAGTGGATGCACCGACCCTCAAAGGAAAATAAAAAATTACAACATATCTCAGACCCAAGCAATCCCTAAAGGAAAACCAGAAGATTTTCATACTTTTAAAAATTTAAAGACACAGTACTCCTATTCTAGACTGTCCTCTACTCATGTTCGTGGTTACCATTTTGGTGAAACTGATCCTGAATCTGACTATGAAAATGAAGAGGATTTAACCATAGCTTCAGCAGAAAAAATTCAGATCTTTAAAGATTTAAAGAGACAGAACCACTTTTCTAAAATGTCATCTGTTCCTCATGTTCGTGATTACCATTTTGGTGAAACTGATTCTGAATCTGACTATGAAAATGAAGAGAATGTATCCATTGATTCAGCAGAAAAAAATCAGATCTTTAAAGATTTAAAGAGACAGAACCACTTTTCTAGAATTTCATCTGTTCCTCATGTTCGTGATTTCCATTTTGTTGAAACTGATTCTGAGTCTGACTATGTAACTGAAGAGGATGCATTCATAGATTCAGCAGAAAAAATTCAGACCTTTAAATATTTAAAGAAACAGGACTACTGTTCCAGAATACCATCTCCTCCTCCTGTTTGTGATTCCTATCCTGATGATACTGATTCTGAGTCTGAATATGTCAACAAGGAGGATGACTTCACAGATCCAGCTGAATTGGCATTAGACTGGTATGAGCGCAACTTTAATTCGCCACAAACTCAGACAAAACCTCAACCTATTTGCTATAATGACATCCTTGGTTGTTATATTTACAATATGGATGATAGAGACAGCTCCCATCATGAAACCTCTCATGGAAATACTGATCTTCCTATTTCTGATCTTCCCATGGAATCGTTAGATTGGACAGATTCAGAGCCGGAAGAAAAGACATCTGGTTTACAGACTGCTGTTTGGAGAAAAGGTCCCCTAAACTACTATGCAGATTTATTACATCAGAATTATGCATCCAGTGATGAAGAGGATTTCTGTTCTCAACCTGATATAAGGTACTACAAGCCACAATGGAAGCAACCTAAGAAGCCTCATACTGGGAAGAAATATCAGTTATCTAAGCTCTCTAAGAAAAAGAAGAAGAAGAAGAAGAAAGTCTTTCTGCCTACAGAAAATCAAAAGTGCAAAGAGGAAACTCAGCCTGAATCTCCTGTTTCAGTTTCTGTTGTGCCAGACCCTCTCTTGCCTCATGACACTGTCAACACCAAGCTGGATGTTGTCTCTAGTCACCATCTGTCTGTTCTTAAAGCATCTAATGGTATCTCTTCTCAGACTCTACAACAACTACAAAAACTGTTTCCAACTATTGATTTCTTGCATCCCACTCATGCTGCCTCAATGTCTATAAATCCTGTGCTAGAAACAAAAGATAATTTTGTTCCAGATATACAATCTAACAGTTTACCAGAGATAGTCCCTGGAGAATTTAGCTCTGATATTCAAACTCAAATAAGTATGCCTGCTGAACCCCAGACAACTTCTCAGTCAGAATCTTGTGTCACAATTCCTCCGCATCTACCTGAGTGTGGCAAATTTCAGTACACTTCACCTTCTCAAAATTCTTCTGTTACTGCATCTAAGAAATTGTTTCCCTTGGGAGATACTTTGCACCAACCTACATTTTCTACTACATCAGTTTCCTGTACAGGAATTCCTGATACTCAATCCTGTGAGGAAAACTTTGAACCAAGTTCGCAAGTGGACATTCTTGAACCTGAAACTTGTACAAAAGTTCTTCAAGAAGATTCCCCTGTGCCCATTCCTGTTCCTGTTTTCCATGATTATACTACTAAACCTGATATCAAGGTGGACTCTCCTGTTTTTGACCCTGGTATGGGTATTCCTTTGTTTAACCCAGAAATGGGTGTAATACTACTTGATCCTTAAGATAGCCATGCCCTCTACTCAGAAGCGAGTATGGTTCTTGGCTGTAAACTGGGTCTTGTTAATTCTTCGTTTATGAACCCTGAAGAAAGCCTTGCCCTCTGCTCAGAAGAGAGTATGGTTCCTGGCTCTAAAGTGGGTTCTTTTCCTTTCTCTTTAGTTGAACCTTGCCCTGGCATGGGCATTCCTTCACCCGATCCTACTGAGGATATTCCTGAACCTTGCCCAGATGTGGGTACTTCTGAACCTTGCCCTGGCATGGGCATTCCTACACTTGATCCTATTGAGGATATTCCTGAACCTTGCCCAGATGTGGGTATTCCTGAACCTTGCCCTGGTGTGGGCATTCATATACCTGTTCTTAGTGAGGACACTTTTGTTTCTGAATCCAGTAAGGAGACATTTAATATTGAATTAGAAGATGGCAAGAACTGGAAAAATCTTGCACTTTACACTCCTATCTCCTACTTTGAAGAAAGCCCTGCTATTGCGTTAGAAGTGGCTATAGCTTTTTCTTTTGGAGTATATCTAATCCTCAGCCAAGAGGTTAATTCTGAGGATACTCAAATCTCTGACCCAAAGGTGGTTAATCTGGTTATCAATCCAGAATGCTGCATCTCTATTTCTGAAGCTGAGGAAAGCCTATTCATATCTCTAGGACTGGCTGCCATTTCATTGGCTATGTACATGCTCATCTATCATGAAGAACATACGCCTATCTACCCTCAGGAAGATTCTGTGGTAGGAACCTCATTGTATGTGGCGTTCATGCATTCTCACTATGACTACAAAAAGGTTGACTTCAAGTTTTGCTCTCATAATTTTCAAGATCTTTTGATACCTGAATTACATGGCTTTTTCTTTGTCATTCAACTTTTTCAAGAGATCTCCAACCCTCCTTTCTTGATTTCCGATTGGACTCACTACCTTCATACACCTACTACCGGTTCTCCATATCATTTTTGTTCTCTCTCCTTTTGGATTGTGTTGGGCGCCCGGAGGTCGCCTTTAAGGAGGGCGATCTGTAACATATCTCAGCCTAATGTCACTATCCCTTTAAGACTTCCTTCTCTGACTGCTGCATTTGGGCAGTATTCACATTCAGCTTGCTTGCCTGCCTGATTAATCATTCATGCACCTGATTACCTCAGCCTCTTTTTAAGCCTTCTCAGGTCTAATGTGCTTGGCATTAACATTGAAGTTGTGATCCTGAACAACAGAGGCTTGTGTCAGTTTTCTGCTTGAACTTACCAACTATTTCAAGATACAGCATTTTCTATTACCTATGCTAAATATCATCAAACCGCAAGTATCAAAAATATCTCCATTCTGTTTCCTGGACACAGCTACTTAACAATCTCTGAACTTTATTATAAATCAACTATGCTTTTGCTTACCATCACTCTAATTACAATAACATCATCTTACTCAGAACTTTATAACTATTTCTGTGCTTCTAGTTGTCATTGCTGAAATAACCTGCAGCAAACCTAGTTTGATCAAACAGTAATTAATGCCTGAGACTTGCAACTTGTCTATCACTTGTGCTGCTCTGATTATACTGATATACAGCTTTACATAATATAATGAACTGTGAACCTGCAACAAACCTTGGTTTGCATTTATATGCACAAAACAGTAATTAATGCCTAAGACTTGCAACCTGTTTATCACTTGTGCTGCTGTGTTTAATCCTGACATACAACCTTATAAAACATTATGTACTGTGAACCTACAACAAACCTTAGTTTGCATCTAAGTATCAAACTTCTACCTGTTTACTTTGGAGCCTGAACGTTGCTATATATTTCTCTCATTGAATCCTGCAGCTACTCCTGTTAACTAATTATAACTCACAGTGAAGCCAGAATATATTGTAAACAAATATTGCACCCTCCATTAATTCTTCAATAACTTCTAGCAACTATGAATCACAGAATATCATCTATCCACGTCCAGGATATGTCTTCAAATCCCTACCACTGCCCCGAGGGTCTGTTTCCTGAGCGCATGTACACCGGATCATGACACATATTGTATATAACCTTATTATTCTGTTCTGAGAGTTTAACCAGATCCTCCTCAACTCTACGATGAAAGGCTTCGATAAAGGGTCCTCTGGTTCTAGTGGGATAAAAAATAGATTGGGGCCTAAACCCTGTATGATTCTTTTTGACAGGGAGATCTGGATGGGAACTTAGGGTCCCTAGCTCATGTAAGGTCAGATAATCAATCCCTTCTTTGAAATCTATAATATCAGAGATATTAGGGAGAGCCTCACTTATGTCCTGTGAATCGGTACCAATCTCACTTTCCATACCTTCCTCCTGTTACTAGACCCCCAACAAAAACTTTTTCAGGGTCAAGTCCCTTACCAGTCTATTTATGTCAACAATGGTTTCAAATAAGTCAAATTTATTGGTTGGAACAAAGCCCAAGCCCAGGCTAAGCACTTCAATCTGTGGGTCAGTTAGTACAATATCAGATAAGTTAATGACAGTCATACTTTGTATTTGTTGCGTGCATTTCTTTTTGGCTGTGCCCTGGCTTTTCCCTTTTCTCCTTGGCCTATGTCTCCACCTCCTTCTATTCCTTTGGGGTCTAACCGAAAAACCTGTTCCTGGCTAGTCTCCATGGTCTGAGGTACAAATGCAGGTGGTCTAACATCACCCTCACTGTCACTGAGGAACTCCTGTTGTCTTTCATTTACACTTCTGTTATTCTTTTTAGTAATGGGTACCCTACCTTCACTTCCTGTCTTTTCAGACCTGAGCCATGTGCTGTTTCTGTCTTCTTTAAGACACCCTTAGGTACAAGGGCCTGCACTTCATCACCTGAGTTACCACTAGAGTCACCAGCACCATACTCATCAGACCTATAGTCATTGTCCTCATCCGTGCTATCTTTATCTGAAAAGGTCACTCTTCTACCTTCCCCTCCTGATCCCACTTTATAAGTACTCTTATTCTTCCTAAACTTGGGTCTATTTGTTCTAAAACCAGATCTACTTTGCCAAGTATAAACTTTATTATTGGTGTAATCATTATCATCCCTTACAAATTTCTTGAGTTTAAAGTTGTCAATCTCACCCCTAAATTTAACAATTGTTTCACCCAATAATTTGTCAAAATCTTTATATTTAGGGTGCTCTAAAAACTCATTCAACTGCACCTGTATGTTATTCAACTCTTCCCTGATTTTTACCAATTGACATTGCTTAAACTTTATAATTAATTGCATAAGTCTCTTAGAGCAGTCACTCAAAATATCATTCCATTCTTGCATGAAATTAGGGTCATCAACCTGGAAAGTGGGGAATTTACGCATTCTCAGCCCCCTGGGAATTAAGTCCAGGGTCAAATATTTCTCCAATGCTCTTTGGTCCCACCATATTCTATACTCTTTAATTAGGGTGCGCTCCATAGCCAGAAATACATCACTAATAGACAGTAGTTCAGTCTGTTTAACAAACGTGTCCTCAAGGGTTAATCTTTCTGAGTCCAAATCAGAGATTGATTTCAGTGAAAAAAGCCCTGTTGCCATCTTTGCTGATATCACTTGGTCACCTTAATCTAAGTGTACCAAAAGTATGGATATATATACTGAGGACAGTTACAATCCGAGTCCCAGAGAGATATAAAGCAAAAGATTCAATGCCAGTCCAAACAGTAATTCCCTCTATGGACTCAAAGGGTTGTGCTCAAAAGAAAAAACATATAGGCCTAGATTTAGAGTTTTGTCGGTAAGGACCCATGTAGCTAACGCCGGCTTTTTTCTGGCCGCACCATAAAAATAACTCTGGTATTGAGAGTCCACATAAAGGCTTCGTTAGGCTCTAAAAAAGGAGCGTAGAGCATTTTTAACGCAGCTTCAACTCTCGATACCAGAGTTGCTTACGCAAGCGGCCAGCCTCAAAAACGTGCTCGTGCACGATTCCCCCATAGAAAACAATGGGGCTGTTTGAGCTGAAAAAAACCTAACACCTGCAAAAAAGCCGCGTTCAGCTCCTAACGCAGCCCCATTGTTTGCTATGCGTAAACACTTCCTACGTCTGCACCTAACACCCTAACATGTACCCCGAGTCTAAACACCCCTAGCCTTACATTTATTAACCCCTAATCTGCCGCCCCCGCTATCGCTGACACCTGCATATTATTATTAACCCCTAATCTGCCGCTCCGTAAACCGCCGCTACTTACATTATCCCTATGTACCCCTAATCTGCTGCCCTAACATCACCGACCCCTATATTATATTTATTAACCCCTAATCTGCCCCCCACAATGTCGCCTCCACCTGCCTACACTTATTAACCCCTAATCTGCCGAGCGGACCTGAGCGCTACTATAATAAAGTTATTAACCCCTAATCCGCCTCACTAACCCTATAATAAATAGTATTAACCCCTAATCTGCCCTCCCTAACATCGCCGACACCTAACTTCAATTATTAACCCCTAATCTGCCGACCGGAGCTCACTGCTATTCTAATAAATGTATTAACCCCTAAAGCTAAGTCTAACCCTAACACTAACACCCCCCTAAGTTAAATATAATTTTAATCTAACAAAATTAATTAACTCTTATTAAATAAAATATTCCTATTTAAAGCTAAATACTTACCTGTAAAATAAATCCTAATATAGCTACAATATAAATTATAATTACATTGTAGCTATTTTAGGATTAATATTTATTTTACAGGCAACTTTGTAATTATTTTAACCAGGTACAATAGCTATTAAATAGTTAAGAACTATTTAATAGTTACCTAGTTAACATAATTACAAAATGACCTGTAAAATAAATCCTAACCTAAGTTACAATTAAACCTAACACTATACTATCATTAAATTAATTAAATAAAATACCTACAATTACCTACAATTAAACCTAACACTACACTATCAATACATTAATTAAATACAATATCTAAAAATAACTGCAATGAAATAAACTAACTAAAGTACAAAAAATAAAAAAGAACTAAGTTACAAAAAATAAAACAATATCTACAAACATAAGAAAAATATTACAACAATTTTAAACTAATTACACCTACTCTAAGCCCCCTAATAAAACAACAAAGCCCCCCAAAATAAAAAATGCCCTACCCTATTCTAAATTACTAAAGTTAAAAGCTCTTTTACTTACCAGCCCTGAACAGGCCCCTTTGCGGGGCATGCCCCAAGAAGTTCAGCTCTTTTGCCTGTAAAAAAAACATACAATACCCCCCCCAACATTACAACCCACCACCCACATACCCCTAATCTAACCCAAACCCCCCTTAAATAAACCTAATACTAAGCCCCTGAAGTTCTTCCTACCTTATCTTCACCATACCAGGTTCACCGATCCGTCCTGAAGAGCTCCTCCGATGTCCTGATCCAAGCCCAAACGGGGGGCTGAAGATGTCCATGATCCGGTAGAAGTCTTCATCCAAGCGGGGCAGAATAGGTCTTCCATCCGATTGAAGTCTTCATCCAAGCGGGGCAGAAGAGATCTTCCATCCGATTGAAGTCTTCATCCAGGCGGCATCTTCTATCGACATCCATCTGGAGCGGAGCGGCAGCATCCTGAAGACCCCCGACGCAATTGGCTGATAGGATTCAATCAGCCAATCTGAATTAAGGTAGGAATATTCTGATTGGCTGATGGAATCAGCCAATCAGATTGAGCTCGCATTCTATTGGCTGTTCCGATAAAATGCCCTTTCACACTTAGCCAACTGCTGTTGGCCCTCTCTTTGTCCCTTAGTACACTGGGTGCCACCAAGTTGCCTATTGTGCATGCTCTCTTATACACAAAGTTACACCCTTTGGACACATAGTCCTTCAAACTATCCTCGGCTGTAAGTATTGGTAGATGTTTACTAACAATACTGGTGATATCCTTAAACTGCGGGCTGTAGGTAGTGACCAGAGTTGGTCTGCTTGAATCATAGCCACTCCTTGGTCGAATGTTACCCCTCAATATCTCACTTCTATTCATTCTGGTCGCCTCCAAATGGGCTCTATTGATGGTTTTGCGTGAGTAACCTCTCTCGGAAAGGAGACACTTCAGTGTCTCACTCTCCTTTGCAAAATCTTCTTCCAAGGAGCAGTTCCGCTTAATTCTCATGAACTGCCCCTTGGCCACCCCAAACCCCGTATGACGTGGATGGTTACTCCTACCATGGAGCAAGGAGTTGGATGTGATTGGTTTGCGATATAGGGAAGTAGAGACCTTACCACTTAAAGTATCCCCCCTAAGTTCCACATCCAAATATGGTATTGTATTTGTTACAATTACACCTCACACTACACTATAATTAAATTAATTCCCTAAATTAAATACAATTAAATACAATTAAATAAAATTATCTAAAGATAAAAAACAAACACTAAATTACAGAAAATAATAAACAAATTACAAGATTTTTAAACTAATTACACCTAATCTAATCCCCCTAACAAAATAAAAAAGCCCCCTCAAAATAAAAAACCCTACACGAAAAGAAATTAAAAATATCCCTTAAAAGGGCCTTTTGCGGGGCATTGTCCCAAAGTAATCAATTCTTTTACCTGTAAAAAAAATTACAAATCCCCCCAACATTAAAACCCACCATCCACACAACCAACCCTACTCTAAAACCCACCCAATACGCCCTTAAAAAACCTAACACTAACCCCTTGAAGATCACCTTACCGGGAGAAGTCTTCATCAAACCGGGCCGAAGTCCTCACCGAATCCGGCAGAAGTGGTCCTCCAGACAGCCAGAAGTGGTCCTCCAGACAGGCAGAAGTCTTCATCCAGACGGCATCTTCCATCTTCATCCATCCGGCGCGGAGCAGGTCCATCTTCAAGACATCCTACACGGAGCATCCTCTTCTTTCCACGGCGACTGAAGAATGAAGGTTCCTTTAAGTGACGTCATCCAAGATGGCGTCCCTTCAATTCCGATTGGCTAATAGAATTTTATCCGCCAATCGGAATTAAGGTTGGAAAAATCATATTGGCTGATGCAATCGGCCAATAGGATTGAGCTGGCATTCTATTGGCTTATTGGCTTATTGCATCAGTCAATAGGATTTTTCCTACCTTAATGTCGATTGGCTGATAGAATTCTATCAGCCAATCAGAATTGAAGGGATGCCATCTTGGATGACGTTACTTAAAGGAACTTTCATTCTTCAGTCGCCGTGGAAAGAAGAGGATGCTCCACGTCGGATGTCTTAAAGATGGACCTGCTCCGCGCCGGATGGATGAAGATAGAAGATGCCATCCGGATGAAGACTTCTGCCCATCTGGAGGACCAATTCTGCCCGTCTAGAGGACCACTTCTGCCGGATTCGTTGAGGACTTTGGCCCAGTTGGATGAAGACGTCTCCCGGTATGGTGATCTTCAAGGGGTTAGTGTTAGGTTTTTTAAGAGGTATTGGGTGGGTTTTAGATTAGGGTTGGTTGTGTGGGTGGTTGGTTTAATGTTGTGGGGGATTTGTAATTTTTTGTACAGGTAAAAGAGCTGATTACTTTGGGGCAATGCCCCACAAAAGGCCCTTTTAAGGGCTATTTGTAATTTAGTGTAGGGTAGGGCTTTTTTATTTTTGGGGGCTTTTTTATTTTGTTAGGGGGATTAGATTAGGTGTAATTAGTTTAAAAATCTTGTAATTTGTTTATTATTTTCTGTAATTTAATGTTGGGGGGGTTGTGCTTTAGATAATTTTATTTACTTGTATTTAATTTAGGGAATTAATTTAATTATAGTGTAGTGTGAGGTGTTATTATAACTTAGGTTAGGTTTTATTTTACAGGTAAATTTGTATTTATTTTTGCTAGGTAGTAATTAAATAGTTAATAACTATTTAATAACTATTCTACCTAGTTAAAATAAATACAAACTTGCCTGTAAAATTAAAATAACCCTAAGCTAGATACAATGTAACTATTAGTTATATTGTAGCTATCTTAGGGTTTATTTTATAGGTAAGTATTTAGTTTTAAATAGGAATAATTTAGTTAATGATAGTTATATTTATTTAGATTTATTTAAATTATATTTAAGTTAGGGGGTGTTAGGGTTAGGGTTAGGCTTAGGTTTAGGGGTTAATATATTTGTTATAGTGGCAGCGACATTGGGGGTGGCAGATTAGGGTTAATAAGTGTAGGTAGGTTGTGGCGACATAGGGGGCGGCAGATTAGGGGTTAATAAATATGATGTAGGTGTCGGCGATGTCGGGGACAGCAGATTAGGGGTTAATAAGTATAATGTAGGTGGCGACGGTGTCCGGAGCGGCAGATTAGGGGTTAATAATTATAATGTAGGTGTCGGCGATGTCGAGGGCAGCAGATTAGGGGTTAATAAGTGTAAGATTAGGGTGTTTAGACTCGGGGTTTATGTTAGGGTATTAGGTGTAGACATACATTTTATTTCCCCATAGGAATCAATGGGGCTGCGTTAAAAGCTAAACGCTGCTTTTTTGCAGGTGTTAGACTTTTTCTCAGCCGGCTCTTTCTCTGTTGCTTCCTATGGGGAAATCATGCACGAGCATGTTACAACAGCTCACCACTCACTTAAGCAGCACTGGTATTGAAGTGAGATGTGGAGCAAAATTTTGCTCAACGCTCACTTCTTGTCTTTTAACGCCGGGTTTGTAAAAACTCGTAATACCAGCGCTGCAGGGAAGTGAGCTGTTGGCACTGCACCCCTCATAACGCAAAACTCGTAATCTAGCCGTTTATTAGGTATTTCGATGGGGGAGATGACGGCTGACAGGTAGATATTGCACATGCGTTAGGTGTTAGTTAGAACTTTCAGGGAGTTAAAGTGCTCACATTTTCAGCACAAGGCTTGCTGCGCCTGCCTATGTATGGCAAGGTGAAAATGAAGTAACATTTTTACATTTTCGCAACGTAAATCCATGCGCTGAATATGTGATACTGATTTGTGATGCAGTTCTATGTTAGTTTATGGGAGTAAAATTAGCAGGCGATGGGTGAAATATATACGCGCCGCATTTATATGCGGCGCCGTATTTGTTATATCAATACCCGACTAAAAACCGGCGACGCCGCATATGTTATCTCGCCCCATAAGAGTATAATATTACATTACATTCAAGGTTTTTAGTTATCAGCTATTACATATTTTACTGTAGTAAAATTTTGTAGTTAGATTTCAGTGTATATAAATTGTCCTATCAAAAGGATAAAGAAAAAAAAAAACATGTTAGGACAAGTCTTTATAACTCCTTTTCAACAATTTGGTGCAATTTTAAACATAAAAAAATGGTTAATCTCTTCATTTTATAAAACAGTTTTGTAGTAATATTTTGAAGCTTTTTGTTGACAATGTATCCATGCTGAGGATGCCAAACAAAAGATGAAAATATTTTACAAGTTCACATCTTCCTTTATGTGTGACATTTGGAACTGCCTGCCAGCTGTTTGACATTGTCAGAAATATAATATATCTTGCAGTAGAAATTCTGTTTTACTTTGTTGGAGATGAAAAAAAAAGTATGCTGTTCATTTTGTGTATGTGTGTGAGAGAGTCTTTTAAATGGACAGTGGTGAATTGTATACTAGTAATTCAATGTGAAACACAATATAGAAAATAACTTTTTCAAATAGACATTAGAAATATGAATACAATAATTAAGTTTTCTCTGCATGTCTCCTCTTATATTTGCTAATCTCTTCATGCTTCTTTTAACTCCTTTTCCTATAAACATTTCTGCTACACACTTCTTTCCAATACTTCATTCAACCTCTACCGTCTAGCTTCACCTGCATTTCTATCATCTATCTATCTATCTATCTATCTATCTATCTATCTATCTATCTATCTATCTATCCATCTATTATCTATCTATCCATCTATTATCTATCCATCTATTATCTATCCATCTATTATCTATCCATCTATCCATCCATCTATCCATCTATCCATCTATCTATCTATCTATCTATCTATCTATCTGTATGTCTATTATATATCTATTAATCTATTTATCTAACTATCTCTATCTTCTATCTCTATCTATCTATCTATCTATCAATCATCTATCTATTATCTATCTATCCATCTATTATCTATCAATCTGTCTATCTATATGTCTGTCTATTATATATCTTTCAATCTATTTATCTAACTATCTATTTCTATTTTCTATCTCTATCTATCTCTATTATCTATTTATCTATGTATCTGTCTATCTATCTGTCTGTCTATCTGTATGTATGCCTGTCTATCTATCTATCTATCTATCTATCTATCTATCTATCTATCTATCTATCTATCTATCTATCTATCTATCTACTATCTATCTATCTATCTATCTATCTATCTATCTATCTATCTACTATCTATCAACTAACTATCTATCTATTATCTATGTATCTATCATCTATTTATCTAGCTATCTATCTTTAAATTAAAATATAATTTTATGCTACATGAAGAATTAAATTATTTATTTGTTTAATTCCCTCTTGGGTTAGGGCTCAAGGGAAAGTCAGACCTGAGTTTTGTAGCATTCCCTATAGGAGTGTATTAGGTGAGGGATTTAGTGTAGATACGTTAACCTATCTATAGATGCTCCACTCAAGCACTAAAATTTTACTTTAAACTTGCAATATGAAAGTAAATATGGAGCTCTAAGTATTGTGCTCTAATGATGTTAGCGCACCATAGTGATACCATTTATATGCTCCCCTTTACAATACACTTTAATTACTTATTTTGCCTGCTTTTCTTGTAATTTAACTCTGCAATTTAACTTGTAGTTTTTCCACTCTGCTAAAGAGACTGAACTCTGACCCTTCTACATACTACTGTGCGAATGATTCATATCAGCAGGAGTTTATTTATATCTATCTCTAACCAAGGAGTGTGTCTTGGGACTGTAAACTAAATTTTTTTGCTTCAAATGACAGTTTTACGTTACACTGCAGGTACCTGAAGGAGAATTACTGCACATGTGCAAACAGGTCAAAACTGGAATGTAGTGAAAACTAGAATCCAACATGGAAGGATCTAACCTCCATTCTATGCTTATAAAATGCATTTAGTGTTGAATGTCCATTTAAATAGCAAGTTGTTTTCAATGATTGGACTATGCATGGTATAACGTGTGTGAAGGCATCAGCAACAGGGCACATATACAATAAAAGTAATCATTCTTGCAATTATTAGCAAAATAATTATTGCAAATTCCTGTATATTGTAAAATTGATTAGTGCCCACCCTTCAAATTCATCAGAATTCCGAATAAGAAGAAAATTGTATGGATTAATGTTGGTGTTACAAATTCAAACCCAAACTAATCTATTTGAAATAAAACATAACACACATATCACAAGCATTTCAAATGTATTTGGAATGAAGTAAAACCCTCCTTAGTTTGTTTAGGAACAATGGTATTCTAATAAACCCAAATAACAATTTCTGAGTGCATTTTATGCAGTATTTTAGGATTATTATTTTTTTACCACAGCTACATAACTATCAGTGCGCTTGCAACATAAAAAGGAGTGAGCTGCTTCTGCATCTTGGTAAATTTTCCTTTTTGTTTTAAGAAAAATATAGAAAATACCCCTGTTTATTAAAAATTTTCATATGTTTGACTACTATTAGGCTAGATTACGAGTTTTGCGGTATGGCTATTAACGCTGAAAAATTGGCCATTACGCTGGAATGTCCAGGAACGCATATTACAAGTCATGGTGGTATATCTATACCGCAAGCATTGTAGTCTGTAACGCAACGTCCATTCTGCACTCAAAAAAACATGACGTTTGAGTGCTGGATTTTCCATAGCGCAGTATTACAGGTTGTGTGGTCCAGCTAAAATGCTTGCGTTACAGCGCGATCCATACCGTCATCTGAGCCCAGTAGTTATGGATTTTACAAAACAAAAACATTTCACAAAACTCATAAATAAAATGTTACAAAGTACACTAACACCCATAAACTACCTATTAACCCCTAAACTGCCACCCTTGTGCATCACAAACACTATATTAAACTTATTAACCCCTAATCTGCTGCCCACCCACATCACAACTACTAAATAAAACTATTAACGCCTAATCCGCCACTCCCCTACAACGCTGACACTAAATATAATTATTAACCCCTATTCCGCCACTCCCCAACACTAACAAAAGTTATTAACTCCTAATCCGCCGCCCCCGACATCACTAACACCTAAATAAACCTATTAACCCCTAAACTGATGCCCACCACATCGCCAACACTATAATAAAGTATTAACCCTTAAACTGCCAGCCCCCCATCACAAAACACTAACGCCTAGATTACGAGTTCTGCGCTAGCCTTAAAAAGCAGCGTTAAGGGGTCTTAACACTGCTTTTTAACGCTCGCTGGTATTACGAGTTTGGCAGGTACAGGTGTACCGCTCACTTTTCTTCCGCGACTCAAGGCTACCGCAAATCCCCTTACGTCAATTGCGTATCCTATCTTTTTAATAGGATTTGCCTAACGCCGGTTTTACAAGTCATGGAAGAAGTGAGCGGTACAGCCTCTACCTCCAAGACTCCTACCGCATAAAAAAGTCAGTAGTTAAGAGTTTTATGGGCTAACGCCGGAACAGTGCTAAAAGTACACTAACACCCATAAAATACCTATGAACCCCTAAACCGAGGCCCCCCCCACATCGCAAACACTATAAGAAAATTTTTTAACCCCTAATCTGCCGACCGGACATCGCTGCCACCTACATTATCCCTATGAACCCCTAATCTGATGTCCCTAACATCGTCGACACCTATATTATATTTATTAACCCCTAATCTGCCTCCCCCAACGTCGCCGCCACCGACCTACACTTATTAACCCCTAATCTGCAGACCGGACATCGCCGCCACTATAATAAATGTATTAACCCATAAACCGCCGCAATCCCGCCTCGCAAACACTATAATAAATTGTATTAACCCCTAATCTGCCCCCCCCAACGTCACCACAACCTACCTACAATTATTAACCTCTAATCTGCCGCCCCCAACATCGCCGCTACTAAAATAAAGTTATTAACCCCTAAACCTAAGTCTAACCCCAACCCTAACACCCCGCTATTCTTTTCCAGTTTCTATTATATTATAACCTATAGACCTGCATCAAAGAATACTAAGGCTGATATTTTATCCCGTCTTCCACAAAAGCCAATTAAAGCACCTACTGTCACTCCACTTATACCCCATGAACATATTGTAGGGGTAATCATACCCTCTCTTCAAAAGTTTAAAGATGAACTAAATTCTGACTTGACTAAAATACATTATAACTTACAACAACACTCAGATGGTCTATATTATCACAGTACAAAGTTATTTGTACCTCCTACCTTAAGACCAATGATTCTTCCAACAGTTCATCATGAATCTCAACTATCAGGACAGCCTGGTGTCAACAGAACTAGAATTAATTAAACAATCATATTGGTGGCCAAATCAAATTAAAGATGTCCTAAAACATATTGAGTCATGTGATATATGCACTACTTGCAAGACAGATCGAAGAAAACCATCTGGTTACCTTTTATCTATGCCAATTCCAGAAAGACCTTGGAAAGACATAGCTAATGATTTTATTGTTGAGTTACCATGTTCAGAGAAAAATAACACTATTATGGTTGTAGTAGACCTCTTTTCTAAAATGGCTCATTTTATTCCATATCACAAAATACCAACTAGCATGGAAACAAGTAAACTTCTTATACAACATGTTATAAAACCCCATGGTATACCAACCATGATAACTTCTGACAGAGGAAGCCAATTTACCTCTAAAGTATGGAAACAACTATGTATTACTTTAACATTTGATCATAAACTATCAACTTCCTTTCACCCACAAACCAATGGACAGACTGAAAGGACAAACCATTGGTTAGAGGAATACATAAGATGCTACAAATCTCAACATCAAGATAACTGGACGTCACTTTTACCATTGGCTGAATTTGCTCATAATAACTCATATATCTCATCTATTAAGATGACACCTTTCTTTGCAAATTATGGATATCATCCTAGTTTCCATTTATACCCAGACATTCAAAGCGATTGCCCAGTTATCAATGATTTAACTAATACTCTCAGAGACTTTTGACTTACTAACCAATAATAGAAAATTCAACAGATTTTATATAGGTCCGTTCCCTGTTAAAAAGGTGATAAATGTCAATGCTGTAACTTTGGAACTTCTTGATCAATATAAAATCCATCCTACCTTCCATGTATTGTTTCTTAAACCTTACAAAACCCTTTGTAATTTCAATACATCTCAGTCTCAAACCCCTCCAATTATACCAGATATTGAGTATGAGGTTGAGGAAGTATTGGATTCAACAAAGGTATCTGGATGACTTCAATACTTGATTCGCTGGAAAGGCTTTTCCAGTGATGAAGACTTGTGGGAACCATCAGTTAACCTGTCAGCACCAAGGTTGGTCTCTATATTCCATAGGAGACATCCTGACAGACCCAGGCCCTGAACCACGGAGTGGTTCATTAGGAGGGGAGCTCTGTAACATCTGGCCCTTTAAGAGGAGATTTCATCCTTTCCTCTTAGGGCTATTTAAGGGCCGCATTTTCCTAATATCATTGCTTGGTATTGAGTTATACACTCTGGTTCGTTAAGCCACACTCTGAATTGGATTTACCATTCAAATCTTTATTATTATTATTCTGGATTCTATCCTACTATTTTTATTAAGAGTTATCATTTCTACTTTGTCCTGGAACTTTGTTTAAAGTTACACTATGTTACTTCAACCTGCAACCTGGAGTTTGTGCAGCCGCTTTCACCTCCAGCTGAATTCCACTTTGCTCCTGTGACGTCACCTGTGAGCCTCTCAGCTGTTCAGCGCAATGCATCCACGCTAACCACGCTGCCTGTTGGTTTGGAGCTGCTCTTCCTAGATCATTACCATCTAGAGTCCGGTGAGTTTGTATGCATACTTACTCGTTCCTGAGCTTACAATATATATATACAGTATATTTATATATATATATATATATATATATATATATACACTCTTTCTCCTACTGCAGTACATTTTCAGGAGAACTAAGTTTTCCTATATATTAAAAACTACTTGTATGAAATACTGGACATGAAATTCAAGATCAATTCACGTCTAATATTTATTATATATGAGACACTCCTTATATTCCTATATGTTTATAATAGCAATATCTTCCATTTATATGAAATTTCCTTAAAAGACATTATATTAAGAAATAACTTTGTTACAGTAGTTTAGGGATAGTTATATTTTAATTAAAAGTTAGGGGGAATTAGGTTTAGGGGTTAATAGCTTAATTTACGGCTAGATTTGGAGTTTTGTTGGTAAAGACCTGCGGTTCTAACGAGCTTTTTTTTTCCAGCGCACCCTTAAGCAAACGCTGGTATTATGAGTTTTCTGAATGGCTGCGTTAGCCTCAGAAAAGTGAGCTTTGAGACAAATTTAGCTCCACTTCAACCCGCAATACCAGCGTGGCTTACGGTAGCGGTAAACTGGAAAAACGTGCTTGTGCACGATTTCCCAATAGGACACAATGGGGCTGAGCTGGCTGAAAAAAAACTAACACCTGCAAAAAAGCAGCGTTCAGCTCCTAATGCAGCCCCATTGTTTCCTATGGGGAAATAAAATTTATGTCTACACCTAACACCCTAACATGAACCCCTAGTCTAAACACCCCTAATATTACACTTATTAACCCTAATCTGATGCCCCTGACATCATCGCCACCTACATTATATTATTAACCCCTAATCTGCCGCTCCGGACACCGCTTCCACCGCTGCCACCTACATTATCCCTATGAACCCCTAATTTGCTGCCCCCAACATCGCTGACACCTACATTATATTTATTAACCCCTAATCTGCCCCCCAACGTCGCTGCTACTATAATAAAGTTATTAACCCCTAAACCTAAGTCTAACCCTAACCCTAACACCCCCCTAAGTTAAATATAATTTAAATAAAATAAAATAAATTTACTATAATGAAATAAATTATTCCTATTTAAAAATAAATACTTACCTATAAAATAATCCATAAGATAGCTGCAATATAACTAATAGTTAAATTGTAGCTATTTTAGGATTTATATTTATTTTACAGGCAACTTTGTATTTATTTTAACTAGGTACAATAACTATTAAATAGTTAATAACTATTTAATAGCTACCTAGTTAAAATAATTACAAAATTACCTGTAAAATAAATCCTAACCTAAGTTACAAATACACCTAACACTACACTATCAATAAATTAATTGAATATATTAACTACAATTATCTAAACTAAAATACAATTAAATAAACTAAACTATAGTACAATAAACAAACAAACACTAAATTACAAAAAATAAAAAAATATTACAAAAATTTTAATCTAATTACACCTAATCTAAGACCCCTAATAAAATAAAAAAGCCCCCCAAAATAATAAAATTCCCTACCCTATACTAAATTACAAAAGTAATCAGCTCTTTTACCAGCCCTTAAAATGGCTTTTTGCGGGGAATTGCCCCAAATTAATAAGCTCTTTTACCTGTTAAAAAAAATAAAAGACCCCCCCAACATTACAACCCACCACCCACACACCCCTACTCTAAAACCAATCCAATCCCCCCTTAAAAAAACCTAACACTACCCCATTGAAGATCACCCTACCTGGAGCCGTGTTCACCCAGCCGGGCACCGATGGGCCAGAAGTGGACATCCGGAGCGGCAGAAGTCTTCATCCGATCGGGGCAGAAGAGGTCCTCCAAGTGGCAGATGTCTTCATCCAAGCGGCATCTTATATCTTCAATCAACCGGAGCGGAGCCATCTTGAATCCAGCCGAAGTGGAGCCATCCTCTTCTTCCGATGTCCTAAGCGCGAATGAAGGTTCCTTTAAATGACGTCATTCAAGATGGCGTCCCTCGAATTCCAATTGGCTGATAGGATTCTATCAGCCAATCAGAATAAAGGTAGGAAAAATCTGATTGGCTTCTGTAATCAGCCAATCGGATTGAAGTTCAATCCGATTGGCTGATTGGATCAGCCAATAGAATTGACCTCGCATTCTATTGGCTGATCCAATCAGCCAATCGGATTGATCTTAAATCCGATTGGCTGATTACAATCGGATTTTTCCTACCTTAATGTCCACTTCTGACCCATCGGTGCCCGGCTGGGTGAACACGGCTCCAGGTAGGGTGATCTTCAATGGGGTAGTGTTAGGTTTTTTTAAAGGGAAGATCGGGTGGGTTTTAGAGTAGGGGTGTGTGGGTGGTGGGTTGTAATGTTGGGGGGTCTTGTATTTTTTTTTACAGGTGAAAGAGCTGATTACTTTGGGGCAATGCCCCGCAAAAAGCACTTTTAAGGGCTGGTAAAAGAGCTGATTACTTTTGTAATTTAGTATAGGGTAGGGAATTTTATTATTTTAGGGGGCTTTTTTACTTTATTAGGGGGCTTAGATTAGGTGTAATTAGATTAAATTTCTTGTAATATTTTTTATTTTTTGTAATTTAGTGTTTGTTTTTTTTGTACTATAGTTTATTTAATTGTATTTTAGTTTAGATAATTGCAGTTAATTTATTTAATTAATTTATTGATAGTGTAGTGTTAGGTGTATTTGTAACTTAGGTTAGGATTTATTTTACAGGTAATTTTGTAATTATTTTAACTAGGTAGCTATTAAATAGTTATTAACTATTTAATAGCTATTGTACCTAGTTAAAATAAATACAAAGTTGCCTGTAAAATAAATATAAATCCTAAAATAGCTACAATGTAACTATTAGTTATATTGTAGCTATCTTATGGTTTATTTTATAGGTAAGTATTTATTTTTAAATAGGAATAATTTATTTCATTATAGTAAATTTATTTTGTTTTATTTAAATTATATTTAACTCTGGGGGGTGTTAGGGTTAGACTTAGGTTTAGGGGTTAATAACTTTATTATAGTAGCGGCGACATTGGGGGGCAGATTAGGGGTTAATAAATATAATGTAGGTGTCAGCGATGTTGGGGGCAGCAGATTAGGGGTTCATAGGGATAATGTAGGTGGCAGTGGTGTCCGGAGCGGCAGATTAGGGGTTAATAATATAATGTAGGTGGGGATGATGTTGGGGGCGGCAGATTAGGGGTTAATAAGTGTAATATTAGGGGTGTTTAGACTAGGGGTTCATGTTATGGTGTTAGGTGTAGACATAAATTTTATTTCCCCATAGGAAACAATAGGGCTGCGTTAGGAGCTGAACGCTGCTTTTTTGCAGGTGTTAGTTTTTTTTTCAGCCAGCTCAGCCCCATTGTATCCTATGGGGAAATCGTGCACGAGCACGTTTTTCCAGCTTACCGCTACCGTAAGCAACGCTGGTATTGCGGGTTGAAGTGGAGCTAAATTTGGCTCAAAGCCCACTTTTCTGAAGCTAACGCAGCCATTCAGAAAACTTGTAATACCAGCGTTGGCTTAAGGGTGCGCTGGAAAAAAAAAAGCTTGTTAGCACCGCAGGTCTTTACTGACAAAACTCCAAATCTAGCCGTAAATTAAGCTAGTAACCCCTAAACCTAATACCCCCTAAATTTTTAATTAAAATATAACTATCCCTAACCTACTGTAGCAAAGTTATGTCTTAATATAATGTATTTTAAGGAAATTTCATATAAATGGAAGATATTGCTAATATAAACATATAGGAATATAAGGAGTGTCTCATATATAATAAATATTAGACGTGAATTGATCTTGAATTTCATGTGCAGTATTTCATACAAGTAGTTTTTAATATATAGGAAAACTTATAAAACAACAGGGCAATATGGAGATGGTAAATAATATAGATACATCTATAAATATATATATAAGTTCTCCTGAAAATATACTGCAGTAGGAGAAAGAGTGTGTATATATATATATATATATATATATATATACTGTATATATATATTGTAAGCTCAGGAACGAGTAAGTATGCATACAAACTCACCGGACTCTAGATGGTAATGATCTCGGAAGAGCAGCTCCAAACCGATAGGCAGCGTGGTTAGCGTGGATGCATTGCGCTGAACAGCTGAGAGGCTCACAGGTGACGTCACAGGAGCAAAGTGGAATTCAGCTGGAGGTGAAAACGGCTGCACAAACTCCAGGTCGCAGGTTGAAGTAACATAGTGTAACTTTAAACAAAGTTCCAGGACAAAGTAGAAATGATAACTCTTAATAAAAATAGTAGGATAGAATCCAGAATAATAATAATAATAAAGATTTGAATGGTAAATCTGATTCAGATTGTGGCTTAACGAACCAGAGTGTATAACTCAATACCAAGCAATGATATTAGGAAAATGCGGCCCTTAAATAGCCCTAAGAGGAAAGGATGAAATCTCCTCTTAAAGGGCCAGATGTTACAGAGCTCCCCTCCTAATGAACCAGCTGGGTCTGTCAGGATGTCTCCTATGGAATATAGAGACCAACCTTGGTGCTGACAGGTTAACTGATGGTTCCCACAAGTCTTCATCACTGGAAAAGCCTTTCCAGCGAATCAAGTATTGAAGTCATCCAGATACCTTTGTTGAATCCAATACTTCCTCAACCTCATACTCAATATCTGGTATAATTGGAGGGGTTTGAGACTGAGATGTATTGAAATTACAAAGGGTTTTGTAATGTTTGAGTAACAATACATGGAAGGCAGGATGGATTTTATATTGATCAACAAGTTCCAAAGTTACAGCATTGAAATTTATCACCTTTTTAACAGGGAAAGGACCTATATAAAATCTGTTGAATTTTCTATTATTGGTTAGTAAGTCAAAAGTCTCTGAGAGTATTAGTTAAATCATTGATAACTGGGCAATCGCTTTGAATGTTTGGGTATAAATGGAAACTAGGATGATATCCATAATTTGAAAAGAAAAGTGTCATCTTAATAGATGAGATATATGAGTTATTATGAGCAAATTCAGCCAATGGTAAACGTGATGTCCAGTTATCTTGATGTTGAGATTTGTAGCATCTTATGTATTCCTCTAACCAATGGTTTGTCCTTTCAGTCTGTCCATTGGTTTGTGGGTGAAAGGAAGTTGATAGTTTATGATCAAATGTTAAAGTAATACATAGTTGTTTCCATACTTTAGAGGTACATTGGCTACCTCTGTCAGAAGTTATCATGGTTGGTATAACATGGAGTTTTATAACATGTTGTATAAGAAGTTTACTTGTTTCCATGCTAGTTGGTATTTTGTGATATGGAATAAAATGAGCCATTTTAGAAAAGAGGTCTACTACAACCATAATAGTGTTATTTTTCTCTCAACATGGTATCTCAACAATAAAATCAATAGCTATGTCTTTCCAAGGTCTTTCTGGAATTGGCATAGATAAAGGGTAACCAGATGGTTTTCTTCGATCTGTCTTGCAAGTAGTGCATATATCACATGACTCAATATGTTTTAGGACATCTTTAATTTGATTTGGCCACCAATATGATTGTTTAATTAATTCTAGTTCTGTTGACACCAGGCTGTCCTGATAGTTGAGATTCATGATGAACTGTTAGAAGAATCATTGGTCTTAAGGTAGGGGGTACATATAACTTTGTACTGTGATAATATAGACCATCTGAGTGTTGTTGTAAGTTATAATGTATTTTAGTCATGTCAGAATTTAGTTAATCTTTAAAATTTTGAAGAGAGGGTATGATTACCCCTACAATATGTTCATGGGGTATAAGTGGAGTGACAGTAGGTGCTTTAATTGGCTTTTGTGGAAGACGGGATACAATATCAGCCTTAGTATTGTTTGATGCAGGTCTATAGGTTATAGTATAATAGAAACTGGAAAAGAATAGACTCCAACGCAATTGTCTAGATGTGAGTGTACGATTAGTCTTCAAGTACTGAAGATTACGGTGATCTGTATATACAACAATTGGTTCTACTGCACCTTCTAATAAATGACGCCACTGTTCAAATGCACTTTTAACTGCCAATAGCTCTTTTTCCCCTGCATAGTAGTTTAACTCAGAGGGATTTAATACCCGTAAGTATTATGTTACAGGATGTAAAAGATCATTTTGTGGAGATCTTTGAGAAAGTATAGCACCAATTGCGTAATCAGACGCATCTATTTGTAGAGTGTATTGTAGTTGTGGGCCCGGAAATGAAAGTATAGGGGCTGATGTAAAAGCTTTTTTGAGATATAAAAAGGCTTCTTCAGCTAATTCATTCCATTTAAAGTGTATATCTGATTTGGTGAGATTAGTCAGTGGTCTTGCCAATACAGAAAAGTATTTTATGAACTTCCTGTAGAAGTTGACAAAACCAAGGAATCTTTGCACTTTTTTTTATTTTTAGGTGTAGGCCAGTCTAAGATAGCTTGAACCTTAGATGAATCCATACGGATACCGTCTGGAGTGATGTGATATCCTAAAAATTTGATTTCCTTAGTATGGAAGATATATTTCTCTAATTTTACATATAATTTATGTGCTTGTAAACGTGATAATACAGTTCTTACATGTTTAATATGACTACATAAATTATCTGAGAATATAAGTATGTCATCCAAATAAAAGACCACAAATGTGTCTAGGATGTCCCTGAAAACATCATTAATAAACATTTGAAAGGTTGCAGGGGCATTGCAATGCTCGAATGGCATCACTGTATATTCGTACAAACCATACTTTGTACAAAATGCAGTGAGCCATTCATCTCCAAATCGAACATGTATGAGATTATAAGCACCTATCAAATCCAATTTGGTGTAAATTGTGGATCCGTGTAGTCTTTCTATCATTTCAGGGATGAGTGGAAGTGGATATCTATCTTTAATTGTTCTTTTATTTAATTCACGATAATCCACAATTGGCCTCAATGATAAATCTTTATTAATCACGAAAAACATTTCTGCTCCTGCAGGGGATGTAGAAGGACGTATGAATCTTTGCCTAAGATTATCCTTAATATATTCTTTGAGTATTTCAAGTTCTTTCTTAGATATTGGGAAAATGCGCCCATATGGAATATTTGATCCTGGCACTAACTCTATGGGACAATCATATTCTCTATGTGGTGGCAAAACCTCTGCTTCATTTTCATCAAAGACATTGGAAAAATCAACATAATCTTTAGGGATTTGGTTTTCAGATATACTTAACAATTTATGTGTTAATAAACAAGTAGAGGTGCAGTATGATGACTGAAAATTATTTTTTTCAGACCATTGGATCTGTGGCTGATGAAGTCTCAACCAATGTAAACCTAATACCATAGGGGACATAGGTGAATCAATAATATCAAAGGAAATAAACCTGTGATGATTATTATTGATTGCGTCTGATAATGGAATTGTCTCATGATATATACGTCCAGATTCTAACAATTTTCCATCAAGAAGATGCACAGGGACTGTTTTTTTCTTTCACCAAAAAATTTATCAGGTGGGCTTATAGGATGATCTGGATTATTTTTAGAAAGCGTAGTTGGAGTACTTAACCCTTATTTGATTATGTTTCTGAGTGTAAGGTTTTCAACCTGGAGGTCTCTAAGACCCTGTGATAACTGGTCAACTTTATGAGTCAGTTCCCTGACGTGGTTTGTTAATTCAGTAGGATTAATTATTTTTAACCCCTTTATCCAGGCTTGGTATTCTGTAACAAAGTTATGTCTTAATATAATGTCTTTTAAGGAAATTTCATATAAAGGAAGATATTGCTATTATAAACATATATGAATATAAGGAGTATCTCATATATAATAAATATTAGATGTTAATTGATCTTGAATTTCATGTCCAGTATTTCATATGAGTAGTTTTTAATATATAGGAAAACTTATAAATATGGAGTTGGTAAATAATATATATAAATCTTAGTAAGCACAAATATATATAAGTTCTCCTGAAAATATACTGCATGTATATATGTATTTTGTAAATTGAGGAACGAGTAAGTATGCATACAACCTCACCGGACTCTAGATGATAATGATCTCTGAAGAGCAGCTCCAAACTGACAGGCAATCCAAACAGTGTAGTTATCGTGGATGCGTTGCACCGAACAGCTAAGAGGCTCACAGGTGACATCACAGGAGCGATGGGGAATTCAGCTGGAGGTGAAAATGGCTGCACAAAATCCAGGTTGCAGGTTGAAGTAACAGAGTGTAACTTTAAACAAAGTTCCAGTACAAAATAGAAACAATAACTCTTAATAAAAAGAGTAGGATGGAATCCATAATAATAATAATAATAAAGATTCAAATGGTAAATCCAATTCAGAGTGTGGCTTATAAAACCAGAGTGTATAACTCAATATCAAGCAATGATATTAGGAAAATGTGGCCCTTAAATAGCCCTAAGAGGAAAGGATGAAAACTCCTCTTAAAGGACCAGATGTTACACCTACAATAAAGCCGTACCTTGCATTCCTATTGGCTGATTTGATTCTTCAAATTTAAATCAGCCAATAGGATAAGAGCTTCTGAAATCCTATTGGCTGTTCAAAACAGCCACTAGGGGGGGGGGGGGGCAGAGCTGGCAGCCAAGCTGTAAGATGCACTTTAGATCAGTTCCAGCTATACCAGTCTGAAAAGTCTGATTTTAGGGCTAAAAAGTTGTATAAAAGTTCACTAATACAGGGACATAGTGCTCAAGAGCAACACCCGTGAAACTTGATTGGGACAGGGGGACAGAAAAAGTCAGGAGAGTAAGCAGAAAACTGTAGATCGAGTGGCCTGCCGCCGCAGCTGGGTCTCCCACTATTGCCCTGCCAGCTACATCTACAGAGCCGGAGGGGAGGTAAACATCTGGACTAGAGTGAAGGTCCCGGAGCAACTTAAACAATAAAGGAATAACTCTGAAACCACACGCACACCACGCATGACTCTACAACCTTCCATGGCCTGCAAAACAACTCCGGACCGATCAACTTTCAGAGGTACCGGGACTGAGGTACTCACACTGTCTCCTACAGAACAGTCAGTGAAGTCAGAAGTCCCCTCTGACTTAAGATCTCAGAGACACTCTGACAGCCTATCGTAGTTACCACGCCAAGTATAAGGCCCAATATAGTTTAGACAAGGCTTACGGAGATCACTCACAGAGGCTAACAAGCTATACACAGGGAAGCAGTAATACCCTTCAACTCTGTAGCTATAAAGGGGTAGGGAAGGAATAAATACCCCTTTGAAATTATTGTTGTCGTCACATAAGAGGCCTAGCAGTTGGCCCGGTACTATATTAAGGTGCGAACCCTTGCCCCAGCTACGCAGTGTATATTCCACCTGCATTAACCAAATTGGCCCTGGTGCCTGTGGTTCAACAGATCCACTAGCTTTAGTACCAAGGAATATTTTTCACGCTTGTAACCTGGGTATTGAGGCATTGCAGGGATTGGGAGACAGTCTTAGAGCCAGTACAGCTAACCCTGATCAACTTCCAGCAGTTTGAGACACCGACCTGTGTGTATCCCTAGGCACCATCGTCCCTATACACTAAGTCTGGTTCTTGCTGGACCTGCCTTTTCTAACAGAGACGTTGACCCTTTGTGCTCAGGAGCCCTAGGTCTGATCAGTCCTCACAGTCTGATTAGTCCTCACAGTGGTATTGATCGGTACTAAGACTCTGACCGTTATCCCCCTAAGGGAGCCCGCAAGCTATGTGGCCTTAACTCAACAAAAAGATTTTGTGCTTAATGTGCAAATGGTAAGAGGGGGGACCACAAGTCACTAAATGTTTCTGTTTATCACCGACTCACTTTTCCTGTTTTGCCTGTCTGGAACCTCCTCCACTATTGCCATCTGTCGTCCTATTATTTTACAAGGTCCCACCCCAATGGCGCAGCCTAACAAAAGAAAGCCTAAATCAGCTGTGGGCCCCAAAAGAACAGTGGCGGACCATTTCAATCCCATATCTTCCCCCGCACTAGGGGATTCTCAGGACAGACTGACTATGTCCCAGCCCACACCCGACACTATTGCCACAACTTGCCAAGCATTGCAAGATGCTGCTCCACCAAATGTGACTCCTGCCTTTATATCGGTCACTCTCAAATCTTCGCTAGAGGCACATCACTCCTCTTTTCAAACCCAAATCACTGCCTCTTTAGCCGTTCTGCGGCGAGACCTAACCTCTACTTCAGAGTGGCTAGACACAGTGGAAAGAAAACAGTAAGATATGGCAGTAGGCCAAGCCAATGTTCTGTCTTTTGCCCAAAACTTGGCAGAGCAACTACCCATGCTTGAAAACAAAATGGCAAGGAGTTCCGGAAAGTGTGGCCTCTGGTGACCTATTGACATACCTGGCTGAATACTTTGGATGTTTGTCACCCCTTCCAACTCAAAGAAAGGTCTTATTGACCAAGCACATAGGGCTCTACGCCCCAGAAGTTTGGCCCCTGATAAACCAGGGGACATCATATTGAGACTGCGCTTTTACACATACAAAAAGAGGCTGGTAAGAGCATCTCTCTCTAAACCTACCCTTTCTGATCAATTCCAGAGCATCAACATAATTGCAGATCTCTCTTTTTGCACTCTCCAACAGCTTAAATCATTTGGGAAATATACAAAATAGCTAAACTGATTAGTGTTAGTACCAGTCTATTTTGGGACACCTTGTAAGTGGTGACTGGCTTAGCAGAATATGGCCATATTGTGTGACTAAGATCCCATTTTTATTTAAAAGCATATTTAAAAGACAAAACTTTTTGCAGCATAAATATATGTTAATAATATTGTGAGATAAAGATCCCAATTTTATTTGAACAATTTATAGAATATTTAGCAGTCAAATATATTGTTTGAAGTATATACAAATATGTTGTAATGTGGACTTAAGTGTTTAGATGTGCGCCAATACTTGTTGTGTTGTTTTGTTATTTTAGTCACTTTGGCAGCACTCCCACAATATGTGTGCATATATATAAAAGGCCTGTTTTTCTATCAGGTGGTGTACTTAACCAAACCCCTCCTCTGTTGTTAGATACACCTCTAATTGTGCTTGGGTCAGGGGGAAAATAGAAATTTCTTGTTATATACTTGGTTTTACTACTTACTGTTTACATTGCTCCAGTTCCAACACCTTTCTTAGGTGGTGTTTTAGTTCTTACAGAATTTGACTATAGCTTATTTGTTCCTAGGCTCTGTTTATGTACCAATTTATTTGTCTGTATCTGTTATTTGATTGCTAAAATGATAAGTGGATTGGGTTTTATGCAGATAAAGTGTAATTTTATCCTATTTTTGGAATTGTTCAAATTCTCCAAAATGTTGGTATACTGGCTTAGCATACTTACTTTCATAATTTTATTTACCTGTACTGTTTGTGTGTCTAGTTCTGTCTGGTTTTGTTATCCTTGTTTTGTTTGTTCTGTCTTGTAGCAGTGTTTCTCTTGTTTCTGCATTGTTTGTCTTGTTTTGTGTAGTTTTGAGTTCTTTTGTTTTGTTTTTTGTGACTTGATGGCCTCCCCCTCCCTTCCTTAGGCCATTACTAGCGCCTTGCTGCCGGCACCCGTTTTCGACCCCCCCCCCCCTCTAAAGTACTCTAAATTTTACTTCGGAGGCTGCCGACGCAGTTTACATTCTTTGAATACTGCATAACCTTACTGGCTAGACTTCTGATGTCATTGCTTTAAGGTTCTCGCTGAGTGATTTCTAACTCTTCTCACTCTACTTTTCTACTCTTCCTCTTCTTTTTCTCTATTCCATAATGACGCATAACTGTATTACCCAGAACATTAGGGGGCTTAACTCTCCGACAAAGCAAAGCATATTGCTACGGTTTTATAAAAATAAGGCCCAATTCGTTTTTTTGCAAGAAACCCATTGGTTAAAAGATTAAAAACTCACAATCCAATCCAAGCTGTTCCCGGTTGTTGAAGTGGCAAGTTTCTCTCAAAAATCGAGGGACTGCTATTCTTATCCACAAGGATATCTCTTATGAAAACATTCATGTAGAAGCTGACCCACAAGGTAGATACCTTATTCTTATTTGTAAACTTGATGGTGTTGTCTATACCTTGGCCTCGTACTATGGTCCCAATAAACAACACATTAGAGCACTTTGCAATTTTTTTTAAAAAATTAGAGTCCATACACCAAGGCCTCTTCATGGCGGAGGATTTTAACATTGTTTGGGACCCTCACCTGGACAAGAAAATACAATACAACCCGCAAATTCTATAAAGCCATAACCAAACTTTCACACAAATTTAGGAACCTAATGTCTCAATTAAATCTTTTTGATATCTGGCTCATCTTCTCGCGACTATACCTACTTCTCTTATTCACAAATAGATGTTTTTTTCTGTGAACCGAGACTCTTAGATAGTGTAACCAGTTCATGGATCCCTCAATGCCCCTGGTTGGACCACGATCATATCCATATTACTTTGAAATCCCTAGTAGAGATACAGCATTCCCCGGCATGGCATCTCTCTTCTTACTTTTTCTCCTCTCTGGAAACTGCTTCTGCCATTGTTAGATATCTTGCAGAGTTTCTGAGATAAACAATAATGGCACAGTAGATGAGTTTACATTATGGGCCTCATTAAAAGCCTACATACGGGGATCATTCATTAAAATAGCGTCTGCACAAAAAAAAACACAAAGGGGAAACTCTAGAACACTTTCTAGTGAACCTTCATTAAACGTCATAAAACTAACCCTATGCCCCAGCTCTCTAAACATCTAGCAGACCTTAAATTGCGGATTGTCCAACTAGAAACTGAAAGGACAGCTGACAGGCTCCTTAGACTTAAATAAATATATTATTATAAAGGCAATAAAGCCGATAGACTTCTAGCTAATAAGTTGAGACAGCGGAAGGCGGCAGTACGCATAAATTCGCTAAAAGTGAAGGGGCAACATATAACCAAACCAAAAGATATAGTTACAGCTTTTGCAGACTATTATTCCTCTCTCTACAATTTAGCACAAGATAACATGCCCCCCCTCTGACCCCTGACACCATTAATGCTTTCCTTGCCAACCTAAACCTTCCTTCTGTCCCCCAAGAGCAGATGAACTTCTTGCAGAACCCAACCACTTTGGAGGTAAAGACTGCTATTAAGTTCCTTAAGGCTTTTAAATCCCCAGGGCTGGATAGCTTTTCAGATTTAGTCTATAAATTTTTTTAAAAACAACTAATACCTCTTCTAGTGTGGTTCTTCACATTAGCGAGCTCTTGTGGAACTTTCCCTGCTGAATTTCTACAGGCAATAATTATTACACTTCCCAAACAAGGGAAGGATCCCAATGAAGGCACAAGCTATTTTGTTGTTAAATATAGACGTTAAGCTCTACACCAAGATAATAGCCTCACATATTAACCTCCTTTTGCCATCATTAATTGACAGCAACCAGGTAGGTTGCTGTCAATTAATAATAAATTTATTAACCCCTAAACCTAATAAATTTATTAACCCCTAAACCTAAGTCTAACCCTAACCCTAATACCCCCCTAACTTAAAAATAATTTAAATACATCTAAATAAATTTACTATAATTAACTAAATTATTCCTATTTAAAACTAAATACTTATAAAATAAAACCTAAGCTAGCTACAATATAACTAATAGTTATAACTAATTGTAGCTATCTTAGGATTTATTTTTATTTTACAGGCAACTTTGTATTTATTTTAACTAGGTACATTAGTTATTACATAGTTATTAATTATTTAATAACTACCTAGTTAAACTAGTTACACTATAATTAAATTAATTACCCAAACTACCTACAATTAATTACAATTAAATTAAACTAAATTACGGGAAAAAAACACTAAATTACAGAAAATAAAAAATAAATTACAATTTTTTAAAACTAATTACATTTTTTTAAAATGGGTATTAGAATAGGAATAATTTGTATTATTTTTGATAATTTGTTTGTTATTTTGTGTAATGTATTTTTTTATGTTTTGGGGTGGGTTTTGAATTTTAGATTAGGGCTTGGGCAGCAAAAGAGCTAAATGTCCTTTTTACTTTATTTTTATTTTGTGGGTTTAGGGGGTGGGGGTTTGTATACTGTTTGTACTAGGTGTTTGTTTTGTTTTGTAGCAAAATAGCTGTTAACTTTAGGGTAATTCTCTACAAAAGGCCCTTTTAAGGCCCCCCAAAAGGCCCTTTTAAGGGCCCTTGGTCATTTATTACAGATTAGGGTTTTTTATTTTGGGGTGTTTTTGTTTGTTTTTTATTAAAGGGTATTGGAATAGGAATAATTTTATTGTTTTATATAATTTTGTTTGTTAATTTTTGTAATGGTAGTTTTTTTATTTTTTGTAATTGTAGTGTTTTTTATTTTTTGTAATGTTAGGTTTTAGTGTAAGGCATGTTAAGTCTTATTTCATAGGTAAGTTTGTATTTATTTAACTAGGTAGTTAGTAAATTAAACTATTTACTAACTAGTGTACCTAGTTAAAATAAATACAAACTTACCTGTGAAATAAAAACCTAAGCTAGCGACAATAGGTTTTATTTCACAGGTAAGTATGTATTTAGTTTTAAATAAGTATTATTTAGTTAATAATTGTAACTTTAGTTTAGCTCTATTTTAATTATGTTAAAGTTAGTGGGGGTTAGGGTTACGGTTAGGTTTAGGGTTAGGGTTACGTTAGGGTTAGGTTTAGGGGTTAAAATAGTTTAATTTAGGTTGTAGCAATGTAGGGGGCTGGCGGTTTAGGGGTTAATAGGTTTATTTAGTGGTAGTGATGTGGGAGGCCAGAGATTTAGGGGTTAATACCTTTATTTAGTGGCGCCGATGTGGGGGAGCAACGGAATAGGGGTTATTAACTTGAATATAGTGGCGGCGATGTTGGGGTGCGGCGGAATAGGGGTTTATAACTTTAATATTGTGGCGACGATATAGAGAGCGGCAGATAAGGTGTTAATAATTTTATTTAGGTGGCAGAAATATCGGGAGTGGCAAATTAGGGGTTAATAACATGATGTAGTTGTCGGCAATGTCGGGGGCAGCAGATTAGGGGTGTTTAGACTCAGGGTTTATGTTAGGGTGTTAGGTTTAAACATAACTTTTTTTCCCCATAGACATCAATGGAGCTGTGTTACGGAGTTTTTCATTCTGCGATCGCAGGTGTTAGGCTTTTTTTTAGCCCGCTCTCCCCATTGATGTCTATGGGGGAAGCGTGCACAAGCACGTCAAAACAGAGCATGGATTGTGTGCGGCATGGAGCTCAACGCAACCATATTGCACGCACAAGCCGGCTGTTTGAAAACTTGTAATGGCTGCGCTATAGGGGGTTAAATAACGCAACTTTTGTTGCGTTCATTAATTTTCCTATAGCGCGCATAACTCGTAATCTAGCTGACAGTTTTCAAAATCAAATGGATTGGTAACATGCATGGGATAACTTGGCAAACATGATAATATTAAGTAAATAAAATATATTTTTTTATATTATATTTATATAATATTTCCAATTTAATAACCCAGTATTAAATTTTATCTCATAAGGAATACATTTTGTGATGTTCCAAGATAAGATCTATTGGAAAAAAATACAGTTTAACATTAGGGAAAATGTTACTATAATCTAATAACTCAATTATAAATGTTGTTTTTTTTCATATAATTAGTTAAATTACATTTAACTTTGTTGTATTAAGTATGATTTAAAGGAGCTTATTGGTTTGGTCTTTCTAGCTTAGGCAGCCTTTTGTTATTGTGTTATTTTTTAATAGACAATTTCTGTTTTGAAAGATAAAATGATGTTTAAAGCAATCGTGAATTTAGTATTGTATTTTTAAACTCTCAGAACACTGCAGTGTAAGCATAACAGTCTGATTGCTGCATTTGTATATTAAAGATAACTTTAATCTTCTGTGGCAGAGATTTATGAAATACTATTGTAAATGTATGTTTCATGCTCAAGAACAAATTACGTTTTTGAAGACAAAACAATTCAAAGAAGCCTATAGATTACTTTGACTATGGAACAGTATAAATTATGTCTAATCACATACTGTTAGAATGGAAAGCAGAGCTATTTAAATATAACTTGTTTTGTCTTTTTTTTTTTTTGAAGAATGATGTTTTCGTATACTATGGCATATCATTATAACATATAACCTTTTTTCCATTAATGCTTTAGGCTATATAACTTAAAATTCTAAATTATGTTGTTCATAATGTAAAAAAAATGGTGATGAAAATGAGTTACTTTAGTTAATTGAGACAGATGCTTCTTCCTGTATGATATACATGTATTATAATTAAAAAAAGGAAACATCAATTATAGTTGGCTAAATCCATTTAGAATGTTGTTCAGATGGTATGACAGAATTTCTTCACTAAAATGTTAAAGGGACATTAAACACTAAACAAATTTTAGATAGAATGAAGCATTGAAATAAAAGATTAGTCTGAGAATATATGTAGATGTATTTTTAAGGTTTCATTAACTGTTTAAATAGTGACAAAATAAGTGTAAAGTTTTAGTGTCTATAAAACAATGGGAGCTGCCATGTTGTAACTTAGGTTACCTTCTCTGTTTGGGTCAATTAGGAACAGTTATAAATAAGTCACTAGAGTGTGCAGCCAATGGCTATGTGGAATATAACAGTGTTCTGCACTTCCAGTTCTAACAGGAACTGAAATGTTCACAATTTCAGAATGTAATTACAGGAAAAGGGGACAAAATAAATAGTTAAAGTATATTGCAGACTTTTTTATACATATACAATTTGTTTAATACAAACTAACACATAGCGCTACCTATTAAAACCACAAATCAAGAAGTATAAATGAAATATAAGCCAGAAAGGACTCAAGAACTACAATACTAAGACATCACCAGCATAAGGTGAGTGGTCACACGTAGGATTACCAAGTGGAGTTTTCCCAAGCGTCTGGATGAATCCGATATAAATCATAAATCCTTTGATGAGGATTCTACATGGAGACCAACCTCAGAACCAACAGAGAACACTGCGAGTGAGAGAAATCCGCAAGAAAGTGCTACCTGGACAAAGACCGCAACTCCCTCGGCTATACCGTTCCTAGCAAATGATCTAAGTATGTATGCCTTATAGAGAAATAGGTAACTGAAAAGCTCTAAACTCGACGTACGTTTTGTTCCGTATACAACTGAACTTTTTCAAGAGTGATGATACTGCGTTTTGATTTGCTTGTATATTATACACAACACATAGAACATCTGGCCCTCTCTTGTAAGCATACAGCTAAATTAAAAGCAAAATAGAGAGTTAAATACACCATTTGGGCAAAAGGTGATAGGCCCATGACCATGTTAAGTTGTCTTCCTCCCTGGGTCCCTAACCCACAGCCGCACAATGCTTGCCTTCCACCAAACACTAAGATACAAACAAGGGTGACACAGGGGTTTTGTAATGGTGTAACTGCCTGAGATCCTGAAAGCTGGGCAGCTGTCTGTGAGTTCTAGTAAGCACCCAGGGCTGTGAGTTTTGCAGGGTCATATGATGTGTACCCAGTCTGGTTTGAGAATTCAGTCCATTTCCTTTTTTTAAATTCTTCTAGTGAAATTACACAGGACCTGTGTCACCCTTGTGTGTATCTCAGTGCATCTATACATTGCTATAGAAGGGAACCTTTGTCTGTGGAATTAGTGAAGTCTTTTCTAGATTCACCTTCCAACCGTGAGTTCTCAGAAAGGTCAACACTGTGTCTGTATGAGACTTTGTTAGATGATAAGTTGATGCCTGAATCAAGATATCGTCCAGATAAGGCGCCACTGCTATGCCCCACGGCCTGAGAAATGCCAGAAGAGATCCTAGAACCTTTGTGAAGATTCTGGGTGCAGTGGCCAACCCGAAGGGAAGAGCCACGAACTGAAAATGTTTGTCCAGGAAGGCAAACCTTAGGTACTGATGATGATCCTTGCGAATAGGAATATGAAGGTATGCATCCTTCAAGTCCACGGTAGTCATATATTGACCCTCCTGGATCATTGGTAAAATTGTTTGCATAGTCTCCATCTTGAACGAAGGGAATCTGAGAAACTTATTTAGACTCTTGAGATCTAAAATAGGTCTGAAAGTTCCCTCTTTTTTGGGAACCACCAAAAGATTTGAGTAAAACCCCTGCCCCTCTTCCAGTCTTGGAACGGGACGAATTACCCCCATAGTAGAGAGGTCTTTTACACAATGTAAGAACGCCTCTCTTTTTATCTGGTCTACAGACAATCGTGAAAGAAGAAATCTCCCCCTTGGAAGAAATCCTTTGAATGCCAGTTGATACCCGTGGGTCACAATTTCCAGTGCCCAGGGATCCTGAACATCTCTTGCCCAAGCCTGGGCAAAGAGAGAAAGTCTGCTCCCTACTAAATCCGGTCCAGGATCGGGGCCGCCCCTTCATGCTGTCTTGGTAGCAGCAGCGGGCTTCTTGGGTTGTTTACCCTTGTTCCAAGCCTGGTTGGGTCTCCAGACGGACTTGGCCTGAGCAAAATTCCCTTCCTGTTTTTTGGAGGAAGAGGAAGAAGAGGGTACTCCTTTAAAGTTCCGAAAGATACAAAAATTATTTTGTTTACCTCTCATCTTAACAGACTTATCCTGAGGTAGAGCATGACCTTTACCTCCAGTAATTTCACAGATGATTTCCTTCAATTCAGGCCCAAATAGGGTCTTACCCTTGAAAGGAATAGCCAAGAGCTTTGACTTAGATGACACATCAGCAGACCACGTTTTTAACCATAACGCTCTACGCGCTAAAATGGCAAATCCTGCATTCTTAGCCGCCAATTTATCAATTTGAAAGGCGGCATCTGTGATAAAAGAATTAGCTAGCTTGAGAGCTTTAATTCTATCTAAAATATCCTCTAAAGGAGTCTCCATCTTAAGAGACTCTTCTAAGGCATCAAACCAGAAAGCCGCTGCAGTAGTAACTGGAACAATGCAGGCTGTTGGTTTTAAAATAAAACCTTGATGAATGAATAACTTCTTTAGAAGACCCTCTAATTTCTTATCCATAGGGTCTTTGAAAGCACAGCTGTCCTCAATAGGAATAGTTGTACGCTAAGCCAGGGTAGATATAGCTCCCTCCACCTTGAGGACAGACTGCCAAGAGTCCCGAATGGTGTCTGATATGGGATACATTTTCTTAAAAGTAGGAGGAGGAGAGAACGGTATACCCAGTCTGTCCCATTCTTTTTTGATAATTTCTGAGATTCTCTTAGGAACCGGAAAAACATCAGTGTAAATGGGTACTTCTAGATATTTGTCCATTTTACACAATTTTGCTAGTGGCACCAAAATAGGGTCACAGTCATCCAGAGTCGCTAAGACCTCCCGAAGTAGTAGGTGTTCTAGCTTAAATTTAAAAGACATGAATCTGTCTGAGGTAACACACTTCCCGGTTCCGAAAGTTCTCCCTCAGACAAAATTTCCCTGACCCCCAACTCAGATCCCTGTGAGGGCACATCGGAAATAGCCAACAAAGTGTCAGAGGACTCAATATTCACATTTATTCCTGTCCTACTGCGTTTACCCTGTAACCCTGGTAACAAACGGCTAGCTTTAGAGTTTTGTCGGTAACGACCCTCGTAGCTAACGCTGGATTTTTTTCTCCCGCACCTTTTAAATACCGCTGGTATTTAGAGTTCACAGAAGGGCTGCGTTAGGCTCCAAAAAGGGAGTGTATAGCATATTTAACGCCATTGCAACTTACGGACGCGGCCAGCTTTAAAAACGTGCTCGTGCACGATTCCCCCATAGAAAACAATGGGGCAGTTTGAGCTGAAAACAAAAAACTAACACCTGCAAAAAAGCAGCGTTCAGCTCCTAACGCAGCCCCATTTTTTCCTATGGGGAAACACTTCCTAAGTCTGCACCTAACACCCTAACATGAACCTCGAGTTTAAACACCCCTAACATTACACTTATTAACCCCTAATCTGCCGCCCCCGCTATCGCTGACCCCTGCATATTTTTTTTTAACCCCTAATCTGCCGCTCCGTACACCGCCGCAACCTACATTATACCTATGTACCCCTAATCTGCTGCCCCTAACACCGCCGACCCCTATATTATATTTATAAACCCCTAATCTGCCCCCCACAACGTCGCCACCAGCTACTTACAGTAATTAACCCCTAATCTGCTGACTGGACCTCACCGCTACTCTAATAAATGTATTAACCCCTAAAGCTAAGTCTAACCCTAACACTAACACCCCCCTAAGTTAAATATAATTTAAATCTAACAAAATAAATTAACTCTTATTAAATAACTTATTCCTATTTAAAGCTAAATACTTACCAGTAAAATAAACCCTAATATAGCTACAATATAAATTATAATTATATTATAGCTATTTTAGGATTTATATTTATTTTACAGGCAACTTTGTATTTATTTTAACCAGGTACAATAGCTATTAAATAGTTAATAACTATTTAATAGCTACCTAGTTAAAATAATTACAAAAGTACCTGTAAAATAAATCCTAACCTAAGTTACAATTAAACCTAACACTACACTATCAATAAATTAATTAAATAAAATACCTACAATTAAATCTAACACTACACTATCAATAAATTAATTACATGAAATACCTACAAATAAATACAATTAAATAAATTAACTAAAGTACAAAAAATAAAAAAAGCTAAGTTACAAAAAATATAAAAATTAATTACAAACATAATAAAAATATTACAACAACACTTCCGGTTGGCGGCGTTTTAAGATGGCCACTGATTCCTGAGGCTCCGTGAAGCTCGGAATTACGAGAGGCTATCCATATCGCCATCCTTCTTTCCCTTGGCAATATTTGTGCCCGGGACCCCTCCTGGATCAAGGCATTCCACCCCTTGGCCGCCGAGAAGCAAATCGAAGCTGTAAAGGCTGTTTGACTCAGTAATAGGCTGATTGCCGCCAAACTGCACTTGGTGCCGCTTTCATTTAGCACTTGTCGACACTAATCTCTGACCTGGTATAATGGAGATGCTCTTCGCAGGGGGACCCTTCAGTGATGCCCTCGTCTTGGCTGAGTTGAGAGCCATGCTTCTGCCTAGAATAGACTGCCTCCTAACATCTTGTGCTGGTTTATGCAGCATGTTGAGAGCAACGGCACAAGCTTACCAGCAAAAGCAACGCTCCTCCAACCCCACCCCGCAAGCAAAGATGTCCGGACCGTCTCCCTCCTGTTTGAGCCTGCCGATACCCGCCAAGGAACAAAGCTGGCGATCAGAGAAAGGCTCACTGACATCCCTACTGGCCCATTCAGTACTTAATACGGATCTGGACATAGTCTCTAAACTGTCTCCTACAGGTAATGCCGCTCAAGCCTATAATACCAGTCTCGTTAAGTCTATGAGCGAACTACTGCATTCCCAGTATGAATTCCATACTACATCTGAGACCCTGCATGTTTCTCCTACTTACCGGAAAAAAAACATGCCTGCACGATTGGCCAATAACTCCCGGCTTCCTAATGAGAACAAGGAATATACACAGGCCATAGTTCTGGGACTCGTAACAGGGAACTTACATGACGCAGGCCTGAAAGTCATGCTTTGCTCTTGCTCATGCGAGAGGTGCTGTTGGTGGGGACAGAGAGCAGCCCGGTTAGCTACGGGAGTTGGTTGACCTGCCCATTGACATCTCTCTGCTATGAGGCCGGTTGCTTCCCGGTCTAAACATGTGTCCCGCAAAGTTAAATGGAACTTGACGTTTAGCATTGAGTATTGCTTCTCTAACTATACAATTATATCCAGTTGAGTTATTGCTTGTTTTTCATTGTCTTCCCCTGTTTACCCTTTCACCTTATGCTTTGCCATCTCCTCTATACATCAGGTAGCGTTATTGGTCATGGGCAAAATTTGATAGATTAAATGCTGGGACTTGTGTACTAGGTTTAATAGATATTTGTCTAAATTCCCTGTGTCAGCATTTACATTTTACTGTTCTCACCCCCCCTTGAGAGGAAATGCTCGGTATGCAGTCTTACTTTATTTCGTCTCTGACGCAAGGTGTCTGCTTCACACTTAACGGAACATTACTCTGGGTGATTTAGGGTGTTGAATCCTGACACACATGTCGTCCTCTAGGACACTTATGCACTATTATTACTTGCCAGTGTTGGTCTGCACATTTTAGAAAGTACCATGATTAGAAATACACAAAATTAGAGAGGCCTTTGATTCTACTTTGTAACCTTGCTGAAATATACCAATCTGCACGAATCCCTGCTTAACAGCTATGTTACTTAGGTTGTAAAATATCAAAGCCTGGCCAGTCATGACTAGACATGCACTGAATCTCTACACTGCCCTCTAACTTTGCAGAAGCATGTGAACAAGATTGGGATCTGGCCATTTGTTTTCATTCTATAAACCATTGCAATATTTTCCAGACTAGACTAGCAATGTATATATTATCATTAATATCATATCAGAGTTGGGTGACATATGTTGCCACATTATTCTGAATAAACTTAACCCCTACACGATTGCAGTACGTTACTGCTTTAATGTTCTGTGGGCTTAACCCTTGCCCTTGGCATTGCATATAAGTGTCTACCCTATATTTTGTCTAATTATGTCAGCATGCTTATCAAGTTCCCCCACTGTATGCCTGCAACTTTCTTAGTAGTTTGTTGGCTGTTTTGATATCTGGAAATCACGGAATGTTATTGTAGTTTGTTAATACCTACTCTCCTGAGGTACATACACTTCCCTCTTAACGTCTCTCATGAGCACTAGTATCGTATCAGGGCTGGGTGACACAGGTCGCTACATTAATTATAGCAGCTGAATAAAATCAACCCCTACATGACTACAGCACGTTACCGTTCTAATGTTTCCACGGGCCTAGCCCTTGCCCTTATTATTAGGTATAAATGCCAACTCTATATTCTGCCCAAAATGTCAACAAACGCATCAAGTGTCCAGTTGCATGTCTGAATTATGAGAATTATGAGAGTTACACTTTCGTAGTTGTGTTTACTGTTCTAATCTTTGGAAATTTTGGAATGTTACTTTATTTTGCTAACACCCACGCTCCTGAAGTACACACACTTCTCTTCTAACATTTCTCATGAGCAATATGATATACCATAAACTTAAAAAGTCTTCACCAATATAAATAGTCCAACACTATTACTGACCTAATATTGTACCAATGTTAACACGCTGTGCCATGGATTGCTGTGTGAGGCACGCGGGAATGTTATTTATATGACTGTATACACTTGCTGTGTTTCCCCCCCATCCCTTACCACTCTACCCGCCCTTCTCCCCTGACATCCTCCCCCCTTCCGTCTCCCCTGTTTTATGTTTGTTTGTTTGGTTGTTTGTTAATAATATTAAAAACCCCAATATTGTGGTGCAAGCTGATATCTATTAGATTGACCTATGGTAAATTTCAAAGCTACATATATCTTGTATTGTTATATCTGCTTCTCTTTTTTGGCTCACCCTGCGAGGTGGGCCGATGATGAAACTTGTAACTATGCACCCTTTATTGGTTATAAATAAAAGTTTAAAAAAAAAAAAAATATTACAACAATTTTAAGCTAATTACACCTACTCTAAGCCCCCTAATAAAATAACAAAGCTCCTCAAAATAAAAAAATGCCCTACCCTATTCTAAAATTAAAATAGAAAAGCTCTTTTACCTTACCAGCCCTTTAAAGGGCTTTTTGCGGGGCATGCCCCAAAGAATTCATCTCTTTTGCCTGGAAAAAAAAACATACAATACCCCCCCAACATTACAACCCACCACCCACATAGCCCTAATCTAACCCAAACCCCCTTAAATAAACCTAACACTAAGCCCCTGAAGATCTTCCTACCTTGTCTTCACCATGCCAGGTATCACCGATCGTTCCAGGCTCCGAAGTCTTCATCCAAGCCCAAGCGGGGGCTGGAGATCCTTTATCCGGCTAAAGTCTTCTATCAAGCTGCAAGAAGAAGTCCAGAAGAGGCTCCAAAGTCTTCATCCTATCCGGGCAGAAGAGGAGATCCGGACCGGCAACCATCTTCATCCAAGCGACATCTTCTATCTTCATCCGATGACGAGCGGCTCCATCTTGAAGACCTCCAGCGCGGATCCATCCTCTTCTTCCGACGTCCTAAGTCTGAATGAAGGTTCCTTTAAATGACGTCATCCAAGATGGCGTCCCTCGAATTCCGATTGGCTGATAGGATTCTATCAGCCAATCGGAATTAAGGTAGGAAAAATCTGATTGGCTGATGGAATCAGCCAATCAGATTCAAGTTCAATCCGATTGGCTGATCCAATCAGCCAATCAGATTGAGCTCGCATTCTATTGGCTGATCGGAACAGCCAATAGAATGCAAGCTCAATCTGATTGGCTGATTCAATCAGCCAATCAGATTTTCCCTACCTTAATTCCGATTGGCTGATAGAATCCTATCAGCCAATCGGAATTCGAGGGACGCCATCTTGGATGACGTCATTTAAAGGAACCTTCATTCGGACTTAGGCATGGTGAAGACAAGGTAGGAAGATCTTCAGGGGCTTAGTGTTAGGTTTATTTAAGGGGGGTTTGGGTTAGATTAGGGGTATGTGGGTGGTGGGTTGTAATGTTGGGGGGGTATTGTATGTTTTTTTTTCCAGGCAAAAGAGCTGAATTCTTTGGGGCATGCCCCGCAAAAAGCCCTTTTAAAGGCTGGTAAGGTAAAAGAGCTTTTATATATTAATTTTAGAATAGGGTAGGGCATTTTTTTATTTTAGGGGGCTTGGTTATTTTATTAGTGGGCTTAGAGTAGATGTAATTATCTTAAAATTGTTGTAATATTTTTATTATGTTTGTAATTAATTTTTTTATTTTTTTTTAACTTAGCTTTTTTTATTTTTTTGTACTTTAGTTAGTTTATTTAATTGTATTTATTTGTAGGTATTTCATGTAATTAATTTATTGATAGTGTAGTGTTAGGTTTAATTGTAGATAATTGTAGGTATTTTATTTCATTAATTTATTGATAGTGTAGTGTTAGGTTTAATTGTAACTTAGGTTAGGATTTATTTTACAGGTAATTTTGTAATTATTTTAACTAGGTAGCTATTAAATAGTTATTAACTATTTAATAGCTATTGTACCTGGTTAAAATAAATACAAAGTTGCCTGTAAAATAAATATAAATCCTAAAATAGCTACAATATAATTATAATTTATATTGTAGCTATATTAGGGTTTATTTTACAGGTAAGTATTTAGCTTTAAATAGGAATAAGTTATTTAATAAGAGTTAATTTATTTTGTTAGATTTAAATTATATTTAATTTAGGTGGGTGTTAGTGTTAATGTTAGACTTAGCTTTAGGGGTTAATAAATTTATTAGAGTAGCGGTGAGGTCCGGTCGGCATATTAGGGGTTAATACTTGAAGTTAGGTGCAGTGATGTTAGGGAGGGCAGATTAGGGGTTAATATTATTTATTATAGGGTTATTGAGGCGGGAGTGCGGCGGATTAGGGGTTAATAACTTTATTATAGTAGCGGTGAGGTCCGGTCGGCAGATTAGGGGTTAATAATTGTAGGTAAGGTAGCAGCGACGTTGGGGGCGGCAGATTAGGGGTTAATAAATATAATATAGGGGTCGGCAGTGTTAGGGGCAGCAGATTAGGGATACATAGGGATAACGTAGGTGGCGGAGGTGTGCGGTCGGCAGATTAGGGGTTAAAAAATTTTAATAGAGTGGCGGCGATGTGGGGGGGCCTCGGTTTAGGGGTACATAGGTAGTTTATGGGTGTTAGTGTACTTTAGAGCACAGTAGTTAAGAGCTTTATGAACCGGCGTTAGCCCAGAAAGCTCTTAACTCCTGACTTTTTTCTGCGGCTGGAGTTTTTTTTTTTGAATAATGTTTTTCTTTATTGAATAGAAATTCACCGTACAGTAATATTAGAGTGGCATTACATCAGAACATATCGTATAACATAGTATAACAGTATGTTTGGTTAACAGAAATATACATTGCACATATTGGAATGATCAGAAATCGTAAAATAGGTGTGTCATAAGTGTACATTCTCATAGTAGTCAATATTGAAACAAAGAAAAAAAACAGGTATCGGGCATTATTTGGCCCTAGAAGAGGGGTGAATAGAAAGTGAGCCAACAGGGCTCACGTACAAATTTGTCAGACAACTGAATAAATAGGGATTATACACATCTCCCCCAGATAGGGAGTAATGAAAGGGATACAAAGAAGAAAGAAGGAGGCAGAAGAAAAAGAAAGAGAGATAGAGAGAAGAAAAAAAAAAAGGGGGAGAGGGGGGAGAGGGAAAGAAGGGAAGGGGACGGAACGGGGGAGGAGACAGCATGAACTCTCTCCTCCCATTTCAGATAGATCGCGCAACTGAAGGGTCTCACTCAACGGAGCGCAAACCAGTCAGACCACGTCTCCCAGTAAGAGTCCAGGGTACCGTTTTCGCCGGCGACATATCTCTCCATCATAGCGAAATGATTTATCACATCACAGATCTCATTTAGATTTGGAGGCTCTGTTTGTTTCTAAGCCCGAGCTATGCACAGTTTAGTCGCTGCCAGGACGTAAATTCGGAACTTCTTGGTATTCAATGAGAAAGACCTCGGAAGAATATGGAGCAAGGCCATCCCAGGTGTCAGGTGGACATCGAGATTCATGGAGCTGAGCAATAATTCAACCTCATTCCATAGGGAGGTGATCTTCGGACAGCTCCACCATACATGGATGTCAGAGCCCTCACCATTACACTGTCTCCAGCACTCTCTGGTGGAGGACGGGAACATCGCTGCCAATCGGGTTGGGACTCTATACCACTTCAACACCACTTTCATATATGTCTCAAAGACTGTGACGCAGTGAAGCGTCTTTTTAGTCAGAGTAATTGCATAGGCAAGGTCGTCTTCAGGAATAGAGATGTTGAGCTCGCGACACCAAGCACATATCTGCCATGGCACACCAGGTGTACAGTCATTTAGAAGTGTGGTATAGTGAAACGAAATGGGACGGGATCTCAGTGCTCCCGTACACCATCTAGACTCCCATCCTGTCTTCCCTCTGAGGGCAGTCGTGGGGAATCTCCTGGCCTTGAGAACACTGAGCACTCTGAAGCTCTCGAAGCAGAACCATAGGGGGTTGTCCCCCCTGGGCTCCGCTAGTTGTGAAGCCGTCGTAAGGGTACCTGAGTGATACAGATCAGAAACCTTTGTGATGTCTTTACTTTTCCAGAAATCAAAATGAATCTCCGGTGAGTTCCAGAGTAAACCCCTCAAGCTCTGAATAGGAGAAGGGTAGGGTGAAACACCCTGTCTGTGGCGAAGCTCGTACCAGATACGTAAAGATTGACTGACAATAGGATTATGGATCTTAGCTAAGAGGTTCACATGCTTGGGTACCCAGATGGCATCTCGGAGGTCTAGGTCTACCGGCAGAGCTAGTTGTTCCAAGTAGTACCAGCCTGGTCTATCCGTCTCTACTCCCCATGCGGTGATATGTGTAAGTCTCGTTGCTTCATAATAGAGATATATGTTTGGAAATGCAACACCTCCCTTGGAGAAAGGTCTCTGGAGGATTTTGTATGCTATTCAAGGAATCCCGCGTCCCCACACATATCTGAGGAAGACTCTATGGATCTGTTGAAGAATCCGATGAGGCACATTAAAGGGGAGACAGCGGAATATATATAAAGCCTTCGGGAGGAGTGACATCTTAAGCGTGGCGACACGGCCTAGCCATGAAATCTCACTATGGTCCCATGATATCGCCAAGGATTTAATTTCGGCCGTCAACTTATCAAAGTTAAGTTTGGTCATGTTGTCTGTGTTGTCACTGAGCATTACACCTAAGTGAGTTAGGTAATTTGTAGACCACTGGAAGTCAAATTTGTCCCGCAGTGCATTTAGTCGCTCTGTGGGAATATTCATGGCGTATGCTTCAGTCTTAGCTACATTAGACTTGTAGTAGCTATACCGGCCAAATTTATCAATTAGGTCAAAGACCCTCGAGATCGAAGACTCCGGGTTAGTCAATAGAAGGGTCACGTCATCCGCAAAGAGGGCAATCTTTTCTTCACGTGACGGATATGGAACACCAGTAATTCCTTCTGATAGACGTATTGCTTGAGCAAAGGGTTCCATCACTAGGGAGAAAATTAAAGGGGAGAGGGGACACCCCTGTCTGGTGCCATTGGAGATGTTTATTACCGGTGAGCAGAAACCTGGGCCCCTGATACGAGCATGGGGCAAAGTGTAGAGGGCCTGAATGGCTACAACGATTTGGGGAGGAAAGTTGAACACTCTGAGGACTTCCCATAGGTTCTCCCATTGTACCCTGTCGAAAGCCTTTTCGGCGTCCAAGGACAGGGCAACCAGCGGGGTACCATTCCTTCGGGCATCTGAAAAAAAATCGTAATTAGGTGCCTCATATTGTCCGGCCCCTGGCGGCCTTTAGTAAAGCCGACCTGGTCCGACTGTATTAGGGAAGGTAATAGGTTAACTAGCCTGTCTGCCAGGAGTTTCGAATAGAGTTTCATGTCAACGTTTATTAACGAGATCGGGCGATAGCTACTTCATAGCGTCACATCTTTATTCGGTTTAGGAATAGCGACTATTGACGCTTCAAGGTTTTCTCTTAATGTTTGGCCAATCGACTTAATTTCGTTAAAGAGTTGACCTAGCACCGGAGTCAATAATCTAGAAAATTTCTTATAGAAGGCTCCAGGGAAGCCATCCAGCCCCGGGGCTTTGTTGTTTTTCAAATTCTTAAGGAGTAAAGAAATTTCCCTGTCAGTGAACGGTGATAGGAGAGATTCACCATCTTCCTCCGAAAGTGTCGGGAGACCGAGCTCCTTAAGGAAGTTGCCAATTTCCGTAGTCGTGGCCGATCGAGGGAGCTCGCTTTTGGAAATGTTATATAGTTTGTCATAGAACATAGCAAAAGCTGATCCAATGGCAGCTGGGGCATAGACTCTCTTTCCATCTTGTGTGATGTAAGGTATTCTTGCTGTGGCTGTTTGCTTTCTCAATTTACCAGCCAAAAGCGAATCTGCCCTATTACTTTTGTGGTATAGAAGCTGTTTGAAAACTGAGAGAGCCTTTTGGATTCTCTGTAATTCCAGTTCCTTAATCTGACTTCTCAGACCCTGTACCTTAATAGCGAGTGCCTGGGTGGGGTTTTGTCTGTTAAGTGTTTTGGCCACCTGGAGATCACAATGGAGCTTACCCAAGGGAGCTCCCTTCGTACGACGTAATTCTGCCACCTTAGTAATACAAAAACCTCGTAGGTAAGCTTTCAAGGCCGCAAATCTAATCTGGTGGGACGTTTGCCCCTCTCGATTGTTTTGCAGGAACTTAGTGATTTCCTCCTCAAGCCCCAGTAGGAAGGAAGTATCCTTCCACAAGAACCAAGGGAATCTCCATTAGGGCCTATCTATAGACGCTCTTGGGCCAAACACCTGGAATGTGACGGCGTCATGATCCGACCAGGTACAATAGTGTATATGTGCCTCATTGATAGAGTTCAGCATCCATGAATCAACAAAAAAATAATCGAGCCTGGAGTAGGACCTATGGGAGTTTGAGAAGTATGTGAAATCTTTCACTTCAGGATGGTGTGCCCGCCATACATCAAAAAGAGAATGTTGTGCAATCAAATGTTGAAACTTCGGGGCCACCGATATGGTATAGGGGTCAATCCGTTTGTTGGAAGGGACCTTCTTGTCGAGGAGAGGATCCCAAACAAGGTTGAAATCGCCCCCTAGGACCAGGGTGCCTTGCTTCAATCTATCAACTAAGAGAAGAGTCCTTTTCAAGAAGGAAACCTGTCTTTGGTTAGGGCTGTATAGATTGACTAGAGTGACCAATTGTTCATTAAGTTTCCCTATCAAGATAAGGAAACGCCCCTCCACGTCTCTTTCCACATGAACCAAATGGAATTCAACCCTTTTGTTAATCAGGATAGAAACGCCTCTTGTTTTGTCTTTATAGGTAGAATGGAATATTTCAGAGTAATCTGAGAACTTGAGTGTAGGCATATGGGCAGTCGACCAATGGGTCTCTAGCAAATAGACTACATCAGGGTTACGAGATTTAAGAAAGTTTCTCAACAGACTACACTTGTTAGGGGAGTTCAGACCCTTCACATTCAAAGTGAGGAAGGTTAGCGCCATAGTAGGCTTGTTTCTATTTTGTACCATTCAGGAAAGGAAGGAAGAGAAGGGGAGGGAGAGATAATAAAAAAAAAAAAAAAATTAACACACCAAGGCTGGGAAGAGAGAGGGGTGAGTAGGAAGAATAGGGGCAGAGAGATAAGATATTGAAATACAGAGGAAGATGTGTTATCCAAGAGCTAGACCCCTTCAAGAAGTTAGGGACCAGCCAATGGAGTACTGGTCAAGTATGAAATCACGTCTGGATTCTAGCTAATAATGTAGGGGAATAAGGTAGAAATTTAGAATCTGTGTTCACGTGTTTACAATGTAAACTACAAATCTGGGAGGGGCGAGAACCCGTTGGGTAGGGTTACTTAAGTTTTTAAGTAGATAATCGTGGTAGCCAGCAGCTACGGGGTACTTAACATAGATGAATTCTAAAACTTCCTGACAAAAACATTACTAAGAATCAAGAAACAATTAACTAGTTAAATTAGGGGTATAGGGGGGACAGTCCATATGTAATGATAAGCTTGGACCCATGTTGATGGCGGGACTCAACCTGTGGGACCTGTCGTGATGTATGTGGAGGTTTATTGGGGTAGGTAAACACCAATGGTAAGGACTTTAGGGAGGAGTGAGTAGGTCGTGATCTATATCTGAATGGACTAAAAAGTCATAATACCAGAATAAACACTTACAAATTGGTGTATAATAAGATAAACAGAGAAAACATAAAACTGTGGAACCTGCATAGGAGCAAAAACATATACAAGTCAATGCATAGGAGCAAAAACATATACAAGTCAATGCATTACAACCTAGAAGAAAGGGAAAAAAAAGGAGGGGGAGGGGGAAGGGGTGGGGAAGGGCTACTCTCTGGGGGTGTCATACATGATATTAGAATCTTTGTCAATTATGGGGTGCTAGCATATCCTATGTATTCAGCATATTGTGGAGGCCTAAGGTGTGGTCCATACATCAATAATGGGGGGGGAGGAGGAGAGAGAGGGAGGAGGAAAAAAATTAATCATTGAGTTAAATTCAAACCTTGGTATTTAAATCAGAGAATGAAGTACATCACAACAACAAAAAAGGAACTTTTACATTTCTCGATACATTTCTTTTTCCCTCTATCATTCCCTCCACCCCTCTCTCTACATAACCTGGTGGACCTCAGGTCTTGGGGAGTCATTATGGTCCATAGACTGTTGGGAGACTGGACAGGGTCCCAAATAATAATATCAGGGTGTTTTCTATAACCAAGGATAGACAGTCTATGGAGTTGCCAGCCACCCTGTCAGGAAAAAAGAAACATGGATCCAAGCAAAAACATAGCAAAAGAAGATACAGTCCCCCCTTTACCAACTAGGATACTTATCATCCTGGGGTAATCAGTCATTCAGAATCTGGAACAGGAGACTCCGGCCGGAGTAAACCAGCCATAGAGGATGAAGTAGGGTCTGTAGGAAAACTAAAGGCAAAAGATGGTGTCTTATGGTTAGGTGATCTCTGTGGTAGAGGTTGCCACTCAGAAGCAGGTCTAATAAGTGTAGACTGGGACTTTAGGTGAGCAGCCTGTGGAGTTGCAGAAGGCTTCTCCCCTGAAGGCAGAGGATGACCCCTAGGCCCTGGTGTGTGGAGTAAATCCCATTCTTTGAGATATTGACGAGCTCTATCTGGAGTGTTAGCAGCCAAAAGGTGGTTATCTTTATGGATGAGGAGCTTTGTTGGATACCCCATCTGTATTTAATTCCCTGCTGTCGAAGGATTTTAGTGACCTCTCTAAATGTGGCTCTCTTTTGGATGGTAAACTGAGAGAGGTCTGGAAAGACTTGAATGTCCCTGAATTTTTCAGGTAAAGCAGGGTTGGAAAACATTGCCTTGGCAATCTGCTCTTTATATGTGAAAAAATGGAAGCGGGCTATCACATCTCTGGGCTTTTCAGATGGAATATTTCTCCCTCTAGGTAGCCTGTGGACTCTGTCAAGCAAATTTTCATTAGGCAGTTGTGGTGCTTTGAGATTGCCGCAGAATTCGGCTAAGAAAGATTCTAAGTCAGCAGCAGGGATTTCTTCTGAGATTCCTCAGAATCAGAGGTTGTTGCGGCGGGAGCGATCCTCAATGTCAGCCATCTTTGCTTCCACTGTATCTAGCATATCGACCACTACATGGGAATGGTTAGAGAGATGTGCCTGTTCTACCGCCAGGTCCTCTTGTTTTTGCTCCAGGGCCTCAACTCTCTCGCTGATTGTGCCTATGTCTTTTCGCAGATCTGCAATAGAACTTTTAAAAGTCTTAGTGAGAGATTCTTGCAGGTTAGTGATTTTTTGGGTGATTGTGTTGACAATTTCAGATGCCATAGTAGATGGAAGTTCTCCTGTAGTCTGAGAATACTGATCAAACATCTCACTTTCGGCGGGTGGAGGGATATTCAGAGACTCTGGGCTTGGCTGTCTGTCTGCCTGGGATTTAGGCTTAAAGTGATCAGACATGGACTTTTTATATTCAGCTTTGTTTACAGTCTTTCGTCTAGAGCCCAGTGGCATGATAAATAACTGTTTGCAGTTCCCTCACGCTCAGACTGTATGCAGTATATACATTTAAAAGTGAGCCATAACCCAGGATAAAGTAGTTATCAGGTGCAGAAGTTTTAAGACATAGTAAAAGGGAAGAGGGACCAGGCCCCCTTGACTATTTCCCCCTTTCGCCAGACTGCCTGCAGGTTTACATAGTGGGAGCTATAAGGGCCTTGTAGCCCTGTTTAAAGATTTTGTAAGCTGTCCAGAAGGATTGTATACTTATGGCGTAGGGCCCCCGCCTACAGCATGCAGTTGTTGAAAGTTAATTATTATTATCAATCTTCATTCAGGATACATTTACATAGCACCACTGTCTAGGAAAAGCATCTTAGAAATCAGGACCATATGTAATTTACGGTAAATATCAATCCAAATTTTAATCTCTAGTTCATAGATGAAGAGAGAAACACGGTAAATACCAATCCAGCTATTGCAAATGAGACAGAAGCTACAGCTTGTATGATATTGAGTGAACACCCACGCAGGGAAAACACTTGTGGGGCAGTGATATATGTTGAACTATAAAAGTCCTTGTGGGTTTGTGTCATTAGCCTATAGTACAAGGAAGATAGTATGCTGTACTGTTGATAAAGGCCCAGATTGAGTGACACTTATATCAGGGGCTAACAACTTTCTACTCACATATTGCCACGTGGGATGTTGCTGACTGTAATATGTCTGCCCAACTCCTGGAAAGAAAAAAAGGCACTGTCCATCAATCCTCACCCTCTCCTAGGGTGTATGTTGGTCCGGAGGGTTAGTCAAAGGGTTTGCTGGTGTTGGGAAAGTTTTTGGAAATCAGGCCCAGAATCGAGTGCCGATGTAGGCTGCAGCCGTGGCCTTTCCTGCAAAACGCTCTGGTACTCCCAGGCGGCCTGAATTTGCGCCTCAAAATATCCCACAAAAAAGGTACGGGGCAACTCCAGTCGACCCCGCAAATTGTCTGAGGTGGCTTGTGAGCAGTTTCGTTGCTCTTAGTTGATGTAAAAGGCCTAAATACACTTTTTTAGGAGCAGAGCTCTGTCCCTGCACATCTTGTCAGTTCGTCTGCTGGCTCCGCCCCCCTGCGACTGGAGTTTTGTCGTTAGATTTCTAACGCTCACTTCAGCCAAGACTCTAAATACCGGCGTTAGAAAGATCCCATTGAAAAGATAGGATACGCAAATGGCGTAGGGGGATCTGCGGTATGGAAAAGTCGCGGCTGCAAAGTGAGCGTTAGACCCTTTCCTGACTGATAATACCTCTGTAAGGGTAGTTGACATAACTGCAGCCATATCTTGCAGAATAAATTAATTAGACGTGGTAGAGGAACCTGGTGTCGCTTGGGTGGGCGTTAAAGGTTGTGACACTTGGGGAGAATTAGGCGGCATATCCTGATTCTTTTCAGACTGAGAATTAGATATGTGCAAGGCTAAAAAATTTGGTTCGTTTTAGGTTCGGATCGATTCGGACTTTTTGAATTTCGGTTCAGATCGAATCGAATTCGGCAAAATTTTAATGAATTTGTTTAGGATTTATTCGGATTCAAATTAATTTTTTCGGATTTATTCGGATTTGAATAAATTCGGCTGAATTTGGTTTGATTCGGTTTCGAAATTCGGAAATTCGGTATGTTTTAGGTGGGATATGCTGTGTATTAGACTAGTATTATGTACTGTATATTAGGTGTAAATAGTACTAGTGTAATACACGGCCATCCGAATCTACCGAATAAAGTCAGTAGTTAAGAGCTTTATGGGCTAACACCGGAATATAAAGCTCTTAACTACTGAGTGCTACAAAGTACACTAACACCCATAAACTACCTATGAACCACTAAACTGAGGCCCCCCCACATCGCAAACCCTATAATGAAATTATTTAACCCTAATCTGCCGACCGGACACCGCCGCCACCTACATAATAGCTATTAACCCCTAATCTGCTGTCCCTAACATCGCCGACCCCTACATTATAGTTATTAACCCCTAATCTGCCCCCCTCCAATGTCGCCGCAACCTAACTACAAGTATTAACCCCTAATCTGCCGACCGGACATCGCCGCCACTATAATAAATGTATTAACCCCTAAACTGCCACACTCCCACCTCGCAAACACTATAATAAATTTTATTAACCCCTAATCTGCCCTCCCTAACATCGCCGCCACCTACCTACAATTATTAACCCCTAATCTCCCGCCCCCAACGTCGCCGCTACTATAATAACGTTATTAACCCCTAAACCTAAGTCTAACCCTAACCCTAACACCCCCTAACTTTAATATAATTTAAATAAAATGAAATAAATTTACTGTAATTAAATAAATGAATCCTATTTAAAACTAAATACTTACCTGTAAAATAAACCCTAAGATAGCTACAATATAACTAATAGTTACATTGTAGCTATCTTAGGGTTTATTTTTATTTTACAGGCAAGTTTGTATTTATTTTAACTAGGTACAATAGTTATTAAATAGTTAATAACTATTTAATAACTACCTAGCTAAAATAAATAAAAATTTACCTGTAAAATAAATCCTAACCTAAGTTACAATTACACCTAACACTACACTATCATTAAATTAATTAAATAAATGAATCCTATTTAAAACTAAATACTTACCTGTAAAATAAACCCTAATATAGCTACAATATAACTAATACTTACATTGTAGCTATTTTAGGATTTATATTTATTTTACAGGCAACTTTGTATTTATTTTAACTAGGTACAATAGCTATTAAATAGTTATTGACTATTTAATAGCTACCTAGTTAAAATAATTACAAAATTACCTGTAAAATAAATATAAATCCTAAAATAGCTACAATGTAAGTATTAGTTATATTGTAGCTATATTAGGGTTTAGTTTACAGGTAAATTACCTGTAAAATAAATCCTAACCTAAGTTACAATTACACCTAACACTACACTATCATTAAATAAATTAAATAAATTACAAAAAATAAAAAAATATTACAAGAATTTTAAACTAATTACACCTAATCTAAGCCCAATAATAAAATAACAAAGCCCCCCAAAATAAAAAAATGCTGTACCCTATACTAAATTACAAAAGATAACAGCTCTATTACTTTACCAGCCCTTAAAAGGGCCTTTTGCAGGGCATGCCCCAAAGAAAACAGCTCCTTTGCCTGTAAAAAAACAAAACACAATACCACCCCCAACATTACAACCCACCACCCACATACCCCTACTCTAACCCAAACTCCCCTTAAATAAACCTAACACTACCCCCCTGAAGATCTCCCTACCTTGAGTCGTGTTCACCCAGCCGGGCCGAAGTCTTCATCCGATGGGGCAGAAGAGGACATCCAGACCTGCAATTTTAAACTAATTACAGCTAATCTAAGCCCCCTAATAAAATAACAAAGCCCCCCAAAATAAAAAAATGCCCTATCCTATACTAAATTACAAAAGTTAACAGCTCTATTACATTACCAGCCCTTAAAAGGGCCTTTTGCGGGGCATGCCCCAAAGAAAACAGCTCTTTTGCCTGTAAAAAAAAAACACCACCCACCAACATAACAACCCACCACCCACATACCCCTACTCTAACCCAAACCCCCCTTAAATAAACCTAACACTACCCCCCTAAAGATCTCCCTACCTTGAGTCGTGTTCACCCAGCTGGGCCGAAGTCTTCATCCGATGGGGCAGAAGAGGACATCCAGACCGGCAGAAGTCTTCATCCAAGCGGGGTAAGAAGAGGTCTTCCATCCATCAGAAAAGTACCACAAAAAACAAACACTAAATTACCAAAAATAATAAAATATTACAAGAATTTTACACTAATTGCACCTAATCTAAGCCCCCTACTAGCTATTAATATAGCTACAATATAACTAATAGTTACATTGTAGCTATTTTAGGATTTATATTTATTTTACAAGCAACTTTGTATTTATTTTAACTAGGTACAATAGTTATTAAATAGTTAATAACTATTTTATAACTACCTAGCTAAAATAAATACAAATTTACCTGTAAAATAAATCCTAACCTAAGTTACAATTACACCTAACACTACACTATCATTAAATTAATTAAATAAATTAATCCTATTTAAAACGAAATACTTACCTGTAAAATAAACCCTAATATAGCTGCAATATAACTAATAGTTACATTATAGCTATTTTAGGATTTACATTTATTTTACAGGCAACTTTGTATTTATTTTAACTAGGTACAATAGCTATTAAATAGTTATTGACTATTTAATAGCTACCTAGTTAAAATAATTACAAAATTACCTGTAAAATAAATCCTAACCTAAGTTACAATTAAACCTAACACTACACTATCATTAAATAAATTAAATAAATTAACTACAAGTACCTACAATTAAATACAATTAAATAAACTAAACTAAAGTACAAAAAAAAACACTAAATTACAAAAAATAAAAAAATATTACAATAATTTTAAACTAATTACACCTAACCCCCCTAAGCCCCCTAATAAAATAACAAAGCCCCCCAAAATAAAAAAATGCCCTACCCTATACTAAATTACAAAAGTTAACAGCTCTATTGCCTTACCAGCCCTTAATAGGGCCTTTTGCGGGGCATGCCCCAAAGAAAACAGCTCTTTTGCCTGTAAAAAAAAACACAATACCCCCCCACATTACAACCCACCACCCACATACCCCTACTCTAACCCAAACCCCTCTTAAATAAACCTAACACTACCCCCTTGAAGATCTCCCTACCTTGAGCCGTGTTCACCCAGCCGGGCCAAAGTCTTCATCCGATGGGGCAGAAGAGGACATCCAGACCGGCAGAAGTCTTCATCCAAGCGGGGCAAGAAGAGGTCTTCCATCCATCAGAAGTCTTGATCCAGGCGGCATCTTCTATGTTCATCCATTCGGAGCAGAGCAGCAGCATCCTGAAGACATCCGACGCGGAGCATCCTCTTCTTTCTTGATCCGACGACTAAATGACTGTACCTTTAAGTGACGTCATCCAAGATGGCGTCCCTTGAATTCCGATTTGCTGATAGGATTCTATCAGCCAATCGGAATTAAGGTAGGAAAATCTGATTGGCTGATTCAATCAGCCAATCAGATTCAAGTTCAATCCGATTGGCTGATCCAATCAGCCAATCATATTGACCTTGCATTCTATTGGCTGATCGGAACAGCCAATAGAATGCAAGGTCAATCTGATTGGCTGATTGGATCAGCCAATCGGATTGAACTTGAATCTGATTGGCTGATTGAATCAGCCAATCAGATTTTCCTACCTTAATTCCGATTGGCTGATAGAATCCTATCTGCTAATTGGAATTCAAGGGACGCCATCTTGGATGACGTCACTTAAAGGTACAGTCATTTATTCGTTGGATCAAGAAAGAAGAGGATGCTCCGCTTCGGATGTCTTCAGGATGCTGCCGCTCCGCTCCGGATGGATGAACATAGAACATAGTAGATGCCGCCTGGATCAAGACTTCTGATGGATGGAAGACCTCTTCTTGCCCCACTTGGATGAAGACTTCTGCCGGTCTGGATGTCCTCTTCTGCCCCATCGGATGAAGACTTCGGCCCAGCTGGGTGAACATGACTCAAGATAGGGAGATCTTCAGGGGGGTAGTGTTAGGTTTATTTAAGGGGGGTTTGGGTTAGAGTAGGGGTATGTGGGTGGTGGGTTGTAATGTGGGGGGTATTGTGTGTTTTTTTTTACAGGCAAAAGAGCTGTTTTCTTTGGGGCATGCCCCGCAAAAAGCCCTTTTAAGGGCTAGTAAGGTAATATAGCTGTTAACTTTTGTAATTTAGTATAGGGTAGGGCATTTTTTTTATTTTGGGGGGCTTTGTTGTTTTATTAGGGTGCTTAGATTAGGTGTAATTAGTTTAAAATTCTTGTAATATTTTTTTATTTTTTGTAATTTAGTGGGGTTTTTTTGTACGTTAGTTTAGTTTATTTAATTGTATTTAATTGTCGGTACTTGTAGGTAATTTATTTAATGATAGTGTAGTGTTAGGTTTAATTGTAACTTAGGTTAGGATTTATTTTACAGGTAATTTTGTCATTATTTTAACTAGGTAGCTATTAAACAGTAAATAACTATTTAATAGCTATTTTACCTAGTTAAAATAAATACAAAGTTGCCTGTAAAATAAATATAAATCCTAAAATAGCTACAATGTAACTATTAGTTATATTGTAGATATATTAGGGTTTATTTTACAGGTAAGTATTTAGTTTTAAATAGGATTCATTTATTTAATTAATTTAATGATAGTGTAGTGTTAGGTGTAATTGTAACTTAGGTTAGGATTTATTTTACAGGTAAACTTGTATTTATTTTAGCTAGGTAGTTATTAAATAGTTATTAAGTATTTAATAACTATTGTACCTAGTAAAAATAAATACAAATCCTAAAATAGCTACAATGTAACTATTAGTTATATTGTAGCTATATTAATAGCTAGTATGGGGCTTAGATTAGGTGTAATTAGTTTAAAATTCTTGTAATATTTTATTATTTTTGGTAATTTAGTGTTTGTTTGTTTTTTGGTACTTTTCTGATAGATGGAAGACCTCTTCTTGCCCCGCTTGGATGAAGACTTCTGCCGGTCTGGATGTCCTCTTCTGCCCCATCGGATGAAGACTTCGGCCCGGCTGGGTGAACACGACTCAAGGTAGAGAGATCTTCAGGGGGGTAGTGTTAGGTTTATTTAAGGGGGTTTGGGTTAGAGTAGGGGTATGTGGGTGGTGGGTTGTAATGTTGGGGGGTGGTGTTTTTTTTTACAGGCAAAAGAGCTGTTTTCTTTGGGGCATGCCCTGCAAAAGACCCTTTTAAGGGCTGGTAAGGTAATAGAGCTGTTAACTTTTGTAATTTAGTATAGGGTAGGGCATTTTTTTATTTTGGGGGGCTTTGTTATTGTATTAGGGGGCTTAGATTAGCTGTAATTAGTTTAAAATTGCCGGTCTGGATGTCCTCTTCTGCCCCATCGGATGAAGAATTCGGCCCGGCTGGGTGAACACGACTCAAGGTAGGGAGATCTTCAGGGGGGTAGTGTTAGGTTTATTTAAGGGGGGTTTGGGTTAGAGTAGGGGTATGTGGGTGGTGGGTTGTAATGTTGGGAGGTGGTATTGTGTTTTGTTTTTTTACAGGCAAAAAAGCTGTTTTCTTTGGGGCATGCCCCGCAAAAGGGCCTTTTAAGGGCTGGTAAGGTAATAGAGCTGTTAACTTTTGTAATTTAGTATAGGCCAGGGCATTTTTTTTATTTTGGGGGGCTTTGTTATTTTATTAGGGGGCTTAGATTAGGTGTAATTAGTTTAAAATTCTTGTAATATTTTTTTATTTTTTGTAATTTAGTGTTTGTTTTTTTTGTAATTTAGTGTTTGTTTTTTGTACTTTAGTTTAGTTTATTTAATTGCAGATAATTGTAGGTACTTGTAGTTAATTTATTTAATTTATTTAATGATAGTGTAGTGTTAGGTTTAATTGTAACTTAGGTTAGGATTTATTTTACAGGTAATTTTGTAATTATTTTAACAAGGTAGCTATTAAATAGTCAATAACTATTTAATAGCTATTGTACCTAGTTAAAATAAATACAAAGTTGCCTGTAAAATAAATATAAATCCTAAAATAGCTACAATGTAACTATTAGTTATATTGTAGATATATTAGGGTTTATTTTACAGGTAAGTATTTCGTTTTAAATAGGATTAATTTATTTAATTAAGTTAATGATAGTGTAGTGTTAGGTGTAATTCTAACTTAGGTTAGGATTTATTTTACAGGTAAATTTGTATTTATTTTAGCTAGGTAGTTATTAAATAGTTATTAACTATTTAATAACTATTGTACCTAGTTAAAATAAATACAAAGTTGCCTGTAAAATAAATATAAATCCTAAAATAGCTACAATGTAACTATTAGTTATATTGTAGCTATATTAATAGCTAGTAGGGGGCTTAGATTAGGTGTAATTAGTTTAAAATTCTTGTAATATTTTATTATTTTTGGTAATTTAGTTTTTGTTTTTTGTGGTACTTTTCTGATGGATGGAAGGCCTCTTCTTGCCCCGCTTGGATGAAGACTTCTGCCGGTCTGGATGTCCTCTTCTGCCCCATCGGATGAAGACTTCGGCCCAGCTGGGTGAACACGACTCAAGGTAGGGAGATCTTTAGGGGGGTAGTGTTAGGTTTATTTAAGGGGGGTTTGGGTTAGAGTAGGGGTATGTGGGTGGTGGGTTGTAATGTGGGGGGGTATTGTGTTTTTTTTTACAGGCAAAAGAGCTGTTTTCTTTGGCGCATGCCCCGCAAAAATCCTTTTTAAGGGCTGGTAAGGTAATAGAGGTGTTAACTTTTGTAATTTAGTATAGGGTAGGGCATTTTTTTATTTTGGGGGGCTTTGTTATTTTATTAGGGGGCTTAGATTAGGTGTAATTAGTTTAAAATTCTTGTAATATTTTTTTATTTTTTGTAATTTAGTATTTTTTTTTGTACTTTAGTTTAGTTTATTTAATTGTATTTAATTGTAGGTACTTGTAGTTAATTTATTTAATGATAGTGTAGTGTTAGGTTTAATTGTAACTTAGGTTAGGATTTATTTTACAGGTAAACTTGTATTTATTTTAGCTAGGTAGTTATTAAATAATTATTAACTATTTAATAACTATTGTACCTAGTTAAAATAAATACAAAGTTGCCTGTAAAATAAATATAAATCCTAAAATAGCTACAATGTAACTATTAGTTATATTGTAGCTGTATTAATAGCTAGTAGGGGGCTTAGATTAGGTGTAATTATTTTAAAATTCTTGTAATATTTTATTATTTTTGGTAATTTAGTGTTTGTTCATTTTTTGGTACTTTTCTGATAGATTGAAGACCTCTTCTTGCCCCACTTGGATGAAGACTTCTGCCGGTCTGTATGTCCTCTTCTGCCCCATCGGATGAAGACTTCGGCCCGGCTGGGTGAACACGACTCAAGGTAGAGAGATCTTCAGGGGGGTAGTGTTAGGTTTATTTAAGGGGGTTTGGGTTAGAGTAGGGGTATGTGGGTGGTGGGTTGTAATGTTGGGGTGGTGTTTTTTTTACAGGCAAAAGAGCTGTTTTCTTTGGGGCATGCCCTGCAAAAGGCCCTTTTTAAGGGCTGGTAAGGTAATAGAGCTGTTAACTTTTGTAATTTAGTATAGGGTAGGGCATTTTTTTATTTTGGGGGGCTTTGTTATTTTATTAGGGGGCTTAGATTAGCTGTAATTAGTTTAAAATTGCCGGCCTAGATGTCCCCTTCTGCCCCATCGGATGAAGAATTCGGCCCGGCTGGGTGAAAACGACTCAAGGTAGAGAGATCTTCAGGGGGGTAGTGATAGGTACCTACAATTATCTGCAATTAAATAAACTAAACTAAAGTACAAAAAACAAACACTAAATTACAAAAAAAACAAAACACTAAATTACAAAAAAATAAAAAAATATTACAAGAATTTTAAACTAATTACACCTAATCTAAGCCCCCTAATAAAATAACAAAGCCCCCCAAAATAAAAAAAATGCCCTGCCCTATACTAAATTACAAAAGTTAACAGCTCTATTACCTTACTAGCCTTTAAAAGGCCCTTTTGCGGGGCATGCCCCAAAGAAAACAGCTTTTTTGCCTGTAAAAAAACAAAACACAATACCACCCCCCAACATTACAACCCACCACCCACATACCCCTACTCTAACCCAAACCCCCTTAAATAAACCTAACACTACCCCCCTGAAGATCTCCCTACCTTGAGTCATGTTCACCCAGCCGGGCTGAATTCTTCATCCGATGGGGCAGAAGAGGACATCCAGACCGGCAATTTTAAACTAATTACAGCTAATCTAAGCCCCCTAATAAAATAACTGTCATGCTTCTCATTCTCACCTATTGTTACATCTCACTGGCCCTTTAAATCCTCAGCAACTGCCATAAATAACAACAATCCTCACTTACTCATTGCTTGGTATTGATTCATTCCGGACCAGTCCTGAGCTCCACCCTCTACCTGCAGTCTGTGCAGCAACCGCTCCCTGAGCCCTGTCTCATTCAAGCTGCTTCCCTGTGAAGTGAACTGCTCCGCTACCGGAACTCCGGCCTCTGTGACGTCACACGCCACTTTCTGCCGACATTCAGCTGCTATCTTACCGCTCTCAGCACTTACCTTACTTGCGGTTATACCGAAGTTCAGTCTCCAACTTTAGTTCTATCAGGTACCAACACTAAAGGGGGTTCTTTTGCTTATGTTGCTCACACTGTACTTTTACCGTAATCTTCTATGTGCACTAGTTGTAAGAGCTCATGTTACTTTACTAGTATCCATTACCCATTGCTTCCAAAACAGCTTAAGCTTTACTATCACGTTTGCTTGTGCACAAACATATATAAATTCATGGTTTAACGTTAACAATATATCATAACTGAGGTTAAAGCAACTAGTTTCACTGCTGAATTGAATTTTACTTTATACTTCAGCAATAGTGCTTGCTGCTGCTTTGTTTATTTTTCCTTTCTTCACATATTAACTGCTAGTTGTGTGTGTGCTAGGTTATCACATATTACTAAAGGGTAATATTATTGTGACACCCTGCCACACACTTAGCTACACCATTTATATATATATATATATATATATTGTTTTATCAGTAGCTGTGGTCCACTCTAACATATGTCTCTTTTTCAGACATTACAGAAATACCAAGCCAAAAATAAAATGGACCCAACTGATATGAATACACACATACAAACACTAACTAACAAAGTAGATTTATTAACTGAAGGGCTTACTGCACTTAAACTAGAAAATGATAATTTGAAAACTTATATCAAGGAGGTAGTTGACAGGAAGCCCCCTCCTCTAGAACCCCAGATTAGTACCCCTGAACCTTTCTCTGGAGATAGGAAGATTTTTAGGGAATTCAAAAATTCATGCTATTTATTATTTACTCTCAAACCCTATACATATCCTACTGATAGGGTAAAAGTTATGACAACCATTTCCTATTTAAGGGCAGAGCCTAGGGCATGGGCTAATACCTTTTTGGAGCACAATGATGATATTCTCAATTCCTTGGACTCTTTTTTCTCTGCCTTATCACAAATTTATGAGGATCCTTTTAAGCAGCAAATGGCTGAAAACGCCATGAGGTCTTTAAGGCAGAGGAAAAGAGAGGTAGAGGAATATATAGCAGAATTCAAGCGGTGGGCTCACGACACCCAATGGAATAACTTGTCTCTCCGAAATCAATTTCGGTTGGGGTTGTCGGATGCTGTTAAGGATGAGCTCTCTCGCACCCAAATACCTCCTACTTTGGAACAACTTATAGATCTCTCTATCTGCATAGATAGAAGGCTCAGGGAAAGACATCATGAGAGAACTAGTCATGACTCATCCTCTAGACCAAGGTTTGCAACTAATCCACCCAGTACACACTCAAAACCCCCTCCGGAACCTATGGATATCGCCTTCCTAAGAGGACCCCTAAGTTCCCAGGAAAAGATAAGACGTCGCACCCATAACCTGTGCATGTACTGTGCCTCTGATGAGCATGGGATTAGAGACTGCCCCAACCTCGTTCGCCAAAGAAAGGGTAAGCTTTCTACTCCCTCTCCTTCACTTAAGACTGTACTCAAAAGCAATCATTATTGTAAAACTAATCTTGTTTTACAGTGGGATCAAACTCGGGTGACCCTCCAAGGGATTATTGACTCCGGAGCCTCCCTCTCCTACATTGATGTAACTTTCTGTGAAACAAATAAAATACCCTTGCATAAGAAACTGTCTCCTGTTCATTTGAGAGGGATAGATGGAGAGGTCTTATCCACTGGACCTGTTCTGTTTGAAACGGCTCCCATCTTAATGTCCACAGAGTGTCACCATAGGGAGTATATCAAATTCGATGTCATTACCTCACCCGATTTTCCTCTAATTTTAGGCTTGCAGTGGCTTAGGCAACATGATCCTGACATCTCTTGGTCATCTCTTTCTCTACAATTTAGATCTGAATATTGTAAGACAACCTGTTACCCCCAACTGTTACTTCAACCTTCTCCTGAAGGGTTGCATACAAATGTGCCCATTGATTATGACGATTTTACTGATGTGTTTAGCAAGAAACAATCAGAAAATCTCCCACCACACAGGCCATATGACTGCCCAATCGATTTACTTCCAGGTGCAGTTATTCCCTGTGGGCACATTTTTCCTCTGTCTAAACCAGAATTACTGCATCTCAAAACTTACCTCGAAGAAAATCTTAAAAAAGGTTTTATAAGACCATCAACTTCTCCTGCAGCAGCAGGGATTTTCTTCGTAAAAAATAAAGACGCTTCTCTAAGACCTATAGTGGACTATAGGCAGTTAAATAAAATAACAATAAAAAAACGTTACCCCCTACCACTTATCAGCGAATTAATTGAGCGTCTAGAGGGCTCTACAATTTTCACTAAGCTAGACCTTAGAGGTGCCTATAACTTGATCAGGATGAGGGCAGGAGACGAATGGCTGACTGCATTTCGTACTCGTTATGGGTTATACGAGTATGTAGTCATGCCATTCGGTCTCTGCAATGCTCCTGCCACCTTCCAGCACCTGATAAATGATATTTTCAAGGATATACTGGATACCTACGTGGTCATTTATCTAGACGATATTCTCATATTTTCAAAATCTCTATCAGAACACAAAATCCACGTCCGTCAGGTATTGACTAGACTCAGAAGCAATTCTTTATATGTAAAAGTTGAAAAATGCACCTTTCATGCAAATAGTATACCGTTCCTTGGGTACATAATATCTGACAAGGGTATACGTATGGATGACACTAAAATTAAAACTGTAGTAGATTGGCCTGTCCCTACGTCCAGAAAACAAGTACAAAGTTTTCTGGGATTCGCCAACTTCTACAGGAAATTTATAAAAAACAACTCATCCCTGGCTAAACCTCTTATTGATCTTACAAAACAAAATATAAAATTCACGTGAACTACTACCACCCATAATACTTTTGATTTATTAAAATCACGTTTTACCTCTGCACCTATTTTGCGCTACCCTAATTCAGAACTTCCTTATACTCTCGAAGTAGACGCTTCTGACTTCGCCCTTGGAGCTATCCTCTCACAACGACAATCTCTACAACAACCATTGCATCCTGTAGCTTATTATTCTCGTACCTTAACAACAGCAGAGAGAAATTATCCAGTTGGCGAAAAGGAACTCCTCGCCATAAAGGCAGCATTCGAACAATGGAGACACCTACTGGAAGGTGCTACAACACCAACTGTAGTTTACACTGACCATAGGAACTTACAATTCCTGAAGTCCACAAGAACACTCTCTGCCCGCCAAGTTTGTTTTCACGCTTTAATTTTCTCATCACCTACAGACCAGCCAGCAAGAATGGGAAGGCAGATGCGCTTTCTCGTCTACCACAAATGTTATCAGCAACGACCACAACCCAGAACATTATTCCTGAAGAAAATTTTCTTCTGTTTACGATAGATTCTGTTCCTTTACTACGTACTGAACAAATAAAAGATTCTTCAAAACCTGAACATCTATTAAGGAAGAACAACGATGGACTCTACTGTTATGGGAATAAACTGTACCTCCCTCCATCTCTTCGTGACCAACTATTCAGATCCGCTCATGATTCATCTCTTGGGGGACATTGTGGATTGAAAAAAACTAGAGAATTGGTACAGAGATCTTACTGGTGGCCTACCATGTTGACTGACGTAACACAGTTCATAAACTCTTGCCCCACTTGTACCATATCTAAAAGGAACAAAAGACCACCTTATGGTCTTCTACTCTCAATACCTACCCCCGAGAAACCTTGGCAGGAAATCGCTCTGGACTACATCGTGGATTTACCTACTTCTGACAAAAATACCACTATTGTAGTGGTAGTGGATCTTTTCAGCAAAATGATCCATCTGATACCCTATCACAAACTACCCACCGCAGCAGAAACCATACAACTACTTCTAAAACATGTAATCAGGCTACATGGTTTACCTAAGAAGATTCTGACCGATCAAGGGTCTCAATTTACTAGTGCTCTTTGGTCTGCCTTCTGCAAGCAGTTCTCCATTGAAAAGTCCCTCTCTTCCTCTTATCATCCGCAGACAAATGGACAGACGGAGCGGTGTAATCAATGGGTGGAACAGTTCTTACGAACTTATTGCCATACTAACCAACACTCCTGGTCCCAACAGTTACATTTCGCTGAATTCGTCTTCAATAATACTTTGCACTCTACTACTAAACAAACACCATTTTATGTCAACTATGGTTTCCATCCTACGTTCCACTACTTGCCTGAAGTAGTTTCGGATCATTCCCACATTTCAGATTTAGCTTCCACTATCAGTTCTAACTTCATGACTATCAAACAAGCAATTGAAGACGCAAAGGTTATACAAAAAAAAGTATTATGACCGCCGTCGAACTCCACCTCCTATTTACAAAGTAGGAGATCTAGTCTGGCTCTCCACAAAAAATCTCCGCTTATCAACTCCATCCAGGAAGCTTTCACCTCTCTTCATTGGACCATTCCCTGTACAGCGGGTTATCAACTGCAATGCTGTCCGACTCACTTTACCTACTTCACTCAAAATACATCCCACTTTCCATGTATCTTTGCTTAAACCTTACCGAACCTTACGTAACCAACCAGTGGATACTACACTACCCTCTGTTTCTGTAGACCCTAACATGGAATATGAGGTAGAGGACATTTTGGATGCTAGACGTCTCAGGGGTGTCCTTCAATATCTAATTAAATGGAAGGGTTATTCTAGTGAGCATAACTCTTGGGAACCATCCACCAATATCTCAGCTCCTAGATTACTTTCCAGATTCCACCAAAGACACCCGGATCGTCCTGGACCTTGAGCATCGGTGCTGCTCCTGGAGGGGGGGTGTTCTGTCATGCTTCTCATTCTCACCTATTGTTACATCTCACTGGCCCTTTAAATCCTCAGCAACTGCCATAAATAGCAACAATCCTCACTTACTCATTGCTTGGTATTGATTCATTCCGGACCAGTCCTGAGCTCCACCCTCTACCTGCAGTCTGTGCAGCAACCGCTCCCTGAGCCCTGTCTCATTCAAGCTGCTTCCCTGTGAAGTGAACTGCTCCGCTACCGGAACTCCGGCCTCTGTGACGTCACACGCCACTTTCTGCCGACATTCAGCTGCTATCTTACCGCTCTCAGCACTTACCTTACTTGCGGTTATACCGAAGTTCAGTCTCCAACTTTAGTTCTATCAGGTACCAACACTAAAGGGGGTTCTTTTGCTTATGTTGCTCACACTGTACTTTTACCGTAATCTTCTATGTGCACTAGTTGTAAGAGCTCATGTTACTTTACTAGTATCCATTACCCATTGCTTCCAAAACAGCTTAAGCTTTACTATCACGTTTGCTTGTGCACAAACATATATAAATTCATGGTTTAACGTTAACAATATATCATAACTGAGGTTAAAGCAACTAGTTTCACTGCTGAATTGAATTTTACTTTATACTTCAGCAATAGTGCTTGCTGCTGCTTTGTTTATTTTTCCTTTCTTTCTTCACATTTTAACTGCTAGTTGTGTGTGTGCTAGGTTATCACATATTACTAAAGGGTAATATTAATGTGACACCCTGCCACACACTTAGCTACACCATTTATATATATATATATATATATATATATATATATATATATATATATATATATATATATATTGTTTTATCAGTAGCTGTGGTCCACTCTAACATATGTCTCTTTTTCAGACATTACAATAACAAAGCCCCTCCAAAAAAAGAAATGCCCTACCCTATACTAAATTACAAAAGTTAACAGCTCTATTACCTTACCAGTCCTTAAAAGGGTCTTTTGCAGGGCATGCCCCAAAGAAAACAGCTCTTTTGCCTGTAAAAAAACACCCCCCCCCAACATTACAACCCACCACCCACATACCCCTACTCTAACCCAAACCCCCTTAAATAAACCTAACACTACCCCCCTGAAGATCTCTCTACCTTGAGTCGTGTTCACCCAGCCGGGCCGAAGTCTTCATCTGATGGGGCAGAAGAGGACATCCAGACCGGCAGAAGTCTTCATCCAAGCAGGGCAAGAAGAGGTCTTCCATCTATCAGAAAAGTACCAAAAAACAAACAAACACTAAATTACCAAAAATAATAAAATATTACAAGTATTTTAAACTAATTACACCTAATCTAAGCCCCATACTAGCTATTAATATAGCTACAATATAACTAATAGTTACATTGTAGCTATTTTAGGATTTGTATTTATTTTTACTAGGTACAATAGTTATTAAATACTTAATAACTATTTAATAACTACCTAGCTAAAATAAATACAAGTTTACCTGTAAAATAAATCCTAACCTAAGTTACAATTACACCTAACACTACACTATCATTAAATTAATTAAATAAATGAATCATATTTAAAACTAAATACTTACCTGTAAAATAAACCCTAATATATCTACAATATAACTAATAGTTACATTGTAGCTATTTTAGGATTTATATTTATTTTACAGGCAACTTTGTATTTATTTTAACTAGGTAAAATAGCTATTAAATAGTTATTTACTGTTTAATAGCTACCTAGTTAAAATTACCTGTAAAATAAATTATAGCACTATGTGCAGCTCGCTCCTGTCACAGGAGCGAGCTGCACTTAGTCTTATGGTGTGGTCGGGCCAGGCTGTGACTATACAGCTGGCCCGATGCGCTGACTAAAAATAACAGACCCGCTCAGCAGAGAGCAGAGAGCGGGTCTGTAAAAGCGCTGGATTTTAGCAAATTAAACGGTAAAAAATGCTTTTATGGCTATAGCAAGGTTTACTGTCCCTTTAAGCGCTATTCGCTGCTATAGAACAGTCATTGGACAATTTCTATTGGCCGCAACGCTACATATGGCGACCTATGGGACTAGAGGTTGTGTCTCTATTTCCCAATATATGGCAGTTCTGATTGACCACCACGCCACACATGTTATCCAATAGGGAAAGGGGGTGTGTTTCTCAACTTGCTTTTAATCCGGCTCAGTAGGTGAAAAGTATACACACTCTTTTAAACAAACTCTTGAAAAAGTCTGCTTAGTGCAGAAGAAACACATCAAGTCAGAGGAGCCGGTCTAACAAGTTGGAGAGTTTTATCTCCTGTGCCAATTTCAGGTGGATTATTTTGCCTCTGGACAGTACACATTAATAAAGGACTTGGAGTTTATCACGGACATCAGCAGTGATCAGATAAAGCCAAGGATCTATCCACTACCTTGAATCTAAGTTGCGCCTGTTTTCTATATCCACAGATACCAAGCATCAAAGGAACATTAGCAACATGTTTCAACTAGAGCAGCACCTGGGAACAGCACCTGAGGACTCTATACCGTTAAAGGGACACTGTACCCAAATTTTTTATTTTGTGATTCAGATAGAGCATGACATTTTAAGCAACTTTCTAATTTACTCCTATTATCAAATTTTCTTCATTCTCTTGGTATCTTTATTTGAAATGCAAGAAAGTAAGTTTAGATGCCGGCCCATTTTTGGTGATCAACCTGGGTTGTTCTTGCTGATTGGTGGATAAACTCATCCACCAATAAAAAAATGTTGTCCAGAGTTCTGAATAAAAAAAAAGCTTAGATGTCTTCTTTTTAAAATAAAGATAGCAAGAGAACGAAGAAAAATTGATAATAGGAATAAATTAGAAAGTGGCTTAAAATTTGCATGCTCTATCTGAATCATGAAAGAAAAATTTGGTTCAGTGTCCCTTTAACAGAAATAGAGGGAAAAGGGAAATATATGAACTCTCTGGGACTTGTTATCGATATAGCACCACAATAAGTGGCATCTAATTGGTGACTATTGCTATATAGACCTATCAAGCCCAGTTGTTTAATTTGGTGGTTATAAGCTGAAGTAATTTTGTTCTGTGATTTTCACTTTAATCACCATTGACTTTATACTTCACATCTAACAAGTGTGTGTTTATTGTATAATGAGTTTTATTGTATAATTTACTCTTACTGTGAGATTACACTTTCCATTCTAGCACTGTGAATTTGGAATTTGCTACTTAGTAAATTGTAAGATGCTATACACAGAAAGCAGCACAATGTGTTTTTTAATTTTATTTTATTTTCAAAGTGCACCCCCTGCTCACTGCTAACTTCACCGTACACAGCAAAGTTTCCCTTTCCAGCGAGTTCCATTACTTTCTTCAGTAGACATCTTGCCACTTGCAGAGACTGCCCCATTTCTAAGATTGTTCCACCATAGCAGCCCCTACACGGGTCAGCATGAAAACCCATGTCAGAACCGTCAAAGTTTCGATAATTGGCCGTGACTGTCTTTGAAATTTGGTGATTTGAAGAGATGTGAAAGCTGAAGCACAAGCAGATAACAGAACAGTTTTGTATGATAAAATAATGGTGGTTCATTTCAAGAGTCAGGTGAAGTGATAATTGCTCCTCATATAATTAAATAAATGAGTAAGCGATAAAGTGGAAAGTGCTTCGAGTTTGTCTGTATTTCTTGCTGGGTAGTGAGATGTCTGACTGTTGTAGGATGAGAGTGAATATTTGTGAGAAAATGCAGACTTTAAAGGAATAGTCTAGTCAATATTAAACTCATAATTCAGATACAGCATGACATTTTAAGCAACTTTCTAATTTATTCCTATTATCAATTTTTTCTTTGTTCTCTTGGTATCTTTATTTGAATGTAAGTTTAGGAGTCGGCCCATTTTTGGTTCAGCACCTGGGTAGCGCCAGCTGATTGTTGCCTACATTTAGACACCAATCAGAAAGTGCTACCCAGTTACGCACCATACCCCTGCTTTTTACCCTTTCTCAACCTTAAAGGAATAGTCTAGCCAAATTTAAACTTTTATGATTGAGATAGAGCATGCAATTTTAAGCAACTTTCTAACTTACTCCTATTATAATTTTTCTTTGTCCTCTTTTTATCTTTATTTGAAAAAGCAAGAATATAAGCATAGGAGCCTGCCCATTTTTGGTTCAGCACCTGGGTAGCACTTTCTGATTGGTGTCTAAATGTAGCCAACAATCAGCTGGCGCTACCCAGGTGCTGAACCAAAAATGGGCCGACTCCTAAACTTACATTCAAATAAAGATAAAAAGAGGACAAAGAAAAAATTATAATAGGAGTAAATTAGGAAGTTGCTTAAAATTGCATGCTCTATCTCAATCATAAAAGTTTAAATTTGGCTAGACTATTCCTTTAAGGTTGAGAAAGGGTCAAAAGCAGGGGTATGGTGCGTAACTGATAAGGTAGGGTGAGAAACAGACATTTTTAAAATGAGCCAACAAATGTGTAAAATATTGTCACACATTACTTGATTTAAGAGAAAGTCAGTGATGCTACTTTGCTGAAATTTTAAAGGGAAATTAAACACTTTGAGATGGTAAAATAAAATGATAAATCATATGTATAAAAAAAAACTCTACGATATACATTCATTATTTATTTTGTCCCCTTTTCCTGTAATTCCATTCTGAAATTGAGAGCTTTTCAGTTACTGATAGAAATGGAGATGCATGTAATATTCCACACAGCCATTGGCTGAACACTCTAGTGACCTAATTATAACTGTCTTTAATTGGTCACCGCAGAGAAGGTAACCTAAGTTACAATATGGCAGCTTAAATTCTTTTATAGACACTAAGGGGCATATTTATCAAGCTCCGTATGGAGCTTGATGCCCCGTGTTTCTGGCGAGACTTCATGCTTGCCAGAAACACAAGTTATGAAGAAGCGGTCTAAAGACCGCTGCTCCAAAACCTGTCCATCTGCTCTGAGGCGGCGGACAGAAATCAACAGAAATCAACCCAATCGAATACTAGCCGCCAATCTGCAGGGGGCGGTATTGCACCAGCAGTTCTTGTGCAATGATAAATGCTGAGAGCTTATGCTGTTGGCATTTATCGATGTGCAGCGGACATGATCCGCAATATCGGATCATGTCCACTCGCACAATGATAATCCGGCTCCTAAAACTTTACACTTATTTTGTCAATATTTTTTAAAAAAAAGCACAGCTACATGTTATTCTCAGACTAATCTTTTATTTAAATGCTTCATTCTATCTAGCATTTATTTATTGTTTAATGTCCCTTTAAGTTTATCTGCATTTGTTGCTGGGGAGTCATATGTACATATATATGTATATAAATCAGGGGTTGACATGTATAACAAAATGCTGCATGTCCTAGTTTACTAGTACACTATAGGCTACACTTTAATACACTTTTACACTTCTTTTCTTTTTGGGTATAATAAAATGTTTTTTATTTAAGTATACCCCTAACTTATAAATGAAAAAAAAGAAAAAGCATATAGTTGTACTTATTATTTAGTGCTTTGCTTATTTGATATGTTCATCATACAGTTATAAAGAAGAAAAAACATAATCAAAATTAAACACAAAAGAACCAAAAAGGTTAGCATATGCAGCCTAAAACTGCTAACAGTACATTACCAAAAATATGCAAAATTAAATTTCTACTTTTTGTGCTATTGTTTCTATTAAAGGCGTAAACTACCAAAGTGGCCGACAGCTAAAAGTAGTTTACTGCTCCATTTTAGTACCAGGTTTCCATTGAAATATTTTGCGCATTGTGTGAAGTCGCTCTTTTTGTGTAGGTGTAAGTTAACGTGTTAAAGGGACAGTCTAGGCCAAAATAAACTTTCATGATTCAGATAGAGCATGTAATTTTAAACAATTTTCCAATTTACTTTTATCACCAATTTTGCTTTGTTCTCTTGGTATTCTTAATTGAATGCTTAACCTAGGAGGTTCATATTCTAATTTCTTAGACCTTGAAGCCCACCTCTTTTCAGATTGCATTTTAACAGTTTTTCACCACTAGAGGGTGTTAGTTCACGTATTTCATATAGATAACACTGTGCTCGTGCACGTGAAGTTATCTGGGAGCAGGCACTGATTGGCTAGACTGCAAATCTGTCAAAAGAACTGAAAAAAGGGGCAGTTTGCAGAGGCTTAGATACAAGATAATCACAGAGGTAAAAGTATATTATTATAACGGTGTTGGTTATGAAAAACTGGGGAATGGGTAATAAAGGGATTATCTATCTTTTAAAACAATAAAATTCTGGTGTAGACTGTCCCTTTAACTCTTCCATCCAACGTTGGATCTCTTAAAAAGCAATTAGTTGCTATGGTAACCAGACCTTACACTATAAAAATGTATGTTTAATGTCTCCGTTGCTTACCTGGGATCACCTCTAAAACAAAATCAAATATACACTTATTTATAATACGTATTTTTTTTAACTATAAGAAAATACTATTTTTTATTATAAATATATTTTCCACTCTATTAATATATGTAATATGTATTTCTGCCCTAGTCATAGGTCTAGTTTGAATTTTGTAGATATGTGCTTGCATATATTTGTATATGTAAATACTTAATTATATTTCTATAAGAACATGGGGCCAATTTATAGCGTACCATTTCCGACAGACATCGCTGAATGCCGACAGCATACACTGTCAGCATTTAACACTGCACAAGCAGTTCACCAGAACTTGTGCAATGCCACCCCAGGAGGTGTCAATCAGCCTGATCACAGGCTCATATCTTGCCAAATTGTTGAGGGCACAATCATGCAAATCACAGATTACCAAACTCATAACAACAAATAAAGAACAACTTATAGACAGCAGAGAAATAGCCAACCATTTTAAGAATTTTATGCTAAAATTTACAACTTGGAATCTGTAAAATCACAAACACATATGGCCAAAATGAACGAATATATTTCTGGAGCAAATCTCCCAAAAAGAGACCAGACTCAAAAGGATAAAGTAGAATCCCCGATTTCGACTGAAGAGATACTAAAGGCTATTGCGGAACTTCCCTCAGGGAGGAGCCCTGGTCCTGATGGTTTTTTGAATGCTTACTATAAAAAATGTAGGACAATACTGGCACCCCATCTACAATCCCTTTTCCTTACTATTGACAATTATCAGGATTTACCTAAGGATATGTTAGCAGCACATATCTGTGTTATACCTAAGCCCAATAAGCCCCCTTCTGACCCAGGCAGCTATCGCCCTATTTTCCTTTTGAACACATATATAAAAATCTTAGGGAAAATACAGCCAAAAGACTCAATAACATAATACAAGATATAGTTCACACAGATCAAGTAGGCTTTGTGCCTCGTAGAGAGGCGAGGGACAATACCATCCGAGCCCTAACCTTGATGAGTTACGCCAAGCATAATAAAATACCATCCATACTCATTGCGACTGATGCTGAAAAGGCGTTTGATTGGATAGATTGGAGATTTTTGAGGAAAACGTTAACAGGAATAGGAATCGGACCAAAAATGACTTCACGTATATTTAGCCTTTATAAAAATCTCACAGCCAAAATTAAAGCAAATGGATTGCTGTCCAATGCATTCAACATTAATAACAGTACGAGACAAGGTTGTCCGCTTTCCCCGACACTATTTATATTAACTATGGAAGTACTCGCAGCACGGATCAGGCTGAACCAAAACATTAAAGGGATAAAAATAGGACCACATAACTTTGAAATAGCGTTATATGTGGATGACGTTCTCTTCTCGGTATCGCAACCTTCCCAATCAGTACCAGAAATCAAGAAAGAAATTTCGATATTTGTCCAATTTTCAAACTTTTTAATAAACCCCCTTAAATCGGAGATTCTCAACGCCAACCTACCACATCAAACCTTTCAGTCATTGGCCTCCATTTGTCCATTAAAATTACAAACCGAAACTTTTAAGTATTCAGGTATTAACTTTCCTCGAACACTAAAACTTTATTTGAAAAGAACTACACATCCCTCCTACAGGATTCACAATGCGACTTACACAATTGGGTGAATAAACCTATTTCGTGGTGGGGAAGAATTCAATGCATCAAGATGTCCACACTGCCTAGGATACTTTACATTTTACAGACGCTTACCCTAGCACTCCCAAGATGGTTTATAGACAGACTACAAAAACTGATTAACACTTTTATATGGGGTCAAAGTAAACCAAGGATAAATAAGGATACTATGTATAGATCACTGGTAAATGGAGGGCTGGGAGTACTGTGTATTCTAGACTATGTTGAGGCAGTTACACTGCAGAGGGTGCTAAGCTGGCATGGAGCAGTCAACAGCAAGGTGTGGGTTGCTCTGGATTCTCATATCATGCAGGTACCTAAAATCGGAGCATTGTGTTGGATACCAAAAAACTTGAGACCACCCCTATGCTATGGGTTAGATGTACATAAGCAGATTTTTTAGTTTTGGGATGGGATAATCTCATGCAGACCCCATATTACGGGGGTAAGATCACCACTTTTCCCCATCCCTATGAATGCAGAGTTGATAGGAGGGTTGGATAGAGGACATCAATGACTAACTGATTTTACAACACCCCTTATAAGCTTCATTAACAACGGTAAACTCAGAAATAGAGAAGAACTTAAAGAGGTTGCTATGGGTAATTATGCTAATTGGTGGAAATACCTCCAACTTTCACACTTTATACACACCTCGCCCCACAAAGCAGATTATTAGAGACATTTATCTCCTTATGAACACTTCTGTGCCAGAAATGAGAATATTATTCATGCTTTATCAATTTCTAAGAAATTGTTACAGGCAAACCAGGCCACACAACTCCCCACTTATACTAGCCGGTGGCAAGAGAAATTGGGTCTCAACATAGATAACTGGGAAAAAAAATTCATACGCACTAAAAAATCATACACGTCTCCAAAACTGCTCAAACTTATTTTCAAAGTATTATTGAGATGGTATCTAACCCCACGAGACTGCACTCAATATACTCGGGGGCACATGAGAAATGTTGGAGAGGTTGTAGAGTAAGAGGTAACTACATTCACATGTGGTGGGAATGCGATAACTAGAAAGCCACTATGGGATGGAATAGAAATGCATGTTAAAAGCATATTAACAAGGTAATTTTGTTTATCACCAAAGATGGCCTTACTTAATGACCTGCCAGTCTTCCCTTGTAAGCTGAAAAAAGAGGCCCATTTATCAAGCTCCGTATGGAGCTTGAGGGCCTGTGTTTCTGGGGAGTCTAAAGGCTGCTGCTCCATAACCCTGTCCGCCTGCTCTGATGAGGCGGACAGGAATCGTGACAATACAAGCCGATCAAGTACGATCGGGTTGATTGACACCTCCCTGTTGGCGGCCCATTGGCCACGAGTATGCAGGGTGTGGCGTTGCACTAGCAGCTCTTGTGAGCTGCTGGTGCAATGCTGAATACGGAGAGCGTATTGCTCTCTGCATTCAGCGATGTCTGTCAGACCTGATCCGCACTGTTGGATCAGGTCCGACAGATGTATGATAATTCGGCCTGTAACTCTTTTACAGATAGGTTTAAATGGAGCAAAGGCATTTATTGCCCATAAATAGAAAACCCCAGATATTCCTTCAGTAGGAGTGTGGAAATCAAAGGTCACAGACTTGATCTCCTTAGAGGAGTTCGGATATCTCAAAAGACAGAAGTTAAACACTTTATTGGATATAAAATGTATCGGGGAGAACTCCATCTTAGAATCACAACCTGCAGGAGAAGGGGGATACCATATAGCTCCCTTGTCTTATAAAGTCCAAAGATCACCCGAGTTCCTATACTAAACAAGTGCTGCATAATTGCACATGGATTTTAATTGATTGCTAAGACATTGAGGTAGGAAGGGTGGTGGGTTATTGTGGGGAGGGTGGAGGGCAGGTTGTAGAATGCAATGGTTTATTACCACTTAGAGTCTGATGTAAAAGAGTAGTTCAAGAGCATGGTCATTTGCTTTAGACATTATTGTAATGTTTTATGTTGAGACAGTTGAGTATGTGTATACTGTTATTAAGTTTTATTTGTTAGAAAAATACATCTGTTAAAGTATGTTTGGAACAGATAAATATATAAGACAATGCATAAGTATACACTGTTTCTGTAAACAAATTCTGTAACATGGAAAACCTTTAATAAAGAGATGTTTATAAAAAAAAAAGTCACCACAGAAAGCGTTAATACCCAAGCAGTGGAGGGTTCCTTGGTGAAACAGTTGGGCGTGTCATCTATGGCTAATATATATATAACTAAACCTGCAATTAATATTCTTAGTAATTGCTTCTTTTGTTTATGAATGAGCACATTTTTTTTTTACATTTTTTTTTATATATATATATTTGTGGTTTATCCCTAGTGGATTTTGTAACCAGTCTGCTCTAGGGTTAGCTACCTGTGTCAATAAAAGTGCACACAGTTTAAACATGCTAATGGAAATGCACCCAGTATATTCTTAGGGTGCTGTCAAGGACATAAAGTCCAATCAATCATGTGCCAGACAGACAAGGTTCACTTTCATAAACCTTGTCTGCCCGCAATTGAACATTGCACAAACCACTGCATGTGCAATGCCACCCAATCAGGGGCTGTAAAATCATCCTAATCAGATTGGATTGGGATAACTGAAATCCTCCACACATTAGGTGCCAGAGAGGTTAATTTGCAGCGACCTTAAGACTTCAGCTACTTAACTACCTTGGTTCCCAAAGCTGCATCTGCAGCTTAATAATTCGGGGCTATATGCTATATACCCAGTCCAGAGTGCAGACTATCACTATGTTTTGTAATGTATTTCCTAGCACTACATCTAGCTATAGCACCCCCATTCAGGTTCAAATAACAAGCTTTATTAAAATCCAGAACACAAGGCTTAAGTTAAAACACAAGCACTGAAAGGCCTTAGTGAAATGTTTGGGCTTATTAGCCCTTGGCTAATTGCTGTAACTAATCATTAATTTTTTGTTCTCTATATTTATTACTTTTTGAATGTTTCAGCTATTTTTTCAGTATTTGCTAGAACCTGGCATCAATGGATGGCCTTTGTATAATGGCTTGAGCAAGAACAGAAGAAAGCTGGACAGGACTAGCTTAGTTTGGATTGTAGTGTCCTGTGTCAGTGACAACTTAACTTGTTTCAATCAAATCACTATCACCTCTCTTAGCAGGTGCAGTGTTTGAATGCTGGTTCATAGGGACAGGGTAGCATAGGTGAGTATGTCACTGGAAAAAGGGTTATGAGCTTTTTTTTATTTGTTATTTATTTGTTTATTAGTACTTTAAGAAAGTAAATTCTTCTGAAAAATAAATACATAAATAATGTTCAGGTGACACATCTATGGCTAACTAATAGGGAATACAGTCTGATTTTCAAAACCTGACCTGTCCTGAAAGCTTACAGTTGTATTCTCTATTACTTAGCCAATAAAGCATCACCGGCACATTGCTAAAGTTATTCTTTTTTTTGCAAAAGGATGTATGCTTTAAAATACACTGGCTATGATGGTACTACTCTTCTTATGCAGAATGAGATGTTAAAGGGACAGTCTAGTCAAAATTAAACTTTCATGATTCATATAGGGCATGCAGTTTTAAACAACTTTCCAATTTACTTTTATCATCAAATTTGCTTTTTTTTCTTGATATTCTTGGTTGAAAGTTAACCTTGGTAGGCCCATATGCTTATTTCCAAACCCTTGAAGGCCGCCTCTTATCTCAGTGCATTTTGACAGTTTTTCACAGCTTGATATCACTAGTTCATGTGTTCCTTATAGATAAAATTGTGCTCACTCCCCGTAGTGTTTTTTCAAGTCAGCACTGATTGGCTAAATCAAAGTCTGTCCAAAGAACTGAAATAAGGGGCAGCCTGCAGAGGCTTAGGAACAAGGTAATCACAGAGGTAAAAATTGTATTAATATAAGAGTGTTGGTTATGCAGAACTGGTGAATGGGTAATAAAGGGATTCGCTATATTTTTAAACAATAACAATTCTGGAGTAGACTATCCCTTTAAATAGTGTTATGCATCTTTAAAACATATCCTCTGATCCTCCTTCTAATACTAGTAATACAATTCAGACAGCTCTAAAATGTGGTTGAATGCAGTCTCTGTTTGTTTAGGTAAATGCCTTCATTTTGTTTTCCATCTTTTTTTTTGCTCATCTTGGAACTAAAAGGTTAATCATTTCAAAGAACACACAGATATAGTTGTTCCACAACACTGCAAATCTGTTCATAAGATAATGACAGCAGCAGAGAACGAGGTAACTTTAATGTATTTTATTATAACAATATTGCTCTACACTACATGTATTTATAATTATACAGTAGCCAATGAATAATTACTTGGTCTACTTCACCCTCTTGTAGCTATTTGTGAATGCAAGATTAGCTGTAATACATGGAGACAAAGAGGTTTGATGAAGCACAAAACATTTTTTGAAAAAAGATGTTGTATAATTTGTTTTCTAATCCCCATGAAGTAGAATCTAACATGACATGACTGCAGCACTTTAATTATAATACATCAACTGTTATACTGCAGTTTTATAAACACACACACAGACAGTATATATATATATATATATATGTATGTATATATATATATATATATATATATATATATATATATATATATGTATATATAGTCCAGTTCAATAGAAAGCACTCCTGGTCTGAGGACGGGCTAACACCCCCGAAACATTACTAATAAATTCATCTTAAAATTTACAAAGACCCAGTGAGTGCTTTCTATTGAACTGGACTGTATTTACATTAAATGCATCCTGGGCAGTTGCGTTAAAAAGAGTGAGTGCGGAGCCCTACGTGGGATATATATATCAGAAGAGAGCAGTGACGTGCAGTGAGGTCAGAGGCTGGTGAGGCACTAGATATGATACGCCGAAGAAACACATGTACAGAGGGCCGCAAGTACCCCCAACAGGGCAGGTTTAAATGATAGCTGAACCAGTGCACAGGTGACATAATTAGGTGATGGGTGAGAGCAAGTTAGTAACCACTGAGTTACTGATCAGCTGATTACTTCACCTGTGCACTGATTCAGCTATAATGAAAACCTGGCCTGTTGGGGGTACTTGAGGACCATTGTTGAGAAACACTGCACTAAAGCACCAGCTCATCGGAAATGTATTGATTACCTGGAGAATAAAGCACACATACTCTGATCACGGACACCCACACACACTCTGCTCACATACACACTCACACAAATCTGGCACAGTGCCAGTTACTAAGCAATTAGAATGATACACAATCTCTTCTCTACTCACTACTGTATTGTAAAAATAGAAATAATTTACCATACAAGTTTTATACAAAGGACAAGTTATCAATACTGCCAACACAGCTGCTGCAATATGGTGTTCAAGAAACGCACATGCACATCCCACTTAGGTAGGTTCTTCAACAAAGGACACCAAAGGATACCAAAAGAATGAAGTACATAATAATAAAAGTAAAATAGAAAGTTTATTTTTTTTTTGGTGCAATTTCTATCTGAATGATGGAAATGTAATTATGACTCATGTTCCTTTTAAAAACTAATTTGATTTGCTGACATGGGGCTAGTAACAGTTGATGCTAATTCTCAAAATATAAATAACTAGAAAAGTCTATTAAAATAGCATGTTCTACCTCAATCATGAAAGTTTAATTTTAAATGTCTCCCTTTGACTATGTGTTTAACCAGTTACTTTACTGTGTCATTATTTTTAAAAACATTTAACTGCAATAATTACATATATTTTTTAAATGACTCATTATCTCCTTTTTATTAATATAAACTTGTATAAAAGCAGCACATATTAAAAACACAATGCAACAGCTTTCAATTGATTTGTGAACTACAAGTTAACAGCAGTCTTTAAATAAATGGAGATACAGAGAAAAATAAAAATAGATACTGCATCCTCTGACTGAACAGACATAACATATATGGAGTTTGTACCTAATTAAATAAAATAACCATGAAAAAGGGATAATTTAAATAATGTGGACACTGCACACTTAACTTCAAACTCTGGGTTTTAAATCATGGATTTAAATTTGAATTGACCCTTTGACTTGTCAGTATTAGGTTATGCTCACTTTCTGTCGCCCCCCCCCCCCTGTTAATGAGCTGTATCTGAACACAATTTGTGAATCACAAGAGATGTAGAATACTACTTTACTCTTCTGCTTGGTATCATCTGTTCTTAGGTTACCTCAGCTTCCAGTTGTGTCACATGACTCTGCTCCTTCTGATTAATCTATATATCCTTCACTTGCTAGGAGGCATCAAGAGGGGTGCCTCCCATTTGTCCCAATTTTTGCTGCTAATATATTGACAGAACACAGGTGGCGCTGCAGCACAGCTTTTCCTTTGACCCATGTACTACAATGGAGAGAAGCGTTTCTGTACCTGCCTCTCCATAGCATTACATGGGGGGGGAATATTATTTTTTTTCTCTTTGTTTTAATTAAAATTTAATTAAGTTTTGGCCACATATGGCAGGGTAGGCACTGCCTCCCCTGCCTCCTATGAGTGCACGTCCCTGGAAGAGAGAAAAGCACTCCTAAGATAGAACAAAAGCTAGAATAACTTCCATGCCTATTCATTTCCATTGCAACTCAGGGTGCACGCTATGAGGCCTACTTATCAATCATAAACTTACTTGCATTCGACGGCACCAATACGCTCGCCTAACATCGCGGCTGCGGACCTGAATACGTTCTCCATATTTAACAAAAAAGCTGTCAAAAAGCCGCGCACCAAGTACGGGGCGATGAGCAGCGGATTGTTGTTAACGAACAGTCATCGATCTCGCTGCTATTCGGCTTTTTCACAGCTTTATTTGTATACTGTCACTAAACACAGCCACTATACTAAACTGTTTAACCCCTATGCCGCTGCTCCCAGACCCCGCCGCAACTAAATAAAATTATTAACCCCTAAACCGCTGCTTCCAGAGCCCACCGCAGCTCTAATAAAGTTATTAGCCCCTATCCCGCTGCTCCCGGACCCCACCGCCACTAAATAAATGTATATTAACCCCTAAACCTCTGGCCTCCCACATCACTACCACTTACTAAACCTATTAACCTCTAAACCGCCAGCCCCCCACATTGCCATAAACTAAATTAACCTATTAACCCCTAAACCTAACAACCCGCTAACTTTATATTAAATATTAACTCATCCCTATCTTATAATAAATTTAAACTTACCTTTAGATTTAAATTAAACTATATTAAACTAATAATTAATCTACAGTAACTATTATACTAAAATTAAATTAAACTATTTTAAACTAATAATTAATCTACCCTAACTATTATACTAAAACTACATTAAACTACAAATTAAATTAACTATATTATATATTTAAACACTTAACCCTGCTCAAATAATTTAAATCTACCAAATTACAAGTTACAAAAAACAACAAAAACTAAGTTAAAAAAAAATAAACACTAAGGCCTAGATTTGGAGTTTGGCGTTAGCCCTGAAAACCAGCATTAGAGGCTCCTAACGCTGGTTTTAGGCTACCGCCGGTATTTGGAGTCAGTGATTAAAGGGTCTAACGCTCACTTTTCAGCCGCGACTTTTCCATACCGCAGATCCCCTTACGTCAATTGCGTATCCTATCTTTTCAATGGGATCTTTCTAACGCTGGTATTTAGAGTCGTTTCTGAAGTGAGCGTTAGAGCTCTAACGACAAAACTCCAGCCGCCGGAAAATAGCAGGAGTTAAGAGCTTTCTGGGCTAACGCCGGTTCATAAAGCTCTTAACTACTGTACCCTAAAGTACACTAACACCCATAAACTACCTATGTACCCCTAAACCGAGGTCCCCCCACATCGCCGCCACTCGATTTAAATTTTTTAACCCCTAATCTGCCGACCGCCACCTACGTTATACTTATGTACCCCTAATCTGCTGCCCCTAACCCCGCCGACCCCTGTATTACATTTATTAACCCCTAACCTGCCCCCCACAACGTCGCCGCCAGCTACTTACAATAATTAACCCCTAATCTCCCGACCGCAAAGCGCCGCCACCTACGTTATCCCTATGTACCCCTAATCTGCTGCCCCTAACACCGCCGACCCCTATATTATATTTATTAACCCCTAATCTGCCCCCCTCAACGTCGCCGACACCTGCCTACACTTATTAACCCCTAATCTGCCGAGCGGACCTGAGCGCTACTATAATAAAGTTATTAACCCCTAATCCGCCTCACTAACCCTATCATAAATAGTATTAACCCCTAATCTGCCCTCCCTAATATCGCCGACACCTACCTTCAATTATTAACCCCTAATCTGACGACCGGAGCTCATCGCTACTATAATAAATGGATTAACCCCTAAAGCTAAGTCTAACCCTAACACTAACACCCCCCTAACTTAAATATAATTTACATCTAACGAAATTAATTAACTCTTATTAAATAAATTATTCCTATTTAAAGCTAAATACTTACCTGTAAAATACATCCTAATATAGCTACAATATAAATTATAATTATATTATAGCTATTTTAGGATTAATATTTATTTTACAGGCAACTTTGTAATTATTTTAACCAGGTACAATAGCTATTAAATAGTTAAGAACTATTTAATAGTTACCTAGTTAAAATAATAACAAATTTACCTGTAAAATAAATCCTAACCTAAGATATAATTAAACCTAACACTACCCTATCAATAAATTAATTAAATAAACTACCTACAATTATCTACAATTAACCTAACACTGCACTATCAATAAATTAATTAAACACAATTCCTACAAATAAATACAATTAAATAAACTTGCTAAAGTACAAAAAATAAAAAAGAACTAAGTTACAAAAAATAAAAAAATATTTACAAACATCAGAAAATTATTACAACAATTTTAAACTAATTACACCTACTCTAAGCCCCCTAATAAAATAACAAAGACCCCCAAAATAAACAATTCCCTACCCTATTCTAAATTAAAAAAGTTAAAAGCTCTTTTACCTTACCAGCCCTGAACAGGGCCCTTTGCGGGGCATGCCCCAAGAATTTCAGCTCTTTTGCCTGTAAAAAAAACACATACAATACCCCCCCCCCAACATTACAACCCACCACCCACATACCCCTAATCTAACCCAAACCCCCCTTAAATAAACCTAACACTAAGCCCCTGAAGATCTTCCTACCTTGTCTTCACCATCCAGGTATCACCGATCCGTCCTGGCTCCAACATCTTCATCCAACCCAAGCGGGGGTTGGCGATCCATCATCCGGTGGCTGAAGAGGTCCAGAAGAGGCTCCAAAGTCTTCCTTTAAGGGACGTCATCCAAGATGGCGTCCCTTGAATTCCGATTGGCTGATAGGATTCTATCAGCCAATCGGAATTAAGGTAGGAATATTCTGATTGGCTGATGGAATCAGCCAATCAGAATCAAGTTCAATCCTATTGGCTGATCCATCTTGGATGACGTCCCTTAAAGGAACCGTCATTCGTCGGGAGACAACGGAAGAAGAGGATGGATCCGCGTCGCCTGCTTCAAGATGGACCCGCTCCGCACCGGATGCAAGAAGATCGAAGATGCCGCTTGGAGAAGATGTTTGCCGGTCCGGATGTCCTCTTCTTGCTGGATAGGAGGAAGACTTTGGAGCCTCTTCTGGACCTCTTCAGCCACCGGATGATGGATCGCCAACCCCCGCTTGGGTTGGATGAAGATGTTGGAGCCAGGACGGATCGGTGATACCTGGATGGTGAAGACAAGGTAGGAAGATCTTCAGGGGCTTAGTGTTAGGTTTATTTAAGGGGGGTTTGGGTTAGATTAGGGGTATGTGGGTGGTGGGTTGTAATGTTGGGGGGGTATTGTATGTGTTTTTTTTACAGGCAAAAGAGCTGAAATTATTGGGGCATGCCCCGCAAAGGGCCCTGTTCAGGGCTGGTAAGGTAAAAGAGCTTTTAACTTTTTTAATTTAGAATAGGGTAGGGAATTTTTTATTTTGGGGGTCTTTGTTATTTTATTAGGGGGCTTAGAGTAGGTGTAATTAGTTTAAAATTGTTGAAATAATTTTCTGATGTTTGTAAATATTTTTTTATTTTTTGTAACTTAGTTCTTTTTTATTTTTTGTACTTTAGCTAGTTTATTTAATTGTATTTATTTGTAGGAATTGTGTTTAATTAATTTATTGATAGTGTAGTGTTAGGTTAATTGTAGGTAATTGTAGGTAGTTTATTTAATTAATTTATTGATAGGGTAGTGTTAGGTTTAATTATATCTTAGGTTAGGATTTATTTTACAGGTAAATTTGTTATTATTTTAACTAGGTAGCTATTAAATAGTTCTTAACTATTTAATAGCTATTGTACCTAGTTAAAATAAATACAAGGTTGCCTGTAAAATAAATATAAATCCTAAAATAGCTACAATATAATTATTCGTTATATTGTAGCTATATTAGGATTTATTTTACAGGTAAGTATTTAGCTTTAAATAGGAATAAGTTATTTAATAAGAGTTAATTAATTTCGTTAGATGTAAATTATATTTAAGTTAGGGGGGTGTTAGTGTTAGACTTAGCTTTAGGGGTTAATCCATTTATTATAGTAGCGATGAGCTCCGGTCGTCAGATTAGGGGTTAATAATTGAAGTTAGGTGTCGGCGATGTTAGGGAGGGCAGATTAGGGGTTAATACTATTTATGATAGGGTTAGTGAGGCGGGTTAGGGGTTAATAACTTTATTATAGTAGCGGTGCGGTCCGCTCGGCAGATTAGGGGTTAATAAGTGTAGGCAGGTGTCGGCGACGTTGTGGGGGGCAGATTAGGGGTTAATAAATATAATATAGGGGTCGGCGATGTTAGGGCAGCAGATTAGGGGTACATAGGGATAACGTAGGTTGCGGCGGTTTACGGAGCGGCAGATTAGGGGTTAAAAAAAATATGCAGGGGTCAGCGATAGCGGGAGCGGCAGATTAGGGGTTAATAAGTGTAAGGTTAGGGGTGTTTAGACTCGGGGTACATGTTAGAGTGTTAGGTGCAGACGTAAGAAGTGTTTCCCCATAGGAAACAATGGGGCTGCGTTAGGAGCTGAACGCTGCTTTTTTGCAGGTGTTAGGTTTTTTTTCAGCTCAAACAGCCCCATTGTTTCCTATGGGGATATCGTGCACGAGCACGTTTTTGAGGCTGGCCGCGTCCGTAAGCAACTCTGGTATCGAGAGTTGCATTTGCGGTAAAAATGCTCTACGCTCCTTTTTTGGAGCCTAACGCAGCATTTGTTTGAACTCTCGATACCAGAGTTAAATTTATGGTGCGGCCAGAAAAAAGCCTGCGGAGCGTTAACAGCCCATCTACCGCCAAACTCCAAATCTAGGCCTAAGTTACACAAATTAAAAAATAAATTATCAAATATTTAAACTAATTACACTTAATCTAAGAGCCCCCCTCAAAATAAAAAAACCTTACCTACAATAAACTACCAAAGGGCCTTTTGCTGGGCATTGCCCCAAAGAAATCAGCTCTTTTACCTGTAAATAAAAAATACAAATACCCCCCAACAGTAAAACCCACGACCCACACAACCAACCCCCCAAATAAAAACCTAACTAAAAAAATCTAAGCTCCCCACATTTATATGGGCATTGCCCTTAAAAGGGCATTTAGCTCTTTTTAAAAAGCCCAAACCCTAATCTAAAAATAAAACCCACCCAATAAACCCTTAAAAAATCTCAACACTAACCCCCAAAGATCCACTTGAAGTTTCTGAAGAGCCGACATCCATCCTCAACGAAGCAGCAGAAGTCCTCATCGAAGCCGGCAGAAGTCTTCATCCAAGTGGCTGAAGTCTTTATCCAAGCCCGCAGAAGTCTTCACCCAGACGGCATCTTCTATCTTCATCCATCCGGCGCAGAGCGGCTCCATCTTCAAGACATCTGACGCGGAGCATCCTCTTCTTACGATGTCTTCTTCGGAATGAAGGTTGCTTTAAATGACGTCATCCGAGATAGCGTCCCTTAGATTCCGATTGGCTGATAGAATTCTATCAGCCAATCGGAATTAAGGTTGAAAAAATTCTACTGGCTGTTACAATCAGCCAATAGGATTGAGCTTTCATCCTATTGGCTGATCCAATCAGCCAATAGGATTGAGCTTGCATTCTATTTGTTATTCCAATCAGCCAATAGAATGCGAGCTCAATCCTATTGGCTGATTGGATCAGCCAATAGGATGGCTTGGATGACGATTGGCTTGGATGACGTCATTTAGAGGAACCTTCATTACGAGGAAGACGTTGTAAGAAGAGGATGCTCAGCATCGGATGTCTTGAAGATGGAGCCGCTCCATGCCGGATGGATGAAGATAGAAGATGCCGTCTGGGTGAAGACTTCTGTGGGCTTGGATGAAGACTTCTGCCGGCTTCGATGAGGACTTCTGCCGCTTCGTTGAGGATGGATGTCGGCTCTTCAGAAACTGTAAGTGGATCTTCGGAGGTTAGTGTTAGGATTTTTTAGGGGTTTATTGGGTGGGTTTTATTTTTAGATTAGGGTTTGGGCTTTTGAAAAAGAGCTAAATGCCCCTTTAAGGGCAATGCTCAAACAAATGTCCTTTTCAGGGTTGTGTGGGTCGTGGGTTTTATTGTTGGGGGGTATTTGTATTTTTTATTTACAGTTAAGAGAGCTGATTACTTTGGGGCAATGTCCCGCAAAAGGCCCTTTTAAGGGCCATTGGTAGTTTATTGTAGGTTAGGGGGATTTTATTTTGGGGGGGCTTTTTTATTTTCATAGGGCTCTTAGATTAGGTGTAATTAGTTTAAATATTTGATAACTTATTTTTTATTTTGTGTAACTTATGGCTAGATTATGAGTTGTGCATTAGGGTAAAAAAGCAGTGTTAAGAGGTCCTAACACTGCTTTTTTACGCCCGCTGGTATTACGAGTCTTGAAGGTTTAGGGTCACCGCACACTTCTTTGGCCTTACCGCAAAATGACTTACGTAAACTTCATAAAGTCTTTTTTCTATGGGACTTCCATAGCGCCGGTATTACGAGTCCTGGGTATTATGTCCTGGGAGGCCAAAAAGTGAGCGGTACACCCTACCCTGTCAAGAGTCCTAACGCATTTAAAAGTCAGTAGTTATGAGTTTTATGGTACAAGCAGTAGTATAAAACTCATAACTAAAGTGCTAAAAAGTACACGGACACCCATAAACTACCTATTAAAGGGTCAGTAAACCTTAAAAATAATGTTATATAATTCTGCACATAGTGCAGAATTATATAACATTATATTAGCCAAACTTTGTAAATCATAATATTCCCTTTTTATTTTGTAAAAATACGGCTGTTTTACAGACCCGCTCTCTGTACTCTGCTGAGCGGGTCTGTTGTTTTTACTGAGTGCATCGGGCCAGCTGTATAGTCACAGCCCGGCCCGACAGCGCCATTAGACACAGTGCAGCTCGCTCCTGCTGTCAGACAGGAAACATTAGTTAAATATTATTAACCCCTAATATGCCGGCCCTAACATCACTGCCACCTACCTACATTTATTAACCCCTAATCTGTTGCCCCCAACGTCGCTGCCACTATATTAAAGTTATTAACCCCTAAACCTAAGTCTAACCCTACACCTAACACCCCCTAACTTAAAAATAATTTAACCCCTTAATGACTGAGGACGTGCAGGGTACGTCCTCAGAAAAAAGGCAGTTAACGCCTGAGAACGTACCCTGCACGTCCTCGGTGTGGAAAGCAGCTGGAAGCGATCCTGCTCGCTTCCAGCTGCTTTCCGGTTATTGCAGTGATGCCTCGATATGGAGGCATCCTGCAATAACCTTTTACGGCCATCCGATGCAGAGAGAGCCACTCTGTGGCCCTCTCTGCACCGGACATCGATGGCCGGTATCGTTGGTGGGTGGGAGCCGGTATGGGAGGTGGGTGGTGGCCATCGATGACCCTGGTCATGTGGAGGGGGGCGGGATTGTGGGCGGGGAAGACCGGGGGAGCGCTCGGGCGCGCGCACGTGCACGAGGGGGCGGGCGCGTGCACGGGGAGGGAGCGGGTGGGAGCCGCTACAGTACAGAAAAAATGTGTCCCAAAGCTAAATAAAAGTGGGACATTTAATGTAAAAAAAAAACCCATTAGGTGTAATTTAGGTGGTGGGGGTTGGTGCGTGGGTGGGGGGAGCTATACTACAGAAAAAATAAAAAAAAATAAAAAAATAAACATTTAATTGTTCAAACTGGGTACTGGCAGACAGCTGCCAGTACCCAAGATGGCCCCCAATAAGGCTGAGGGGGAGGCTTAGAGAGCTGTTTTGGGGGGGGATCAGGGAGGTTGGGGTTAAGGGGGGATCCTAAACACAGCATATGTAAATATGCTTTTTTTTTAACCCAAAAACTTTTATTTTAGTACTGGCAGACTTTCTGCCAGTACTTAAGATGGCGGGGACAATTGTGGGATGGGGGAGGGAAGGGAGCTGTTTGGGAGGGATCAGGGGGTGGGATGTGTCAGGTGGGAGGCTGATCTCTACGCTAAAGCTAAAATTAACCCTGCAAGCTCCCTACAAACTACCTAATTAACCCCTTCACTGCTAGCCATAATACACGTGTGATGCACAGCAGCATTTAGCGACTTTCTAATTACCAAAAAGCAACGCCAAAGTCATATATGTCTGCTATTTCTGAACAAAGGGCATCCCAGAGAAGCATTTACAACCATTTGTGCCATAATTGCACAAGCTGTTTGTAAATAATTTCAGTGAGAAACCTAAAATTGTGAAAAAATTAACGTTTTTTTTAATTTGATCGCATTTGGCGGGGAAATGGTGGCATGGAATATACCAAAATGGGCCTAGATCAATACTTGGGGTTGTCTACTACACTACACTAAAGCTAAAATTAACCCTAGAAGCTCCCTACATGCTCCCTAATTAACCCCTTCACTGCTGAGCATAATACACGTATTGTGCGCAGTGGCATTTAGCAGCCTTCTAATTACCAAAAAGCAACGCCAAAGCCATATATGTCTGCTATTTCTGAACAAAGGGGATCCCAGAGAAGCATTTACAATCATTTATGCTATAATTGCATAAGTTGTTTGTAAATAATTTCAGTGAGAAACCTAAACTTTGTGAAAAAATTTGTGAAAAAGTGAACAATTTTTTTTATTTGATCGCATTTGGCGGTGAAATAGTGGCATGAAATATACCAAAATGGGCCTAGATCAATACTTTGGGATGTCTTCGAAAAAAAAAATATATACATGTCAATGGATATTCAGGGATTCCTGAAAGATATTAGTGTCCCAATGTAACTAGCGCTAATTTTGAAAAAAAAAGTGGTTTGGAAATAGCAAAGTGCTACTTCTATTTATGGCCCTATAACTTGCAAAAAAAAGCAAAGAACATGTAAACATTGGGTATTTCTAAACTCAGGACAAAATTTAGAAACTATTTAGCATGGGTGTTTTTTGGTGGTTGTAGATGTGTAACAGATTTTGGGGGTCAAAGTTAGAAAAAGTGTGTTTTTTTCCATTTTTTCCTCATATTTTATAATGTTTTTTATAGTAAATTATAAGATATGATGAAAATAATGGTATCTTTTGAAAGTCCATTTAATGGCGAGAAAAACGGTATATAATATGTGTGGGTACAGTAAATGAGTAAGACGAAAATTACAGCTAAACACAAACACCGCAAAAATGTAAAAATAGCCTTGGTCCCAAACGGACAGAAAATGGAAAAGTGCTGCGGTCATTAAGGGGTTAAATAAATCTAAATAAATATTACTATCATTAACTAAATTATTCCTATTTAAAACTAAATACTTACCTATAAAATAAACCCTAAGCTATCTACAATATAACTAATAGTTACATGGTAGCTATTGTAGGGTTTATTTTTATTTTACAGGCAAGTTTGTATTTATTTTAACTAGGTAGAACAGTTATTAAATAGTTATTAACTATTTAATAACTACCTAGTTAAAATAAAGACAAAGTAACCTGTAAAATAAAACCTAACCTAAGTTACACTAACCAAACACACTCTCCACTGCTGCAGATCCCAAAATGAGGCTTGTGACAAAAATGAGCAGTGACTGGAATAGTCTATCCAGACTTGGCTATGGGGGTGCTAGGCTGTAAAAACGGCCAGGAGGACCATGATGGAACAGTTTAAAATAAGGTATGTGGCAGGCAAACATCCTGACTAGTTTCGTGTTCACAGGAGCACTTAATCATAGGATGTGTTTGCATATGCAAGCCCCCTATTTAAAGGGACAGCATAATTAATTAATTAAACTAAATTAAAAACATAAGTACATATGTACATAAAAACTGACAAATTCATATATTTAAGTCATCTACATTACAATGGAGAAACAGAAAACACTTAATAAACATAAATAAAAGAAGATAGATATTAACAATACTGCATTAGCACAATTCACCTGAAATAAATGCAATAAATGTCATCTTCATTCATATGTATATATAATTATGTTCTTATTCTGTTGGTTTTCATATATCTCATTAATAAACAAAGTAACCTTATGAAATCAATATGATTAGGTTGCATCATCATATGTTATGACCCCATAATAAAACAATCTTGAATATATATATATATATATATATATATATATATATATATATATATATATATATATATATATATATATATTATAAACCTAATTAAGGGGTACTATATATAAATATTGAACACACTCTATGTTAGCCTCAATCAAATAATTTGTGTGGACACACATATCAAATAGCACAATTCAAGAACTGTTAATATTTTAACACTTGATGATGATTCACGGTTGAGACCTAAAGGAGATAAGGTTTTTAATTTGTATAGCCAATACAATTCTGGCTTCAGCAATAATTTAAGCCTATCTCCCCCTCTTATTGGATGAAAGACTCTGTCGATAACACGAACCTCCATATTAAACACATTACTCATATGTACAAAATTAAAATGACGTGCTATGGCAGATTCTTTGACATATTCCTTGGTGTCCCTGATATGCTCTCTTATCCTTGTTCTCAATTGCCTAGTAGTCTGACCTGTATATTGTAGGGAACAAAGTTTGCATTCCAGAAGGTAAACCACATAAGTGGTCCGGCAATTAGCATAGAATTTACTCATAAATTCCTCTCCAGTAACTGTACTTTTAAATCCACTACCAATGTGCAATACTTTACAAGTGATGCAAGGACCTAATCCACAGCTATAGGTACTATTTCTCTTTATCCAGTCACTGCTTTTATTCCTTTCAGCAAATACCAAGCTTGGAGATAATCTAGTTGATAATGTAGAAGCTCTTTTTGAGACAAATCTACATTTATCTGTTAACAAACTCAAAACTGGATCATCTCCAAGCATGTTCATGTTCTTTTTTAAAATATGACAAATCTGAAAGAATTGGTTGGAATACTCAGTGGAAAAAACTATGCTCTTCTGGGTTATAGTCTCCTTCCTTACACAACCCTGAATAAGGTCTGTTTGCGTCATATTTTTCACTTCCTCACACGTATTAATAAGATCCGTGCTATTGTACCCTCTATTAGTAAGACGTTCTATAAGAGCTCTAGAACTGAATGAGAACATTGTTATCAAGAGAGCTGATAAGGGCAGTAGTGTAGTTGTTTGTGATAAGTCATGGTATATAGGAGAATGGTATATGTGTTGAAAGTAATTGAGTTTCTTCTTAAACATAATAGTTTTATTTTTGAGAATGATCACTATGTACAACAGCAAGGGACTGCTATGGGGCGCGCTTTGCGCCTTCATATGCAAACCTTGTAATGGGATGGTTTGAGGAAACATACATATATAATGATAAGAATCCCTTCAAAAAGCATATAATTCAATATAAAAGATTTATTGACGATCTTATATTGGTATGGGAAGATGATGAAAATAGAGCTGACAAATTTGTAGACTTCCTTAATACCAACAATATGGGTTTGAAATTCACCAAAGAGTGGCATAGAGAACAGATAAACTTCCTGGATATTATATTAAGTGGGGAAATAGTTAACAGTTGTGTCAATACTACCTTATATCGCAAACCCATTGCAGGAAATGCTTTATTATATGCCACCAGTAGCCACCCTAAACACGTATTTAAGGGCATCATTAAAGGTCAAATGATGCGTGTAAAAAGAAACTGCTCAAGGGAAGTAGACTATCAAAAGGAAAGTGAGAATCTAGCTGAGCGCCTGATGGAAAGGGGCTTCCAGAAAAGCGAAGTTCTAAGAATTAAAAAAGAGGTTGATAACTACAAGAGAGAGGATTTGTTACAATCAAAAAAAAGTAGTAGATACCAGACCTTTATTCATTACTAAATATTCAAATCAATATAATGAAATCTGCAGTATTGTGAAAAAATATCTCCCTATGTTATACGGGGATGAAATTTTAAAAGACATGATAAGTAATGGCTGTAAATTTGTTTACTCTAAAATAACACATTGGCTAATGTTTTATCACCTAGCATGTTAAGAAGCAAGATACAGAGTAGAAATGACAGTTCATGGTTGAAACACAGTGGCGGCTTTAAATGCGGCAGTAGTCGCTGCAAAGCATGCGAGTATCACAATGTAACCAGTACTTTTACATCACATGTAACAGGGGAGACATTTGATATACAGGGGTGTGTTAATTGCAGTTAATGCTTTGTAATTTACCTAGCTGAATGCAAACTTTGCAAAGGTCAATACGTGGGTCTTACGACACGTGATGTGAGAACCCGTATAAGAGAGCACTTGGGGGATATTTGAAATAAAGTCCCCTGCTCAGAGTTAAGCAGACATTTTATTTATGAGCATAATCAATCGGTTAAATCCTTTAGTTGGAATATAATAGAAGCTTTTAAGACCCCCAACAGAGGTGGAGATAAATCCCAAATTTTAGGTAGACAGGAGGTCTATTGGATATTTAAATTGAGAACACAGGTCCCTATGGAGTATAATTCTGAACATGACCTTGTAAATTTTTGGGAATAACTGAATTGTATTATTTATAGATATCTGCTAGGCTATGTATACATTGGTGATATTAATAATATTTCTTGAGGGTCATTTCATCTGCAAGGAACATTATGTAAATAATCATTAATATAGAATATTGTACTTGATATTTTTGTATTTTTATTATTTGATGAAGTTTTCACAAATTGTAAAAAATCATAAAGTTATCTGAATTATCTGAATCATTTGTATGAAATTAGAGATCTAGCCAAATAACAGCATTATGCCAGTGTTACTTAGATCACACTTGGGGTTTTCCCTACCTTGTATATATGAGATCTGTTTGTATATGTATTCATGGATAGGAAAGGATTTAACATATTATGCTGTATATTTATACATTTTTTTCATCTATTATTTAATTGTATTCATGCAGTATGTACTAAGATGGTTTCACATTATGTAGGAGTTAAATAGTCTGTGTATTTGAATTCTATAATTCTTAAAGCGATTAGTAGCTTTCAGCTAAGTAAGCCTCAGTGTTATTTCAGATGTCAGGAGTTAACAGGTTAAATCTGACAGGTAGAGATAATTAACAGGTTGATTTAGGATCTATATAAAGCAGACAGAGTGGTCATAAGTTATGGTCTATGAATACGGCAACAGCTAGCCGAAACGCGTTAGGCCTTTTCTTACACTTTTATCTTTGAATTCTTTGCTGTTTTAATTTATGAAATAAAGTATACGCTTTTTATATTAGCATACTTTTTTTGGGACCGCTTTTTTCTTTTTTTCAGTTCTATAAGAGCCCCTGCTTGTTTATTACAAATTTGATCTTGGAGTTTTAATCTCTTAATATTCTTACTCCTATTGGCAATGCCAATTAGGGTAAATGAGCAAGTTGTTAAAACCTCATTCCATTCTTCACTCAATGCAGGTACCTCTAGGTCAAATGAAGGATATTTCTTTATTCGAAGACCTCTAGGAATTTTTTTAGCATTAATGTAGTGTTCAAAAGAAACCACATCCCACATAAGTCGCAGATCATTCAATAGTAGCCTCTCAAGTTGAGAAAAAGTCCCTTAAGACTGTTGTTAGTCCCTCCTGAATTATTACCCACAGTGAAAATCCTTTCAAAAAAACTTTTCCTTTGTTCAATGTTAAAAATTGATCCACTGAGATTTATGTTCTCTTCCTCCATTGTAATGTACTAGAAGCCACAAAATACCTTGCAAAAAGATATATATATATATATATATATATATATATATATATATATGTAGGATATCCAGATGCACACTTAGCCTCAGTGTTTAGAAGTATCCGGAAAGAAGCAGGCAACACAGGAATTTCATTCAAAAGAAAAAGGCTTTATTCCAGTCCTTGGAACAAACAGCAGGGCCCTAACCCATAACGTTTCGGTCTACACCTAGACCTTTATCAAAGGGAGCCCATGTGAGAGATGTGGGACCCAGACAGTGACAGAATATATATACACAAGTGCCAATTTACAAAATACAATAATAGCATAATAAGTGCCAAACCGTCCTCTGGTGATTCGCCTGATGCCCTGTGAGTCTGAAAATGCGGTAAAGACAGCGTGATGACGTCACGCGTGACCGGGAGCCAAAGCGAGGCTCAGGGAGGTAGTCATGGAAACCATAAACAAACTACCATCGGACAGAGCACAGAGCATGGCGGATTATCAGGGGTGACATGCATAGGTCAGTCATAGAAACGGAGTGGCAGGGGGAAACATAGCAACACCCAAAAAGTGTTAAAAGTAAATAAGAAAAAAATAAACACACAAGTGACAAGAAACAATATGTACAAAGCAACATCTAACAGGTTTCATAGATAAACAAATACTGCAGAAAACCTAGTAGTCAATTAGGTGTATATACTAACACAACCATTCTATACATAGTAAGTATCAATGGGAGACTACTAATACTTGGATCAAACAAAAGCAAAGCCATATACATTTAGACAAATCCAAAAAGAGGATATTTGGTAAAATGATCACTACCTATACTAAGAGGACCTGCAAAGGAGATTTATGCATAAATATAATTATAGCAAAGATAGCAGGATGGTGAGGCTATTCATTTGTAGCAACACCCAAAGTCAATGGTGGAATTAAGGCCTTTAGGGGCAACAGTGTTCAAATTAAAGATCCACCTAGCCTCCAGGTGCAATAGGGTTAATGCCCTATCCCCACCACGCCGTAAGCGTGGCACATGGTCAATCAAAATGACCCTCAGTGAGGACAAAGGATGTCCTGCTTGCACAAAATGTCTTGCAACTGGTTGCTCTGATTCACCCGATTTGATAGCTTGACGTATAGCTGTTTTATGATTGGCCAGTCTTTCCTTAAAGGCGGTGACAGTCTTGCCAATGTAGTACAGGGAACATGGACAAATTATTGCATAGATCACATACATCACATACTCTAATGTACATGTCAATCTGTGATTGATCTTGTATTTCCTATTCATATGTGGGTGATGGAAGGTATTGGCAGTCATCATATGGTTGCATGTGATGCAATTGCCACATCTGTAACATCCCAATTTGGCCTTGGTTAGCCACGTCCGTCATTCGTAGCAATGCACCGGGTCATTCAAGAAAAGAAGGTCTCGTAAATTTTTGGACCTTTTGTAAACCATCCGTGGTGGCGGGAGGTCATAGAACGGTAGGCTAACATCTTTAGCCACAATTTTCCAATTGTCCCTGATGGCATTCGATATCTTCTCAGATAGAGGAGTATATGTGGTAACAAAGTTCATGCGTGGATCTTCTTCTTTAGTCTTGTTCCTTTTCATGAGGCTATCACGGGTTTGATGTTCAGCAACCAGGAGTTGTTTTTCAATGAGTTGTGGGGGGTAACCCCGTTGTAGGAATTTTTCTGCCATTTCAGATAACTGTGTTATCTTATGGATGTCATCAGTGTTGTTCCAAGCTACTCTCAGGAGCTGCGAGGAGCTGACACCGTTCTTTTGAGTGTGAGGATGAAAACTGTTGTAGTGTAAAATAGAATTTTTATCGGTTTCTTTATGAAAAAGGGTGGTGTGTAAAAAATCAATACCCATGGAGTCAGTTTTATAGATCTCTAGATCCAAAAAGTGAATCATCTCTGTGTTCCATTAAATTTTAAATTTAATGGTTGAATTCAATTTGTTAAGGGTGTTAAACCAATCGGTAAGGGATGCTGGAGTACCTCTCCAGACCAGGAATACGTCGTCTATATAGCGACGGTAGAATCAGATGAAGTTGTGCTTAGGATTAAATACATGATGATTTTCAAATTGAGCCTTGTATAGATTGGCATAAACCAGTGCCATGCTTGACCCCATGGCAGTGCCCAGTATTTGTAAAAAAAAAATCATTTTCAAAATGAAAGAAGTTTTTTTCTAAGCACAACCCCACCAGATTCATCAAAAATTCAATGGGTGGGCCCGCGTAATGCTCACTATTCATCAGACACTCCTGGATCATTGCTTTACCATGGTCATGGGGAATCACAGTATATAAGCTCACCACATCCATAGTCATTAAAAGATCAAGTTGCTTATCAATCTCCAAAGTCTTTAGGAGGGTGATAAGCTCAAAGGAATCTTTAAGATAGGACTTAGTTGACTGAACTACAGGCTGTAGAAAGAAATCAATGTACTCAGCCAAAGGCTTTAGTAAAGATCCCCTGGCAGAGATAATGGGTCTGCCAGGGGGGTTATCTAGAGTTTTGTGAATTTTAGGGAGCAGATACAAAATGGGGCAAATAGGTTTATCAACGGTCAGGAATAACCACGTGTCATCATCAATTATGTTAGCAGTATGTGCTAAACATAATAAATCATCTACTTCCTTTTTAAAACCCATAGTGGGGTTACCTCTGAGTTTAGTGTAAGTAATACCATCATATAGTTGTCGGTGTGCTTCAGTTCTATAAGCCTCATAGTCAAGAATGACTATAGCCCCGCCCTTATCAGCTGGCCTGATGACTATACTAGGATCCTGAGAGAGTGTTTTTATAGCCATTCTCTCTGGTTTAGTCAAATTATCCCAGGATTTGTCAGTAGGGGGTGCAGTGGTGGCAATACTGGAAAGGCACGCTTGATGAAATGTTTTGATGGAGGTGTGGGTATTGGGTGGTTCAAATGTGCTACATCCTTTAAACTGTTTCCTAGCAAATTCACCTTTATCTTTGAAACAATCTTTCAGTTTTAACTGTCGTTGAAATCTACCGAAATCAACGTGAACATCAAACAAAAACGTTATTAGAGCGTGGCACAAAAGAAAGACCCTCATTATAAACACATTATTTTCCTCAGGGCTAAGGGGACGTGTGCTAAGATTAAACACTATTGTTTCACTTTTTTGTTCATATTTTTCCTTCTTGTGTCGCCCCCCCCTCCTGAAGTGTCGGTGCCTGGGGCCTGTAATAAAGGGGATTTCTGGGAAGATCTAGTGCTCACACCTGTTTGTTGGCTTGTAGAGGGAGTAGCAGAGTCTCCTTCAGAAGAATCGCCCCCACTGCTATCTACAGTGGTGAAATTAACTCTTCTATTTTTATTAAGGTTTCTTCTACGGCCAAAGGGAGCACTATTGTCTTTACCATACAACCACCTATATACACGTTTCTCTCTGTAGTTGTTTTCGACAGTAGAGATTTTTTTATTTTTAAACGCCAGAAGGTCTTGTTTATATTTACTGACTTGGGTTTGTAATTTAGACAGCCAATCAGTTTCTTTATCTGCTGTGAGTTTATTGATCAATGTATCTTTTACTGTGGCAATTTCTTGTTTAACTGTAAGTTTCAATCTGGAGACCTCCTCTATGACCAGGAGCATAATGTCATGGGAGCATTTATTCAGGATCCCACACCACCGCCTGCAAAAATCAATATTGGTACGCCCTAAAGTAGGGATGTTTTTTACTCTGAACCCCATGGGTATGTATTTTAATTTGTGGTATTTTGATAAGTACACTGCATGGAGATAGAAATCTATTTCTTTCTTTTCTAAGTGTAACAGTTTGTGAAAAATATTGGTAGGTGTCTCACCTCTAGTTTCACGCAGCTCCTGGATGTCGGCGTCACAGCGAATCCGTGCAGCATCCTCCTCTGTAAATGCAAAGTCCTCTATGTCTGCAAATAAATCATCTCTTGTGTTATCCTGAGATGACAATGTGGATTCCATGAACCAAGCTGAATAAATGTAGGCAAGAAAAACAGATGTTAAAGAGTCACGAGTGAAATATATACAACCAGGGTATATATATGTAGACAGTCACAAATGAGGTATCCAAAATAAGTTGCAAAGCCCCTACACAAGGGGGTGATATAAATACAAAGTAGAAGTATGGTTGCACACTTTCAAATGAAAGGTATTCACAGATGCAAAAAAGTGGCACACACTACTATAGCAACTACCCGGTGCACTGCAAATAGAATGTAGTATGTAAGTAGGATATCCAGATGCACACTTAGCCTCAGTGTTTAGAAGTATCCGGAAAGAAACAGGCAACACAGGTATTTCATTCAAATGAAAAAGGCTTTATTCCAATCCTTGGAACAAACAGCAGGGCCTTAACCCATAACGTTTCGGTCTACACCTATACCTTTATCAAATGGAGCCCATGTGAGAGATGTGGGACCCAGACAGTGACAGAATATATATACAAGTGCCAATTTACAAAATACAATATTAGCATAATAAGCGCCAAACTGTCCTCTGGTGATCCGCCCGATGCCCTGTGAAGGACGCAGCACATTTGAACCACCCAATACCCACACCTCCATCAAAACATTTCATCAAGCGTGCCTTTCCAGTATTGCCACCGCTGCACCCCCTACTGACAAATCCTGGGATAATTTGACTAAACCAGAGAGAATGGCTATAAAAACACTCTCTCAGGATCCTAGTATAGTCATCAGGCCAGCTGATAAGGGCGGGGGCTATAGTCATTCTTGACTATGAGGCTTATAGAACTGAAGCACACCGACAACTATATGATGGTATTACTTACACTAAACTCAGAGGTAACCCCACTATGGGTTTTAAAAAGGAAGTAGATGATTTATTATGTTTAGCACATACTGCTAACATAATTGATGACGACACGTGGTTATTCCTGACCGTTGATAAACCTATTTGCCCCATTTTGTATATGCTCCCTAAAATTCACAAAACTCTAGATAACCCCCCTGGCAGACCCATTATCTCTGCCAGGGGATCTTTACTACAGCCTTTGGCTGAGTACATTGATTTCTTTCTACAGCCTGTAGTTCAGTCAACAAAGTCCTATCTTAAAGATTCCTTTGAGCTTATCACCCTCCTAAAGACTTTGGAGATTGATAAGCAACTTGATCTTTTAGTGACTATGGATGTGGTGAGCTTATATACTGTGATTCCCCATGACCATGGTAAAGCAATGATCCAGGAGTGTCTGATGAATAGTGAGCATTACGCGGGCCCACCCATTGAATTTTTGATGAATCTGGTGGGGTTGTGCTTAGAAAAAAACTTCTTTCGTTTTGAAAATGATTTTTTTTTACAAATACTGGGCACTGCCATGGGGTCAAGCATGGCACCGGTTTATGCCAATCAATACATGGCTCAATTTGAAAAACATCATGTATTTAATCCTAAGCACAACTCCATCAGATTCTACCGTCGCTATATAGACGACATATTCCTGGTCTGGAGAGGTACTCCAGCATCCCTTACCGATTGGTTTAACGCCCTTAACGAATTGAATTCAACCATTAAATTTAAAATTGAATGGAACACAGAGATGATTCACTTTATGGATCTAGAGATCTATAAATCTGACTCCATGGGTATTGATTTTTTACACACCACCCTTTTTCATAAAGAAACCGATAAAAATTCTATTTTACACTACAACAGTTTTCATCCTCACACTCAAAAGAACGGTGTCAGCTCCTCGCAGCTCCTGAGAGTAGTTCGGAACAACACTGATGACACCCATAAGATAACACAGTTATCTGAAATGGCAGAAAAATTCCTACAACAGGGTTACCCCCCACAACTCATTGAAAAACAACTCCTGGTTGCTGAACACCAAACCCGTGATAGCCTCATGAAAAGGAACAAGACTAAAGAAGAAGATCCACGCATGAACTTTGTGACCACATATACTCCTCTATCTGAGAAGATATCGAATACCATCAGGGACAATTAGAAAATTGTGGCTAAAGATGTTAGCCTACCGTTCTATGACCTCCCGCCACCACGGATGGTTTACAAAAGGTCCAAAAATTTACGAGACCTTCTTTTCTTGAATGACCCGGTGCATTGCTACGAATGACGGACGTGGCTACCCAAGGCCAAATTGGGATGTTACAGATGCGGCAATTGTGTCACATGCAACTATATGATGACTGCCAATACCTTCCATCACCCACATATGAATAGGAAATACAAGATCAATCACAGATTGACATGTACATCAGAGTATGTGATCTATGCAATAATTTGTCCATGTTCCCTGTACTACATTGGCAAGACGGTCACCGCCTTTAAGGAAAGACTGGCCAATCATAAAACAGCTATACGTCAAGCTATCAAATCGGGTGAATCAGAGCAACCAGTTGCGAGAAATTTTGAGAAAGCAGGACATCCTTTGTCCTCACTGAGGGTCATTTTGATAGACCACGTGCCAAGCTTATGGCGTGGTGGGGTAGGGCCTTAACCCTATTGCGCCTGGAGGCAAGGTGGATCTTTAATTTGAACACTGTTGCCCCTAAAGGCCTTAATTCCACCATTGACTTTGGGTGTTGCTACAAATGAATAGCCTCACCATCCTGCTATCTTTGCTATAATTATATTTATGCATAAATCTCCTTTGCAGGTCCTCTTAGTATAGGTAGTGGTCATTTTACCAAATATCCTCTTTTTGGATTTGTCTAAATGTATATGTCATTGCTTTTGTTTGATCCAAGTATTAGTAGTCTCCCATTGATACTTACTATGTATAGAATGGTTGTGTTAGTATATACACCTAATTGACTACTAGGTTTTCTGCAGTATTTGTTTATCTATGAAACCTGTTAGATGTTGCTTTGTACATATTGTTTCTTGTCACTTGTGTGTTTATTTTTTTCTTATTTACTTTTCACACTTTTTGGGTGTTGCTATGTTTCCCCCTGCCACTCCGTTTCTATGACTGACCTATGCATGTCACCCCTAATCATCCACCATGCTCTGTGCTCTGTCCGATGGTAGTTTGTTTACGGTTTCCATGACTACCTCCCTGATCCTCGCTTTGGCTCCCGGTCACGCGTGACGTCATCACGCTGTCTTTACCGCATTTTCAGACTCACAGAGCATCGGGCGGATCACCAGCGGACGGTTTGGCGCTTATTATGCTAATATTGTATTTTGTAAATTGGCACTTGTGTATATATATTCTGTCACTGTCTGGGTCCCACATCTCTCACATGGGCTCCATTTGAAACGTTATCGGTTAAGGCCCTGCTGTTTGTTCCAAGGATTGGAATAAAGTCTTTTTTCTTTTGAATGAAATTCCTGTGTCGCCTGCTTCTTTCCGGATACTTCTAAACACTGAGGCTAAGTGTGCATCTGGATATCCTACTTACATACTACATTCTATTTGCAGTGCACCGGGTAGTTGCTATAGTAGTGTGTGCCACTTTTTTTGCATCTGTATATATATATATATATATATATATATATATATATTCAGCCCCTAGGGTGTCATTAGCACCAAAAATTATAGTAATAATATTATTATTCTCCCAAACTGGTTACCAAATAACCCCAATAAACGCCAAGTTAAAGGCAACTGCTCAAAAAATCGCTCCCATAAACTTTTTTGGATTTGGCCCTTTGAGGTGATATTGACAGAGGTGTCATTGACACCTTTCGTAAACCGACAGCAGGGAACACTATACTGCATGCGCAGTCTTGTCACCCCCCCATTTAGTACGTTCTATTCCTAGGGGTCAATTTATGTGTTTGCGCAGGAAAACGAATTCCACTGAGTTGTTTGATAAACAAGCAGGGGCTCTTATAGAACGTCTTACTAATAGAGGTTACAATAGGACGGATCTTATTAATACGTGTGAGGAAGTGAAAAATATGACGCAAACAGACCTTATTCAGGGTTGTGTAAGGAAGGAGACTATAACCCAGGATAGCATAGTTTTTTCCACTAAGTATTCCAACCAATTCTTTCAGATTTGTCATATTTTAAAAAAGAACATGAACATGCTTGGAGATGATCCAGTTTTGAGGTTGTTAACAGATAAATGTAGATTTGTCTCAAAAAGAGCTTTTACATTTTCAACTAGATTATCTCCAAGCTTGGTATGTGCTGAAAGGAATAAAAGCAGTGACTGGATAAAGATAAAAGGTACCTATAGCTGTGGATTAGGTCCTTGCATCACTTGTAACGTATTGCACATTGGTAGTGGATTTAAAAGTACAGTTACTGGAGAGGAATTTATGAGTAAATTCTATGCTAATTGCCGGACCACTTATGAGGCTTACCTTCTGGAATGCAAACTTTGTTCCCTACAATATACAGGTCAGACTACTAGGCAATTGAGAACAAGGATAAGAGAGCATATCAGGGACACCAACGAATATGTCAAAGAATCTGCCATAGCACGTCATTTTAATTTTGTACATATAAGTAATTTGTTTAATATGGAGGTTCGTGTTATCGACAGAGTCTTTCATCCAATAAGAGGGGGAGATAGGCTTAAATTATTGCTGAAGCCAGAATTGTATTGGCTATACAAATTAAAAACTTTATCTCCCTTAGGTCTCAACCGTGAATGGGATTTGAGCTATTTTATTGAATAAATATTAATCGCTCTATAGAAACATCATTAAGTGTTAAAATATTAACTGTTCTTGAATTGTGCTATTTGATATGTGTGTCCACACAAATTATTTAATTGAGGCTAACATAGAGTGTGTTGATTATTAATATATAGTACCCCTTAGTTAGGTTTATCATATATATATATATATATATATATATATATATATATATATATATATATATATATATATATATATATATATATATATATATTTTTTTTTTTTTATTTTTTTTTTCAAGATTTTTATTATGGGGTCATAACATATGATGATGCAGCCTAATCATATTGATTTCATAAGGTTACTTTGTTCATTAATGAGATATATGAAAACCAACAGAATAAGAACATAATTCTACATACATATGAATGAAGATGACATTTATTGCATTTATTTCAGGTGAATTGTGCTAATGCAGTATTGTTAATATCTATCTTCTTTTATTTATGTTTATTAAGTGTTTTCTGTTTCTACACTATAATGTAGATGATATGAATTTTTCAGTTTTTATGTACATATGTACTTATGTTTTTAATTTAGTTTAATTAATTGGATTATGATGTCCCTTTAAATAGGGAGGTTGCACATGCAAACACATCCTCTGATTAAGTGCTACCCTAGCCTAAACTAAACTACTAATAGCCCCTTAAAAGGGCCTTTTGCGGGGCATTGCCCCAAAGTAATCAGCTCTTTTACCTGTAAAAAAAAAAAAATACAAACAACCCCCCAACAGTAAAACCCACCACCCACACAACCAACCCCCCAAATAAAATACTATCTAAAAATAACTAAGCTCCCCATTGCCCTGAAAAGGGCATTTGGATGGGCATTGCCCTTAAAAGGGTAGTTAGCTCTTTTTTTGCCCAAACCCTAATCTAAAAAATAAAACCCACCCAATACAACATTAAAAAAACCTAACACTAACCCCCTGAAGTTCGACTTACCTTGAGACGTCTTCATCCAAGCCAGGTGAAGTGGTCCTTCAGACGGGCAGAAGTCTTCATCTAAGCCGGGCAGAAGTGGTCCTCCAGACTGGCAGAAGTCTTCATCCAGACGGCATCTTCAATAGGATTGAGCTCACATTCTATTGGCTGATTGGAACAGCCAATAGAATGCAAGCTCAATCCTATCGGCTGTTTGGATCAGCCAATAGGATTGAACTTCAATCCTATTGGCTGATTGCATCAGCCAATAGGATTTTTTCTACCTTAATTCCGATTGGCTGATAGAATTCTAAGAATCTAAGGGACGCCATCTTGGATGATGTCACTTAAAGGTACTTTTATTCTGTTTTAGTCGTTGGATGAAGAGGATGCTCCGCGTCGGATGTCTTGAAGATGGACCCGCTCCGCGCCGGATGGATGAAGATAGAAGATGCCGTTTGGATGAAGACTTCTGCCTGTCTGGAGGACCATTTCGCCTGGCTTGGATGAAGACGTCTCCCGGTAAGTCGATCTTCATTGGATTAGTGTTAGTTTTTTTTTAAGGGTGTATTGGGTGGGTTTTATTTTTTAGATTAGGGTTTGAGCGGCAAAAGAGCTAACTGCCCTTTTAAGGGCAATGCCCATCCATATTCCCTTTTCAGGGTAATGGGGAGCTTTGGCTTTTTTAGATAGTATTTTATTTGGGGGGTTGGTTGTGTGGGTGGTGGGTTTTACTGTTGGGGGGTTGTTTGTATTTTTTTTACAGGTAAAAGAGCTGATTACTTTGGGGCAATGCCCCGCAAAAGGCCCTTTTAACGGCTATTGGTAGTTTAGTTTAGGCTAGGTGTTTTTTATTTTGGGGGGGCTTTTTTATTTTAATAGGGCTATTATATTAGGTGTAATTAGTTTACATTTCTGTAATTTGTTTATTATTTTCTGTAATTTAGTGTTTGTTTTTGTACTTTATCTTATTTAATTTAATGTAGGTAATTGTTTTTAATTTAGTTAATTTATTTAATTATATTGTAGTGTTAGGTGGTAGTGTAACTTAGGTTAGGTTTTATTTTACAGGTAAATTTGTCTTTATTTTAACTAGGTAGTTATTAAATAGTTAATAACTTTATAATAACTATTCTACCTAGTTAAAATAAATACAAATTTGCCTGTAAAATAAAAATAAACCTTAAGATAGCTACAATGTAACTATTAGTTATATTGTAGGTATCTTAGGGTTTATTTTATAGTTAAGTATTTAGTTTTAAAAAGGAATAATTTAGTTAATGATAGTAATATTTATTTAGATTTATTTAAATTATATTTAAGTTAAGGGTTGTTAGGTTTAGGGTTAGACTTAGGTTTAGGGGTTATTAACTTTAATATAGTGGCGGCGATGTTGGGGGACGGCAGATTAGGGGTTAATAAATGTAGGTAGGTGGCGGCAATGTTAGGGCCGGCAGATTAGGGGTTAATAATATTTAACTAATGTTTGTGAGGCGGGAGTGTGGCGGTTTAGGGGTTAATATGTTTTTTATAGTGGTGGTGACAGATTAGGGGTTAATAAGTGTAGGTAGGTGGCGGCGACATTGGGGGGTGGCAGATTAGGGGTTAATAAATATAAGGTAGGGGTCAGCGATGTTTGGGGCAGCAGATTAGGGGTTCATAAGTATAATGTAGGTGGCGGCGGTGTCCGGAGCGGCATATTAGGGGTTAATAATATAATGTAGGTGTCAGCGATGTCGGGGCGGCAGATTAGGGGTTAATAAGTGTAAGATTAGAGGTTTTTAGACTTAGGGTTTATGTTAGGGTGTTAGGTGTAGACATAAATTTTATTTCCCCATAGGAATCCATGGGGCTGCGTTAGGGAGCTTTACGCTACTTTTTTTCAGCCGTCTCTCCCCGTTGATTCCTATGTGGAAATCGTGCATGAGCACGTTACACCAGCTCACCGCTGACTTAAGCAGCGTTGGTATTGGAGTGCGGTAATGAGCAAAATTTTGCTCAATGCTTACTTCTTGTCTTTTAACGATGGATTTCTGAAAACTCGTAATACCAGCACTGCAGGTAAGTGAGAGGTGAGATAAAACTGCTCATTAGCACAGCACAGCCTCTAACGCAAAACTCATAATCTAGGTGTTAGTGTTTATTTTTTTTTAAATTTACGGCTAGATTTAGAGTTCTGCGGCCAAAGGGGTGCGTTAGCTACGCATGCTTTTTTTCCCCCGCACCTTTTAAATACTGCTGGTATTTAGAGTTCACAGAAGGGCTGCGTTAGGCTCCAAAAAAGGGAGCGTAGAGCATATTTACCGCCACTGCAACTCTCGATACCAGCGGTGCTTACGGACGCGGCCAGCTACAAAAATGTGATCGTGCACGATTCCCCCATAGGAAACAATGGGGCTGTTTGAGCTGAAAAAAAAAACCTAACACCTGCAAAAAAGCAGCGTTCAGCTCCTAACGCAGCCCCATTGTTTCCTATGGGGAAACACTTCCTAAGTCTGCACCTAACACCCTAACATGTACCCCGAGTCCAAACACCCCTAACCTTACACTTATTAACCCCTAATCTGCCGCCCCCGCTATCGCTGACCCATGCATATTATTATTAACCCCTAATCTGCCGTTCCGTACACCGCCGCAACCTACGTTATCCCTATGTACCCCTAATCTGCTGCCCCTAACACCGCCGACCCCTATATTATATTTATTAACCCCTAATCTGCCGCCCCCAACGTTGCCTCCACCTACCTACAATAATTAACCCCTAATCTGCCGACCGGACTGCACCGCTACTCTAATAAATGTATTAACCCCTAAAGCTAAGTCTAACCCTAACACTAACACCCCCCTAAGTTAAATATAATTTAAATCTAACGAAATAAATTAACTCTTATTAAATAAATTATTCCTATTTAAAGCTAAATACTTACCTGTAAAATAAATCCTAATATAGCTACAATATAAATTATAATTATATTGTAGCTATTTTAGGATTAATATTTATTTTACAGGCAACTTTGTCTTTATTTTAACCAGGTACAATAGCTATTAAATAGTTAATAACTATTTAATAGCTACCTAGTTAAAATAATTACAAAATTACATGTAAAATAAATCCTAACCTAAGTTACAATTAAACCTAACACTACACTATCAATAAATAAATTAAATAAACTACCTACAATTATCTACAATTAAACCTAACACTACACTATCAATAAATTAATTAAATACAATACCTACAAATAAATACAATTAAATAAACTAAAGTACAACAAATAAAAAAGAACTAAGTTACAAAAAATAAAAAAATATTTACAAACATTAGAAAAATATTACAACAATTTTAAACTAATTACACCTACTCTAAGCCCCCTAATAAAATAACAAAGACCCCCAAAATAAAAAAATGCCCTACCCTATTCTAAAATTAAAATAGAAAAGCTCTTTTACCTTACCAGCCATGAAAAGGGCCCTTTGCGGGGCATGCCCCAAAGAATTCAGCTCTTTTGCCTGTAAAAAAAAAACCATACAATACCCCCCCAACATTACAACCCACCACCCACATACCCCTAATCTAACCCAAGCCCCCTTAAATAAACCTAACACTAAGCCCCTGAAGATCTCCCTACCTTGTCTTCACCACGCCGGGTTCACCAATCGATCCAGAAGAGCCTCCGATGTCTTGATCCAAGCCCAAGCGGGGGGCTGAAGATGTCCATGATCCGGCTGAAGTCTTCATCCAAGCGGGAGCTGAAGAGGTCCATGATCCGACTGAAGTCTTCTATCAAGCGGAATCTTCAATCTTCTTTCTTCCGGATCCATGTAGTTCATCCCGCCGACGCGGAACATCCATCTTCACCGACGACTTCCCGACGAATGACGGTTCCTTTAAGCGATTCCATCAGCCAATCAGAATTTTCCTATCTTAATTCCGATTGGCTGATAGAATCCTATCAGCCAATCGGAATTCGAGGGACGCCATCTTGGATGACGTCGCTTAAAGGAACCGTCATTCGTCGGGAAGTCGTCGGTGAAGATGGATGTTCCGCGTCGGCGGGATGAACTACATGGATCCAGAAGAAAGAAGATTGAAGATGCCGCTTGATAGAAGACTTCAGTCGGATCATGGACCTCTTCAGCTCCCGCTTGGATGAAGACTTCAGCCAGATCATGGACATCTTCAGCCCCCCGCTTGGGCTTGGATCAAGACATCGGAGGCTCTTCTGGATTGATTGGTGAACCTGGCGTGGTGAAGACAAGGTAGGGAGATCTTCAGGGGATTAGTGTTAGGTTTATTTAAGGGGGGTTCGGGTTGATTAGGGGTATGTGGGTGGTGGGTTGTAATGTTGGGGGGGGGGTATTGTATGTTTTTTTTTTACAGGCAAAAGAGCTGAATTCTTTGGGGCATGCCCCGCAAAGGGCCCTTTTCAGGGCTGGTAAGGTAAAAGAGCTTTTCTATTTTAATTTTAGAATAGGGTAGGGCATTTTTTTATTTTGGGGGTCTTTGTTATTTTATTAGGGGGCTTAGAGTAGGTGTAATTAGTTTAAAATTGTTGTAATATTTTTCTAATGTTTGTAAATATTTTTTTATTTTCTATAACTTAGTTCTTTTTTTATTTTTTGTACTTTAGTTAGTTTATTTCATTGTATATATTTGTGGGTATTGTATTTAATTAATTTATTGATAGTGTAGTGTTAGGTTTAATTGTAACTTAGGTTAGGATTTATTTTACAGGTAATTTTGTAATTATTTTAACTAGGTAACTATTAAATAGTTATTAACTATTTAATAGCTATTGTACCTGGTTAAAATAATTACAAAGTTGCCTGTAAAATAAATATTAATCCTAAAATAGCTACAATATAATTATAATTTATATTGTAGCTATATTAGGGTTTATTTTATAAGTAAGTATTTAGCTTTAAATAGGAATAATTTATTTAATAAGAGTTAATTTATTTAGTTAGATTTAAATTATATTTAAGTTAGGGGGGTGTTAGTGTTAGGGTTAGACTTGGCTTTAGGGGTTAATACATTTATTATAGTAGCGGTGTGGTCCGGTCGGCAGATTAGGGGTTAATAATTGTTGGTAGGTGGAGGCGACGTTGGGGGCGGCAGATTAGGGGTTAATAAATATAATATAGGGGTCGGCTGTGTTAGGGGCAGCAGATTAGGGGTACATAGGTATAATGTAGGTTGCGGCGGTGTACGGAGCGGCAGATTAGGGGTTAAAAAAATATGCAGGTGTCAGCGATAGCGGGGGCGGCAGATTAGGGGTTAATAAATATTATGTAGGTGTCGGCAGTATTAGGGACAGCAGATTAGGGGTATATAGGGATAACGTAGGTGGCGGCGGTGTGCGGTCGGCAGATTAGGGGTTAAAAATTTTTTAATAGAGTGGCGGCGATGTGGGGGGGCCTCAGTTTAGGGGTACATAGGTAGTTTATGGGTGTTAGTGTACTTTAGAGCACAGTAGTTAAGAGCTTTATGAACCGGCGTTAGCAGAGAAAGCTCTTAACTCCTGTTTTTTTTCTGCGGCTGGAGTTTTGTCGTTTGATTTCTAACGCTCACTTCAGCCACGACTCTAAATACCGGCGTTAGAAAGATCCCATTGAAAAGATAGGATACGCAATTGACATAAGGGGATCTGCGGTATGGAAAAGTCGCGGCTGCAAAGTGAGCGTTAGACCCTTTCCTGACTGACTCTAAATACCAGCGGTAGCCCAAAACCAGCGTTAGGAGCCTCTAACGCTGGTTTTGACGGCTATTGCCAAACTCTAAATCTAGCCGTTAGTGTTTGTTATTTTTTGTAACTTAGTTGTTAGTTTTTTGTAACTTTGTAATTTTTTATTGTAGATTTAAATTATTTGAGTAGGGTTAGGTGTTTAAATATATAATATAGTTAATTTAATTTGTAGTTTAATGTAGATTAAATATTAGTTTGATATTGTTTAATGTAATTTTAGTATAACAGTTAGGGTAGATTAATTATTAGTTTAATATAGTTTATTGTTATTTTAGTATAACAGTTAGGGTAAATTAATTATTAGTTTAATATAGTTTAATTTAAATCTAAAGGTAAGTTTACATTTACTATAAGATAGGGATGAGTTAATATTTAATGTAAAGTTAAGGGGTTGTTAGGTTTAGGGGTTAATAGGTTAATTTAGTTTAGGCGATGTGGAGTGCTGGCGGTTTAGGGGTTAATAGGTATGGCAGATTTGTGGAAGGCACAAAGTCATCTAATTGGTTACATATGTTTTATTCTACCACAGACAAATCAACCTATGGATAGATAGTTGTTAGTGCAAAATTCAACACAAAATTGTTATAGCATTAAACACCTATACAAAAAATACTAAATTGCAACCCAATTCTCTGTAGAAACTAACTGCTAGATTTAGAGTTTTGTCGGTAATGACCCGCATAGCTAACGCATGCTTTTTTTCCCCGCACCTTTTAAATAACGCTGGTATTTAGAGTTCACAGAATCGCTGCGTTTTCAGTGCGTTAGGCTCCAAAAAGGGAGCATAAAGGCATATTTACCGCCACTGCAACTCTCGATACCAGCGGTGCTTACGGACGCGGCCAGCTTCAAAAATGTGCTTGTGCACGATATCCCCATAGGAAACAATGTGGCAGTTTGAGCTGAAAAAAAAACCTAACACCTGCAAAAAAGTAGCGTTAAGCTCCTAACGCAGCCCCATTGTTTCCTATGGGGAAACACTTCCTAAGTCTGCACCGAACACTCTAACATGTACCCCGAGTCTAAACACCCCTAACCTTACACTTATTAACCCCTAATCTGCCGCCCCCGCTATCGCTGACACCTGCATATATTATACCTATGTACCCCTAATCCGCTGCCCCTAACACCGCCGACCCCTATATTATATTTATTAACCCCTAATATGCCGCCCCCAACGTCGCCTCCACCTACCTACAATAATTAACCCCTAATCTGCCGACCGGACATCACCGCTACTATAATAAATGTATTAACCCCTAAAGCTAACTATAACCCGAACCCTAACACCCCCCTAAGTTAAATATAATTTAAATCTAACGAAATAAATTAACTCTTATTAAATAAATTATTCCTATTTAAAGCTAAATACTTAACTGTAAAATAAACCCTAATATAGCTACAATATAAATTATAATTATATTGTAGCTATTTTAGGATTAATATTTATTTTACAGGCAACTTTGTTATTATTTTAACCAGGTACAATAGCTATGAAATAGTTAATAACTATTTAATAGTTACCTAGTTAAAATAATTACAAAATTACCTGTAAAATAAATCCTAACCTAAGTTACAATTAAACCTAACACTACACTATCAATAAATTAATTAAATAAAAGACCTACAATTACCTACAATTAAACCTAACACTACACTATCAATAAATTAATTAAATACAATACCCACAAATAAATACAATGAAATAAACTAACTAAAGTACAAAAAATAAAAAAGAACTAAGTTACAAAAAATAAAAAAATATTTACAAACATTAGAAAAATATTACAACAATTTTAAACTAATTACACATACTCTAAGCCCCCTAATAAAATAACAAAGACCCCCAAAATAAAAAAATGCCCTACCCTATTCTAAAATTAAAATAGAAAAGCTCTTTTACCTTACCAGTCCTGAAAAGGGCCCTTTGCGGGGCATGCCCCAAAGAATTCAGCTCTTTTGCCTGTAAAAAAAAAAACATACAATACCCCCCCCAACATTACAACCCACCACCCACATACCCCTAATCTAACCCAAACCCCCCTTAAATAAACCTAACACTAAGCCCCTGAAGATCTCCCTACCTTGTCTTCACCACGCCGGCTTCACCGATCGATCCAGAAGAGCCTCCGATGTCTTGATCCAAGCCCAAGCGGGGGGCTGAAGATGTCCATGATCCGACTGAAGTCTTCATCCAAGCGGGAGCTGAAGAGGTCCATGATCGGGCTGAAGTCTTCTATCAAGCGGCATCTTCAATCTTCTTTCTTCAGGATCGATGGTCATCCCGCCGACGCGGAACATCCATCTTCACTGACGACTTCCCGACGAATGACGGTTCCATTAACGGCGTCCCTCAAATTCCGATTGGCTGATAGGATTCTATCAGCCAATCGGAATTAAGGTAGGAAAATTCTGATTGGCTGATGGAATCAGCCAATCAGATTCAAGTTCAATCCGATTGGCTGTTCCGATCAGCCAATAGAATGCGAGCTCAATCTGATTGGCTGATCGGATCAGCCAATCGGATTGAACTTTAATCTGATTGGCTGATTCCATCAGCCAATCAGAATTTTCCTACCTTAATTCCGATTGGCTGATAGAATCCTATCAGCCAATCGGAATTCGAGGCACGCCATCTTGGATGACGTCCCTTAAAGGAACCGTCATTCGTCGCGAAGTCGTCGGTGAAGATGGATGTTCCGCGTCGGCGGGATGACCATGGATCCTTAAGAAAGAAGATTGAAGATGCCGCTTGATAGAAGACTTCAGCCCGATCATGGACCTCTTCAGCTCCCGCTTGGATGAAGACTTCAGCCCGATCATGGACCTCTTCAGCTCCCACTTGGATGAAGACTTCAGTCGGATCATGGACATCTTTAGCCCCGATGTCTTGGATCAAGACATCGGAGGCTCTTCTGGATCGATCGGTGAACCCGGCGTGGTGAAGACAAGGTAGGGAGATCTTCAGGGGCTTAGTGTTTATTTAAGGGGGGTTTGGGTTAGATTAGGGGTATGTGGGTGGTGGGTTGTAATGTTGGGGGGGGGTATTGTATGTTTTTTTTTTTTACAGGCAAAAGAGCTGAATTCTTTGGGGCATGCCCCGCAAAGGACCCTTTTCATGGCTGGTAAGGTAAAAGAGCTTTTCTATTTTAATTTTAGAATAGGGTAGGGCATTTTTTTATTTTGGGAGTCTTTGTTATTTTATTAGGGGGCTTAGAGTAGGTGTAATTAGTTTAAAATTGTTGTAATATTTTTCTAATGTTTGTAAATATTTTTTTATTTTTTGTAACAGTTCTTTTTTATTTTTGTACTTTAGTTAGTTTATTTAATTGTATTTATTTGTTTATTATAAATTGTATTTATTTGTTTATTATAAATACAAAGTTGCCTGTAAAATAAATATTAATCCTAAAATAGCTACAATATAATTATAATTTATATTGTAGATATATTAGGGTTTATTTTACAGGTAAGTATTTAGCTTTAAATAGGAATAATTTATTTAATAAGAGTTAATTTATTTTGTTAGATAAAAATTATATTTAACTTTGGGGGGTGTTAGGGTTAGGGTTAGAATTAGCTTTAGGGGTTAAAAAATTTATTAGAGTAGCGGTGAGGTCCGGTTGGCAGATTAGGGGTTAATGCTTGAAGTTAGGTGGCGGCGATGTTAGGGAGGGAAGATTAGGGGTTAATACTATTTATTATAGGGTTATTGAGGCGGGAGTGAGGCGGATTAGGGGTTAATACATTTATTATAGTAGCGGTGAGGTCCGGTCGGCAGATTAGGGGTTAATAAGTGTAGGTAGGTGGAGGCGATGTTGGGGGCGGCAGATTAGGGGTTAATAAATATTATGTAGGTGTCGGCGGTATTAGGGGCAGCAGATTAGGGGTACATAGGGATAACGTAGGTGGCGGCGGTTTGCGGTCGGCAGATTAGGGGTTAAAAATTTTTAATAGAGTGGTGGCGATGTGGGGGGGCCTCGGTTTAGGGGTACATAGGTAGTTTATGGGTGTTAGTGTACTTTAGAGCACAGTAGTTAAGAGCTTTATGAACCGGCGTTAGCCCAGAAAGCTCTTAACTCTTGACTTTTTTCTGCGGCTGGAGTTTTGTCATTAGATTTCTAACCCTCACTTCAGCCACGACTCTAAATACCGGCGTTAGAAAGATCCCATTGAAAAGATAGGATACGCAAATGACGTAAGGGGATCTGCGGTATGGAAAAGTTGTGGCTGCAAAGTGAGCGTTAGACCCTTGCCTACACGACTCTAAATACCAGCAGGCGGTAAAAACCAGCGTTAGGAGCCTCTAACGCTGGTTTTGACGGCTACCGCCAAACTCTAAATCTAGGCGTAAGAGTACTTAAACAAATGTTCATGTTTTAGTAGTTGTTTATTCAGATGCAGTAATAAACATTGGTTAGTGTTATATTCATCAGGCAAAATAAAGGAGCCAATAATTTGAAGCTGAAGCATATAACAGAAAGGAAATCGTATCCCCAGCTCACCAGACCTCAACCAGGTTATACTTGTCCTGAGTAATCATGCAGCTTCGTCCATTGCAGAGATAGTTCTCACATACTTGCTCTGTTTAATCGGATTGACTAGCAGCACCTCCTCAACTGGTAGGGGTTTTTCCATTCAATTGGGCCATCTGTCAAGCTATTCTGTTAAGTACAGCATCCAAAGAAAATACGGCATACAGGGACAACCATATTGAACCAGACCAAACAAACACCATGTTCACGGAGCTCCTGTGGGCGTGGTCAATGTGGCAAACCTAGCCACTTCTGGACTATAATGTAAGAAAGGTTGTCTATAGGCTGTATTGTGTGCTATTTAGATGTGACAGACCCTTCTGTCAGTACTGAAGGAGTTAACTGTGTTCAGCTTTAAGAAACTATTCTTGAACGACAAGGTTACTAGCCTCAGCTATTGTGTACTGTCATTAAAGTTAGTGATAAACAGTCCATTGTTTAATCACCCTCAGAGAGCAGACGCCCCAGTGATAAGAAAGGATCAAGTGTGTCTTATGTTTAACTTGTTATCTCCCTAGGTAAAGTAATGTGATTCTATTGTGGCCTGTCCAAGGGTGTGGTCCCTCCATCTAATGTACAACATTCTTTCAACCCCCCATCTGGGTGGTCAGACCTGCATAAATACTAGGCATAGCCTTTTAATAAATGTAATTCTGTTTTAAACCTGAAAACTGGCTGGGTTGTGAATTGCTTATTCCCTATTCAGGACATTGTTCATCTGGTGTTAACCCTTGGTATCCTGTTGTACCGTTACAATTGGTGGCAAGTGACGGGATGAACCTTATCGCCCAGAAGAGCAACTACACAAGCCAGTAACCTCAGGAAGAGGGGGATTACTACAATACTGACTAAGATGGAAGGAGTAAGAGGGACCGAAGTGAATGGAGATGGATTATTCTAAGCTAAAGAGACAAACGTTAAAGGAACTGCTAGAAGCCAGGGGAAAGATAGGCAGCAGCAAACCCAAGGCTATATTAATTGCCGAGCTGATGGAGGGAGACAGAGCTCGCAGCGCTACGCCTCCAGCAGCCATGGAGGAGACCCTATACCAGAGGGAAATGAGGACCAGGCTGGAATTTTTACCCCAACCTGTACCACGGGATATGCTATCCGTGGTAATGGCAGATGTGCAGGAGTACGTGATGGCACACAGGAATGCATCCTGCCGAGCAGAATCAATTTTGGACACACTCAGCAACCCAGTAATACCCAAAATCGTATACCATGCATTTAAAATGTTTTGTGAGGATAAGGATGAGATCGATGGGTATTCACAAGATTTTGAGAGACTGTGCCAGTTACATGATTTGGAGCAGTCCGTTTGGGTGCCGGTGCTAGTAGGCAAGCTAGCCGGTAGGGCAGCGGAAGCGTATCATGCTGTACCCAGGGAGGACAGCAAGGATTACGCTAAAGTGAAGAGAGCGATCTTGGAAAGATATGTCATTACCCCAGAGGCATACCGGCGCAAGTTTAGAGGCCTGCGCAAGCCAGAAAGAGATTCACATGCAGAGTGGGCCCACAAGCTGGATCAAGCATCTCAAGGGTGGATACATTCCTGCCAAGCTACCACCATGGAAGAATTGCGACAACTGATGCTGTTGGAGCAATTCTTTAACGGCTTGTCCCCAGAAGCCCAAGAATGGGTGAGAGATCGAAAACCCCTCACCTTAACCGAAGCAGCCAGATTAGCAGACCAGCATTTTGATGCCAGGAGGTACCATGGACTACAGCCTAACAACACCACAGCGGAACCTTTTCGCCCAGCCCCAGGGAATCCACCACCCCCCTCATGATACAACGGATGGGCGAATATACAATGCCACACCTGCAAGCAGTGGGGACATATGGCACGTGAGTGCACCCAAAATCGGAGCAGACAAGCTTGGAACCAGGTCAGACAGAACCTGGTCCCAAGGGTGGCTGCTCACCATTACCAAACGGAGCCAGCCGCTCATGAGGTGTTGAGCACCCAAGCCGAGGAACCCCTGGGATTTCTGCATGAGGTGATGTCGGTCCGGGCCACCGATAACCGGCAACATCACCGCCAGCTGGTGACCGTAGAGGGGAAGGAGGTCCAGGGACTTCGGGATTCGGGAGCTACTTTAACCCTGATGGCTCCCCATTTGGTGCTGGATACAGCACACACTGGCGGATCCGTGGCAGTACGAGGGGCAGGGGGAGCGGTATACCGATTGCCCACTGCTAGAGTGGAGTACAGACCCCCAGTCACCCCAGCAGCTTCCAGTTACCAGCCCCCGGCACACCGCTATACCACACGGCCTCCGGCCACGAACTACCCTCAGAGAGCCCGGTTCAATTCGCGGGGCTACTCACAACCTATTCGGTGCTTTGGATGTAAGCAACTAGGGCACAAAAGCCCAGAGTGTCCCCTAAACGCAGCAAATCAAGCACAGTCCTGGAGAAGACCCGCCGGCGGAATCCCACATAATCTTCAGCCTGCGGCCCGCTACGTAGAGGCGCCAGAATGCTGGGGCAGCCTACATGAAGCAGACCCCGTGCAAGCTGCCCACCGAAATAACCGGCAATGGGTTAAAGTGAATGGGAAGGAGGTCAGTGGTCTACGGGATACTGGTGCTACCATGACCTTGCTTCAAGAGAACTTGGTGTCTGAGAAACAGCACACTGGAGACACTGTGGCTGTGAGGGTAGCAGGGGGCACTGTGTTCCACCTACCTGTTGCCAGGGTACATTTGGATTGGGGAGTGGGCGCTAGACCTGTGAATGTGGGGGTCAAGAAGGACTTACCTGCTGATGTTCTCCTTGGAAATGAGTTGCCCCCCCTTGCTTCTTCCTATGCTCCCATGGGTCCTGCTGATGTTAACCCTGTGACTACCCAAGCCCAGTCCCTTCGGGAAGAGGTACATTTTAACCGTGGTGGACTACGCCACTAGGTACCCCAAGGCCATTGCTCTCTCCAACATCCATGCAGAGATGGTAGCTGAAGCCCTATTTGAGGAGCTACAACCTAGTTTGGTTTACTTACAAGTTGCTGTTACCTTTTATATTTTAATCAGGGCCCTCAAAAAGTTGCAGCCGTACCTGTATGGACAACCTTTTTCCTTACTCACAGATCACAACCCATTGGTGTTGCTGAACCGTGTGGCCGGGGACAATGCCAGGCTGCTGCGCTGGAGTTTGGTGCTGCAGCCCTTCAACTTTACCATCCATTACCGCCCAGGGAAACAAAACGGTAACGCCGACGGGTTGCCCAGACAAACTGAACTTGAAAAGTGATCTGTGAGTACTTCCTTGGACATCCCCAAGCCGATCCGTTGGGATCAGACTGTGTATGCCGGCTTGGTTCTGGGGGAGCATTGTGGCAAACCTAGCCACTTCTGGACTATAATGTAAGAAAGGTTGTCTATAGGCTGTATTGTGTGCTATGTAGATGTGACAGACCCTTCTGTCAGTACTGAAGGAGTTAACTGTGTTCAGCTTTAAGAAACTATTCTTGAACGACAAGGTTACTAGCCTCAGCTATTGTGTACTGTCATTAAAGTTAGTGATAAACAGTCCATTGTTTAATCACCCTCAGAGAGCAGATGCCCCAGTGATAAGAAAGGATCAAGTGTGTCTTATGTTTAACTTGTTATCTGCCTAAGTAAAGTAATGTGATTCTATTGTAGTCCCTCCATCTAATGTACAACATTCTTTCAACCCCCCCATCTGGGGGGTCAGACCTGCATAAATACTAGGCATAGCCTTTTAATAAATGTCATTCTGTTTTAAACCTGAAAACTGTCTGGGTTGTGAATTGCTTATTCCCTATTCAGGACATTGTTCCCTGGTGTTAACCCTTGGTATCCTGTTGGTACCGTTACAGTCAACTTGCTACACGTGTTTCACCTATTATATATCTTTCTATTGGGCTTTGTCAGGCATGTGATACATCAGTGTCATAATGGCCATATTTATATCATGCACTCATATTTCTCGCATACAGTGTTTTGCAAATGTTAGGCTGGCCTAAGGGAGCAACTGATAACCAAAGCATTGGAGAATAAAAAGTTATGAAAACCAGAAAATAGAAATTGTCTACAATCAGTGCAATCAATCTGTAACCCAGACTTAAAGGGACCGTTTAAACATCTCAATATCAGGAATATAGTGAAATTGACACTATACATCAATAAGTGTTTATCTTGAAATTCGTAATCCACATAATACATTATTCACAGTATAAAAATTACTCAATAGCCTTAATGGTTAACAGCACTTTACCAATATTAAACCCTAAATTCTAATACATTTTACTAGGGAAATTTTCTCATTTACAGAAAAGGGGCATCATTCAGTTCCTCATTCAGTCCCCCTGGTTGTCCAGTATCTAAGTTGAATATCAATTTACATTCTTCCCTTAAAAGGGCTTTATCCAAATCACCACCTCTCTCACTGGTGCTAACTTTTTCATCACCCATAAAGCGTAAATCCCTGACATCACTGTAGTGAAAGTCAAGGAAATGGCGTGCTATGCCACTTGTTTTAATCCTTTTTTTCAGGATATCTCTTCTATGTTCTTTCATCCTCTCCTTAAACTCACTATAGGTTTTCCCAACATATTGTTTGGGGCAAAAGCATGAAAGAAGATAGATGACACCAAAACTTTTACAGGTGATATACCCCTTAACTTTATGTAAAACACCCCATATGCCCTCAATTTTACCTCCTCTCACAAGATGCTTGCATATTTTACATTTGTTGCAGGGGAAGCAACTATTTTTGGGCTTTGTACTCTGCAACCAATTCTTAGAGTCATTACTAACATAGTGACTGTGTATAATTGTATCCTTTAGAGACTGGGCTTTTTGGCAGTTAGAAGGGGGAAGTCACCAGCAAATGGGTGGGAACATCATTGTCAAGTGTTAGTAAGTGCCAGTGTTTGGAGAGTATGACTTTAATATATTGCCAACTTTCATTATAAGTAGTAATTATTCTTACTTTTTCTTCCTTTGGTTTATCCCTAATGGGGTACAGAAGGGACTTCCTAGTGGTATTAAGGGCTCTCATATAACCAACTTTTAAAGAATTTTTATTATACCCTCGTTTGCAAAAACAATCTTTTAAATTATCAGCATGTTGTTTAAATAAGGTGTCTGTGGAACAGTTTCACCTATGTCTCAAATACTGGCCTATGGGGATACCATTTAACTGGGCTTTGGGATGATGACTGGATGCTTCAAGGAGGGTATTTGCAGCTGTTGGTTTGCGATAGCTTTGGGTAAATAAATAGTTATTAACATCTTTAGTCAAAAACAAATTAAAAAAAATGAATTTCTTTGTTACTGAATTCCTATGTGAACTTCAGATTCCAAGTGTTAACATTTAAATAGGCTACAAACTTATGCAAAGATTCAACAGAGCCCTCCCAAAGCAACAAGACTTCATCAATAAAACGAATCCATAAAAGGACCATTCCATCAAATTCATTGGGTATATCTAGCACTGCATCCATTTGTCATTTGCCCAAATAAATGCAAGCATAGTTGGTCCACAGCAGGCCCCATGGCAGTCCCCATAATCTGTTGGTAAAATTTACCATTAAACTTAAAGTAATTTTGTTCCAAGACAAAGTGCAACAAATCCATTACAAACTAAGGCCTAGATTTAGAGTTCGGCAGTAAAAGGGCTGTTAACGCTCCGCGGGTTTTTTTCTGGCCGCACCATAAATTTAACTCTGGTATCGAGAGTTCAAACAAATGCTGCGTTAGGCTCCAAAAAAGGAGCGTAGAGCATTTATACCGCAAATGCAACTCTCGATACCAGAGTTGCTTACGGACGCGGCCGGCATCAAAAACGTGCTCGTGCACGATTCTCCCATAGGAAACAATGGGGCTGTTTGAGCTGAAAAAAAACCTAACACCTGCAAAAAAGCAGCGTTCAGCTCCTAACGCAGCCCCATTGTTTCCTATGGGGAAACACCTCCTAAGTCTGCACCTAACACCCTAACATGTACCCCGAGTCTAAACACCCCTAACCTTACACTTATTAACTCCTAATCTGCCGCCCCCGCTATCGCTGACCCCTGCATTACACTTTTAACCCCTAATCTGCCGCTCCGTAAACCGCCGCCACCTACGTTATCCCTATGTACCCCTAATCTGCTGCCCTAACATCGCCGACCCCTATGTTATATTTATTAACCCCTAATCTGCCCCCCACATCGTCGCCGACACCTGCCTACACTTATTAACCCCTAATCTGCCGAGCGGACCGCACCGCTACTATAATAAAGTTATTAACCCCTAATCCGCCTCACTAACCCTATCATAAATAGTATTAACCCCTAATCTGCCCTCCCTAACATCGCCGACACCTACCTTCAATTATTAACCCCTAATCTGCCGACCGGAGCTCACCGCTATTCTAATAAATGGATTAACCCCTAAAGCTAAGTCTAACCCTAACACTAACACCCCCCTAAGTTAAATATAATTTTTATCTAACAAAATAAATTAACTCTTATTAAATAAATGATTCCTATTTAAAGCTAAATACTTACCTGTAAAATAAATCCTAATATAGCTACAATATAAATTATAATTATATTATAGCTATTTTAGGATTAATATTTATTTTACAGGCAACTTTGTAATTATTTTAACCAGGTACAATAGCTATTAAATAGTTAAGAACTATTTAATAGTTACCTAGTTAAAATAATAACAAATTTACCTGTAAAATAAATCATAACCTAAGATATAATTAAACCTAACACTACCCTATCAATAAAATAATTAAATAAACTACCTACAATTACCTACAATTAACCTAACACTACACTATCAATAAATTAATTAAACACAATTGCTACAAATAAATAAAATTAAATAAACTATCTAAAGTACAAAAAATAAAAAAGAACTAAGTTACAGAAAATAATAAAATATTTACAAACATAATAAAAATATTACAACAATTTTAAACTAATTACACCTACTCTAAGCCCCCTAATAAAATAACAAAGCCCCCCAAAATAAAAAATTCCCTACCCTATTCTAAAATACAAATATTACAAGCTCTTTTACCTTACCAGCCCTGAACAGGGCCCTTTGCGGGGCATGCCCCAAGAATTTCAGCTCTTTTGCCTGTAAAAAAAAAACATACAATACCCCCCCCCAACATTACAACCCACCACCCACATACCCCTAATCTAACCCAAACCCCCCTTAAATAAACCTAACACTACCCCCCTGATGATCTTCCTACCTTGTCTTCACCATGCCAGGTTCACCGATCCGTCCTGGCTCCAAGATCTTCATCCAACCCAAGCGTGGGCTAGACATCCACTGAAGAAGTCCAGAAGAGGGTCCAAAGTCTTCCTCCTATCCGGCAAGAAGAGGACATCCGGACCGGCAAACATCTTCTCCAAGCGGCATCTTCTATCTTCTTCCATCCGATGACGACCGGCTCCATCTTGAAGACCTCCAGCGCGGATCCATCCTCTTCTTCCGACGACTAGACGACGAATGACGGTTCCTTTAAGGGACGTCATCCAAGATGGCGTCCCTCGAATTCCGATTGGCTGATAGGATTCTATCAGCCAATCGGAATTAAGGTAGGAATTTTCTGATTGGCTGATGGAATCAGCCAATCAGAATATAGTTCAATCCGATTGGCTGATCCAATCAGCCAATCAGATTGAGCTCGCATTCTATTGGCTGTTCCGATCAGCCAATAGAATGCGAGCTCAATCTGATTGGCTGATTGGATCAGCCAATCGGATTGAACTATATTCTGATTGGCTGATTCCATCAGCCAATCAGAAAATTCCTACCTTAATTCCGATTGGCTGATAGAATCCTATCAGCCAATCGGAATTCGAGGGACGCCATCTTGGATGACGTCCCTTAAAGGAACCGTCATTCGTCGTCTAGTCGTCGGAAGAAGAGGATGGATCCGCGCTGGAGGTCTTCAAGATGGAGCCGGTCGTCATCGGATGGAAGAAGATAGAAGATGCCGCTTGGAGAAGATGTTTGCCGGTCCGGATGTCCTCTTCTTGCCGGATAGGAGGAAGACTTTGGACCCTCTTCTGGACTTCTTCAGTGGATGTCTAGCCCACGCTTGGGTTGGATGAAGATCTTGGAGCCAGGACGGATCGGTGAACCTGGCATGGTGAAGACAAGGTAGGAAGATCATCAGGGGGGTAGTGTTAGGTTTATTTAAGGGGGGTTTGGGTTAGATTAGGGGTATGTGGGTGGTGGGTTGTAATGTTGGGGGGGGGTATTGTATGTTTTTTTTTACAGGCAAAAGAGCTGAAATTCTTGGGGCATGCCCCGCAAAGGGCCCTGTTCAGGGCTGGTAAGGTAAAAGAGCTTGTAATATTTGTATTTTAGAATAGGGTAGGGAATTTTTTATTTTGGGGGGCTTTGTTATTTTATTAGGGGGCTTAGAGTAGGTGTAATTAGTTTAAAATTGTTGTAATATTTTTATTATGTTTGTAAATATTTTATTATTTTCTGTAACTTAGTTCTTTTTTATTTTTTGTACTTTAGATAGTTTATTTAATTTTATTTATTTGTAGCAATTGTGTTTAATTAATTTATTGATAGTGTAGTGTTAGGTTAATTGTAGGTAATTGTAGGTAGTTTATTTAATTATTTTATTGATAGGGTAGTGTTAGGTTTAATTATATCTTAGGTTATGATTTATTTTACAGGTAAATTTGTTATTATTTTAACTAGGTAACTATTAAATAGTTCTTAACTATTTAATAGCTATTGTACCTGGTTAAAATAATTACAAAGTTGCCTGTAAAATAAATATTAATCCTAAAATAGCTATAATATAATTATAATTTATATTGTAGCTATATTAGGATTTATTTTACAGGTAAGTATTTAGCTTTAAATAGGAATCATTTATTTAATAAGAGTTAATTTATTTTGTTAGATAAAAATTATATTTAACTTAGGGGGGTGTTAGTGTTAGGGTTAGACTTAGCTTTAGGGGTTAATCCATTTATTAGAATAGCGGTGAGCTCCGGTCGGCAGATTAGGGGTTAATAATTGAAGGTAGGTGTCGGCGATGTTAGGGAGGGCAGATTAGGGGTTAATACTATTTATGATAGGGTTAGTGAGGCGGATTAGGGGTTAATAACTTTATTATAGTAGCGGTGCGGTCCGCTCGGCAGATTAGGGGTTAATAAGTGTAGGCAGGTGTCGGCGACGATGTGGGGGGCAGATTAGGGGTTAATAAATATAACATAGGGGTCGGCGATGTTAGGGCAGCAGATTAGGGGTACATAGGGATAACGTAGGTGGCGGCGGTTTACGGAGCGGCAGATTAGGGGTTAAAAGTGTAATGCAGGGGTCAGCGATAGCGGGGGCGGCAGATTAGGAGTTAATAAGTGTAAGGTTAGGGGTGTTTAGACTCGGGGTACATGTTAGGGTGTTAGGTGCAGACTTAGGAGGTGTTTCCCCATAGGAAACAATGGGGCTGCGTTAGGAGCTGAACGCTGCTTTTTTGCAGGTGTTAGGTTTTTTTTCAGCTCAAACAGCCCCATTGTTTCCTATGGGAGAATCGTGCACGAGCACGTTTTTGATGCCGGCCGCGTCCGTAAGCAACTCTGGTATCGAGAGTTGCATTTGCGGTATAAATGCTCTACGCTCCTTTTTTGGAGCCTAACGCAGCATTTGTTTGAACTCTCGATACCAGAGTTAAATTTATGGTGCGGCCAGAAAAAAACCCGCGGAGCGTTAACAGCCCTTTTACCGCCGAACTCTAAATCTAGGCCTTAGTGTGTGTATCAAATCTAGTTCCTCTTTGTTTCAAGTCGAAATGGGCAGCATTAATCCCCAAATGATGAGAGATAGAGGAATATAGGGCCTCTACATCAATTGTAAATAGTAATGTATTATCAGATAGTACAATGCCATCCAATTTACATAATACCTCAGTGGTATGTTTTATTAAAGAGGGAATAGAGATCAAAAATGGCCTTAAGTTCCAGTCAACATATTTGGCAATATTCTCAAGTAATCCTCCCGGGGGGGGGGGGGGGAGATTTGTATTCTTATGTAACTTGAGTATGGTATAAAATGTTGGAATTCTGGGAAATTTTACTCTTAAAAAATCATTTTCACTAGAATTCATTACACCATTACACATAGCCTCATTTAAAATAACATCTAATTCAACTATATACTCAGTAGTTGTCAGGGTTACTGCTTACTAATGATCTGTCCCTTTAAGTGCTTCCTATATCAAGCACTTCCCCCCAGCACTCATTGCTGGTTAATTGAGAAAGGATTCACAGCTCAAGCGTGTCTCTGAGAGATTTCCACACTCTCCAACAGCCTCTCTATTTCCTATTTGAAGAGTTCCTAAAAGTTACTGATAATATCTCTTATTTTCATTCCTACATTTAGCAGCTCTACTACTTAATTCAATACTGGAAGATTTTACCTATTGCAAGGAAATCAAACTGACTCGACATCTCATCCTGAAGCAGTTACAAGGTAACAGGATTTGCAAGCCGCTTCAGACACAGCACAGCAAGTAGCGGTGACGTCATCAGCTGCAGCCAACAACCGCTCTCCCTGTGAGTACCACGCTGCTGTTCATAGCAAACGGACACAAGTAACAAACTCCTGGGTTCTCAGGTCAGAACTATTTAATCCATTATTATTCGTTATTTTTACATAATTTGATGAACTTTACCTGCCTAACTAAGGAATACAATAATTTACGTTATTGCTTAATTTGAACTGTTTGCATTTACAATTGCCCTGAAAGAATTACAGTTTATGAAGTTAATAAACTTACACTTATTGGGCAAATATTAATACATTATATGAAGCACTAACAACGAATTCATCAAGCTTCTTTTATGTTACAAACCTACTTTTGAGGCAATTGTTGTTTCTGAGTTACAACACAAAATTAAAGGCTTGTTCAAATTGCTACTATTACAGAATTAACCAGCCATAAGGAAGCAAGGATTTAGTGTTTGTGTACACAGAATTATCCTATACCAAACATATTCACTCAACAGCAATTATGGAACAAGATCTTTTAAGTGATAAAGTTCAAGTCCTGTCAGACAGATTAGAAGCTCTATCAGGTTCTTTCCATGAATTACAAGTGGAAAATCAGGCTTTGAAGGCCTGCTTAAGAGAGACTCTGGCACCTAAACCTGCAAGTGCAGATTCTATCCCTGAACCTATGGTCTCCCCCCCAGAAAAATTCTCTGGTGACCGTTCAAGATTCAGAGAGTTTAAAAACTCCTGCATGTTGCTTTTTCAATTAAAGCCACGCACTTATCCCACTGAAAGATCAAGAGTGCTCACTGTGATATCATATTTGAGGGGGGAACCTAGGGCTTGGGCTGACTCTTTTTTTGAAAATGATGATGCAATACTGGGATCCCTTGATGAGTTCTTTGATCAAATGTCAGCATTATATGATGACCCTTTCAAACAGGTCACAGCTGAAAACATACTTAGATCTTTAAAACAAAGAAAGAACCCTGTGGAGTCTTACATCACACAATTTAAAATTTCTGCCCGCGATTCCGGATGGAATGAGGTCTCCCTTAAAACTCAATATCGTTTAGGGTTGTCTGAGGATATAAAGGATGAACTCTCGCGCACAGGTATTCCAGATTCATTGGAAGATTTCTTTTCCCTCACTATTAACATAGATAGACGGCTTAGGGAATGCCGCTCTGAAAAGGCTAGCGGTACAAGAAGCTTTCTCTCCACTCCTGTTTATCAAACTAAGGAATCGCCGCAACCTATGGACATAGGCTTTATGAAGGGTCCCCTCTCCTCTCAGGAAAAGACTAGGAGGAAGTTGCATAGTCTGTGCATGTATTGTGCCTGCCCCACACATGAAGTAAAGGACTGCCCAGTTCTCGCTAAGAATAAGAAGGGTAGGTTGCCTAACATCTCTGAATCCCTGCTGATGAAAACCATTAAACCCTCATATTTAACTATCCCTATTATTTTACAGTGGGATCAAATCAGGATAACAACTGAAGCTATCCTGGACACCGGCTCATGTAGAAATTTTGTTGATTTTTCTTTTGTGAAACAGAATAAAATACCTCTGGTCTCTAAGAGAACTCCGGTCTCTGTGAAGGTCATTGATGGCTCTTTTTTAAAATCAGGTCCTGTCACACACCAAACTACACCATTACAGGTAACATCTTGCACACACATCACAGAAACACTCACTTTTGATGTCATATCTTCACCAATGTTTAATGTAATCCTTGGTATAAATTGGTTTTGTAAACACAAACCAACTATAAACTGGAATGACCTCAGTTTATCTTTCCCTCATCTCACTCAAAATAGTAAGACATCATCAGATATAATTATGCTACAGGTTGAGGATAATATTTTACCTAAACAATATGCAGACTTCTCAGATGTTTTTAATAAAAAAGAAACTGAATGTTTGCCCCCTCATAGGGATTACGATTGTCCTATTGATTTACTCCCAGGAGTTTCAATTCCCTATGGACATATCTACCCCCTTTCAAAACCAGAATTAGAACACCTTAAAAATTATATCGATGAGAACCTCAGAAAAGGTTTTATAAGACCTAGTACCTCTCCTGCAGGTGCAGGCATATTTTTTGTCACCAATAAAGATGGCACGTTAAGACCAATTATCGATTACAGGGAATTGAACAGGCGTACCAGAAAAAACAGGTACCCCCTACCTTTGATCCCTGAATTAATTGAAAGATTAAGGGGGGCCTCAATTTTCACGAAATTGGATCTTCGAGGTGCCTATAATCTTATACGAATGAGAGCTGGCGACGAATGGCTCACTGCTTTTCGGACTAGATATGGGCTATTCTAATATACAGTGATGCCATTCGGTCTGTGCAATGCCCCAGCAACATTCCAATGCTTAATCAATGATCTTTTCAGAGATATTTTGGATGTATATGTTGTTGTCTATTTGGACGATATTCTAGTTTACTCACAAAATCTAGATCAACATAGAATACATGTTAGAGAGGTTCTCACTAGGTTACGAAAAAATAACCTATACGCTAAACTAGAAAAATGTATATTTGAATCAAATAATATCTCTTTCCTGGGTTATAACATCTCCCCTGAAGGAATCAAGATGCAAGATGACAAGGTTCAGGCTATTCATAACTGGCCAACTCCTCAATGTAAGAAAGATGTTCAACGTTTCCTTGGCTTCTCAAATTATTATAGGAAATTCATTCCTGGATTTGCTGCTATTACCAAACCTCTTACTGAGCTCACCAAATTGAATCATCCTTTCAGGTGGACAAGCCATACTCAACAGGTATTTGACCTTTTAAAAAATAAATTCACTACAGCACCCATTCTCCAATACCCGGATTTAGAAAAGCAATTCATCCTGGAAGTTGACGCTTCTGAGTTCGCAATAGGGGCAATCCTCTCTCAACGGAAATCGTTCAAAGATCCCTTACACCCGGTTGCATTTTTCTCTAGATTGATGCAACCAGCAGAGTTAAATTATCCAGTTGGCGAGAAAGAATTACTTGCAATAAAGTGTTCCTTCGATCACTGGAGGCACTTGCTTGAGGGCGCAACACAACCAACTGTCATATATACTGACCACAAAAATCTGCAATATCTTCAGTCCAATCGAACCCTATCCTCCAGACAATTACGATGGAGTCTTTACTTTTCTCGTTTCCATTACATCATTACCTACAGGCCTGGTACTAAAAATGGCAAGGCTGACGCCCTCTCTAGACAAGGTCCTAAACCTATAATACCATGCATTCCTACTACTGTTGTCCCTAAGGACTCTATGATTGGTGTTATAACAAGTCTAACTACAGTGTTAAAAGATGCTATTGCTATTGACCCATCAGTACCTCATACAGATCTTACCTACAATTCTGACGGCTTACTCTATAAGGACGGGAAGCTATACATACCTCCAAATCTTAGATCTTCAATCTTGAAAACAGTTCATGAGTCCCCCCTTGCTGGACACATGGGAAGGGATAAAACTTTGGATTTACTAAAGAGATCTTTTTGGTGGCCTACTCTTAACCTCGATCTCAAAGAATATATATCTAAATGCGTTATATGTGCAACCTCCAAACCTTCTAAAAAACTTCCTGCGGGTCTTTTACAGCCTTTACCTGTACCACAAGTACCCTGGGAGGCGGTATCTCTGGACTTTATCGTGGACTTACCTGTCTCTAACAAATACACCACTATAATGGTTGTCACCGATTTATTCTCAAAGATGGAACATTTCACACCGATTGCCTCCCTACCCACTTCCAAGATCACAAGTGAATTGTTCATTCAAAACATTGTAAGATTGCATGGAATACCTAAAACCATCCTTAGTGACCGTGGAACCCAATTCACATCTAAGTTCTGGAGAAATGTGTGTGCTGCTCTGCATATAGAACAAAAACTCACCACTGCCTACCATCCTCTAACGAATGGACAGACGGAGAGGGTGAACCAGTGGCTCGAACAATACCTACGTTGCTTCTGCTCTCACCAACAAGATTCATGGGCCTCCTACTTGCCCCTAGCAGAATTTGCCTATAATAATAATAAGAGTTCCACAACTGGCACATCACCATTTTTTGTAAATTATGGTTTACATCCAAATTTCACTCTACTTCCGAAGATTGATACCCCATGTCCTCAGGTGAATGATCTGGTTAACGACATTTCTGCCAACTTTTCTTCAATTCGTGAACATATTCTTCAGGCACAAGCATCACAACGCAGGTACTACGATCTTCGCCACAGACCTAGTCCTCAATATTCCGTAGGACAACAAGTATGGCTCTCCACTAAGAACCTCAAGATACCCTATCCTTGTAGGAAACTAGGTAAACTCTTTTTGGGTCCTTACCCTATCATCAGGGTAAATGATCCAACAACAGTTACACTCCAACTGCCATCAACTTTTAAGATACATCCGACTTTCCATGTGTCTCTTATCAAACCTTGTAACCTACCCATATCAAATGTTACATCAGCAGACCCAATACCTTCTGCTACCCTTGATAGGCAGTATGAGGTTCATAGCATTCTGGATTCTAGACTCCGTCATGGGAATCTTTTCTATTTAGTTCATTGGAAAGGATTTGGACATGAAGATGATTCCTGGGAGCCTGCCTCGAACATATCTGCTCCACGTCTGATCTCTCTCTTCCATAGACGTAACCCTGATCATCCCAGGCCTTGAACCTCGCTGTGGTTCTTTTTGTGGGGGGCTCTGTCAGGGTTACTGCTTACTAATGATCTGTCCCTTTAAGTGCTTCCTATATCAAGCACTTCCCCCCAGCACTCATTGCTGGTTAATTGAGAAAGGATTCACAGCTCAAGCATGTCTCTGAGAGATTTCCACACTCTCCAACAGCCTCTCTATTTCCTATTTGAAGAGTTCCTAAAAGTTACTGATAATATCTCTTATTTTCATTCCTACATTTAGCAGCTCTACTACTTAATTCAATACTGGAAGATTTTACCTATTGCAAGGAAATCAAACTGACTCGACATCTCATCCTGAAGCAGTTACAAGGTAACAGGATTTGCAAGCCGCTTCAGACACAGCACAGCAAGTAGCGGTGACGTCATCAGCTGCAGCCAACAACCGCTCTCCCTGTGAGTACCACGCTGCTGTTCATAGCAAACGGACACAAGTAACAAACTCCTGGGTTCTCAGGTCAGAACTATTTAATCCATTATTATTCGTTATTTTTACATAATTTGATGAACTTTACCTGCCTAACTAAGGAATACAATAATTTACGTTATTGCTTAATTTGAACTGTTTGCATTTACAATTGCCCTGAAAGAATTACAGTTTATGAAGTTAATAAACTGACACTTATTGGGCAAATATTAATACATTATATGAAGCACTAACAACGAATTCATCAAGCTTCTTTTATGTTACAAACCTACTTTTGAGGCAATTGTTGTTTCTGAGTTACAACACAAAATTAAAGGCTTGTTCAAATTGCTACTATTACAGTAGTTGGATCATGAGACAATTTCTTATATTGGTTTTTGCAGGAGACTTGCATTCTTTAAAATAGTCAATGGTGTTAAGTACCACCATATTCCCGCCTTTATCTGACGGTTTGATCGTTATAGACGGGTCACTGGCCATTTCCTGCAAAGCCAATCTTTGTTTAGATGTTAAATTATCATTTACTGGATAGTTTTTCTTTAATGCCTTTAGATCCTGTTCAACTAATTTTACAAAATTGGAGATGGTAGATACAGTAGATAGTGCAGGCATATAGGTTGATTTAGGTTTAAATGGACTTAAGCCAATATGAGACTGGATTGGGGATATTTCACTCTGAACACTTTCACTGAAAAGGTGTCATGCCATGCCGCTCTAGCTGTTGCTAGGGGCACGGCGTCTCTTTCCCTGCTCGTTGTCAGGGGCAGTGTCGGCTCTGGATGCGTGCGGCGCTGACGTCATCGCCGCACGCTCCGGATGCCAGTCGGACCTCAGTGGGGTGAATCTGCACCTATTTAAATCTTTGTAGAACAATCTGTCACTGCCCAAGTATAGGTGTTACTTTGTGTTCTCTTGGGTGTGACAGATCGTTCTTTCTTGTGCCTAATATTGTTACTGAACCTGCCAGCCTGACTACTCTACCTGCCTTAACCCTTAATCTGTTGGATTAATTGCTGTTGCTGAACCTGCCTGTCTGACTACTCTACCTGCCTTAACCCTTACACTGCTGGATTGATCACTGTTGCTAAACCTGCCGGTCTGACTACTCTACCGGCCTTAACCCCTAAACTGCTGGACTGCTCTCCTGTTGCCAAACCCTACCTGCCTGACTATTATAGTGGTTTATCCTTGGACTGCTTTACTGTTGCCAAACCCTGCCTGGCTGACCATTCTAGTGGTTTATCCTTGGACGGCTTTGCTGTTGCCAGACCCTGCATGCCTGACCATTCTAGTGGTTCATCCATGGACTGCTCTGCTTTTGCCGCTGGGGACTGTCCTGCCTGTGGTGAGTGCCGCCTTCCAAATCTCACTGACTTTCTCTGCTCTGGGGTATTCCCTATCATTCCGGCTTGACACCGGGATAACAAGACTACTGGCCAAGTTTGGTCTGATAGAGGAGTATCACATGAGCGTTACAAAAGGATTTCTAGGTCTCCAGTAATTCTTGCATATATAAACTTTGATAGGGTATTTTCTGTGCAAAGGATTTTTTGAGAATTTTTTTGCGAGCAAATAAATGTAAATCTTTCATAATTGTGAACTTGTCAATTTTATTAGTAGGACAAAAGGATAACCCTTTTGAAAGAACATCAAGATGTGTATTACTCAAAACTTTGGTTGACAAGTTCACAACTTTGAGGTCAAGAACAATAGTAAGAGGGGTCACAGATTTTTGTTCTGCTGGCTCCTCAGTGTGTACCCTTTCTTCACAGTTTCTCCATTTTCTGTGTTTCCTTCCCCCCCTTCTCTTTCTCCATTTCTGTTTTTTTGGTCTCTACACTCCTCCTCCCTAAAAAAGCACCCTCTTCTTCTAAATCAAGACCCCCTGGTTTGATTTGTACCTTCTCTGTCAGTATATGATCTATCAGAGTCAGAGGTGTTAGGGGTAATTGTAACTTAGGTTAGTATTTATTTTACAGGTAAATTTGAATTTATTTTAACTAGGTAGTTATTAAATAGTTAATAACTATTTAATAACTATTGCACCTAGTTAAAATAAATACAAAGTTGCCTGTAAAATAAATATAAATCCTAAGCTAGCTACAATGTAACTATTAGTTAAATTGTAGCTAGCTTAGGGTTTATTTTATCGGTAAGTATTTAGTTTTAAATAGGATTAATTTATTTAATAGTAGTAATTTAATATTTTTTTATTTAAATTATATTTAAGTTAGGGGGGTTAGACTTAGGGTTCGACTTAGGTTTATGGGTTAATAAATTTAATATAGTAGCGGCGACGTTGGGGGCGGCAGATTAGGGGTTAATAAATGTAGGTAGGTGTCGGCGATGTTAGGGACAGCAGATTAGGGGTTAATAAAATTTAACTAGTGTTTGCGAGGTGGAAGTGTGGCGGTTTAGGGGTTAATGTATTTATTACAGTGGCGGCAATGTCCAGTCGGCAGATTAGGGGTTAAACATTTTAGTTAAGTGTTTGTGATGGGGGGGGCTCGGTTTAGGGGTTAATAGGTAGTTTATGGGTGTTAGTGTACTTTGTAGAACTTTAGTTAAGAGTTTTATGTTACGGCGTTAGCCCATAAAACTCTTAACTACTGACTTTTAAATGCGGTAGGAGTCTGGACAGGAGAGGGTCTACCGCTAACTTTTTCACTCAATCGTAGTACCGGCATTAGGAAAATCCCATTAAAAAGATAGTATACGCAATTGACGTAAGGGGATTTGCGGTATGCGAAAATCGTGGAAAACAAGTGAGTGGTACACCTGTACTTGCCTGACTCGTAATACCAGCGGGCATTAAAAGCAGCGTTGGGACCCCTCAACGTTGCTTTTTAAGGCTAACACAAGACTTGTAATCTAGCCGTAAATTTGTTCCAGGTTTTTTTTACGTAGTCTGAGCCCTTGAGGGATAATTTTACTGTCCAAATATTTATTTAGACTTCTAATTTCCCATTTAAGTCTTAGCTGTTTTAAAGAATTTTGTTTGAACACATTGAAATCATGAAACAACATAATTTATGTAAGAACTTACCTGATTAATCAATTTCTTTCATATTGGCAAGAGTCCATGAGCTAATGACATATGGGATATACAATCCTACTAGGAGGGGCAAAGTTTCCCAAACCTCAAAATGCCTATAAATACACCACTCACCACACCCACAATTAATTTTAACACATAGCCAAGTACTGGGGTAATAGAAAAAGGAGTAAAAAGCATCAAAAAAAGGAACTGGAAATATAATTGTGCTTTATACAAAAAAACATAACCACCATAAAAAGGGTGGGTCTCATGGATTCCTGCCAATATGAAAGAAATTAATTTATTAGGTAAGTTCTTACATAAATTATGTTTTCTTTCATGTAATTGGCAAGAGGACATGAGCTACTGACATATGGGTTAGTAATACCCAAGATGTGGTACTCCCCAGAAGAGTCACTAAAGAGGGAGGGATAAAAATAAAAACAGCCTTTTTCCGCTGAAAAAATTAAATCCACATCCAAAAAAATAAGTTTTCCTCATGATTGAAAAGAAAAAAAATAAAACATAAGCAAAGGAATCAAACTGAAACAGCTGCCTGAAGAACTTTTCTACCAAAAACTGCTTCTGAAGAGGCAAATACATCAAAGCGGTAGAATTTAGTAAATGTATGCAAAGAAGACAAAATTGCTGCTTTGCAAATCTGATGAACTGAAGCTTCATTCTTAAAAGCCCCCAAAGTGGAAACTAATCTCGTAGAATGAGCTGTGATGCTCTGAGGCGGGGCCTGACCCAACTCCAAAAAAGTCTGATGAATCAAAAGTTTTAACCAAGATGCCAAGGAAATGGCAGAAGCTTTCTGACCTTTCCTAGGACCAGAAAAGACAACAAATAGACTAGAAGTCTTCCTGAAATCTTTAGTAGCTTCAACATACTATTTCAAATCTCTTACAACATCCAGAGAATGTAAGGATCTCTCCAAATAGTTCTTAGGATTAGGACACGAAGAGGGAACAACAATTTCCCTATTAATGTTGTTAGAATTCACAACTTTAGGTAACAATTTAAATGAAGTCCACAAAACTGCCTTATCCTGATGGAAAATCAGAAAAGGAGACTCATAAGAAAGAGCAGATAACTCAGAAACTCTTCTAGCAGAAGAGATAGCCAAAAAAAACAACACTTTTCAAGAAAGAAGTTTAATATTCAAAGAATGTATAGGGTCAAAAGGAGGAGTCTGTAAAGCCTTCAGAACCAAATTAAGACTCCAAAGAGGAGATTGATTTAATGACAGACTTGAAAAACAGAAAACAGTGAATATCAGGAAGCTTAGCAATCTTTCTGTGAAATAAAACAGAAAGAGCAGAGAAGGAACTTGCAGACAAACCTTTATCCAAACCATCCTGAAGAAACTGTAAAATTCTAGGAATTCTTAAAGAATGCCAGGAGAATTAATGAGAACACCATGAAATATGTCTTCCAAACTTGATAATAAATCTTCCTAGAAACAGATTTACGAGCCTGTAACATAGTATCAATCACTGAGTCAGAGAAACCTCTATGACTAAGCACTAAGCGTTCAATTTCCATACCTTCAAATTTAACGATTTGAGATCCTGATGGAAAAACGATCCTTGAGACAGAAAGTCTGGTCTTAACGGAAGCGGCCAAGGTTGGCAACTGGACAAGATCAGCATACCAAAACCTGTGAGACCATGCTGGTGCTACCAGAAACACAAACAATTGTATTTATGATGATCTTGTAGATCACTCTTGGAAGAAGAACTAGAGGCGGAAAGATGTAAGCAGGTTGGTGAAACCAAGGAACTGTTAACGCATCCACCAACTCTGCCTGAGGACTACTGGACCTGGACAGGTACCTGGGAAGTTTCTTGTTTAGATGGCAGGCTGTCAGATCTATTTCTGGAAGACCCCACATCTGAACAATCTGAAAAAAGAACATCTGGATGGAGAGACCACTCCCCCGGATGTAAAGTCTGACGGCTGAGATAATACATTTCCCAGTTGTCTACACCTGGGATATGTACCGCAGAAATTAGACAAGCGCTGGATTCCAGCCAATAAAGTATCCAAGATACTTTTTTCATAGCTAGGGGACTGTGAATCCCACCCTGATGATTGACATATGCCGCAGTTGTGATATTGTCTGTCTGAAAACAAATTAATGGTTCTCTCTTCAACAGAGGCCAAACCTGTAGAGCCCTGAAAATAGCACAGATTTCTAAAATATTGATTGGTAATCTCGCCTCTTCAGATTTCCAAACCCCTTGTGCTGTCAGAGATCCCCAGACAGCTCCCCAACCTGAAAGACTTGCATCTTTTGTGATCACAGTCCAGGTTGGATTAACAAAAGAGGCCCCTTGAACTGTACGATGGTGATCTAACCAACAAGTCAGAGAGAGTCGAACATTGGGATTTAAGGATATTAATTGTGATATCCTTGTATAATCCCTGCACCATTGATTCAGCATACAAAGCTGAAGAGGTCTGATATGAAAATGAGCAAAGGGGATCGCGTCCGATGCTGTAGTCATGAAACCTAAAACTTCCATGCACATAGCCACTGAAGGGAATGATTGAGACTGAAGGTTTCGACAAGCTGAAACCAATTTTATTTGTCTCTTGTCTGTTAGAGAGAAAGTCACTGAATCTATCTGGAAACCTAAAAAGGTGTGATACCCCTTTAAGAACAACTGCTTAATAGCACTTCCTCCCTATTTAAGGAAGTGCTATTACCTCACTCAGGGCCTGAAAATTAAAGTGGATTCTCACTTTATTGTTCCCTCTGTGAACAAGTTATCTTTGATACCTCCTTTCAGGTCCTTACTAACTTTGTACTTTGTGTCTCTAAAGTCTTAGCTGCTGCTCTACTTTGGATCTTGGTCTCTGACTGAAAATCTTTCCTGGATCCCTACGCCAACCGGAACTTCATCCACACGCGAGCCGAAGTCGCGCTCACACAAGCGGTTACCAGATCACCGCTACCAGCTCAATCTCCTGTCAGCTCTCTACTAAGTGGTACTACCGCTCTCCACGCTACTACAGCCCTCTCAGTAGGAATAGGATCCGCTCTCCACGCTACTTTGGGTATCGTTATATGTAAAGCAGTTAAGCCTCTCAAATTGTCTATTGAGTTTGTCTCCCTGAGTGGGGTGTATCTTCCCTGAATTAACCACCACATTGCTGGGGCTTTATAGCGTGTATGCTGGAACTGTATATATTTTATGGTATGTTTGTGTGAGTGCGTGAAATCCTTGCTGACACTTAAATGAACCTTTATTCCGGATAATAACCTCTGAAGTATTCTATCTACTCATTTTTATAAAGATTTTCTCTCAATATAATTTATATTGATATCATTGAGTCTATTTTTGCTACACAAGTTCAATTCATTTTTTCTATCTTATCATATGAGATTTACCATTCAATATTTTCAACTACAAAAGTAAAGTCTCACCTTGTGCAAGCTAGTAAAACAAGTTATTTTTACTTGCTGTATACAAGAATAGAGCAACATAACCTTTATTTTCTAATATATACTTATTGCTGGTTATAGTGAGACTGTATATCACAGAATTTTCAGGCCTGAAAATTCTATCTATCTATAATTTTTATTATGGATCCTAATGAAATAAAAAATGAATTTTCTAATATTCATCAGAAATTGGAATATCTTGCCAGAGCTTTAACTGAAGTTCAAACAGAAAATAAAGCTCTCAAAACCCTAATAAAAGAATGTATGCCAGGGAAAGAAGCAGAAATCCCTGAACCTAACAATCATTACCCACAACCCTTCTCGGGCAAACGTAGTGAATTCAGGGATTTCAAAAATGCATTCAAACTCCTTTTTTCTCTCAGGCCTAAGACCTATCATACAGAAAGAATCAAGGTCTGCACCACTATTTCTTTCCTTCAGGGGGAGCCTCGCTCTTGGGCAAATAGGTTTTTTGAGAGTGAACATCCAATAATAGATTCACTTGAAGAATTTTTCCTAGCAATGACTGCTTTATATGAGGATTCCCACACTCAAATAACTGCAGAAACAAAATTAAGATCTATGAAACAGGGGAAAAGGAACATCGAGGAATACATCACAGAGTTCCAAATGTGGATAGACGATTCTCAATGGAATGAGATCAGTTTAAAGATCCAATTCAGATTGGGACTATCGGTATCGCTAAAAGATGAATTATCCAAATTAGAGATGCCTGACACTCTTAAAGGTCTGATGAAATTAAGCACCACCCTGGACCGCAGACTACGGGAAAGGAAGGCTGAAAGAGCCTCCTATGAAGTTATGCCGAGACGATCTTATCCTTACACTTCAACCATGGAAAAAGGCTGTTCCCAACCAGACCCCGATGGAAATTGGAGCAATAAAGGGTCCTTTAACACCTGAAGAAAAGGCCAGACGCAGATCTGAGAACCTTTGTCTTTATTGTGGGCAAAAAGAACATTCTGTTACCAATTGCCCATTACTGCTAAGACAGAAGAAGGGTAAGAATAAGTTCAAACATAATATTTTACATTTCACACAAAATCCCCAATTGACTCTCAACCTTTCTTTACAGTGGGATCAGAAAAACGTGCGTTCTAACGCTTTGATCGATTCGGGGGCTTCAGGAAATTATATCGACACCTCCTTTGTTAAACTTAATAAAATTCCAATTGTTTGCAAATCACATCCTGTCTCTGTTGAACTCATTGATGGGTCGCTCATACAACAGGGTCCCATTACTCACCAGACAATCCCTCTATTGGTGACAACTGACAAGGGACATACTGAGTACCTTACTTTTGACCTGATACCTATTTACATGCATTCACTCATCCTTGGTTTCAGATGGCTACAATCACATAACCCACAGATTGATTGGTCAATATCACAGGTAACATTAGACTCAGCCTATTGTTTAAAGACATGTTTTCCCTATCAGATAATCTCTGCTATAGAACATGAATTGCCTGAAATTTATCAGGACCTGGCAGAGGTGTTCAATCTAAAAGAAGCAGAAAATCTCCCACCTCATAGGGAGTTTGACTGCCCAATCGATATAATACCTGGATCTCAAATACCTCACGGTAAGATATATCCTCTTTCACAAGAGGAATTGGTCTACTTACAGTCATATCTAGATGAAAATCTTTGTAAAGGTTTTATTTCTCACTCAACATCTCCAGCTGCGGCAGGAATGTTTTTAGTGCGTAATAAAGACGGTACAATAAGACTGATCATTGATTACAGAGCTTTGAATGAAATAACAATTAAAAACAGGTATCCCTTACCCCTCATACCGGAACTTCTGGAACGGTTAAATGAGGCTACTATATATTCAAAATTAGATCTAAAGGGGGCTTATAACCTAATACGTATGAAAGAAGGACTTGAATGGAAAACTGCCTTTCGAACTCGTTATGGACTTTTCCAATATAATGTAATGCCATTTGGCTTAAGCAATGCCCCCGCAACCTTCCAGAATTTCATTAATGAAATTTTTCATGATCTAATGGATATTTGTGTCATCATATATCTAGACGATATCCTGATATACTCTAATTCTCCCACAGAACATGAAAAACACGTCAGATGGGTGCTTACACGTCTCAAAGAACATAAACTCTATACAAAATTAGAAAAATGCATTTTCCATGTATCTAAGATAAAATTTTTGGGTTATATAATAACCCCAAACAAAATACAAATGGATCCTGAAAAAGTATCAGCCATCAAGGATTGGCCTACACCCACTACAGTGAAATCGTTACAACTATTTATAGGTTTTGCAAATTTTTACCGAAAATGTATTAAAGATTTCTCCTCAGTAGTAAGACCACTGACACAACTAACGAGTATAAATCATCGTTTCAAGTGGTCTGAAGAAGCTCAAGTAAATTTTGATAAACTTAAGGAGTTATTCACTACAGCTCCAATACTATCATTGCCCAACTTTGATCTACAATTCCAGCTGGAGGTAGATGCCTCTAATACAGGCATTGGGGCTGTTCTCTCCCAACAAGATAAAGATAATAATGAAGTTTACCCCATTGCTTTTTATTCAAGAACATTAACTAGTGCAGAATCTAACTATAGTGTGGGAGACAAAGAACTCCTAGCAATAAAGAGTTCGTTAGAACAATGGAGACACCTCCTAGAAGGGTCAGCAACTCCATTTATCATTTTTACTGATCATAAAAACCTTGAATATCTGAAAAAGAACAAAACTTTAACAGCTAGACAGGCAAGATGGTCAATATTCCTAGATCGCTTTAATTTTATAATTACCTATAAACCTGGAAGTCAAAACACTAAAGCAGATGCTCTATCCCGTATACACGAGATACTTCCTCACGAACTACCCAATTTCACTATCTCACCAGAAAAGATAATAGGTAATCTGACATCCATAGAACAAGAAGTTTATACAGCCCTAGAAAATGATTCAATACCTCTCCAGTATTGTTCTAAAGATCCTCAAACAGGTCTCTTCTATCATAACACTCAATTATATATACCAGAGAGTATCAGAACATCAATTCTCTCACACACTCATGATGATGATACTATATCTGGTCATCCTGGAATCCAAAAGACCATTGATCTTACCCGACGTAGATTCTGGTGGCCTGGAATGAATAAATGTATTTACAATTATGCATCTGGGTGTGAAAATTGCGCCCGAAACAAATTAGATCACAAAACACCTATTGGTCTACTTTCACCTCTGCCCATTCCAGATAAACCATGGAGTATTATTGCCATGGATTTTATAGTAGAGTTACCTGTATCGCAACAATATAATACAATATAACCACAGCCAAAGTATTTCTAGATCAGGTTGTCAGATTACATGAACTACCCTCTAACATAATTACTGATAGGGGTACCCAATTTACCTCCTCCTTCTGGAGATCCTTATGTAAGCTGTTAAGAATAAACCACCGTTATACCACTGCCTTCCATCCCCAGACAAATGGGTTGACTGAAAGACTTAACCAGACTATCGAACAATTTCTACGATGTTACATTTCACATTTACAAGACGACTGGACAGTATTTCTCCCCATGGCCGAATTCACTTATAATAATTCAATAAGTGCCTCCATCAAAATGCCCCCCTTTTATGCAACTTATGGTTATCACCCTAACACCATAAGTTTGTCTAACAAAACAGTAAATTCACCCACAGCAACAGAATTTTCTTCCACTCTCCAAGAAAGATTGTTTATACTAAAGAAACATCTATCTGAAGCCAAAGAATACCAGAAAAAGTATTATGATCAGAAACATAGAATAGGACCCGAATATAAAATTGGGGACTTAGTACTCCTTTCAACAAAAAATCTCAAACTTCAGGTACCCTGCAAGAAATTGTCAAACCAGTTCCTGGGACCTTACCCGGTAGAACAAGTGATAAACCCCAATGTAGTCAAACTCAAGTTACCCAAGGATTACAGGATTCACCCTGCCTTCCATATTTCATTGTTGAAACCTTGTCAAGCTATGACTTGCACTCATGATGACCCTCAGCCTCCTATTTCGGTGGATCATCAGGATGAATTTGAGGTCGAATCAATACTAGATTCCAGGATACGTCAACACAGGTTAGAGTATCTCATTAAATTGAAGGGATATGGTCCTGAGGATAATTCTTGGCACCTTCATTCTGAAGTCCATTCCCCTCGATTGGTGAGGACTTTTCATCGGAAATACCCCCTCAAACCACATCTGGAATCCCTGGGGGTGATTCCCTGAGATGGGGGAGATGTGATACCACTTTAAGAACAACTGCTTAATAGCACTTCCTCCCTATTTAAGGAAGTGCTATTACCTCACTCAGGGCCTGAAAATTAAAGTGGATTCTCACTTTATTGTTCCCTCTGTGAACAAGTTATCTTTGATACCTCCTTTCAGGTCCTTACTAACTTTGTACTTTGTGTCTCTAAAGTCTTAGCTGCTGCTTTACTTTGGATCTTGGTCTCTGACTGAAAATCTTTCCTGGATCCCTACACCTACCGGAACTTCATCCACACGTGAGCCGAAGTCGCGCTCACACAAGCGGTTACCGGATCACCGCTACCAGCTCAATCTCCTGTCAGCTCTCTACTAAGTGGTACTACCACTCTCCACGCTACTACAGCCCTCTCAGTAGGAATAGGATCCGCTCTCCACGCTACTTTGGGTATCGTTATATGTAAAGCAGTTAAGCCTCTCAAATTGTCTAGTGAGTTTGTCTCCCTGAGTGGGGTGTATCTTCCCTGAATTAACCACCACATTGCTGGGGCTTTATAGCGTGTATACTGGGACTGTATATATTTTATGGTATGTTTGTGTGAGTGCGTGAAATCCTTGCTGACACTTAAATGAACCTTTATTCCAGATAATAACCTCTGAAGTATTCTATCTACTCATTTTTATAAAGATTTTCTCTCAATATAATTTATATTGATATCATTGAGTCTATTTTTGCTACACAAGTTCAATTCATTTTTTCTATCTTATCATATGAGATTTACCATTCAATATTTTCAACTACAAAAGTAAAGTCTCACCTTGTGCAAGCTAGTAAAACAAGTTATTTTTACTTGCTGTATACAAGAATAGAGCAACATAACCTTTATTTTCTAATATATACTTATTGCTGGTTATAGTGAGACTGTATATCACAAAAGGTGACCCTTGTCTGAGGAATGATGGAACTTTTTTGTAAATTGATCCTCCAACCATGTCTTTGAAGAAACAACACTAGTTAATTTGTGTGAGATTCTGCATAATGTAAACACTGAGCTAGTAGATATCGTCCAAATAAGGAAACACTGTAATACCCTGTTCTCTGATTACAAAGAGTAGGGTACCAAGAACCTTCAAAAAAATTATTGGAGCTGTCGCTAGGCCAAATGGAAGAGCGACAAATTCACAATGCTTGTCTAGAAAAGAGAATCTCAGAAATCTATAGTGGTCTGGATGAATCGGAATATGAAGATATGCATCCTGTAAGTCTATCGTGGACATATAATAACTTTGCTGAACAAAAAGGCAGAATAGTCCTTAGTCACCATTTGGAAAGTTGGCACTCTTATAAAACGATTCAAAATTTTCAGATCCAGAACTGGCCTAAATGAATTTTCTTTCTTTGGGACAATGAATAGATTTGAATAAAACCCCAGACCCTGTTCCTGAAATGGAACTGGTATGATTACACTTCAGAAAAGCCTGAGCCTTCACCAGATTTGCTGGAACGTGATAAAGAAAAAATCTTCTCACAGGAGGTCTTATTTTGAATCCTATTCAATACCCTTGAGATACAATACTCTAAATCCACTGATTTTGGACAGAATCTGCCCAAATTTCTTGGAAACATTTTAATCTGCCCCTCACCAGCTGAACTGGAATGAGGGCCGCACCTTTATGCAGACTTGAAGGCTGGCTTTGGTTTCTTAAAAGGCTTGGATTTATTCCAGCTTGTAGAAGGTTTCCAATTGGAACCAGATTCTTTGGGGGAAGGATTGGCTTTCTGTTCTTTATTCTATCGAAAAGAACAAAAACGATTAGAAGCTTTAGATTTACCCTTAGATCTTTTATCCTGAGGCAAAAAACCTTCCCCCTGTGACAGTTGAAATACTAGAATCCAACTGAGAACCAAATAAATTGTTAACTTGGAAAGAAAGAGATAGTAATCTAGACTTAGATACCATGTCAGCATTCCAATATTTGAGCCACTAAGCTCTTCTAGCTAAAATAGCTAGACATAAATTTAACATCAATTTTGATTATATAAAAAATAGCATCACAGATAAAATGATTAGCATGTTGAAGCAAGAGAACAATGCTTGACAAATCAGAATCTGTTTCCTGTTGCGCTAAGCTTTCCAACCAAAAAGTTGATGCAGCTGCAACATCAGCCATAGATATAGCAGGCTTAAGAATATAGCCAGAAAATAAATAAGCTTTCCTTAAATAAGATTCAAGTTTCCTAACTAAAGGATCCTTAAAATAAGTACTATCTTCCAAAGGAATAATAGTACGTTTGGCAAGAGTAGATATAGCCCCATCAACTTTAGAGATTTTTTCCCAAAACTCCAATCTAGCTGCTGGCAAAGGATACAACTTTTTAAACCTAGAAGAAGGAATAAAAGAAGTACAAGGCCTATCCCATTTCTTTGAAATCATATCAGAAATTGCATCAGGAACTGGAAAAACCTCTGGAGTAACCACAGGAAGTTTATAAACAGAATTTAAACATTTACTAGTTTTAGTATCAAGAGGACTAGATTCCTCAATATCCAAAGTAATCAACACCTCCTTTAACAAGGAACTTATATACTCCATCTTGAAGAGATAAGTATATTTGTCAGTGTCAATATCTGAGGTGTGATCTTCTGAATCAGATAGATCCTAATCAGAAGAGGATAATTCAGTATGTTGTAAGTCATTTGAAATTTCATCAACTTTATGAGATGTTTTAAAAGACCTTTTATCTTTATTAGAAGGCAGAATAGCAGAAAAAGCCTTCTGAATTGCATCAGCAATAAAATATTTTATATTCATAGGGATATCATGTACATTAGATGTTGAAGGAACAACAGGAATTGTACTAGCACTGATGGATACATTCTCTGTATGTAAAAGTTTATCATGACAACTGTTACATACTACAGCTGGAGATATAATGTCCACTAACTTACAACAGATACACTTAGCTTTGGTAGAACTGTTATCATGCAGCAGGATTCCATCAGTTGTTTCTGAGACAGGATCAGATTAAGACATCTTGCAAATGTAAGAGAAAAAACAACATATAAAGCAAAATTATCAATTTCCTTATATGGCAGTTTCAGGAATGGGAAAAAATGCAAACAGCATAGCCCTCCGAGCTTAAAAAAAAAAAAGGCAAGAGGCATATAGGAAGTGGGGTTTAAATAATAATAATTATTTGGTCCCAAGTATGAGGCACAACCAAAATGAAATTTTTGGCATTAACAACATCTAGAAATGACGCAACACGCGTCATGGCGGACAAAACTTTGTGCAAGGAAAACTGGCGTCAACTAAGACTCCGGAAATGATGAACTTGCGTCACCGAACATACCTTTGCGCCAAAAAAAATTCTTGCAACAAAAATGATGCAATCAATATCAGCATTTTGCGACCTCACAATCCTAATTTGCCTGTGAAATTTAAATGAAAAAGCCGTCAATTTGAAGAAAAAGACTATACCCCAGGTAAGAAAAAATAACTTCCTAAATATTTTCCCAATTTTGAAACTGATAGTCTGCAGAAGGAAATATACATAAACCTGACTCATGGCAAATATAAGTACAATACATATATTTAAAA